>NC_139347.1:202644385-203244385 GCF_055883805.1 Amblyomma maculatum | reverse complement strand
GCTAATGAATTCGAACTTTCTAAAGAATTATTGGATTGTTCATACGACTTCTTAAGAGATGAAAATGTAAAAGTATGCCTCTCTTCTGCTCATATACAGTTCCATTTGACGAACACCTTCTGAACAGCGACATTTTGTGCCAACCAGACTAGATGGTGCGACGGGTGGATCTACCGGAGATTCACTGTAATGAAGTTTGCGCGCGCAGACTTCAAAGCTCTTTCCTGCCTGCACAGGTTCTTTGAATTTTTGTTTATTTCGTGTCTATTTTGTTCTTTGTGTAGCTGTTGTCCTTTTCCTCAGCGCCCTCCCACTGCATTTGGCTGGAGAAGGAAAATTACAAACGCATTCTCATGCACTCGGTGAGCTGTCGTAGTCCGCGCGCTCGGCTGCGGAGCGTAAGAATGGTGTTTCGATTCCTGACAGTGACACGATTCTTTCCTTGTTAGCTCGTATTTTAATGCGTAACAATTCTATGGCTATATAGGCGGGTTTCTCTTGGGCATGGCTTTGTCGGTGCTGTACAAAAGGAATTAGTTGGTATATTCAAAAATGAATAATACCATAGGATAGAGCCTCAGTAAGGTAATTGTACAGAGCCAATAACAATAATATTTGGTTCACAGAAAAGGAAAGGCGCAATGCCTGTCACACTTGTTCTGTGGGCACCTTAAGCTGCTAGTATAAACCATCAAGCTAGCTAGTGAGCCGCATCGTTGTCTTAGACGGCAGCATGTGCCGGATTCCCGGTCAAAGTATATTTTCCTCGCAATTACCCAAAATGTGGCTGTTGAGGGCAATATTGTGCTTGAGCTAAAATGTTCTATGAAATTTTTACTGCCGCTTGTTATGAAATTTCGTTCCGTGCCGACGTAAACTAACGGTACCACAACTTTCTCCGTCACCGCTGCGGACCGCGCTCTTAAGGAGGCAGCCGTAATGGCATTTCCACGGCCCTCTACTACCACGGTTACCCCTCTTCCGTGGAGGCAGTCATGTGGAGACGACTCCAAATATACACGTACCCACACCCGATTCTGGCGAACCATATGTTCCCAGTTGTAAGATCAAACCAGTGCACACTCTAAGGGTTGATATTGAACTGAGTTTTATTTACCAGAAATACTGGTGAGGTACCCGGGTAAAAACTGAAATCAAGCACCTTGACGAGGCCCAGGCATCCCTTATAAGAGGGTCCCTACACTATATAATCTTGGAATGGTTAAATGGGCAAATTATGCCGGGAGGGCGCCAAATATCAATTCTAAAGAATCCTGGGATTCCCAGCAGTGTAGGTAAGGCCTTGAGCCCCGCTCCGCTTCGACCGGCTGCCTGAAGATGTCACCGGGACCGAAGTACTCCAGAAAAGCACCTAACGCGAGCGGCGCTGCCCTCCTTCTGACCTAGTGCCGATGAGGCGTAGTTCCGGCTCCTCAACGGTAGGAACGCACCTTCTTTCTCCTCACTGGTTGCTTCTGAGCGGGACAAACGGCGATTGCTACCGAGAGGTGTCTCTGAACGCAACCTAAAGGTAACATACATTCACTAAAAGCATGAAATGAATAGATTGAAAATAATTAATAGTGTTATCGTTGTCATGCTGTAACCTTGTGGTTCTGTTCACGGCTGGTTTTTGGGGCTATTAAGGATTAAAAATATGACATAATGCAACCTAAAGGGGAACAGCCCTCCGCAAAGATCATAGTAGCTTATTTTTTTGTTGCGTTTAAAAACGAAAATCAGGAAAAAGTTACGCATCGACGATTCTAACAAGTGTTTTTATTCGCTCAGCATAAGGTAAGTAGTGTTAATCCATTGTGCCATTGAAGCAACGAGTATGGGAGACTTTAAAGAGGCTCTTATTCATTTTTAAAATATGACCTCTATCTTTCGCCAGGTGATGCTGCTCAGAGGACCCTACCTTTGAGAGAACGGAATCTCGCGCCAATGAGTGGGGGGGGGGGGGGGGCAGTGTCGTTTCTGTTGGACAATAAAAGTTCTAGGCTAATCCTGCTTTTTAAATATTAGGCACAAATTTTTAGCTGTCACCTTTAGCCCTAAAACTCTAGACATTCAAGTGTCACTTAACCATAGCCTCCTTTACTGTAAAAAAATAAAGGAGGCGCGAATCGAACCATGGGCCGCAGTCACTGCTCTCGACTCAATTTTGGTTCGCTTCCGCTTTCGGTAAGCTTCTCGGCAACGGACTAGTCTGGCTTCTCGTTGTTCGACGGTCTCGTTATCGTGTCTGGCACGGCGGGGGTCTCTGTCTCTAAAGATTTAGCGAGGCGGTTAAAGAAGGAGCGCCGAAGACTGATCTTCATGAAAACGGCGATGTTCACTGCATAGGTGTTGCAGAGGCAACTTAATCAAGACGGCGATGCTTACTGCACTAATCAAAAGTATGTTTCAGTTTTACTTGCCGCGAGATCGGTTGGGGCGATAGCATAGTGCTGTCGTGCCTGGGCACGACGATGATTGCTGCCAGCGCGAGAGTCAACGTCAAAATTCTATAACCTATTGACCGCGATGTTTGTGCAAATAAGGAGTACGGCTAACGCAACTAAAACAGATCAACGGTAAAGAACGCGTTATTATTTGTACATGATCAGCGTTGACTGAACTGTATGATGCAAAGCGCAGAAGAGAACGACCGAGAAGAAGCACACACACTGACACTCAATTAGCTCAGCAATCCAGCGCATGACTATATTGTAGTTTTGTCAAGAAGAAAAGGGCAAAATAAACTTTTCGTTCACACCAAAAAGCTTGCATGCCACACATGCATTAGCCAATGAAGCTACATATGCTGCCTGTCATTTAAAAATACACAAGGAACGCTTACATATGGCCTTTGGTTTTTGTATATAGGGACCTAGCATGAAGCTATGTATGCTGGGTAATACGCCATGATGTTGTCGCTGGCAGCAGAGGGCGGGCAGCGCAGCCAGGCTGAATTACAGTGGCTAGAATTGAGCAAGCGCCTTGTCGTTTTCGACCGTCCACCGAGCAAACACGCAGCTTTTCGTGCGCTGCCCTCACGCGCGTGCAAGGTATCTTGCTAGATATCTATGAGAAACGCACGCGTCGACGCCATGCCCAAAACAGCGCGACTGCCTGATTCGAAGATGCGTTAAGAAGGCGCTAGGACTGCCCATGGGTACCTCGAGCGAACGACTGCTCGAACTCGGGGTGCATAACACGTGGGCAGAATTGGCGGAGGCAGTGCGAGTCTCCCAATTAGAGAGACTAAGCACGACCGAGACGGGCAGGGTAATCCTTGCAAAAGTAGGCCTCAACCCAGACAGGGGAGTTAAAAAAAAAGTCACAATTAATAGTGAAGTCAGGAATGCCTTGGTAGTCCCCCCCCCCCCCCCCCCCCTTCCCTAAGAATATGCATCCAGAATTTAATGTCGAAAGAAGGGCCAAACGAGCCGAAGCTCTAGAGGAACGGTTCAAGAACATGGGAGCAAAGGAAGTAGTCTATGTTGATGCGGGAAGTGGCGGAACAGGTGCGGCGGTAGCTTCGGTAGTCGATGGCCGAGGGGCACCGGTATCCGCGGCAGCCATCAGAGGCCGCAACATAGAGACTGCGGAGGAAGTTGCGATAGCGCTAGCTTGCGTAGGAACCGAAGCCAAGTTCATAATTAGCGACAGCAAAACTGCCATTCAAAATTTTGGGAAGGGGAGGATATCGCCGGAGGCGGCCAAAATCCTCACCCAAAGAACAATAAATAGGAAAATTTAGTTAATTTGGACACCCGCTCACGCTGCCATCCCTGGTAACGAGGCGGCTCACGAGCTAGCCCGAGCTCTCTACTTCCGGGTAGCCGTCGAGCCCCCCGAACACTGGGCATACGACGAGCGTCTGCAAAATTACGGGGAAATCATCGACCATTATAAATTGGGACGTAGACTGGTACCCCCGCCAGATGTTAGACTTAATAATAGAGAAGCTGTCGCGTGGAGGCGGCTACAAACTAATACGTTCATGAACCCGGTCTGGGCGTTTCACGCGCTACCAGACTTTAGGGACAATGATCTCTGCAAACACTGTGGGGCGAGAGGGACCCTCGACCACATAATTTGGGAGTGCCCCCAATCTCCAGGGATAGGGCAAAATATTACAAGTAGAGAAGCCTGGGATACCCTGCTGCGAAGCGCGGACCCTGCGATCCAGCACCGCACCGTCCATCTGGCGGAAGAGGTCGCAAGAAGCCAAGGGCTACCTGCCAGCCTCTAATCCGCGGGCGCACGACTCCCCGTTTCCGATGGAATTAAAAGTTGTACAACCAACCAACCAATCGGGCGCGCTATGAAGAAATGCAACACAGTGGGACGCAGACCTGCTGAAACTACGCGCGAACTACTGGCCGCACTATGCGCCTGGACCTGGCCTGCCGTCGACCTCGCCGACATTCATGATTTCTAGATCTAGCGAGTAGTTTGATACTTGCCCGGATTGTCGTCGCTCTCGCGTCTGTTGGCCCGTGCGAGCCATTTGCGTCGGCGTCGCTGGTTGAATCCTTTCCCTTCTCGCCCTCGTGCAAATGTGCGTTTTTTTTAATCATGAAAAGCCAGCAGTCGGTCTGTGCAATTGAGCCAGGATCGTCTACGCGCACTACACGACCATGCAGACGAGGGTGTGAGGCAGCGCCGTGCTGCGTTGTCTGCTGTCACCGACAACATCATGGTGAATTACCCAGCATGCACCGCTTCATGCAAGCTCCCTATAAGGAACGCATGAGTGATTTTCGTCACACACTCACACCCAGATGTACGAACGCCAAGACACGTGTGTAGCCCCCTTTGTGTACCTGTGAATGAGAGCAAACGTACTGAAATTGATTCCTTTGAAATAATTATCAATTTCGGTGTCGATGCTTTTGGTCTTTTAGCTTTTAGTGCTGCACACCACGACATGACAGAGGTTCCTTTTGCTCTCAAGGCACAATGCATAATATATACTTAATAGCCAATCTTACAACTGTAGTTTCTCATGCTTGAAGCCGTCGTGCCGTGCACATCGCAGGTACATGCATTTCATGGAATTAAAACTTATCCTTTTTCAACATACAGCGCTCCCTTAAGCCACAGGCATAAATTCACGCTGTTGATGCTAGAGATTCTGAAACCTGAAAGGAGGCCAGTAGCGTGATGACACTTTAGAGAGTCATGCTTCTCACATAAGTCTAGGTTTCCCGCTTGCAAACTTGACCAGAGAATACCGTAATACGATTAGGATTTCAAATGTATACAAGAAGCATCCCTACATTTCTCGTAAATCCTCTGGAGAAGCATGACTCTCCCATGTTTCTGTATCGGTACTTAGAGAGCACCGAGCATAGAGTGTCGGGCTTTCTTCCTGTCGCGCTTATATTATTTCAATCACAAAGTCTCCAGTGTCACCCACCTGGTAGTTTCCTGACAGATATGTCCTACTAACGCCCAAGCTGCAGCAAATGCAAACAAGAACCCAGCAGGTGCGTAGTAATAAGTGCCTGATAGCTTCAATGATGAATGAGTTCAATTTATACGAATTACACGGAGAAAACGTTTAGTTGCATGGGTCGAACAAGTTTCCCATGTCTTAAGCTCAACTTTACGTTGCACATATTTCACAACTGTGAGAGCGTAGTGTACCTTCCTCTTAAGGGGTGGCTTGTTCACGCTGTGCTCTGGCGCAGCCATGGAATGCTTTTTCCCTGCAAAGCGAGAGACGAAAATAGGATAAAAGCTCTCTATTACAGTCCTTTGAAGCAAAGAGAGCAAGCGAGAGACTTAGTCAAGTTGGATTGAGCCACGTTAGGCCCTACAGGCCTTAGGGTGATAGAAGGCGTAAACTCAGACCGAACACTACTACCGTTTCCGAAACACTGACCGCGTCTTGAATGCAACGCCAACTGTATTTGTGGCGGCTAGCTCAGAAACCAGATGCTTGAAAGATATTTGCCGAAAATACGCTTTAGCGAGTCAACGCCATGTCATTGTTCAAACATTATTTAGAGGAAGTGGACATCCCGAAGAATATATCGCTTCTTGTAATGAATGCATCTGTTACCACCCTGTTCACTGCGTTATGCCGCAGCCGCCTCAAGTACGGTGGCCCTTCAGTTAGGGAGAGAGAAGCCGGAAAATGGGACGTGTAACCAGTGCGACACTTGAAAGGCCAGTACTGACGTATCTCCGAGCTCGGCATGTCTCATTTACGTTGCAATGGGTTTCCTTGGCTACTGACTTAATCTAGTACAGTACTGGTAGTTCCGAACTGCATGCCCACGGGCGATTCGCTTGCTGAATAGAATCAGAAACCAAATAGTAATTCATATCGTACCAGCGGTCACCGCAGCCCTTCCTCCGCGCTTAGATACGGTGGTGTCAACGTGTTCACCGCCCTGCGGCTTCTTGTCTGTTGTCGCAGCCTTGGAGCCAGCATTGGCGACACACGACTTCTTTCGAGTCTTGGCGATGTCTGACGCGGTAGAAGCTGCCTTAGAGCTACCTCGACCTCGTCCTCTTCCCGGCGGCATCGAGACGCTGTACTTCTTCCAGCCGAGGCGTCTGCAGCATTCATTGAATAAATAATAAACCAACTGCTTTGGCACCAAACATTCCAGATAATGAATAAACCAATATCCCACATTACTCTTCGAATTAATCACGTGTAGAAAAGGTTTCTT
Source organism: Amblyomma maculatum (assembly GCF_055883805.1). Classification (NCBI taxonomy): domain Eukaryota; kingdom Metazoa; phylum Arthropoda; class Arachnida; order Ixodida; family Ixodidae; genus Amblyomma; species Amblyomma maculatum. The sequence continues at coordinate 203,237,705 of NC_139347.1, read as the reverse complement.
GTTAGGACCAATCGCCTCTTAAGAAAGTAGAGTTCAGATGTGATTTTCGATCATTCAACTGTAAAGTGCACACAAGGCCTCTGGTGTGAATACTGAGGAAGCAATGAAAGAGGGGTCGAAATAAGAACCTCGATCACCTTTCGCCGAAAGATCGACGCCGTTCTTCTTAACGCTTTTGAAATTGTAGAAGCCGCCTCAAATGGAAGGTTGACAGATGACTCGTATTATCGCTTTAATTAGCTCAGCTACGACGGTAACAAGCTGCGTTAATCAGAACAAACACTGGAAAGATCCTTTGCAAATTTAAACTATACAAAAATATTACTTTAACAATTACACCGGCACATGCTGCCGTCCCTCGAAACGAGGTAGCCCATGAGTTTCCACGAGGTCTTTACCACCGGGCTATCGCGTGGTTCCTCGGTCAAGGCAGCGGCGAACGCTAATCCAACTAGAGGGAGATTGCAGCACATTATCGTTTACGGAGAACAAGTAGCCCCCCCGTCAGATCCCTCATTAAATATTCAGCAGTCAGCTCATTGTAGACAGTTCCAAACTTGCACATTCTAAGGCTTAGTGCTGAACAAACAATATTTTACTGAACGTTAGATCAGACCCGTGTAGTTAGCCAGAATAACAACTTGGGTTTGTTGGTTTTCCATCCTGAAGTAACAGCACAACACTTGGACGGGAGCTCAAGACTAGAAAACGACACAGAGTGCTGTTGTGTCCTCTTCCCTTGCAGGGCTCGTTGTGTCGTCTTCTCATTGCGCGCTCCCGTCCACGTTTTGCGCTGTTACCTCAGGCCGGTTTGTACGGTAGCGGTGTCCCTAGCTAGAGTTTTCAATCGCAGTTTTGCCGTCGCTTGTATTTGGTATCCGCCCCCGAAGCAGGCGAGCGCTACAGCAGTCTCTTCCACCGAAGAGGTGTTGCTTATACGGCGGGGGCCGCAATGGCTTTTCCGCGGCCAGTTACTACAGTGGCCAGAATGTCCTCCGCCACCTCCTCGGTATCTACATAAGCCACCTTTGCCACTTGTTTTTGACCGAAGCGTAGAATAATTTCTTGTGGTCTCTTTTCTTTCCTATGCTGGTTGTATTCCGAGTGAATATTTTTCGGGGGGGGGGGGGGGGGGGGGGGGGGATTATTAGGCACTTCCTAACCCCCTCCTTTATATCTTGGAAACGGAACGTCCGTCCGAGTTTAGAGTAAATTTGATCGAGGTTTCTGCCTTTAGGTGTCACTACATGTCATGCGCAGCCTCTCAATCTGAGAGGTGTGCACCGCTTCCGCTAACACCCCCCCCCCCCCCCCCCCCCCCACGTGTTGTAAAACCCTAGCGCCATGAGTTGATCCGCATCCGCGTCGCGCGCAACTTAGGTATCTTATAATTCGACCGTTTACCTCGTCCCTTTCTCCCGCCTTGCTGTAGTAGTAGCTGACCCTACTGAAAATGAAGGCCTGTATTCGTGTCTCTTAACCCTTGGTCCTTGCTTGTCACGCATCTGATGAGTCTCATGATCGGCAACACGTGTCGCTCCAGTTTCTTAAGTGTCTCTCCTTTAAATCCATGATCCATGAGAAGTCGGTCGAGAATCTGGTTTGGTGAACTTTTGGGACTTCGGTTACTTTATTTTTACATCGGATGGCACCTTGCAGCCGGTGGAAAAAAAAGCAAATTTGTGCCGCCCGTGCTAGGTGCGCAAGTACGGTAGGGCCAGTCAAATTCAGACTCTGCCATGCCGATCGCTTGTTCTGGTGCTCCGCTGCGATTGCCGACAGCGCCATCATCTCGTATCTACGCGGGTAGCCAGTGAGTAAACTCTCGCCTTCGACGATGACGTATGGCACAGCCATTTTTGTGATGTTAAAGCAAAATGGTGAAATGCACTGTTTTGCAGAAAATCCGGCTTCCACTTTGCCGACATTAGCTCTGCGAGCGTAAAATCATGGGCATGCCTTAGGCAGTTAATAGTTGGCGGACGGCACGAGACTACATGATATGATGATTGGGTAGGCGCTATCGAACACAGCGACACAGAGAAGAAAAACACGGGACTGGCGCTTTTTTCACAAATGATTTACTAGGTAGGAAGCGAAGTTTCTTTAGTACAAAATACCTAGAGCAGGAATAAAAAGAAGCAGAGATGAAAATATGCGAATATGTTCAATTTCCATCTTCGGTAGCGAAAGCGAAGGCTTGCTCACACAATTTCCATACGAGGCGATGTGAAAGGCTTTCATCACCTCTCTAGTTCTTGCCGATACACTTAAGTGGTGTCAAATACTTGTCGGCAATTGTTGTCATCATTGTGCTCTTTGAGGCGAATCTTCAAACAACGCTTGGTTTCTTCTATGTACGCCGGTCCACAAAGAATGTTGTGAGCGCCCATTTCACAACACACAAACTTATTATGTGCTTCACTTTGCAAGAAGACGAAATTGGGCTAATCTTTCCTGCCTTTCTTTGCACAAGTGGACAAAGTATACTTAACCTCAACGGGGCGGAGATAGCGACTCCGGCGTCATATTGTTTTGCAACGTGTCTTAGCCCACGTGATAAGCGGTTTATATGAATTAGGAATGCCAGCATGCTTTTTCTCGCTCCCTTTTTCACGCGATAAAATACCTTGAACCTATTTGATGAAGTTCGCGCAGGCCTGGGCAACGACACGGTTAGGATAGCCTGCTTTTATCGACCTATCAATTTGGGCATTGAAGCTGTCTCGGAGAACAATGTAGGCAAGGTTTAGTTAGTCTGGACGTTCGTCTTTATCATCATCCCTTGTAACTAATTGCAGCGTCATTGTCATCGCTAATATCGTCCTTACGGTACACAAGCAGAATTACGATGTGCGTTTTAGATCTCAGCGCGGTGCAGTTAGTTAAACGCTCGGCTGGGGATCCAAGGGATGAATGTTCGGTTCCCTGTAGAGAAAGGATTTGTTTGTTTATGAAACTGGTTACGAGGTACAACGGCGACGCCATTGGCTATGCTGCGAAACGCAGGAACAGGCACCAAAGAGCTGCGCTCTAGAAGTTTGCTGTCATTCATTATATACTTTGGTTATCACATGGGCAAAGGCAAGTTGCAAACGTTTTGATGTAGGAGTGGCTCTTCCCGCCAAGTTAGGATTAAGTAATTGTTTTCCACTTGCGCAAAGAAAGACAGAAAGTGTTTGCACAGTTCCCCTTCTTGCACATTAATGCAACAATTGCGACCCATCTTTGACGCCACACAGGTGTTGTATCGGCATTCAGAGCAAAACATGAGAGGTAATGGAAGCACTCTACATTGACTCGTGTGGAATTTGTGTCTTCGCTCTCGCTATCGAAGAGGGAAATCGGCTATCGTCTCAAATTTTGATCATGGTTTTTTTTTTATTTCTGGTACAGGTTTTCGTACTTAAGAAGCTGCGTTTCCTACCCAATACATCAGTTGAGAAAAAAGTGCCAACACCGTCTTTCCTCTCTGTGTCTAAGTGTTCGATTGCGCCCACCCAATCATGAACAACCTACAAATAGCCTAACCTTCCTTTCTGTTGAACTAAGTGATATTGCTGAGTTTTCAGCCACTGTCAACTCGGCTTCACCTTTGACGTGGAAGGGTGTGATCGCCATCCACCCCTTCAAGAGTCTCGGATGATCGCGTATTAGACGCGCTGATCCTAGGCTATATAGGCATGTTGCCAAGGCATGGCTAAACCGGAAATTTAGATTAGGTAGGTGGTATGTCACATAATGTGGCATCTTACGAAATTATGCTATTCAGTTCGTGTCGGTTAAGAAAGACTAAAAAAAAGTATGAGTAATTAGGCAAGTAGCAACTGTATGTGTGTGAACGAAAATGCCCAATTAAGGAGTTCAGCCAAACGGATATAAACGCTTTGCATTGATGGGACACTAGCGCAAGCCGCGAAGGAGAGACCGAGTGCCGTGAATCCAAAATCAAGACTGATCTTTAATTTTCCTGCTGACCGCTAGGCGCACCCGCGCTGAAACATGTTTCCTGGCCCGCTCCCCCTGTATCATGGCGATAGGTAAACCATCTGTATCCGCCGCATTTTTTCAGCTGCGGTCAGAAGCGGCGCACGGTGCGCTCATGTAGGTCGCTACACCGCTCCGTCCTCAGCGCGCTGCCGGCTTTTAAATAAAGCTCCATGTGAACTGGCGCACTACTGCACCTTCCACTACATTTGTAGCGCGGCTGATGTTGGGGAGTTGTCGATATGGGCCGGCTTCATGAGGTGAGTAGACACAAACTCGTTTCGGCCCCAAATCTGTTGCGTGAATGTTTTCGCGTACGATGGAGTTCCTTGAACAGATTATCGTATGGCGTATGGAGAGGTCGTGACACGGCGTCATGTGGCACAGAAACATGGTTAGCAAGGCTCCAGCTTCGAGTGCTCCTAAACCGAACGCGGTGCTGGCTAACGAGGTGGTATGGCACGAAGCTTGCCCATGATGTCGCGTAGCCGGCTCCCGTTATCAGCAGTAGCAAAGTGTCTTTCATTTGTGGGTTGTGTGAAAAACTCGCTGGGCAGTCGCAGTGTCGTTCCACAGACCAAGTCAGCGACGCTGAAGTCAGATTTCAACGTTGTTCGTATGCCAAGAAGGACGAGTGGTAGCAGAAGAGTTGAAATCTGTCCAGTTGGTACATAGCTACCAGGAAGCCCAGTCAAAACAACGACGACGAAAGAAATAGATGCACACACAACGACGACTGGGCTAACAACTGTGCTTTATTTAATAAAAACACCTTCCCAGCAAAGCTCCCAAGACATGCGTAACAGAAGCACATCAATCACGGAAACAAAACTGAAAACGCGAATGATAGGCAGCAAATCTATTGCCCCGCGAGGGCCAAGAAAGCAATTTCTTTGTTGTTGTTGCGACTGAAGGAAGAAGGAAAAGAAAATGCACGGGTTTGCTATTGACTCTGTAGCTGAGCCACCTCCGCTGCCTCAGGCGCACAGAAGAGAAAACAGAGAAGAAAAAAAGAGGGAGGGAAAGATGTGCGTCGCAACAGCCGTCGTCCACCGCCGAAACGGTAGCGGATACCATAACGGCCACCATATATTTATATGGTGGCGGGCTAGCCCCCGCTGCAACCAGCAGTGACCTACCGGCCCCTGCCCCGTAGGGCTGAGAGCAGCCACCGGTAGATTCTGCAGTAATCTCGGAAAGTTCTTTTCCCGCTGGACGCTAGGCGCATCCGTGCTGAGCCCTTGTTTGCTTGCGCGCTTCCCCTCTCTTACGGGGAAATAGAAACCATCGGCTTTCGCGGCCTTTTCAGCTGCGGTCAAGACCGGCACGCGGCGTGCGCAGGTAGGTCGCTAAAGCATCATACATGCCATATTGTGAGTCCTGTTACATTTGTTGTTTTTTGTAACGATATTTATTGCCTAACGGCATTAGTAAGGTATGAGATGAATGATGAGCTAATGATTAAATGAATGGAAAAAGGTTGGCTATTTTTATGAAGTCCAAGAGTGAGCGATGATGTGGTCTCTGAGTCCAAGCGAGAAACGAGGCAGGATTGTTGGCTGAAAGGCCAGCTATCGTCAAGTGCCGGATACGTGTTAGTTTCAAAGCTGGGCAGACCCATAGCAAATGGTGAATGTCGGCTTCAACATTTCCGTCTTTACATATCGGACACCCTCGGCGGGGACACAAGTATCGAAAATGAGACCACGTCCGAGTGACAGCTGGTGTGAGGGCAACCCTTACGCGGATCGTCCTAAGTGCAACCTCCTCTGCACGGGTGAGACCACGGGGGAGGCATACCGCACACTGAAAGATAAGGGCACGTGTGGGGCACCGGAGGTGTTCCTCTCTTGATAAAAGGAGGGCAGCGTCGTCCACATCAAGGAGCCGTGGTAATGATGAATCTTGGGCCACGAGGCGCGTCGCTAAATCAGCTTGACTTTGTGAAGGCAGAAGATCCCGTAGGACCCACTCAATACGTACTGACTGCGGGATGCGCTCCGCAAGCTGGTGAATGTCTTGGCACATTTTGGGGGGCAACGGCTGATACGTCGGAGTAAACGTACCGCTTGAAGTGCGTCAGTGCGGACGACAACTTGGGCTATAGGGGGCATAGTTCATAATTGGTTCTTAGAATGTAAATGAGCAGTATATTTTATACTTGCTCTGCGGTCACCTAACCGCGCCATAAGGGAAGGGAGGGAGTTGGGAGGGAAAGTGAAAAGTCCTGTTTCATTTTCTGTGCTTTGCATTGCGGTAGAATTTCTCTTTTTCTCTTCCTGGATATCGGCTTTCCCGGCACTATTACCCAGCGATATGTATAGACGCTGCGTCAATGAATAAGGTGGCTCTGAAGCATCGATGCTTGACGTGCGTCGCCCGTATGCCTTTAACGGGCGCCTCGGCTGAAGCTACAATAACCTTAATGGAAGAGCTTATACATCACACCAGTTTTCCAGTACTGGGTGAGAGCGATAATCCCGTTCGCCATTTGTAACGAGGGAGAATTGTGGTGAGAAGTATGGAGCCACTTCCAGACTCACATATGCGATGCAATTTCGCTAAACTATAGGGTTATTCGTCGCCGAATCGCAACCAGTGCAGGTGGTAAGGCTTAAGCTACGCACCTTCATCTATGGCGGCCGTCCACTTACCGCAAGCTGGATAAAAACAGCAGTACGAGAACGACTGGGCGCTGCGACTTCGGAGGTGGTCCTGTCCTCAAACTCGCAAGGAATACTCGGCGCAAGGCTGTCAAGGCCTCCTTAACAGTTTTGTGTCTCAGAGCGGTCGCATTGAAAAGGAGGTCTTCTTCTTCTGAGCTCGAGGTACTGCACAAGCGCGCGTGCGAGACGACTGTCGTGTTTTTGAAGACATACTGTGTGAAATGAAACGGCGATGAAAACAAAAAAATTTACGAATACTTAAATCGTACGAACGCTACCTCATAGCAGCCTTTCAACAGCCACGTCTTACTGCCACTTGGTCAAGAAAAAAGTAAACAAAACACACAATCAATGAAAAACGTTATGAGGGAAACGTAAGCATTTCAAATAAGGGAATGAAGCGATGCCATTAATGGCTCCAGTCATTTGGGTGAATGTAGTCTCCGCTTACATATAGCGTGTTGCACAATTAGAGGCGCGATGTAGAATGCTTCTCCCAGCTAACCCGCGAAATCCTCGCAGTTCAAATTTTGCACAGAAATGGTATTTTGTTGCTAGTATTTTTTAATACCAAATTTGTTTGGGGTACTTGCCTGATTCGAGCAAAAGAAGTCAGATGTTCCCATCTTATGCGGCGGCGACGACGCCAGACGAGCAGCTGTTCCAGTGATGGTACCGGTGGCGCCACCTCATGCTGCTTACAACAACTCAAACGTTCTGCCAAAAAACGTTCTTCCCCTCGTTTGCTGCTACAGAGTTCAGGTAAGCAGCATGAGGTAGCGCCACCAGTACCATCGCTGCGGCAGCGGCTCGTCTGGCGCTGTCGCCGCCGCATAAGATGGAAACATTTGAGTTCTGATGATCGAATCAGGCAAGTACCCCAAACAAATTCGGTATTAAAAATACTAGCGACGAAATGCCGCTTCCGTGCAAAATTTGAATTGCGACGATTCCACAGTTTAGCTGGGAGAAGCATTTTACATCGCGCCTCTAATTGTGCAACGCGCTGTATTTACTAATACCTTGTTTTGTGCATCTATTACCTCACACATTCATAGCGATATACAGTCTGAACTGCCACGTCATCCGCCTAGCAGTCGAAGGCAGCATCCCGACATAGATATTAAGATTTATTTACAGAGTGATTCTGCCCCTTAGCCTGATATGCTAACCAACATATGGTGAGCTTCCTCTTCTTCCACTTCTATTCCGGAGAGCCTCTTTTTGCACTTCCTTGTTCTCTTCTGTTCGCATGCCTGACATTTCCCCCTTCGCAGACGAAGCCGCTGGGCTGTCAGTCAGAGTCCCGAGCGAGAGTCGCAGCGCTTCATTCTTGCGATATGAACTACCTGTGTTTTCCGAGAAGGGCGACCTTGGGAACATTGGCGAGACACGACGTAATTCAACTCAGTGATGCGTTTGAGCACAATAAATGGGCCTTCGTAGTTCAACAAGAGCTTCTGGGACAAACCACGCTTGCGGAGAGGCGTCCAGGGCCACACTAAGTCACTGGGAAGGTAGGAGACATCCTGATTCCGACGATCGTAGCGCTGCTTAGAGCGGTCCTGCGAGGCCAGAGTGTTTAATCGGGCGGCCCGACGAGCCTCTTCAGCGCGGCAGAGGGTGCTCGAAACAGAAGGCTCGGTGTCGAGAGAGAACGGCAAAATGGTGTCGAGAGAATGTCGAGGCGGACGGGAGTAGAGGAGGAAAAATGGACTATAAGAAGTTGTCTCATGCTTCGAGGTGTTATAGGCGTAAGTAATGAAAGGCAGCACGTCATCCCAGTTCTTATGCCGCGAGTCAACATACTGTTACGAAGCGTCAAGCCGATGAAGACAGGAGACAGAACATGACCGATGACGATGGTAGATGACGTTTAATTAATGTTCGCGGGCCTAGCGCGAGCGCTCCTGCCCGTGCCACTGCCCGCTTCTTCTTCCTTGTCGTCCGTAACATGACCCGGGGCCACCGAGCGATCGCCCCGATCGTGGACGAGGAAGTTTAGCGATGTTAATGATTTTATGGCATGATGATGGGCGTGTCTGGATGCTTGAAGAAGAAGAGGAAGAAGGAAGAATAGAACGGCTTGCCAGTACGATGTATGATGCGTGGGTGATCCGCCTCCCTTGGAGCTGTCAACCATCCGTCACCAGAGTCCATGGGACCGATGTCTCGAGGTCACGTCGAGCAGCTTGGGCGGGGATTGCGTGCTCGTGTCCATCGGTTCCTTCGGGTCATTCAGGTCTTTCTGGTCCTTCAGTTCGGTTCTGATTGGTGTGTCTGTTCTCCTTGTCTTCAGGTCCGGGCTGGGGGCTGGGCGGTTGTAGTTGTTCAGGTCTGGGCTTGAAGGGCTGGGGCGAAGCTGCTCGGTGATGGTCCCGGCTTGAAGATGGCGTCGATGCTCCAAGGCGAGGATGGGGATGCCGTACCCCGCACCTCCAACCAAATGTTACGAAGCGGCAAGCCGATGAAGACAGGAGACAGAACATGACCGATGACGATGGTAGATGACGTTTAATTAATGTTCGCGGGCCTAACGTGAGCGCTCCTGCCCGCGCCACTGCCCGCTTCTTCTTCCTTGTCGTCCGTAACAATACATCGCAAGCATGTTCGTCAGTGTCCGGTTTGTACGTTCAACGAGGCCATTTGTCTGGGGATGGTACGGCGTAGAGTGACACAACTGGCAAGTACAATAGCGCAGAAGCTGCTCCACATCTGCCGTAAACTGGCGGCCTCGGTCACTGATAATTACACGAGGAGGCCCATGACGGAGGACGACAGCGTGAAGCAGAAAGAACGAGACGTCAGCTGCGGTGGCGGAAAGGATGGCGGCAGTTTCACAGTAACGCGTGAGATGATCAACGCACATGATGACCCAGCGATTGCCCTTGAACGAGCGGGGAAACGGGCCTATGAGGTCAACACCCACTTGCTCATATGGTGTGGTCGGCGGTGTCACCGGATGTAAGTGGCCCGGCGGAGAAGTCGTGGGGAGCTTGAACCGGTGGCACTGCACGCAGGAGTTCACGTAACGCTGAGTCTTTCGAAGCATATTTGGCCAGTAGAAACGTTCCTTAATGCGTGTAAGAGTCCTGGCAAGCCCCAAGTGCCCAGCTGTAACGTCATCGTGCATAGAGTGTAGAACAGAGGTGTAGAGGCTACCCGGAACGACTAGCAGAAAGCCTGCACAGCCAGACGAGTAATTTTTTCGATACAGAAAACCATCACGAATGCAGAAAGGGTTCGCAGATGCCGGAACACGAGCTTTTTCAAAACGTGATACCAAGTCTTGATCTTTTCGTAGTTCTCGCTGGAAAGTGGCAAGATCGGGAAGTTGTACAGAAACGGCGGCAAGATAGTCGTCAAAGTTGCCATCGCAGAGGGTAGTTGCGAGACGCAGTCAGCGTCAGCGTGTTGGCGGCCACTTTTGTACGACACTGAAAAGTTGAACTCCTGAAGGCGTAAGTCCCAGTGGGCCAGCCGACTACAGGGGTCGCGTAGATTCACCAGCCAGCAAAGCGAATGATCATCGGTGATGACTGTAAAGGAACGTCCATAAAGGTACGAGCGAAACCGCTGTACGCCAAAAACGACGGCAAGGCACTCTTGCTCCGTAACGGTATAGTTGCGTTCAGACTTGCTACGGGTGCGACTTGCGTCAGCGACAACGTGTTGGTTTCCGTCATACCGTTGTATGAGCACAGCACCCACGCCGATGCCACTTGCGTCAGTGTAGAGTTCAGTGGGAGCTGTCGGGCTGAAATGACGCAGTATGGGCCTCGAGGTAAGAAGAAACTTGAGCTGGTGAAACGCAGAATCACATGCAGGAGTCCATTTCAAATGAATAGCCTTTTGCAAGAGGCATGTGAGGGGGTAAGCTACGTCAGCAAACTTAGGGATGAAGCGTTGAAAGTAAGAGCAAAGTCCCAGGAAGCTCCTGAGTTCTTTCACAGACTTGGGCTCTTGACGCAGCTGACAGCTTCAATCTTCTGTGGGCCAGGCCTAACACCGTCTTTGTTAACAAAATGCCCAAGCACAACGATCTGGTGTTCACCGAAGCGGCACTTCTAGAGTTGAGCACGAGACCCGCTTCTTCCGTGCAGTTAAGGACCACAGCTAAACGGCTGTTATGCTCGGCGAAGATCCTCCCGAAAATCACTACGTCATCTAGGTAACACATGAAAATTTTCCACTTCAGTCCGCGCAAAAGAGTGTCCATAAATCTTTCAAAGGTAGCCGGAGCGTTGCATAGGCCGAAAGGCATCACGTTAAATTCATATAACCCATCGGGAGTCACGAATGCCGTCTTCTCCTTGTCTTTCGGATGCATCGGTATCTGCCAATATCCAGACCGTAAATCAACAGATAAAAAGTAGGAAGCAGAATGGAGGCAGCCCATGGCATCATCAACACGCGGGAGCGGGTAAACATCCTTCTTGGTGACAGTATTGAGTCGGCGATAGTCGACACAAAATCGCCAGGTGCCGTCTTTCTTTTTCACGAGAATCACAGGGGCGGCCCATTGGCTAGATGATTCCAGAATGATCTCTTTGCATCATATCACGGACCTGTTCGTCAATTATCTTACATTCTGAAGGTGAAACACGTTGTGTGTCTAATCGGCTGTGCAGATCCAGTGTCGATCATGTGATGGGTGCGGGAAGGCGGAATCGGTGGTGGCTGATCTCGAGCAAAGTCGAACACGTCCGCATGTTTCATACGAACCTCCATCAATATTCGGCGGTCGTTGGTGGGTAGCGATTCATTTATCATGGACTGAAACTGGGAATCACCGTGATCGGGACGTCTAGTTGAATGCGCAACGCCGTCACTGAACGCGGCGACGTGCATAGCAAGGCGTTCTTCAAAGTCGGCGAGTTTCAAACCACGCGGCAATACGGCAGGTTCATTGGTATGGTTGACAGTCCAAAGCGTGGCACGACCCTCGTTCACTCGAACAACGCTGCGGGGCACCAACACACTCTTTTTGGCACCGGAAAGGGAAGCGGGTTCCACCAGAGCGTCGAAGGCATTGGGAACTGCACCCGAAGACACAACTATGACTAAGATGGCGGACATCGCCGGAACGACGGTATCCTCGAAGATAGAAAACACTTGGACAGCCCGCGGCGATTCTTCTATGAGGGCCGATCGAAGGCTGGGGCTTATTGATATCTCGCCACAGTTGAAGTCGAGAGTTGCGCCACACTGCTGTAAAAAGTCAACTCCTAGAATAACGTCGTGCATAGAGCAAGGGAGCATTGTAAATTCAGTTCTAAACTCGTGTCCAGCCATCGCTACATTTACATAACGAATAAGCGGAACCAACGATTCTCCCCCTACACCTCGAAATATGACAGTTCTATCCCAACCAAACATAATTTTGCGGCCGAGACGGTTCCTAAAATCTAAGCTCATCACGGAAACTGTAGCACCCGTATCCACTAAGGCCATAACAAACACCATCCACTAACACTTCCAAGCAGTTCCTCAGCATAACGACCGGTAGGGGATTTGCCAATATCGATGACCTGGCGACCGCAACTCCATCGGCCGCACACGCTAGTTTCCCGGTGGCAGAGAAGAACGGCGGGGAGAAGGCGATTGTCGGGAGCGGCGGGCAGGAAGAGTCAGGCTGCGAACAGAAATTGGTGAGTCGTTGCGTGGTGGTACGTAGCGGTGGGAGCCCGAAGGAGGGGGTTAGGTCGGGTCACGGACTTCTGGACTCACGGTAGAACGGCGATTTGACCATTGGCGCTGGTAGCGTGGTGCCGGGTTCCGGCGGCGGCAGAATCTGAATATGTGGCCAAGCATACCACAGCGGTAACAGACGGGTGGTTCACGAGCACGGTCCAAATAATAGTCCTCGGTAACAGGATCGAAGCGATCAGCAAAGTCCAGCCGCTGGGGTTGTTGCGGAGGAGGTGGCGCCCTCTAGTGGGTACGAGCTAGGGGAGCAGGGCCATATGAGTCGTTTAGGTGGTCACGGACGGGAGGAGGAGCGGTAGAACCCCAAGAAGAGCGCTGGATGATAGCTGCCTGCAGGGAGCAGCTATCACAGGGGATTGCACTGCGGTTCACATCTTGGTGGCGGGAGAGCTCATCACGGACCCTTTGGCGAATCATGTAGGCCAAATTTGGAGGCTCATGTGAATGCTCGTGAGAATCCACGCTTGCAACAGTGGTCACGTTAGGCAGATGGCCAATTTCGGGGTTAAGCGACGCAGCTTTAAAGTTTCGAACGTACGACAGTGCTTGACCACGGCCATGGGAGAATCTAAGTTTTCTTTTGTATTTAAAAAGTTATATACGTCCACCGCGATGCCCTTTAGGAGGCGGCCAACGCTGTCTTCGTCAGACATGCTCGGATTCACCGCTTTGCAGAGTTACATTGTGCATGTTTCACCAGGCCCTTGGGCTCGCTGGAATAAAGTCTGCTCAGCGCATTTCCGTTTTGCCGTGGTATCCCAATTTCGAATCTCCTCTTCAAAACGATCCCAGCTCGTTAGGGACGCTTCATGCTTCTCAAACCATGTCAGGGCTGTGGAGTCCAAGAAAAAAACAACATTTGCCAGCATTACAGTGGCATCCCAGCGATTGTACTTGCTCACCCGCTGGTAATTGGTGAGCCAGTCGTCCGCGTCTTCGCCAGCCTTGCCAGAAAAGGTCCGCAGCTCACGGTAATGCTGCCATGCGGGTGCCGCTGGACCTGGCTGCCGTGCATCGCCGTCTTGGATCATTGTGGGTGTCAAAGGGAGCCCACCGAGTAGTCAGCTCGAAAGAGGCAGTGAGGAATCCGTGGTGATCGTTGCACCTTCCACCACACTATTAAGGTCTATTTACAGAGTGGTTCTGCCCCTTAACCTGATAGTGTTGTTGTTGTTGTTGTTGTTGTCCAAATAACTTATGGCACATACCCAAAGAGGGGGATCGGCTAAGAATTGAATAGCAAAGATTTTTTTTTATTTAATTTTTTTTTATTTATTTTTTTAAGTATACTTGCATACAAAAATGCTTTGAGGGGTAGAGGAGAGGAAACAAAACGAGAAATAAGTGAGATATAAAATGAAAAGTGGTAACACTCACGGGAGATCGACACTACAATTGTAGAACAAGTGGTGTTTAAATATTTAGCAAGGCAAACGATTTGAGTCCAGTAAAAAATTTTGCATGGCGGTAAAAACAGACCTGTGACTGTTCCCAAGGATGGTGGTGCCAATGATAACAATGTCGGGCTGCTTAAACTAAGGCCAAGCTGTTTCAAAGGCCTTTCCATCAACTGTTTTCTCAACGTAGTAAAGCGGCGGCAAAACAATAAAAAGTGATGTAATGTTTCTTGTTCCCCGCAAAATGCCCAGACGGGAGACAGTGCCAGACCAGACCTGTAAAGATATAAATTTAAAGGTGGTATACGGCATCGCAGCCTTGTTAGAGAAATCTCAAGTTGACGTGAATGACATAATTTTCTATTCCAAGAAATTTAGATGCAGGTAGTCATCAGATCTTAAAAAATATCCATTTTTCATATTTAGTAGAACGTTCCTTCGAAACCTCGCTGCCATGATGTACGCTGTCGCCGGAAGGATAGATAATGCGGGGCAATTAAGGGACTCTTTTGCCAAATCGTCAGCATATTCATTTAAAGTCACATTGCTGTGGCCTGGTACCCATACCATATGTACAATTTTCAAATGTCTAGGGATCAGGGAGATAAAGGTTTTTACTATTGCACAATCCACCGACGAAGAGAGAGATGAACACAAGGATAGAGAGTCGGAAATTACAGCCACTTTAGAAACAGAGGAGTCTAATTTCCGTAAAGCGAGTACCACCGCCAGAAACTCCGCTTCAAAAATTGGGGTGAAGTCCAGAAGCCGGACAGAAAAGTGGACAATATATACCCACACCCGCCTTTTCATTACTTTGAGATGTGTCAGTAGCTACTACTAAACTAGCAGAAAGGCTTCTTAAATGATCTTCTAATAATCCGTTTAGAATAACGGATGATAAGTTTTTAGCATTATTCTGGAATATGTCGTCAAAGACGATTTCAATAGATGAACCGATAGTTCGTATGCGTGTAATACTGGGAAGGGAAACATTTAAAGGGTCCAGCAAATTTTTTACCATAACAACCTGCGGGGTGTGAAATGTAGGCCAATGGACACCGAAAAAGGAGGTCGGTTGACAGCAAAAAATAGACATAGATTGGTGAAACTCTGATTCATATATCCTTAACTACGTCTGAACGGTCAGAATTTGTAATCTATATATCAAGGGTGGAATCCGGGCTTCAAGGTAGAGCACATTGTTGGCAACAAGTTTGGAAGTCCAAGACACAACCGAAGCGCTTCTCGCTCCAAGAGAAGAAGCGGTCGAATTTTATAAGCTGCTGATCCAGAAAACAAGACTGAACCAAACTCTAAAATTGGAACCACATACATAACGTAAACCATTAAAAGCACATTTCTCCGCATTCCAGACCAGGGACGACTAATTCGGCGCAACATGCCCACGGCCCGAGCCCCTTTCGTAGCAATATGGTTAATGTGGGGCTGCCATGAAAGATTACCATCATAAGTGACCCCTAAAGACTTTAATGATTTAACCTGTGGTATTATTTGCTGCTGATACATTACAGAAAGACTTACAGAATCTTTTATATTGAATACGAAGACTGCGCTTTTGTTGATATTTGATATGAGACGCAAGCCACACAACCAATTCTCAATAGAGTTTAGGTACGTTTGCAAGTGGAGATAAAGGGAATGAATATCCGATGCAGTTGCAAAAAAACGCAATATCATCCGCATATACGTAAGTGCGAACGTCATGATCAACTGGTATTGAGCTAAGTGGTATGCTGAAAAGGACTGGTGAAACGACTGCTCCTTGCGGCACTCCCCTGGCTTGCTTATATCTGCCAGAATGAACGCCATTTAAACCACAGTAAAACTCTCGGTTTTGGAGGAATTCAGATATCGAGGCTACTAAATAATGTGGAAACTGAAGAGATTTTATTTTTGCAATAGAATGCTATGCTCAACGCTATCATAGGCCTGATATTGTTGTTGTTGTTCTCCTCTAATGTGATGGCACATACCCACACAGGGGGATCGGCCAAGAATTGGGGTGCAGAGATATTAGAGTTTGAGATGTATAACTACATCGCAAAAAAAAAAAAAAAGTAAATGCTAGGGAATAGAGAAGGAAATGTAAATATGATAAACCAAAATATAAAACATTAAATACTAGCGAACGCAGCAGGAGAATAGTAAGATTTATATGTACAGATTAAAACTTCAAAGCATATTAGCAAGTTAGACGTTTTGTTTCTATTAAGAAGTTTTGAATGGCGTTAAAACCATGCCTGTGGCTGTACCCAAGCATGGTGGCACCGAACGATAATAAAATTTGGCTGCTCATATTAGGACCCAGCTGTTGTAACGGCTTCTCTAAATAACGTTTTCTCATCATGGTAAAACGGCGGCAAAATATTCTATTCCGGAGAGCCTCTTTTTGCACTTCCTTGTTCTCTTCTGTTCACATGCCTGATAATATACAGCCCTGATTTAGCCAATCAGTACGTGCCTGCGTACCCAAGCAATAGTGTGCCCTACTCGGCATCCCAGAGCCTCGGAAGCTTGATCCCCATCCCACACTCCCACCTCAAATAAGCCGCCTCACTTGGCAGCTCCTCCCAGCCTGGACATATCACGTGGTGGCCACACAACCCATTGAATAATCAGTGCTATGCATTGAAGCCTGCAAAGTGCCCCCTACCAGAGCCATGCTTATGAATTTTTCGCTCACAACACTGATGACCCGACATTTTCCGAATAAACTTTGTTCAGTAAGCATCATCATCATCATCATCAAACTGACTATACCCACTGCAGGGCGAAGGCCTCTCCCATATTTCTCCACTTAACCCGGTTCAGTGCTAGCTGAATCCACTTGACCCGTGCGAACTTCTTAACCTCATCCGCCCACCTAACTTTCTGCCCCCCCCCCCCTTCTACATTTTCCTTCCCTTGGAATCCAGTTTGTTACCCTAAGCGACCATCGGTTATCCTCTCTTCGCACTACATGTCCTGCCCATGTCCATTTCGTCTTCTTAATTTTCGCTAGAATGTTTTAATTTTCGCTAGAACTTTAGTTATTTCTCTGACCCACTCTGCACGCTTCCTATCTCTTAATGTTACACCTACCAGTTTTCGTTCCATAGCCCTCTGGGTTGTCCTCAACTTAAGTAGAACTCTCTTGATTAGCCTCCACGTTTCAGCCCCATAGATCAGTACAGGTAAGATGCAACTGTTGTATACTTTCCTCTTGAGCGATACCGGTATGCTGCTTGTCATAATCTGCGAGTGCTTGCCAAATGCGCTCCATCCCAATCTTATTCTTCTTGTTATTTTCTTTTCATGGTCCGGATCTGCGGTTACTACCTGTCCTAAGTAGACATATTCGCCTAACTTCGCTACTTAATGTAAACTGCTGCTCCCTCCCGAGGCTTAATCTTCTGCATATTGATTTTCAAGCCCACCTTTCTACTTTTCCTGTCTAGGTCATCAATCATTATTTGCAGTTCATCCCCCGAGTTGCTTAGCAAGGCAATGTCATCAGCAAATCGCAGATTATTGAGGTATTCTCCATCTACCCTTATCCCTAACTGCTCCCATTCCAAGTCTCTGAATACTTCCTCTAAGCAAGCTGTGAATAGTACTAGGGAGATTGTGTCTCCTTGCCTAACACGTTTCTTTATGGGAATTTTGTTACTTTCTTTATGCAGAACTATGGTTGCTGTGCAGCCACTATATATATCTTCAAGCACTTTGACATAAGGCTCGTCTACACCCTGATATTGCAATGCCTGCATCACCGGCGATGTTTCAACTGAGTGAAACGCTTTTTCGTAATCAATGAATGCTATGAATGCTATGTATGTATGAAAGGCTGGTTATATTCCGAGCATTTTTCTATCACCTGATTGATCGTATGGATATGATCGATAGTAGAGTACCGTTTCCGAAAACCTGCTTGATCCTTTGCTTGATTGCAGTCTGAGGTTGTCCTGATTCTATTAGCGATTGCCTTAGTAAATACTTTATACGTAACAGACAGTAAGCAGA
The DNA here is from genome assembly GCF_055883805.1 of Amblyomma maculatum. NCBI lineage: Eukaryota > Metazoa > Arthropoda > Arachnida > Ixodida > Ixodidae > Amblyomma > Amblyomma maculatum. The sequence continues at coordinate 203,219,920 of NC_139347.1, read as the reverse complement.
TTGGTGTGTAATTTTTAAGGTCCATGGAATCCCCTTTCTTATGGATGAGGATAATGTTTGCATTCTTCCATGGTCCGGGTACCGTCGATGACACCAGGCACTGCGTATACAGGGTGGCCAGTTTTTCCAGCACGATATCTCCCCCGTCCTTCAGGAAATCTGTAGATATCCGTTCCTCTCCAGCTGATTTCCCGCTTTTCATAGTTTCTTATGCTTTCTTGACCTGGTCTTTCGTCACTGGTGGAACATCTGATTGTTTTTCCGTACCGCCAATCTCATTACGGTCCTGACTACTTTGGCTACTGTAGAGATCTGTATAGAACTCCTCGGCTAATTTGACTATCTTGTCCATATTCGTCATGACGTTGCCCGCCTTGTCCCTTATTGCATACACCTGGTGTTTGTCTATGCCCAGTTTCTTCTTTAGCGCTTTAAGGCTTCCCCCGTTCTTTACAGCGTGCTCAATTTTCTTTATGATATACTTCCTTATATCGGCCACCTTGCGCCTATTTATTAGCTTTGACATCTTGGCCAATTCGATCTGGTCTGTTGGATTGGAAGCTTTCATACACTGGCGTTTCTTAATCAAACCTTTCGTCTCCTTAGACAGCTTACCAGTATCCTCTCTAAATATCCTACTGTCTACTTCTACCGCGCACTCAGTAATGATATCTCTGAAATTATTGTTCATTGCTTCTAGGGTAATGTCGCCATCCTCGGTTAGAGCTGAATATTTATTCTGTAGCGAGATCCTGAGCTCTTCTGCCCTCCCCCTCATCGCTAATTCCTTAATTGGGTTTTTTCTTACTAATCTGTTGAGTTCCCTCTTCAGATTAAGGCTAATTCGGGACCTCACCATCCTGTGGTCACTGTATCGCACTTTCCCGATTACCTCTACATCTTGCATAATGGCGGGGGTTGAACATATTATGAAGTCAATTTCATTTTTAGTCTCCTCGTTAGGACCTTTCCATGTTCATTTCCGTCTCTTCCGTTTGCTGAAGAAGCTTGTGCCATTGCAAATCATTTCTTGCGAAGCGAAGGGGTGCTATGTTTGGACAATATGCTTTAGGGTGTTACGGGCAAGGATATTGTTGTGTACGCGAACCGACGCACTGCCACACCGCCTCCAAGCAAACGGACGCACGGCCGCTCCATTTCCAATGCCTCCTTGCACCTGCGAGCAGGCCGCTTCGGAAAGACCAGCAGCGGTACCCTGCCTGCGCCGACGACGACGCGCGGACGTAACCCGAGCCGTGCATTGCCTCGGAACTGGACCGTCCTGGGAGCATGTGCGCGACCAGGGCACGAGAAGCAATGCCTTCTTTATAATGCATGATATTTTGCGTGTTTTTAAGCTTTCGAGCTCCTTCTTGCTCTGCGTATAGATTAGCCGACCCTCAATCATCGCATCGCTTCCCGAAATGTTTAGATACAAATAAGACTTAGTTACCAGTAAAATAGTGTTGGCGCTGCTGCGCTTGCCGGTATTGAAGCTTGGTCGCAATTTTTTTCCTTAAAGATTCGTGCTACAGCTCCGTGTTCAGCGAAATTAAATTACGCCCAAGGTAGCAACCACCGAAGAGCCAGCGCTGATAAATTTGCCAGCGATGCCAAACTCGACATGTTGAAATGACTCCAGTGGACAAAATAGTGCGCATAGGTATCCAGAACATTAGAAGCAAGTGCTAATGGCCAAGAAGTTGTAATTGTTAAAGCAGCCGCAATGGCCTGTACACTACGAAACATGCTTCGAAATATTAAAGTCCCAATCTTATGAATGCAGTCCAGACATAAGAAGCAAATACGTTACCAATGCTACCAGTTCACCGAGTGGCCGAGTGGTTAGCGTGGAAAGCTACGGAGTAAGAGGTACCGAGTTCGAATCGCGTCACAGGTGCAGTTTCTTTTTCGCTTAGTTTTGTGTCTTTTTAATTTTTAGCTTTTTTTAATGTAGTTGAGGTGCTTCGCTACGTTTTAGCTTTTACTTTTTATCCAAAAGTGAAAGCCATCAGGCGCTCATTGGTCAACACTCATGAACAACACACAAGAAATGCACACATTAGATACCAACCAGAAACACGGTGGCCAACTTTCTTGTGAAACTCATCAAAAATGCATCAAGAAAATGTATAGAAATGTTAATGTGCATGATGAGAAATGTAATAACCATTTAATCAGAAACTCATTAAGCTTTTTTTAAGGCAGGTATTCATGATTCTTAAGTTTTTGCGCTCTGCAAACTCAACTAGCAGCTCCCCGCTGCTATTCCTAGAACCAATGCCATAGTCACCTACTGCCTGGTCTCCTGCCTGCTTTTTCCCTACCTTGGCAGTGTACGGCGTCTTTACATTAGCATTGCCGATTCTACATCTTCGTTGAAGCTTTCAACTGCCTGGTCATCATAACTACGTGTAGGTGCATAGGCCTGTACAACCTTCAATTTATATCGCTTATTAAGCCTAATAACGATGCCTGTCACCCTCTAATTAATACAATAGAATTCATCTATATTGCCCGCTATATACATATTGACAAGGAAGCCTACTCCTAGTTGTCGCCTCCCTGGTAAACCTCGATAACACAGTACCTGCCCATCCTTCACTACAGTGTATGCCTTATCCGGCCTCCTAACCTCACTAAGCCATATGGCATTCCATTTCATACCGTCTAGTTCCTCTAACCGCACTGCTAAACTACCTTCACTAGCTAGGGTTCTTGCGTTAAACGTTGCCAGGGTCAGGTTCCAATGGCGGCCTGCCCAGCGGAGCCAGGAATTCTTAGCACCCCCTGCTGCGTCACAGGTCTCACCACCGCCGTGGTCAGTTGTTCCGCAGCCACTGATGGCTGAGGGCCGGGGTTTTAAGGAGCTTATCATGAGAGGTTGCGACCAAATACGTCACAAGGGGGGCCAACGCCTGTTCTGGTGATGGAGTTCGTTGCCGGAGGCGTTCACCGGCATCAGGTCGCATCCCAAACCTGTTTATGCAATTCCATCGACACGAGGATTTGTTTATTTTTTTTTAAATCCGGTGGAGAATTTCGCAGCACCGGCATTTGAACTCCTGTCCTTTTGCATGCGAGGCGGATGTTCTACCGCTACGCCATTGCTGCAACCTGTTGAGTAAGCAAAAGTCTTTCATTGCTTCAATTTTTATCTCTCTACCACTTTCTTGTTGCTCCGGCTGTGATCATTTGATTTCATAGTTCAAATAATAATGTTTTAGCATGTGTCAATGATTTAGCCTACACATACATGCTTTCATTTTTTTAAAAGGCGCATCGGGAGCGTTTTCTACGTTGAAACGGATTGATTGAGTTGTATCAATGGTGGGAAAACCGAAAGTTTGGCACCCGCAGTAGATATGTGTCCTGTGGTTGCTAGGAGAATAAAGAAGAGGATAATCGGTGGAAAAGCCTGCCCAAAAAAATATGTAGCACTGCATCACTGGAACTGCTGCATGCACCTGTAAACGTGCCTAATTTTTATTGCCTATTCTTATAGGCGCTGGACCTCTTGCTATTGGCTTTTTGCAGTAAGGAACCGCCTTTCATTGCTTCCGTTCCTATCTCTCCACCACTTTCTTGTTGCTTCGAGTGTAATCATTCGATTTTATTGTTCAAATCGGGATATTCGGGCGATGAGCAGCAGAGCATCGGGTGTCCGAAGGAGACGTAACAGAGGGAGCATAACAGGTAGAAGATGGGCTATTGTCTGACGAAGAGGTGCCACTGTAGACGGGTCTGACGTGGCCCCCAATATCTTGATGCCTCCGAAGCTCTTCGCGGTTTTCACGACAGCAGTTTTCCAGCTCTCAGGTACGACACCATCAGGCCACACTTTGTTTATGGTGTCTAGTAGTTGAGGAAGCGCAGCAGTACTGAGATTCCTGTAAACCTCATACTAAAGTTTGTCCAGGCCGGGCGCTGTTTTTCGTTTCGCATCGTCAATTGCAGCCAGCAGCTCAAACATCGAAAAGGGGCTCGCAATTCCATCTGCGTCGGCAGCAGATGGTAGTTTCCATGCGTCTGCAGGGATAGATAGATTAGATAGATTAGATAGATAGATAGATAGATAGATAGATAGATAGATAGATAGATAGATAGATAGATAGATAGATAGATAGATAGATAGATAGATAGATAGATAGATAGATAGATAGATAGATAGATAGATAGATAGATAGATAGATAGATAGATAGATAGATAGATAGATAGATAGATAGATAGATAGATAGATAGATAGATAGATAGATAGATAGATAGATAGATAGATAGATAGATAGATAGATAGATAGATAGATAGATAGATAGATAGATAGATAGATAGATAGATAGATAGATAGATAGATAGATAGATAGATAGATAGATAGATAGATAGATAGATAGATAGATAGATAGATATATAGATATATAGATATATAGATATATAGATATATAGATAGATAGATAGATAGATAGATAGATAGATAGATAGATAGATAGATAGATAGATAGATAGATAGATAGATAGATAGATAGATAGATAGATAGATAGATAGATAGATAGATAGATAGATAATGTTTATTTGAGTGTGCCTCAACAGCCAAGTGGCCTAAAGGAGCGCACACTAGGTCAGATACATCAGAACACTTAATAACATTTAAAACCAGGCAAGAAAACAACAATTAGGCAAATATGTACGTGTCAATAAACGTTTTGTTATACAAGCTTTGTATACGAGTCATTGGACAGTTGGCGTGCAAATCTGGATAAAATGTGTCAGAACATTTTGCAGCCTTTGCATGCGGCACACGAAAATTCAGTGACATCAGTAAGGTCTCACAGTTAATGAAACCACGCACAATTCTTTTGCAAAAACTGCATGTCACGTATGAGTCGCCTGTCGCCAAGAGTACACATTTTGAGGTCTGCCAAGAGAGAATCGTAGTCGTAGAAACGGCGGCGTCCAATATATCTGTCATAAAAGATGCGTATGAACTTACGCTGGACATTTTCAATTTTTGCGCAATAGGTGGCAGATAAGTTATTCCAGGCCACTGACGCGAACTCAAGACGCGGTCTCACAAGGGCACCGTATAGAGTGCGTAGACATTCGTGCCGTTGAAATTTTTTTGTTAGTCTAGAGATAAGACCGATATGTCTCAATGCACGTAACACAATTGAATTTACATGCAATCTAAAATCAAGCCTTGAATCAACAACAACACCAAGGTCTCGTACATGGGCCACACGAGAAATATGATCCGCCAAAAGTGTATAATCAAACACAACTGCGTCGCGTTTCCTAGTTAGAGACAAGACGGAAGTCTTCTTAATATTCAACTTTAAGCGATTCAACAAACACCATTTCTCAACGTTGTTAATGTCAGCTTGCAATTGGCGGCAGTCCTCAATATCTTCAATATTACGGAATAATTTGAAATCATCTGCGAAGAGCAAAATTCTCGAGTCCTTGACATGTAACGGCAAATCATTACCAAACACTAAAAACAACAAAGGTCCTAAGTTGGAGCCTTGAGGCACTCCCGAAGATGATAGAAATTCGTTGGACACACAGCCGGAAAATCGGGCCATGTTACGGCGGCTGCCAAGGTAGCTTTTGAGCCACCTACAGTACATGGGGCGAAGTCCGTATCTTTCCATCTTCATCAGAAGTACCTCATGGGAAACCGTATCGAAAGCTTTAGTCATGTCAAAGTAGGCTGCGTCTACCTGACCGCGATTAAATACATGTGGGCCAGTATAATCAAGAAAGCTGCATAAATTCGTTTCCACAGATCGACCTTTTAAAAACCCGTGCTGCAGAATTGAGATCTGCTTGAAGTATGAGCCCATGCGTTTGTACATAACCATTTCAAAAACTTTCGCAAAAGAACAAATCAGTGACACAGGTCGAAAGTTGTTCACATCACAAGCATCGCCAGACTTGAATACAGGAACAACTACTGACAATTTCCAATGACAAGAAAAAACACCAGTTCGCAATGATAAGTTGAACAAATGTGCTAAAACAGGGCCAAAAATGTCAGCGCGTCCTTTGATTACGAAGCTGGGAATTTCATCAACTCCTGTTGAAAGTTTTGGCTTGAGTTTCTGAATCGCCAAAAGAACCTCATGCTCGGTAACATTATCATAAGCCAAATAGTCAGCGCTGTCTTCAGAAGTGATAAGAGCTCGTGCGTTATTATGGCGCGCAAAACAATAGCTGAAGTGATCAGCAAAAGCTTGGCACACATCTTGAGGTTTAAAACAGACACCATCGCGCGTCTTTATCACAGCAACACTAACCTTATCATTTCGTTGCTTGCGCACAAAATCCCAAAAACTGTTTTTTTTCCTTTTTGAAGTTCTGTTCAAGAAGTTTGCGGTACCTGGCTTCATCACGTGCAATCAGTTTTTTCACAATTTTTCTGCACAATGAATATCTTTGGTACCAATACTCACTTTCTGATTTCACGTAGAGTTTATGATACTTCTGCTTTTCTTCAAGTAATGTCTCAAATCGCGCGAGAACCAGCAAGGAAATCTACACTTCTTCGATTTACGGCGTGGTATACATGTTTTCATTATACCCTGTACAACTGATGTAAGTAGCTCGACGCCTTTGTTTACATCATCAATCTCAAGCAATTCAGACCAGTCGTAGGCCTGAAGATTATTGTACAGCTTCAGGTAATTGCCATACGCGTATCTAAATTTTTCTGGCACCATCTCACGCACTGGACGAAAAGACAAAAAGAACGACAAGGTAAACGGGCAATGATATTTGTCTATCAGAACAAGAGGATCGCGCACCGCTTGCACGCCGAAAAGAGGCACATTAGATAGAATTAGGTCTAAAATGTTTCCAGCACAGTTCTTCATTGCATTGCATTGATGTAAACCATGGAAATTACTAAAATCAAATAAACATTCGGCTTTTTCTCGAGTTGCTGTGCAGTCACTAGTGACCAAACCAGTGGACCAATCGAGCTTAGGAAGATTAAAGTCTCCGTAAATGTGAACCTTGTATTTTGAAAAATCGATTTTTTCCCCAATATCAAAGAAATGATCGGTAAAAACGTTAGGAGCAGAATTTGGTGGAAAGTAGAAACAGCCAACTAGATAGTGCGATTTGTCACACGTTGGAATTTCCAACCACACACATTCCTCGTATGTCTCCAGGTCTGGTCTCCTAAATGCATTTAGCAAAGAACGGCAGGCTATCAGAACTCCGCCCCCGTATTTAATCTTGTCAGAATAGACCCTGTCGCCCTGAAGACAGCATACTCATCTGTGAAATAAGACGCACTTGAACATTATGAGTTTAGCCACGTTTCTGTCAGGAATATAATGTCATACTCACATTCGTATGCATTCGCGAAGAAAGCTTCCGTTTTAGTTCGCAGCCCTCTCGTGTTTCGGTAATACAGCTTAATTTCCTGTGCCATTTTCGGACGTAGTTAGAGCACCGTTAGGGTCATCGAAGCGCCGTGAGGACCACAGCTTTCCATAGAAAGGGCGAAATACACAACCATCAGGCCACACTTCCGGATTGTTCACAAGCTCAAATAAATGCTCATCCAGAGAAACGTGAAATGAGCAATATGTATCGTACTTCGTTTTGAGTTTCGTGCAAGTAACAACTTTGTCACTTATTGTATTCGCCAATAGTTCCTGTATGTCCGACGCCGTTGTTGTCGGGTCCAGGCGAGAAACAAATAAGCTTTTTTTCGCCGGTAGTTTGGGCGCTACTTTAAGCATGGATTGCTTAGATGTGCCAAATGTTGCTCGAGGCCGAGAGGGTTGGCTCACCGCTTTCAACGGGCGTGGCAGATGAGTACTTCGGTCCTGAGCCGGAGGCTTCGGAGGAAGGGCCGACATTCCGGCGGGAAGATTTACCGCCACAGCTGAAGCGTAGTTGCGAGATTCCGAGCAGTCAGAATTTGAACACTCACACTGGCTGGCGGTACGAACAGATGCACTCAGGCCACTCAAAGATTCACGCAGGAGCGCATTTTCAGCACGAAGCCGTCGCACCTCATCCGTCAACGCATCCATTCGACTAGCCATTTCCCGTAGCAATAAAATAACACTCGAGGAAGCACTGACGGAATCTGAATCTTGAAAATCCAGGGAAGAGCGGTGCGCTTCGGGGGGCGTTTCCGTGTTGCTAGTTCCGCAGATAAGCCCCTCTGCCGAAGGATGACGCCGCTTCACGTAATGAACACATTTGTACTTGCTGGCCCCGGATTCCATTAGGATGTTGTATTCCTCGGCCTGTATGTTGATGCATTTGCAGTGAAAACGTTGCTTCCAAGACGCGCACGGCAAAAATTGCTGCCTACCACGAATGGGCTGGGAGCAGCGCGCACATGCGTCCGCATCGGGCGCCATCTTGTATGTGGGATACCTGCCAAATTAAGATTTGCAGCTGAAGGAGGCAGTATATCGTATTTTGGGAAACATTTTCGAGCAGCTTCTTTGGCGGAATTGCCCGGCGACAGATTAGCCGCAAAGCATGCTGTTGCTGCTGCGTCAGTAGAACGACGACCGTGTTGCACTGCACGAATCGTTCGCCAGAGTGAGGCATTCGATGATTTATCAGAAAATTGTTCACACCATGCATGCCACGGGCGTCGCGATAGATCGCGTTCATATCTCCTAGCCTTCGCAGTAAGATAATTCAGTTGTGTACGTGCCTGCCCCGAAGTAGGATCTCGCGTAGCAGCCAGCTCAGCTTGACGGCGGGCTGCCCACAAGTTAAGCAGGCCGAGATCTGGTGCTGGTCCACCTACATCAATCCAGGTAGTAGTCGTAGTGCTGTTTAGTGCTCTCTGTATGTGGTCAACAAGGAGTGACGGCGAATCTGAAGACATACTGTCGAGACATGAGCGAAAGCTGTCCCAGTTTATCACAGAACATTTGCGGCGTAAAGGGCAGAGACGGGAGGGATGGAGACCTATGAGGATAGTTTGGTGATAACTTCCCCAGCAGTCTGGCTCCATGTGCCATAAGGGAGTTCCCGCGCCCAACCACCACGTCAAGTCTGGAGCATAGGAAGCACTACGTATGTGACGCACAGGCCGTGTTGCTGTCCCAGGGTGATTAAGCAGAACAAACAGGGCATCAGTGAAGGCATCTCGCACACGCCTACCACGAGGGCTCGCAGTCGAACACCCCCAATCCGGGTGAGGGGCGTTAAAGTCGCCTCCGACTAAAATTGGACACCCGGGGTATTGCCGACGAACACTTAATAACCAGCCAAGATTAATACGGGAAGAGGCGCCTCCAGCTGGTCGAACGTAATATGAAACAAGAACAACGGTTCCTTTCAGAAATTTCGCAGCAACTGCTACTACCTCTTGGTATGATGTGCACCAGTTTTCCAGAGAAAGGCGCACATGGAGGAATACGCGTTTCAACATATACCGCCGCCTTTCCTGGAAGAGAAGCAGTCTGCACGCGACGGTCGGTCATTGAAGGAGACACGTAGCCGCTGAAGCCCGGAATTGATGGCAAGGCGTTCGTTTCCTGAAGTAACATAGCCCACACCCGAAGCTTGTTAAATCGCAGTCTGGTCTTGAGCTCGGCTACCTTCGTGGAAATGCCTCTTCAGTTCCACTGTAGTACACCAGGACGACCGGATTTCGCCATTTTTGTGTGCTAGTCCAAGCGCTGCTGTATCACAGATGTCAGGTTGGACAACTGGTTGACCATATAGCGGAGCAGCGATGTTGCAGAGTTATCATTGAGCGTTGTAGTACACTGGGAAGATGCAGCAAATGGCCCTGTTGTGCGGGATGAAGGCGGTGTTGGGCAATTACTAGATTTGGCGGTTACTTCTGCAGCTCGCCGACGTCGAGCAAGCATTTCGCGGTGTTGACGGAGCTTAGAGACCTCTGCTAAGAGACGATTGATTTGCTCATCCACTACAGCCATATCGTCGTCTGGTAGATCAGTACGCTGCTGTATTGGCTGTTGTCGGCGGCGTTTCTTGAGCACCGTATCGTTAGACTTTGTCTTAGCTGGAGGTGCATTCGAAGCGGGCTCAGGAAGCTCTGGCCACTCGTCATCATCCGAATGGAGAGCTGCAAAGGGATTGGATTTCTGCACTGGTGTCATGTCTCCTATTGGCCAACGCTTAGCGTTCCGAAGACGAGCCTTTTGCGTTGCCTTTTGCTTTGTCGGACAACTTGGAGATGTTATCTTGTTGTCGTTCGATTTGCAGAGGCCGCATCGGTACGTAACGTTTCCTTCGGACGCACCTTCATCGGCAGTAGCAAAAGGACAAGATTTGCGCATGTGCCCTGCCCGAAAACAGTTGTAAAAGTAGACCACACTCGGTTTATGCGGCCGCGGCGTTAATATGCAGCCGTAGTAGTACAGAAAGGCTGGGAGTGTCGCAGGTCCTTGCAAGGTGATCATGCAGGAACGCCCCTTTCCTATGTTTCGGGACTGTATGACTCGGTGCGTAGGGCAGTACAGCTCACGTTGAAGGGTGGTTTGATCTTCGTTTATGTCGACGTTGTAAACGACGCAACGCTGCAAGTCGGAGCCTTCAACTAGATACACTTGCACAGGCACAGAGATCTCACTTGTGACTGAAATATAACTAAGCGTTTAGATACGCTCCACCGCAGTAAGTGTCGGGAGCCACACAGCCATAGTGTTTGACTCCTGCCTTGCCGTGAAGACCCGAAAACTTTTGGATCCGAGACACGCGTCCAAGTTTGCCTGGATGATCCTGTTTGGTATATCGGTGAGGCTTTTGTTGGCTAGAGATTTAATCGTAACTATGTAAGATGACGATCCTGGTGTAGGTGCAACCTGGTTTTCGATAGTAGTTAAACAGGAGCGCTTACCATGATAGCTACCACTTGCCGAGGACGAATTCGGTTGATTATCTTCCGAAGGACGCTTGTGAGGGGCACGGGTGCTCGTTGACACGGATGGTGGAGCCGATAAGTCCATTGGAGGGCACGCCTCCTCAGGTCGCACTGTGGGATGTCCATCTCGGCGTGTTAGCTGGGTGGCCATAGCCGTGCTCCGCCCAGAGAACAGTTCACTTATGGGCTGTTGTGCATTTCGGGAAGGCTGAACGGCCGCTGCTTCTGAAGAACCGGGAGCACCAAGCTGGACCTGAGGCCGATGGTCAGGTTGAGGTGTCGACGGCAGGGCAGGAGTTGGAGCAACTCCGGTGAAGCTACCTCTGCCAGCGTGGCAGCGGCAGTACTAGGCCTAGCCTCCGTGCCGACCTGAGCTGCAATCATGCATGGGTAGCATGCGCCGGAGGTCTCGCAACCTGACGCTGAGAGGACGTCTGAAGCTCCCTCGGAAGTAGAGGATCCACTTCTCTGGAGACAAGACAGGTGCTTACAAGGACGGCAAAAATTTTCAGAGGAGCGATGAAGCCACCTTAGCAGGAAGACACTTCTTCGCAAAGTCAGACAGCTGGAAATCCGGACATGCCATGGGACTGCAGTTATCTCTGAAAAGTGAACTTCATCAGTGACAGTGAACCTTTACGTCTTTCGACACGCTGGCTTAAAGCGTTTCGCACTTGAAACAAGGCTTTTCTGAGTTTTCGCGTGTGCAGGACACAACTCGTTTTCAGTTTTGAACACCGTGAAACACGGTAACTCGAACCACCTTTGCAGGCTGAAGTGTTCGAAACTATTTTGCCCCAGAGGGAGCGCAGCGGGGTTTGCAGAGCCTCTTTCAAGAGCGCATCCCTGTGAGAGCCGGGCGCCAGGCCGGGGGAAGCTTGTACCCATTTTTACCGGTGGGTCTGTGTCCCCACCCTCAGAAGGTCTGTGTCCTGTTGTTGGAAGGAGAATAAAGAGGAGGATAATCAGTGGAAAAGCCTGCCTAAAAACGTACAAAGATGGCGCAAGAGCGAAGTGCTGATCAGGATGAGTGTCTGATTACTACTGTTATCCCACTTCACTTGCTAGGTGATGTGACGATATATGAAGCACCTTAGTATATATATTTTGTGATACTCGCTGAAAATTGTGTAGACACTAAACATTTCCTCGTTCAATTTTTTTTGAGTGACGCACAAATTGGAATAAAAGGAAGTCATCCTCACATCTAATGCCCATAGACATTGGATGACCTCACTATTTGTGTTCCGATGTGAACATGTAACAGTTTGTCGAATATATTAGTACGTCAAAAATCGACTTTTTTACTGTTAACCGGAGTAATACATATGCTCCATATCATACCATTATTTGCCTATAGTTTGTAACTGCTATTTCTAAAATTGTATTCAACAAAGTATACATGTGTCATCTCGTACGGCTATTTAACTCGCGAACAATTTGCGATCAAATTCCTTTTTGTGATGTTGTTTCAGCTACAAATAACGGATCACAGTTGTGACAATATAGGTGGCTTTGGGCATAACGTATAGCACGAAGATCTTGAATATCTGCGATGATATTTTTATTCACCGCATTGCCTAAACCAGCCTGTTTGAAGAGACGAAATGAAAGCAAATATGGATGTCTTCGGACAGGAACAGTAATCGTGGTGTCATGATCTTTTTTTTTTCAATTAAATTTTCCTATGTCGTGGGCTAATGTCTCGACATAGAGGAATGACCCTTATGCTTGCAAGATGCGGCGTAGTTTTCCCGAAAGAAAAAACGCCTCTCACTAAAGCTGGAAAACGCCGTTTTTTTCATTTCAAAATGTTGCACGGTTGGAGTCCTGCTGCTTGTGCACTAAAACTTTGTCATCCATTGGTTTTTACTCACCACGTCTACGTAACTTTTACTTGCATAAGAAGTATTAAAAGCTTGCTTCATTGAGGCAGTTGATTTAGTAAAAAATCGCAAAATTTGCTTCAGGAGCAACCCGCTACAAAAATGTTAATCTTCAACCTTACATACTGGCATGATGCGTTACGTTGTTTGCACTAAAACATTTTGTGTTTATTACGCAGGTTATATCGTAAATGTAAGGCAGAATCTGGAGCTCTAAGCTCCTATGTGTGTTCTATGTAACGCCAAGAAAATTATTATGCTGGAAAGCGATTTGCTTATGATTCTACGTATAAAAAATTATACTTTGAAAAATCATCTTCAAAATATAGTATTGTAAGTTATGGTCAAAGCTGAGAAATGGAATAATATATGAATAAACTAGATTGAATACTACTGCACCTGGTAGTAAAAAAGAATGCAGGACAGAGAAAAAGTTCAGTCTTCACTTGCGATCTGCCATGAAACTGACAGAAATAACGAATTAATACCATTTTAAGCTATATTAAGTCCTTACCGACAAGCAGAAAAACGGTTTGTAAGCCCTGACAAGGCTTTAAATTTTACTTAAGGTAAAATGTAGCTACATTCAGCAAATACTAAATTGAAGCTTTGATGCTTACTCCATAAGGGAGAGCCACATCAGCACATCTATAGAATAAAAACAGGCATTTTTATATTTCTAATATTATATTTTGCAGAATAAAATATATTTACTGACTCATATTACCTATGTACTTTGCATTGTTTCTAGAGATCTCGATAAAAATCGAAGTTGCGGAAGTTTCTTCAATTGTAATCAGTTTTCTTTATTTTATCATTTTTTTTTTATTTTGTCCGATTTCAAAATAATATACAGAAAAAAAACACAAATCTAGAGCTTCAAATTTTTCCAGCAATAAAGAATAGAACCTAAATAACGTAGAGAAATAGTTTCAGTGCCAGGATAATATTGGATCTTGCAAGAATGCAGGCTGAATTTGGCCATTATCAGGACAAGCACTCGTTTTAATATTTATTGTTATATTTTTAAACAGTAGAACGCAACACCTTTTAGTGCGTGATATTTTTGAGGTACTGAATATTCTTGAGAGGGATCTGAATGAAAATCGAAGATGATGATTTTTTTTAATTGCAGCAAATTTGCCCTTTACTGCTGTTTTCGAATTTTGGGCGATTTCTATGCGTCGTGGTGAACACACTTAGTGGTCTGGAGCTACAAATATTGCCTGGAATAATGAGCATGCGTTAGGAAGTGAAAACATATTTAGTGCAACCAACCTAATGCATCATATGTCAGTATATAAGGTTACGAATGAATATTTTTGCAGCGTATCGCTCCTGAAGCAAAGTTTGCGATTTTTTAATAACTCAACTGCAAAAACAAAACGGGTTTCTAATAGTGTTTGTTGATGTAAAACCTGCAGATATTTAGTGAGTAAGAATAGTAGATAACAAAGCCATGGTATCCAAACTTGCAACATATTGAATGGCAAAACCAGCGCTTTCTACCTCTAAAGATATACAGTACAATTTTTGTTTTCGAGGAAACTATACCGTATCTTGCAAAACTAAGGTTAATTTTTTGTGTCTAGATATTTTTCCACCACATATGAAGCTTTCACTGCAAACGAAAGGAGGCCATGGGACCTCGATTTTGTTCCTTATCTAAGGCACCCATATATACGCTGTGGAAAGCCAAAATCAAGGGATTATTTTTAAAATTCCATACTTCCAACGGTTGTGCCATCTAAGAAAATTTGAAAGCTTGGCATACCTTCGGTGTCACCAGCGCTCACTTTCTGTTACAGCTGCACTTGCTAAGCTGAATTAATACATTGAGTACTTTATTTTAGCCACGAATATAGCGCTGTTACGTGTCAATTTTCAAGAAAGGCCGCAGCGATGCGATCCTCGTGGCATTTGTAAGTGAAATTTGTAAAGCTTACTAATCTGCCCATATATATTGATACGTGGCAAGGTTATTCTACGAAGGTTAGTCCAGGATGACACAGCGCACAAAGCACAGAAGCACAGCAGCGTCGACCTTCTTGTTGTTGTTTTTGTTGTTGTTGTTGTTGTCCAAATAACTTATGGCACATACCCACAGAGGGGGATCGGCCAAGAATTGGGTAGCAAAGAATTTTTTTGTAATATACTTGCATAAAAAAAATGATTTGAGGGGTAGAGTAAAGGAAACAAAACGGGAAATAAGTGAAATATAAAATGAAAAGTGGTAACACTCACGGCAGATTGACACTACAATTGTAGAACAAGTGATGTTTAAATATTTAGCAAGGCAAACGATTTGAGTCCAGTAAAAAAAATTTGCATGGCGGTAAACACAGACCTGTGACTGTGCCCAAGGATGGTGGCGCCAAATGATAACAATGTCGGGCTGCTTAAACTAAGGCCAAGCTGTTGCAATGGCCTTTCCATCAACTGTTTTCTCAGCGTAGTAAAGCGGCGGCAAAACAATAAAAAGTGATCTAATGTTTCCTGTTCACCGCAAAATGCGCAGGCGGGAGACAGTGCCAAACCAGACCTGTAAAGATAGAAATTTAAAGGTGGGATACGGCATCGCAGCCTTGTTAGTGAAATCTCAAGTTGCCGTGAATTACATAATTTTCTATTCCAAGAATAATTTAGATGCAGGTAGTCATCAGATCTTAAAAGATGTCCATTTTTCATATTTAATAGGACGTTTCTTCGATACCTCGCTGAGGTGATGTACGCGGTCGCCGGAAGGATAAACAATACGGGGCCATTAAGGGACTCTTTTGCCAAATTGTCAGCATATTCATTTAAAGTCACATTGCTGTGGCCTGGGACCCATACCATATGTACAATTTTCAAATGTCTAGGGATCAGGGAGATAAAGGTTTTTACTATTGCAGAATCCACCGACGAAGAGAGAGATGAACACAAGGATAGAGAGTCGGAAATTACTGCCACTTTAGAAAAAGAGGAGTCTAATTTCCGTAAAGCGAGTACCACCGCCAGAAACTCCGCCTCAACAATTGGGGTGAAGTCCGGAAGCCGTACAGAAAAAGACCAGTCTAAATGTGGACAATATATACCCACACCCGCCTTTTCATTACTTTGAGATGCGTCAGTAGCTACAACTAAACTATCAGAAAGACTTCTTAAATGATCGTCTAATAATCCGTTTAGAATAACGGATGATAAGTTTTTAGCATTATTCGGGAATATGTCGTCAAAGACAATTTTAATAGATGAACCGATGGTTTGTATGGGTAGAATACTAGGAAGGGAAACATTTAAAGGGTCCAGCAAATTTTTGACCATAACAACCTGCGGGGTGTGAAATTTAGACCAATGGACACCGAAAAAGGAGGTCGGTTGACTGCAAAAAATAGACATAGATCGGTGAAACTCTGATTCATATATCCTTAAGTACGTCTGAACGGTTAGAATTTGTAATCTATATATCAAGGGTGGAATCAGGGCTTCAAGGTAGAGAACATTGTTGGCAACAAATTTTGGAAGTCCCAGACACAACCGAAGTGCTTCTCGCTCCAACAGAACAAGCGGTCGAATTTTATAAGTTGCTGATCCAGAAAACAAGACTGAACCGAACTCTAAAATTGGACGCACATACATAACATAAATCATTAAAAGGACATCTCTCCGCATTCCAGACCTGGGACGACTAATTCGGCGCAACATGCCCACGGCCCGAGCCCCTTTCGTAGCAGTATGGTTAATGTGGGGCTGCCATGAAAGATTATCATCATAAGTGACCCTAAATACTTTAAAGATTTAACCTGTGGTATTATTTGCTCCTGATACATTACAGACAGACTTACAGAATCTTTTATATTAAATACGAGGACTGCGCTTTTGTTGACATTTAATGTGAGACGCAAGCCACACAACCAATTCTCAATAGAGTTTAGGTACGTTTGCAAGTGGAGATAAAGGGATTGAATATCCGATGCAGTTGCAAAAAACGCAATATCATCCGCCTATACGTAAGTGCGAACGTCATGATTAACTGGTATTGAGCTGAGTAGTATGTTGAAAAGGACTGGTGAAAGGACTGCTCCTTGCGGCACTCCCCTGGCTTGCTTATATCTGCCAGAATGGACGCCATTTAATGCACAGTAAAACTCTCGGTTTTGGAGGAATTCAGATATCCAGGCTACTAAATAATGTGGAAACTGAAGAGATTTTAATTTTTGCAATAGAATGCTATGCTCAACGCTATCATAGGCCTTGGCTATATCTAGCGTTATCAAGGCAGTGTGCATTTTTTGGCGCCGCGCTAAAAGAACTCGACTCTCGAGATCAGCATGCGCATTCCAAATGGAATACTTTTGACGGAAACCAATTTGACAAGGGTTGAGGATATTTTCTTTATTCATGAATTCCGAAACACGTATAAGTATGACTCAATTAATTTTAGAATGTTTGATGTTAATGCAATTGGTCTAATATTATCAATGGACAAGGCACTGCCTTTATTCTTAAGTAAAGGAATTATTTTGGCAAGTTTCCATTCTGGGTGTATACAAGCATGTTTGATGGAATAATTTACTAGGTCTAATAACGTATGAGGTGACTCGTCAAAAAGAATTTTTAGCATTTTTCAAGTTACTTTATCAGGACCGGGAGCAGCGGCTGGTAATCTCATAACTATAGGAGAGAGCTCAGAAACGGAAATTTGAGGATCATAATTAACTGGTTCTATTGGCATTACAGATATCGAGCCCGAAGGAAGTGCAGACGAGAAACGCTTCTCCAGTCCTTTGGCAATTGTTTCAATAGTGTCTATTGCTTCTTGTGGAGTCAAAATAAAAGAATTTAGATTTTGTGCTTGCGGAATCTTTTTCCGCGAGCGTAAAAAACCAAAAAGAGCAGTTCGATTGCCAGATTTAGAGAGGTAATCAAAATGCTTAGCATCATACTCGTCCTTCGCTTTTGCAACTGTACGTTTAAAAGTAGCTGCAATGAACTTGTAATCCTGCCAGTTTTTCGGGCACTGGTTGTTTACAAGCTTTTTCCATGCCGCCTTTCTACGTCTGTAATCTCGGGAACAATCAGCATTCCACCAAACAGCTCAAGTATTCACCTTTGAGCTCCGTACCAAGATCTCAGACTTCTTACGGCAATCCTCAATCACCGAGAATTAGCGTTTTGATTTTTGTTCTTCATCCGTGTTAGTCAATGACTCAAGATTAGAGCGTAACGTTGACTGAAAGTTATTATAGTTGATAAATGACTTCAACTGAGAAGTCGCTGGAGTTGCAGGGTGATTAACCTCAAACGCAATCGGTATGTGGTCACTAGAGGTGCCACAATCAAGGGTCGACCAATTATTAACGAAGAGACTGGGAGAGGTAAAAGGTAAATCTAACACAGATTGACTGTGTTTTCTTATAAAAGTGGCCGAACCCGAATTTCTACAGGAAAAGTTATTATTTGTTATCCAATCCCAAAGACGCTTGCCACAACTATCTGTCTTGTAGCCCCATGCACATGATGTGAATTAAAATCACCAGCCAGAAGAACTGAGTTTCGACAATTAACTAATAGCAGATCTAGATGTTTTGTATCTTGTACACCGCTAGGGAAATAAGCATTCACTAAGGAAAGCCTCAACCGTTGCTACCACTTTGTCTTCTTCTCTGTCACTGTTGCTGATCGTTGTCATCTTCAACTTCGAGCGATGCAGGGCATATATGTCACATTACCCCCCACGAAAAGCACAGTCATGCAGGTTTTATTCAAACTACATTACACCTGCTGTGCCCGACAGTTTGTGCCAAGGGTTAGAAATAAACCATTAGAAACAGGCGATGGAAAGCGGTTGGGCATTGCTGGCAGCCACTTAGGACAGCGCAGTAAATTTTTGTTTTGTATCTAGGGAAGTGAGGTACTATTCGCTCCAAGTACTAAATATTCACTTTAGACAATAAATAGGACCTACAGAGTCGGCGAGCACGTTCGGAAACGCCGGTTTTAATATTTGTGGTTAGAAATCTCATATGTACCTTTTTTTCCATCTGCAGAGAAATTCCGGGTTATGCAGATACCGATACCGTTACTTATAGCCTATTCGCGCACCTCAATTGTGCTGCTCTCAACATGATTTTGAGCGGACGAAACAATCTGCCGCTATGATGGATGGCCCCAAGCATGAGTAAGGGTGATATGCTAGCGATGGTTGCTTCGCGTCGGCCCTTTGGCGCACATGAAGGCGCGAGTGACAGTGAGCGCGCCGAACTTTTCAATGCGGATAATGACTACAAAGCGGTAAGGATATAAATGAGTGGAACATTATTTTTCAGCTGTAAAATACAAATACACTCTTATTGAACGGTTGTGCTGGCGCGAACGAAGAAACCATAGGCAACTTATAGGTCTACAGCTACACAGGGCTGTCGAGCCAAGCGAAGGCCGGAATTGTATTGTTCGGCAATCTGATGTTTGTATTTTCGAGGGTTTCCTATTGTATCTGGGGAACAAAATGCAGACGTGAGGGTTTTTATTGCAAATAACGAAACGTGGTTTGTGCCGGTACTCTCCAAAGTAGCAGCACCATTTATTGTGTAAGCCATTAATTAGTAATTTAGGTGAATGTCAATTAAGGATTTCAAATAAAAGCTTTTCTGTGGCGCTCAAGGTAGCTTCCAGCAATATGTGTCTGGTTTCTTTCGCCTGCCTCGGCAATGTCTTTTTTAGCCCTTGGATCTAATTTGCTTGGACAAGCAGTATATGTGTAAAAATGGTGCACCCCATATTTCAATTGACTTCAGATATCATCCGATGACTACATCACCACTGATCCCACTGAAGGTCCTTATTAATGCTTGAGTGACAGCCTTTTATCACTTTAACAGGCTAGAAAATTCATATGAATACGGAATGAGGGCTGATATTTTATTTCGTATATTTTCTAGGACGCCTGAGGAGAGGCAGTGTATACCTGAGTGACGTCCTCTCAAGGAAGACCGCGGCAGCAATCAAGCGATGGCTCGTAACAGTGAAGTAATGCGACGGCAGGCACAACGAGCAGGGAAACGCGACATCTTCAACTCAGCCTAGAAGCTGAAAGCCACAATAAATTGCTGTGAAGCCTCACAACCTTAGTAAGCTGTAAGTGCCAATTTTTTATTACGAGGGCTTTGAACCTGTTTCGAATATTTAAGAAAAACCAATAAAAAGTGCTGTTTAAACCTACATTTGTCGATGCGCAGGCTTTCTTAAGCTACATACGTATGGGTTGCTTTTCACCTGCCCGGAGAACACCATTGATGCTTCCATAAAATTAGAGCCCGCTTTGAGGAGAAGATGCGCATCTCAAAATACTACCGCAGCGCTAATTTTCATGCACAATCGAACTGCAAACGTTTTAATGGGTAAACCATAGACCATGGATGAGTAGACAACTAATTATGCATGAATAAACCACCGAGCAGTGTGTACCGCCCAAGTGGTTGGGCCATGTGTGGGTAAGCCATGACCCATGCATGACCCTAGCGCGGCAATAAGCTGGCCAAGTCGGCGAGCCATGGACCATGCATCACCCTAGCGCGGCAGTAGGCTGGCCAAATCGGCCATTCTCGTCGGCCCGAGGTCGATTGCCGATGAATGGCTGTTCTTAGGCAATTGTCAATCCTCGATCTCGGGCTGATGTGGGTGGCCTAGGACGGCCCGATGAGCTTTAGTCGGCCATATTGGCAAGGGCCGAGCCCGGGCCGACCATAGGCTTGCCGCTTGGGAAGCGCGTACTGTAAACACTGATTTCTCTACTGCATTTCGCATATAGAAAGCTGTCTGCTTAGCTCTGTTGGACCGGCTTGTACTACAAAAAAATATTTCCCTCTTGTTCTCTTCTTCCTCTTCTGTCTACCTCTTCTGTTCATCTTCTATCTTGCGTGTTTATGTACTCGTTATTAATTCATCATTTGTGACGTCCTTACCGGGAAAACTCTTTACGTCACAACCTGTTGCGACGTCTCGCTTACACACCTCGCAAAAGTTCGCTCAATCATCTCGCGGACCCGTCTCGCAGACGTGAGATATTCACATGAGCCCAGAAATGCTTTAGCCTTCAAAATAAGAGGACACATATCCTCCACCTTCACGATATGACGCAATAGCGGCCTTTGTTCGTCATATGCAAGTCATCTGGCTACCTTACACGAGAAAAAATTATACAGAAATGTGAGCGGGTTCAGAACTCAGCGCTTAGATTTATTTATAACGCCTACATTAGAACACAGTCTGTTACAGTCTGTGGTGCACTTCCATGACGTGCACCCCTGCCAGACGTCTTCGCGCCCCCGAATTCGGTAACTCTCTTCGTGCTGTGCTCCACGCGAGAGCCCGATTCTACAAAATTTTGGTAAGCATCTTGGTTTGGACGCCGGCCCCATTGCAAAACTCTTTTAGGAACTACCGCCTACGTACCAGAAGCGCGAGTGGAGGTTTCATCTCCCACCCCTATGGTCTCACAGCGGTACTACTGACAGGCTCTCAAAGGGTGCTTGCACCAGTTATGCTTTCGCTTCGTCTTCACTCTCTTACCCTACTTAGACGCCCGAAGGCCTCAGCGGTTCCCAGGACGTCCCTGGCGTTCTCCGGAGGAAGAGTGAAGGCAGTCTCAAACAGCGCCCCCAAGCCTCCTTGCGGGCTGGGTTACACAGGGTTGCCCCTACCCTTGATGACATTTGTCAGCGGGGATTCCCCTGCGGCGTCCTTACGTAGAGACTTCGCCGGGACAGCCCATCGCTGGACTGCACCGGCGGATGACCGGACTCTTATTTGCCGCTACGAGGAGTGGTCATCTCCAACTCCAGCGGCTTCTATCCTTGGATCACAGGGAGTCCGGAGCTCCCCAGCCTTATCCCTAGTCTCGTTTCTTGGTAGGGTACATCATCGGTAAAGGCTGTCATTTTTGATGGGCCCGAAAATATATCCCACTTTGGCAGGATAGACTTCCTCAGAGTGCACAAGGCTCTGAGGTTCCAGTCGGCTGTCTGAGCATTCACCGGCGTGGCCTCTCTCGATTAGAGGAGCGCGTCATTGCTACCAGCCTTATTCCTCCGAGCTTCATCGCCACTGGTTACACCCATCTCGATTACAGGAGGACGCCGCCCCTCCCAGTGACCAACCAAAAGTCAATCCACTCATGATCGAAACAAAGTGCGTTAATTTGCTTGATGAAAAATTGATGCCACCATGCTGGCCTGTCCCTCTTCATCAGGTCCCAGCTGAGTCCTGTCCGCTTCCGCAGAGGGCTCTCGAGTGTCTGCTCACCCGTGTTGTAGTCCCGCTCCAGCTACCCAGAGGCTTGAATTTACGGGCCCTTGCCACACATGGCGTGGCTATGGGAGGCAACTTATGCAACACACTTCCGTCCCAAAAAAGGGCCACATAATGGGCTCTTGCCGCGCGAAGCGGGCTTATTGTTGTCCGATGGTGGAACGGATCACTGCCACATCGACGCAACTATTTGGGCCGTACCCCTTTTCCCAAGCATTTCACACCAGAAAAGCCGAGCACCAGGTCGGGGGAAAGCTTGTTCCCATTAAAAAACCGGCGGGTAAACGGCGGCACCAGGTATCGAACCCAGTACTTCCAGAGTGCGAGGCAGATGGTCTACCACAAAGTCACCGCTTCGGTCTGAGCAATCGCTTTTTATTGTGCTTACTCGGCACGTCTGCAAGGGCCCGTCAACACTCGACGACTGCGCAAAGTCTCGAGTCAACTCCCCTCTCGCAGAGTCGAGCTGCCCTCAGCCAGGGGTCAGCTCATCACTGAACTTCTCGAAATTTTCAACAGCCCCACATGGGTCACACACAACACATCGTCGAAGCCTGCTGTCGTCGAAGTTTCAACCGATGGTAATCTCGAACCACCTTTAAAGGTTGAAATATTCGAAACTGAATCCGTCCCGGAGGACACAGCGGGGTTAGCGAATCTTCTTCCAAGCTCACCCCCTGATTAAGCTGGGCGCTAAGCCGGGGGTCTTCGCTTGTACCCAATTTCTGCCGGTGGGTGTACGGCGGTGGGTTTCGAACCACAGTCGAGACGGACGCCCGAACCACTCAGCCACGACTGCCACGCCTTCTTTAGCCCGTCTTAATTAGCACACATGTTCCCAACACAATAGGATCCAACTTGTAAAGAATTCGGCGAAATAGCCAGGTATGATAACATTATTTAGTTGCAAAAAGCGCCGACAATGGTGGACTTACTACCCGTCCCTTCTCTAGAGCGGTCGGAGGATATACTGGCCAGCAGAAAGTGCGGGTAGCTGAGTAGGCTCATAAGGTCGCCGAGAGGCCACCTTAGTGTACTGCCCTTATGACGCTCAATGCGAAAATAAATGCTCCTCTAACGCAAAAATATGTTTACCACTTCGCGTAACTGTTTCCAAGAGTGGTACAGGGACCGCTAGGAGAGAGAAAGGAAATAGAATAGAAAGGCAGAAAGGTTAACTAAGCGATGCCCAGTCGGCTGCCCTACACGTGGGGAGGCGAACGAAGGGAGAAAAAGAAAGCGCCATGAGCGTAGTCGGTCACATGTCCAGAGATGTATAGTATAGTATAGTAGAGAGATAGTATAGTAGTTTAGAAGTCCACCCCTGGTCCTTTAAATCTTTAAGGAGCACCTTCACTGTTTTCGTTTCTGACGAAGGTGTCATACAAGGGCCCAGAATCTTAGGTTGTGTAGAAGGGCTAGAGTCGAAGCGACGGAGTATAGCAGCCGTGAAGGTACGCTCACGCTCAAACTGAGGGTAGCCACAAAGTATGTGCGCAATCGTTTCAACACATCAGCACTGCTCGCATGTTGGAGAGCTTGCCATTCCGATTAGATAAGAATAGACGTTTCTAAATGCCACTCCTTGCCAAAGGCTACACAACATTGTAGCATCACAGCGCTGGAGGCCGATTTGTATCTGCAGTTAAGTAATTGGTCAAAGTGGTGAGAGCGGGATGTACACCTCCGGGCGAAGACCATGATTGTATAGTGAGGATTCGAGCGAGCAGTCGAAGGTACCTTGCTGCATCTGCTCTTGTCGGAGGTATATCCGACATTTTTGGTTGTATCGTGAGCCGATCGTGCAGCATCGTTGCCAACAATTCCACAATGGCCAGCTATCCAATTGTAGCATCGCCACGGCCCCCCAGCGGCGCGCCAAGGAACAGAAGCCACGCCGGTCAGCAAGAGAGCATAATCTTGGTTTATTTTCCGAAGTAGGCACGCCTTATAAGTATGCCTCACGAGGGAAAGGGAAAGGGAGAGGAGAGACCGGCGATAGCGGCTGCCGCTACGAAGGAAAGGAGCTGCATGGATGACACGCGCGCAACGGAATGAGGCTGAACCGAATATGCCACACTTCTTTCTCCTTAAAATTGAAAATGCTGCACCAGTCTGCGTTGTCTCGTAGAACGGCTCAGACCTTGTTCGAGGCTTCTTGCGACTTCCTCTGTCGGTGCTGGTTTCGGTCGTATGCTGATTTGTGCAAGCAACGCCGGGAAACTGTTTTGAAGAGCTTTAGCCGCTGCAGTCTGCAGTCGTTGGCCGGCTAACTGGTGGGCCTTGCTCGCTCACATGACTTGCGAGCTGGTGACATTGTGATATACAGCCGCATTGCAAGGGAACTTCATCTGCACGTCGCCGGGCCAGGCCCACAAGGGTTTACACCATGGCCATACTGGAACCGGACGCCTTCGAGATCAGTCCCGTTATCCACTTGTTCCCGTTACCATAGTTCCGCACGTAAACATTTCACTTCGGCAGTGGTGTCCAGGCATCTTGACCCTGCGGTGGATCTGCAAGAGTAGAAGGAAAACACGAGTCAAGCCGGGATCGTATTTGGTAACCCAAAGCATCTCTACGGGGGATGTTCCACTTTTCTGCGAAGTTCTGCGGTAGATGAACAACAGTCGTACTAGATTGTTCTCCAAGTTCCCTTCATTTTACAAAGCCCATCCTTCACGTTTCTTTTTTTTTTCTTTTTTTTTTGTACGCAAGCTTGCCATAAGGCATTTTATATAAACTCATGTAAATGGTTTTCCGTGAGGAACCGGAGCAGGCTCCCGCTCTTAGCGTTCTTTTGCGTCCCCTTTTTGCGGCACCATTCGACTGAGGGTGGCAGGGGGCGGCCCGTAGATGCACAATATTATTATTTCTTGCAAAAGTAGCAAATTCCTGGCTGGTAAATTGCGTACCGTTGTCAGAGACTAACGTTCGTGGGACTCCGAACCTACTAAAATCGTACGCCGGCAGCCAATGGTTATTTCAGTGTTGGCATGCACCAGTGGTATGGCTACAATCCCCTTCGTATGCGAGTCGACCGCAACCAGGATCATTTTTCCTACGATTGGGCCTGCAAAATCCACATGAATACTCGACCACGTTTCATTGATCGGTGGCCAATTAACTGGCGGAGCGGCCGTTGGCATCGGCAGGTTCTCGATGCCGTTCTGACAAGTATCTGATATTGTCAAGGCAGAACGCAGGGCTATAGTTGGCCTGTCATCATTAAAAAAAGGATGAGCCATTTCTTACGTTCATCAGCTATCGCACCGGCTGAAAAGGTTGGAGAAAAGTGTGGTGTGGAAGTTTTGCTCGCTGCCCCCGAAAGGCTGGTGCGCATGTGCAATGTCGTTAATGAGCATAGGAAGCCGGTCTGCACCATAAGACAAGAGCGCAAGTTTGTATCCTGCATTACCGGCGCCGCTTACCGCAAACCTCTCCCCTGCGGTAGATGCTACGTGGGGTAGTCTGTTCGCTGCCTTAATATTCGATTACGAGAACACTGTTCGTTGGTGGATTCATAAGTGAGGGGCGGCCATTTGGCCAATCATTGTAAGCGTGGCGGGTGCATGCCGGCGTTTGATGCCACGTGTGTGCTTGGTAGTGGAGGCACAAGGTTAGGGCGTGAGATATGTGAAACATATGACTTTAGCAGGGAAGGCGATACGTTTGTCAGTGCGCCTTTAATCACCTTGTCCGAAAAAGAAAAAGTGTGCCTCAAGAACTGTTTGCAACATTTTGATTAGTTATTGATTGTTGGTTTTGACTAGTGTGCGCATGCGCCACCAAAGTGCTTTTATGTACCTCTTTTGCATGTAAGTCTTCAATTGTAGTTTAGCTCTCATCCTGTCTTCTCCTATGTCTGCGTCTGTGTTATATGCGCTAGTCTCTTTGTTAATGACAGCTGAAATTTTCACGGTGTGAAGTCTGGTCAGAAGTCATCACGGGACACAGGAGTTACAGAAGTCACAGTACACAGAGCGGCAGAAACCTAGCAGGCCCGCTTCAACAGGAGAACTTCATTTAATTTCATTTCATTTATTAATACTGTCAGCCGCCATAAGGGGCTGTAACAGGAGTGGAAAATACAAATAAAAAAATGAGCAATATAGAAGACGATGAAAATCATTAGTCAATCAAAAATTGTCTCTTCCGTTTCTTCGCCTCGAGGAGGCACACGCTCGCGATCAGCGCCGCTTGAGCTTGAGAGGAGGAGGAGTAACTTTATTTGGTGTCTGGCATGGTTTAACGTCGCCGGGCCTAGGTCTTCCAGGTGGGAACGTCCAGATGTCTCTTCGCCGCCATGAGGGCATGTTGGACGGCCCAGAGTTGGTCGTGGAGGCTGGAGCTGCGCAGAGCGGCTGGCCCCCTTGACGAGAGGGTTTGGGATGAATGCCTTTCAGTTGTGCTTTGCCCTCCCAGAGTAGGTGCTTAAGTGTTGCTATGTTTGTCTTGTAGACCTTGCACGTATTATACGCCATGCGCAGCGCCTAAAGGGGCGCCATTGAAAGCCGCCTTGCGGCGGGCGTAGGAACAAGAGGCGAGCCTCATGCTACAAGCGTGGCCGTGGTGGGCGCGTGCGATCTGCCGTTTGCGCGCGTCTCGCGGGAGCTTCCGCGGTGACAATGTGCGCAAGGAGATCGCAATTTATTATAGTGGACACGTGTTCGATATTACGGCCGTCTGGAGCTGCATCGGCTCATTATGCATGAAGTGTCTGCTGCAGACGACCGTCAACAAGGTTCCGTACGAAGTGGAGCTCATTTTGAGTGTCCCGCTTTCATTACAACACCACGCTAATTCGTTCAATCCTTGACCTATGAACCAATGTTCTTTCTTTGCTTAAAGGTACACGCTTGCTTCGTTTACATGCACTATATTGCTACAGTAAACTAGGCAGCGTCGTCGAAACTGCGAGCGGTTTCGTACCGGTGCGACCGCAGGCACAGCCAGAAAAATAGCGCATATTGGGCTCCTGTAGCAAGAGTTCAGACTTTTCATGCTTGCGCTTTACCACTGCCTGTACAGCATGGATTTCACGTATTCCGTCGTCAAAAAGGCAGAGCGGGTAGATAATTTCATAGGGGAGTGAGATACCAGCTGAGACAATATCTGAAAAGCTGCATCACAGGTTAGCAAAGAGTATATCAGGTTTAAATTTTTATGTACTATTTTATTATTTTTGTATCATCTTATTTTCATCTGTATCACCCTCGCGCCCAATTGCAGAATTACAGGGCGCTTTATAACGAGCTCTAGAGCCATTAGTCTGAATAGCAAGTGCAGCCACATGTTATGGTTTCGTAATCTTGCCAGACAACAGGAACACTGGCTCTGGTCTTCAAAGTAATTGCATGGCAAGTTTCAAAACGCATATTGGCAAATATCTGTTCAATAACCCGCCGCAGTGGCTCAGGCTACTGAAGGGGATCGAGTTATCGGGAACAAAGTCCACCGCGCCGTTCGCGTTTAGGTGGAGGTGAAACGCAAAGTGCAACCGTGTGCTGTACGATGTCAATGCGCGGTAAAGACCGTCTGGCTAAGCGTTTCACAGATCTAACGCATATTGTACCTTCCCGGCTAGCGGGCGCGACCAAGTTTAAACAAGAAGTCTTCACGGAAGTCGCAATGACAAGCAGAAAATACTAAAGATGATTATCACTCAGCCGTGCCATACGGCAAATTTATTGCCTTATAAACCGAATGACGCTCGTTCAAAATTAAATTTGCTGCTACATGAGAAAATATAATGACATTCGATGAAAACGACGTTAGGTATCGAATGAGTTTGTGGTACTCATCTGAATGCGATCAACGAGGAAATGGGTTATGTCGACACCACACACTCGGTGAGAAGATACACCCAAAATAAACTACAAAAGTGCCACCTGCTATAAATACTACTGTGCTCCTATAATTTTGCGGTTAGTCATCTATGTGAAATATGCGAAATAGCATTGTAACAAAAAACTGGCACCCATCGCTGCCAGCCAACCCGCAGCCACCGCACTCAGCGCGGGCGGAACAGGTCGCTTCTGCTTTCGCGGTCCGTCGGCGCCGAGTCGCCGACACGGCGGATTTCTTTCGCCAACTTCAGAAAAGCATGCTCTGTTCATCCTAAATAATACGAGCTTAATTTGAGGAGAGAATCTAAAAAAGGTATCTTTACTGAGGAGCGCTGTTATGTAACGAGATTTTGGAAGTGATAACAGCAATACAAGCAAATTTCTGCTTTTAGCAGCTGCCGCCTGTGTGACACCGCTTATCCGATTTCGTTCTCTACCTCCGCTGCTAAGGCATCGCCGATGTTACACTTTCCGTGTACTGTAAGAAAATTTGTGAGACAATACCAGCCGGCAGTTTATGAATAGGAAATTTACTATTTCCAAGGCACTTCCAGCTATGGCGTTTTTGCGAAACCGTTAAGGCGTTTAGGCCTATAGTGACGAATAGGGCCTAGCACACGGCCAGAGCGCCGTCGTCGGCCGCCTTGGCGGGCAGCGTCGTTGCCTTAAGCTCGCGGCATCTGATGTAGCAAGTGTTACGAATTTCCAGTAATCTTTTTTGATGAGGCTAAGCTCGAGCATTTTACGACGGGCCTTAATACGCCGAGCGAACGATTTGGCGAAAACGTACGGGAATCAATGGGGCTGTTATGCTGCGCCGTAGGACGATACTAGAAGGCTCTTAAAATCGCCGTCGAATACTAGATACTGCCTATTTTACTTGTTGCTCTTGACACTTGCTTTAGTGCGCAAAGTGTACGCGCTGTTGAAACTAGTAAGCGTTTCGCAGTCGAGCGCAGACGTGCGCACCTTCCGTACCCTTTCGTAAACAAACGCCGCCGACACAGCCGCTAGTCCTAATCAAAAGGTTGGCTACAAGGTATGCAAAACATGAATGTCAATTTAAAGACTACTTTCGTTTACAGCGCCTTCATCTTCGCAACATATTGAAGGCACTCCAAAATTTGCATATCAATCACAGTTACTATAATTTGGAAATGGCATTAGCTTTAGTCGTGTAGCAGCGAGTCGAAAAAATGACATTAACTTGAACAAATGTGATTCGAAGCGATTGCTGGCTTTCTGCGTCGAACAGCCGCGATTCACGCCCCCCGTCGTTCTCGTGAAGCATCACTCAAACTTATAGAAACAGGTCCCTGGCAGGGTTTTATGCGTGTACAAAAAACCAACTACGCAGCAATTCTTCCCGGACATTGCTAAAGGTTGACTGCGGCGTTATGTCTGTTAAACCGCAATCCAAGAAGAAAACACGACGCGCGCGCATAGGCGCTGACGCGAACAGCGTCCGACCAAACCCAAAGCCTCCTAGAGCCCGCCTACGCTTTGCGGTTTTGGCGATAGGCGGGGTTGTCGGCGTTTTGCGCATCGCGTATATATTTCGGGGTAAATCCTGTTGTATTGCAGCGGGTTCGGGTATATATTTGCTTGTAAATGCCTCTACGCGACTGCCTGAGCTCTCAATAGTTCGCTACTAGGCGGACGGAAGGTCTGGCGGGCCAGGTAGAAGGCTTTGGTTAAGCGAATAAAGCTAGTGAGCCTCTCTCCCCTTTTGCATTCTATTGTCCTTGTTCCAAGCGCCGCTACCAGCAGGGCTCTTTTCTTAGCATCGTCTATCAGATCATTCGCTTCGAAATAAGCTTGAACCTTGACAAGGTACGGCTGCCACTTATCTTTTTCGTCTTCGAATTCCGGTAGCCTGTGTGCCATGGCTGATCCTTGGCGGTGGGTTCCTTCTGCGTGGCTGTCGTGCTTGGGCGTATTGCTGGTTTCCTTGCTGCAGCAGAATCCTCGTCGCCACTGTTGCGTTCTACCGGCCAAAGGCCGGAAGCTACGCGATGAAAACCAGGCAGATTCACAGAGCGAAAAGACGACGCTTTATTTCCGGCTCGGAAATATATAGAGAAGGAAAGAAATGAGGGGAAGAAGAAAAGAGGGACTATCTACGCATGCGCGGGTTATCTGCAGCATTGTTGTCAGCAGCAGTCACCTTTTGCAAATGGGCCTAGACCTGCCTGGAGTGCTCCTGCGGGATCTGTTCCTCGTCCTCGGTTTAGTTGTGGAGCGGAACCAACGCTCCAAGGCTAGGAAGTCATCGGCGTCGAGGATCTGTTGCTCTGCCGCAGCTCCTCGTTCCCATCTGCTCCTTCTTAACGACGTAGGGGGTCTTGTACGTGGCTCTACACGTTCCGTCGGCGATGAAGTGTGGTCTGCCTCACAGACTGCGCTTTGGACAAGCCTGGTGTCCGTTATCGGGATTGGGAAAATTGCAGTCCCTGCATATCTTGTTGTCCGGGTTCGCGCATACATCCATTCGATGTCTGAGGCGTCCGCACTGGTAACAGACAGCTGTTTCTTGTTTAACGTGCATCTGACAAGGGTTGCCCGTACCTCACCGCGCTGGGTACCTTAAGACTGTCGAAGGCGATTATCACATTTGTTGTTCTGCCTATTCTTATGGCCGCCAGCGCCAACTGGTTTTTTTGACTGACTACGTTCTCGTCGACTTCCTTGGGTCTATCCGCGATGGGGATGCCTCTGATCGCCCCCTTGGTCGTGTTGGGGGCCGCCTCGTAGGTGTTTATGTCGTACTTTGTCGTGAATTTGAATTTGTTTCATATGGAGGTATCTGTCCGCATTCGCTCCGCTTGGCAAGCTGATTATCTCAATTGCTGCGTAGTGGGGCACAGTGTCTTCTTTTCCCACTTCTCGATTAATACGCGCGGCTTGGAAAATCGCCTCCGTGACTGTGGTGCTTCCGACCTTGAGTATGTGGAGACCGCTCTTGTGTCTGGGGGTGATCTTGATGTCCTCCTTCGGTAGTAGGGGCATGCTACTGGCTTTGATGACCCTCATCTTTGCGTTTCTTGACTTTACCCTTTGATAATTTAAGCTTGCATGGTCTTGCGTCTGATTCGACTCGCGTTTGGACGCGTCGGTGTCATGTAGCATTTCAGTCTCACGATATCTGGCGGTCCTCCATCCCGCTTCTTTGGTGAAATCTTCTGGGGAGCGTCCGTTCCACTCACTAACACCTGCATTTACTGTTTTGCGCACCAATCGTGTGAGGCAGGGAAAGCTCACCCAGCGAGCTCGCACTCGGTGTGGTGCACGCAGTGAACACGTGCACCTGCGCGTCTTACAACCCCAGCGTCAGTCGTTCGTGGCTGCAGGCCTAAGACGGTGGCGGCGGGGTGACGGTATAAACGTCCTCGTAAATGTTTCGGAATTACTGACCCACCTCGAAGTAGGATATTCTCAGTTTCCTGCTTACTTCACGCAAATAATAGTGGAAGAATCTCGGCGAAACTAGGTTAAAATGGTGGCGGATACATATGTCGAACAAGGAGCCGATCTGAGCACATCCGTGCACCTCAGCGATCACAGTGCCGACCTCTTGAACCCTTCGATTTTTCTCTTTTTGGATATTAACTTTCCCACTCGCATTACCCAATTCAATATTTACAGACGCTTCTTCAATGAATAAGGTGGCTTTGAAACATCGACGCCCGACGTACGTCGCACGTCCCTTCTTAACGGCCGCCACAGCGGATGCAACAATACTCTCATTGGTAGATCTTTTACATCACAACAGTTTCCCAGTACGTGGTGAGAGTGATAATTTCGGTGGGGCTTCAGCTTAATCACGGTAAAACCAAGCGCCACTTAGGAGTAAAGACTTTTCTTTCGCAATTGACCACCAAATCCCGGCTTGCAATTTGTGACGAGTGAGAACTGCGGTGAGAAATGTCGAACCATTTTCAGGCTCACATATGCAATGCAATTTAGCGAAACGTGTTTTATTTCAAGATCCTCAGACTAAATTCAAAAATATCTGAACTGGCATAAGATGGTTTATTCGATCATGTATAGCTTTATGGAAGAACTGGGGCAGCAGCTTTTCTACATTAAAACTGTCAAGCAAGCCATAGTTCCTCTACAACCTTTCACAGAAACACCGCTCCATGAATCCCAAACAGTGAACCAGCCTGAAAATCGCAAATTGTACTAATACCAAACGCAAATTGAAGTTAAGCCAAGTCATTAGGCTGTAGCTTGTAATTGAAGTTATTTCGATATTCATCAATTAAAGGATAATCATTCACCTAAAGACATTTGTATTTAAGAGTGCAAAATGTTGTCATAGTACTTTTATTTACTAATATTTAATAACCTGCTTCATGTGCCCTAGTTTTTGTTTCCGCCTCAAATGCATGTTCTCTTTCTGTGAGTTGTTCCACTGTATACTCGTTAGGCAATTTGATTATCCATTATTTCTTCCCAAGTTTGCAAAATAATAGTTCCATAGAAGCCCTATAAGCCTTTGGCATGTTTGAAATTGTAAACCGTCTTCTTCGGTGTGAAATAAATATTTTTATTGGTAGTGTTGAAATATATTAGTAGTTTCCATTAGTTCAATTAATCTAATTTGTACCCCCTTTCTTTAGCCTCTGGAGAAGGTCGCATCAAGAACAGCACATGGCATACTGTAGACCCAGCGAGACAGCTGTTCTTCATTTCTGACTTCTCTGATCTTATTAAAGACATCAGAAGTGCATTTGTTGCAAAGGGCTATTTAGCACCATCTGGCCAGCTTACTGGTGTAATGCCTGGGATGTCTGGGGTGTGGATCGCGACACTGTAATTCTAAAGTCCATGCCTAGCATTACACTTGTACATACAAGCCTAAGTGCTTCGTGAAAATGAAAGTAGATCTTGCTTTTCAGCTTTTTGGGGATGAAATTATTTAGTCGCTTTTGTGCACAGAAAACATGTCCATTCATAGTACGGAAATGTGCAGCCGAAAGAGGATTTCGTTAAGCAGTTCAACAAACTCATCCGTATTATGACAGCAATTTGCATTGAGGCCTGACAGCCGAAATGTGATGTTTTTGCAGAACTCTTTAGCATACCTGGATCAGTGGAAAGCCCATGCAAAGCCAGCTGGAAGTGGTTTTTTGACAGGAAGAACAGCTGCGCGGCTGAGGGTCACAATTAAAAGTACTGTGGACCTGTTACATCACCTGAACTCTGTTGCAGGCTTCAAATACCTTTTAACTGCTTGGTTGGGCCAGGACAAAACACGAAAATCTCTTTGGCGTAATCAGGCAGTCTGCAGGGTGCGATGACCACCTTACTGTGCCACAGTTTTAGTAACTATCAACTTTCTGTCTTTTTATAACCTTGCAAAATCTCCAAAAGCAGGCAGTTGCTCTCCATCAGGTATTAAGTCTTCCTTGACTACAGTTGATGTACATGAAGTGACAGGCAAGTGCATTTCAGACACACTGGACCTCCTTCTCGACAACAGAAACATTGACTAAGCAGAAGGAGATCTTCAGTCCGGTAAGTTAGAAGGTAATCATGAAAAATTTTCTAAAAGAAGAGCAATTCGGCTTTAGTGTATATGATTAGGGCTATGTAGCTAGGAAAGCCTTTTCTAAAAAATTTTGCTAAAGCTGCGCAGCGCAGTTGTGTATACCTCAAAAAGAAGCGTGGAAAGATGTTAACTCCTTCTTTACAGTTCACTGATAATAGCGGGCTTGTTTATCCCACTGATGACCTAACAACAACTGTAAGAAAATGGAGGATACATTTACCAATTTCTTTAGCAAACACGAGCTGCACGAGCTGCACGAGGAAAGCGTGTAGGAGTTTTAAGAGTCTGCAATCTTTCACATTTCCACAATTAGGGATTCCGAGTATGCCAGAAAAAAACTTTGGCAAGAGTGAAGTTCTATATTCTTTTAAGATTTCGGTTTTTTAGGAAGGGGTTGAACAGGGAGAGTGAAGGACAAAGGCAGCGGTGAAAATATTTGAAGGAGCGTCATTGCCAATAATTTGCATTGCGGTCACGTCTGGATGCAGATACGAGACATTGTATTGAGCGTCATTGTTGAGACACAAAAAAAGCTTGTTGGTATGACATAAAAAGGGGAACTATTTACCGAGTCCAATTTTTGTATGCCCATGCATTTTCTTGTTTGATATAAACACAAAAAGTAGAATGACCATGCTGACGGCCGGCAACGTTAATTGTATCGCCTGCTATAGGCTTCCAAAGCACCGTCGAGCGACGCTGCTACTCCTGACAGGGAGCGCCATCTCTGACAGAAAACTAGAAACTGGGGATACACGCGGCGGCTCCTCTTAGGCATCCCATGCAAGTTTTCTCCTTTCGCTCTCTCGCTTCCGCGCACGTGCAGACGTCTCACGCTGCTTTATCGCGCGGACACAAAAGCACACACTTGACGCCGCCGGCTCAGCTCGCTGCCTTCACGGCGTGCGCCGTGCGCTTCCTCGCGCACGAGCACGCGCCTTGCGCGCCCCCGCAGGCGCACCAAGACATGCCAACTGCATTCCGTCTTGATAGGGCAACCTGACGCGTGTTTCCATGAAGGATAGTTAATTATAGGCGGGAAGCATTTTATTCACGTCTGCACTGCAGAACAGACAACAGACGGGGATGAGTAAATATTGTGAATGGATCCCACGTTGGAAAAACGTAGGACGTGCATCTCGAGGTGAGTCAGCTATGTAATATATTGTCTTAAATAATATGCTTAAAAACTGCTAAAGTATCATCAGTACTGTGAAATAAAGTGGCCCACTCGTTGACCATCGTTTCGGCCTGCAGCGTGCGATCTATATACGGATTTGTTTTTTTATTATTACGACGTTACCAAAGCAAATCTTGCAGCAGAAGAATAAGTATATGTAGTCCGAAGGATCAAGGTAAACTGGATGTCATTAAGCGAGAAATGCACAGATTAAACACTGATATCTCAGGTACCAGCGAGCTCAAGTGGACCGCAATGGGGGATGGTCACCGGAATGGAAATTCCGGTGACCATTATGCCTTTTATTGTGGGCACGAACCCAGGAGAAGGAATGGGCTCACTCTCGTAGTAAACAGAAGAAGAGGCAAAGCAGTGCTAGGGTACAACCCTAAACACGACCGAATGATTTCACTTCGGATCCAAGGTTATCGAAGTCTATGCACCAACCACTACTGCTGAAGAAGTTGATGTTGAGAGATTTTATGCTGACCTGCAATGCCTTTTAGAGCGCACTCCACCACCAGACGTCCTTTTCCTCATAGGAGACTGGAATGCTAAGGTGGGCAGTCAAGAAATATTCGGAATTACAGGCAAGTTCGGTCTTGGTGAGCCAGAGCAGAGCAGAGGCTAATAGCTGGGCAGAGGCTAATAGAGTTTAGTCAAGAAAACAACCTGACCATAGGGAATACTCATTTTCAACAGCACAAGAGGCGCCTGTACACATGGACTTCACCTGACGGTCTGTACAGGAATCAGACTGATTATATTCTTTGCCGGCAGAGATGAAGAACTGCTATACAAGCAGTAAAAACAAGGCCTGGGGCCGATTGTGGCACCGATCATCAGCTTCTGGTTGCCAAATTTCGTTTCGATTCAAGACAACGCTGAAAACTGCAAGGCCTTTCAGGTATGATGTGGATCAAATTTCATCAGAATATGTTGTGGAAGTGAGGGATCAATTTCAAGAATTATATCTAGAAGACAGAGAGCCTGAAGAGATGTGGACTGATGTTCGTGATATAATATAAGAAGTTGCTACTAAGGTAGTTCCAAAGCAAAAGAAATGCAAGAAAGCAAACTGGTTATCTGAAGAGGCTTCGCAACTAGCTGAGGAAAGGAAGATGGCAAAAGTAATGGGGAAAGAGAAAGATACAAGGTTCTCAATGCGGATTTTAAGAAAATAGCAAGGAGAGATAAGAATGCCTTCCTGAACATACAGCGCCAAGCAGTTGAGGACAACAGCCAATTGAGGACCGCAAGAGCTCTGTATAAGACCACCAAAGAAATCAAAGGAAGCTTCTGTGCTAAGCTGGGCGTGATAAAGGACAAACGAGGCAGGGACCTCACTGAAGCCTCAGAAATAAAGAAGAGGTGGCAGGAATACACAACCTGTACGAGAAGGACCCGGATGTGCAAATTCAACATAAGACGGTTGGGATTACTGATCTCGAGCCGGGCATCCTGAAGAGTGAAGTTGAATGGGCCTTAGCCAGCCTTGCTAAGAACAAAGCTAGCGGAATTGATGACATTCCAGCTGAGTTGCTTCAAAGCCTCAACCCTGACGCTGTTAACGTTCTGTATACATTATGAGAGCAAATTTGGACAACCTTGCAGTGGCCACAGGATTGGAGGAGGTCAGTTTACATCCCCATTCCAAAGAAAGGCAATGCCAAAGATTTCCAACTACCGCACGATCGCGCTTATTTCGCATGCTAGCAAGGTGATGTTGAAAATCCTCCAAAGTAGGCTGCAGCAGTATGTGAATCAGGAGCTTCCGGATGTGCAAGCTGTGTTTTGCAAGGGCGGAAGAACTAGAGACCAGATTGCCAACCTTTGCTGGATCATGGAAAAAGCAAGAGAGTTCCAGAAACCCATCTGCTTGTGATTTATTTATTATGCGAAGGCGTTTGACTGCGTAGATCACAGCAGAGCAAGCTCTCCAAGAGATGGGAGTTCCATTTCACCTCATCTGTCTCTTCTGGAACCTGTATGAAGGGCAAGAGGCCACAGTCAGAACACGGGGCATGGTCTTACTGATTGGTTTCCGATTGAGAAAGGAGTGAGACAAGGCTGCATACTTTCGCCCTTGCTATTTACCCTATATGCTGAGTGCATCATGAGGAAGGCCGGTCTGGACGAGTTTTCAGCTGGAGTGAAGATTGCTGGAAAACGTATCAACAGCCTTAGATATGCGGATGATACCACGTACTTTAATTCAAGAAAGTGAAGTGGAACTCAAAAGACATCTGATGCGCGTACAAGAAGAGAGTGAGAAGTTTGCGCTTAAACTGAATATTAAAATGAAAAAGATCGTGGCGTCTTGCCCTATCCAGTCCTGGAGCATCAGTGGACAAGAA
Source organism: Amblyomma maculatum (assembly GCF_055883805.1). Classification (NCBI taxonomy): domain Eukaryota; kingdom Metazoa; phylum Arthropoda; class Arachnida; order Ixodida; family Ixodidae; genus Amblyomma; species Amblyomma maculatum. Next base: position 203,182,926 of record NC_139347.1, on the reverse strand, counting down.
GTGGAAGCTGTGACAGATTTTCTATTCTTGGGCTCCAAGATTACCTCGCAAGGAGACTGCAGCCATGAAAGGAGACGCCTGCTTCTGGGAAAGAGAGCCATGGCAAGCCTTGTCCGCCTAGTAAAGAGCAGAGACGTTAGTCTGCCAACCAAGATCCGTATAACTCGTGCTATGGTCTTTCCAGTTGTGACATATGGATGCGAGAGTTGGACTGTGAAGAAGGCTGACCGCCGAAGAATGAACGCGTTTTAATTGTTGCGCTGGTGGAGACTCTTGAGCTGTGGCTCGGACTGCCAGAAGATCAAATCAGTCGATATTGTCGACCATACACCCTGACTGCTCCTTGGAGGGTCAAATTCTAATGTTGAAGATCAGCTACTTTGGTCATCTGATAAAAAGATAGGAGTCGTTGGAGAAAGATTTGATGTTGGGAAAGGTTGAGGGTTACCGGAGAAGGGGCAGGCAGCGAACGCGATGGTTAGATGGCATCCTCGAGGCGCTGCAGATGAAGTTATGTGATGTTAGGAAGATAGTGAGAGACCGGAAAGCGTGGTGTGATATGGTCCATAAGGTCACGAAGAGTCGGACACGACTGAACGACTGAACTGAACTGAATCCGAAGGTGTTGTTTCTTCAAAGAACGCTAGCACTCTCATAAGCACATGCGTGCTCCGTGCGCTGCACGCGACATAACCGGCGCGCTGGCTCGGAAAGCAGGTGAAATAAAAGCTTGTACTACATTGTGCTTTATTTCGGTTCTTATTAAAAGGTTGTGCTTCATTTATGATAATATTTGGTTTGCACTCATGAACCCTGTGACGTGAATGGGGTGCTCCGTACGAGTAGTGTCAGTCCAGCCGTAGCTAGGATCACTTTTGTACTGCACTGCCGACATATCTTCGTTAATAATAATAATAATAATAATAATAATAATAATAATAATAATAATAATAATAATAATAATAATAATAATAATAATAATAATTGGCTCACTGATTGGCCAATTTGCGAAAATTTGTAAAAGCGTCTCAGCAAGACATGTTTTCCAACGCCGCCCCTACCCCTGAAAAAAATAAAAGGCCTCGTACTTAGATATTTTCATGTCCAATCTAAAAATTAAAAGGCAGCTGTGGACACTTGGGATACACACATCAGTGTCGATCGCGAACATCGCATCTGTTGGTTTGGTGCTTTCGGAGCATTCACAAAGCAGGGGGAGAGCACAAAAAATCGGCAAAACTAGACACGCAGGGAGCGAAGAGCAGGATAATCGTCCATCCTCTTCACTTTTATGCTTGGTGTTAAACCACTGTATTTTACTGATGCCTCTCCAAACCGTCTTTGTCAACTTTCATCTTTTCTGAATTTACGAAGAAAGGGGAAATTGGCTGTTTTCGTTTCCACAAAGAACGCGGGACGTCTCAGTACGCTGTCATACGGTTGGAAAACATGTCTTGCGGACACGCTTCCAAAGGAATCTGCAAAGTTTCACACGTGAGCCTCACTTTTGGCGCTTCGCCTACTATTGTGGTTTCCCATTACACAATGCTACTTAGTACATCAGTTTCGCATCAGCGGAAGCGTTTTTGCATCTCCAAATAACCGCCAGGCGCAACGCGATTGCCGTGCGTGCACTGGAAGCCAGCGGAGCGTCTGCTCCGGCGACGCCCCATCGTTTCACATTTTCCCACCACGCCAGGAATGCGGAGCTGCCGTCGCGCGGCGAAAATTGAGCTTGGCTTCCCTATTCCAATTAAATGTGACAGAGGAAAAACCAAGACCTGACGCACTTGCAACGCCGCGTCAGCCGGTATCCTCTCAGTAAATATAAAAACACCTACACTACCGCCAATGATGCAGGAGTATCGCCAAAAACTGTTATTTGCCTGTGAGAAAAACATTGTTCGCAACCAAATATTTGTATTCAGTCATTGCAATGAATAAATTTTGACTCTGATTCTGATTCAGGCAGCCACAGCGGACGGCACGATCCTGCGACGAGCATAGCACACGGGCGAGAGAGGGGGGCGGACCGGCGCCGTCGGCACGCAGCAGGCAGTGAACTCCTGCTGTAGCACACTGCTAAAGCCCGCACACTCCTGCATAGTGGCGCCTCAACACGGCTTCGGGTAGCGTTCATTGCTCTCCGCGCCAATCCTCCCTTACCAGCCAGTATATTCTAGGCATTATAGTTGCGCGTAGTCTGTCCCTGCCAGAAGCATACAGAAGACCGCAATCCGCCACGCTTCTCGATGCCGCCGGATTGAAGGGGAGCCGGGACATCAGGTCGTGTGCGTCAACGTTGTATTGCCGCCACCGAAGACCAAAGATTGCCTCACGCAATTATCGAGATAACGCTTGATAATCAAGTGCTCCCTCAGCACCGATCCATTTGTTGCTAATTGCATCCTGGAGAGATTGCAGTTCTTCTGTTTCTTATATGTGTAGTTTGAATGGTAGACAAACTACAGAACAGACTTTTTGCTTATCGCCTCTGGAGATCTATCAATGGGGAAAAAAGTAAACCTGCTTACCTATGTTATAGTAAGATAAAACTTATAAAAGAGAAGCGTTTTCTCCTCAAACAACCTATTCAGCGAATGGCGTTGACCAATTCTTATTGCGTCGTAAATAACCCTGTTAGGTCTCATAACGGGAAATGAAAAGGGGGAGTTCACGACTTCTTCTGATTAACTGCGGCGTCATTCAGGTCGGACGATGCCATTAGCATAACGACCTACTCTAAAAGGTATTTGCCATTTTGCCATTTGGTTTTCGCAGCGGAGCTACCTTCAGCTCATCTGCGGGTTCCTGAGCTTCCTCAGCTTAGCCCATCAGGCATTGTTCATGCCCTCTGATCCAGCCGCCATCAACATCTACCCGATATTCAAATTTCGCTCTATGACAAATCTGTGTTCGTGGGTACATCTTCTTTAAGATATTTAACAGCCAGTACAGCACGTTTGGTGACACAAGATAGTCACGGCTGCGTTAAGTCGACAGTTTCAGTCGAGGAGATATTTGCCACTAGGCACTCCACATTTGTGATGCTGTTTCAGTGATCAATGAGAAAATGATCTGCTATCGGCACAGTAGGCGACAAAAAAAACGAACATTCAGTATTTATTTATAGAATTGTCAAATAAAATTTGCTTCACTGGTGACGGGAGCTGCATCCTGTGCCGACTCCAAGTCAGATGCCTGTGAAAAGAAATTATGAGTATTCAGTTATTAGACGCATGCTGTGTGCGACATCAAGATAAGGTCGGAAGTGGGCTGCAACCACTGACGCACGCCATACGTCAGTCTCTGTACGGGAGCGATTTCGTAAGAGCAAGGCGTATGGCAGGACACAGCGGCAGATTAGAATACGAATTTTGTTTCAAAAGAAGAGGAACTAACATTTAAAAGAATCACAATAAGCGGCACGTGCCGAACGCAGTTAGAACATTCAAGGAGTATTAGGAGAGAAAAATACGTGGCAAACGCGAAACCTCAAAAGGAAAGGTATCCTACAAACGCAAGCACTCATACAAATAAGCTGTCGCTAAGATGCTATCGCAAGAAATACTGCGGTGCAACATTGTTCAATGGACTTCAAGATGGACTTCAGCATACTAACTGCAACTCTGATCACCCCCTCCCCCCTATTGTGCCCTGCTCTTGGGAGAGCTGGCCCACTCCTCTTGCTGCAAACCTACCAATGCTGTGGCCATTTTGAGATGCCCATATAGCCAACGTTTTGGGTGATACAGGAACCGACTTGTCGACTTGATAAGAGGACGCGGATCACGATCAAGGAATACACGTTTTACGGTGAAAGCCATTGTATGGTGTGTATGCTGCGTAGTGTGTGTGGAATGCGTGGTGTGTAGGGCGCATTTATTATTAGTTTGTTGAGAAATATCTCTTGTCTTCGATTGAGCTCTTTCGTGTTGTCAATCACCGGCGTTGGTGTTGCTTCATATAGCCTAAGTCTGCTGTTCGGTTTGTTTTGTTGCGCACATAGTGCATCATGGCTCTGCCAGGGGAGCCTTTTGTGATCATTGTTTGGCACGGATTTAAGTATATCGGGTTAGGCATGGAGTTACGGTGTGGGGCGCTGTACCTCTCAGCAAGCACCCCCCCTCCCCCCCCCCCCGCTTGCGCGGAGGCAGCGTGCGTGGCTGCGTTTCCCCCGTCCGTGCCAGTATATCCCGGTCTCCATATAATTTGAATTTCTTTTCAAACTTCCCGCATTCGCTTCAGCCTTTTTCTAATGTCGTTGGCCACAGAGTCTTCTGTGTTGGTGCCGGCAGCTCTGCAATCGCTGTGTATGAGTAGGTTATATTTTATATCCACTGAAATTATATCGCTTGCGGCTGCAGCTGTCATAATGGTGTTTATGGATCCCCATATGGCAAGCAGCTCGGCGTGTAAAATTGTTCCTCCAGGTAGGTGGCACGCGTGCTGTCCGTTGTGTTGGGAGGCTGGCACACACGCACATACCACACTCACCCTCTAATTTCTAATTGCAGCGTCAGTGTAGATGTCTACTGTACTATGCGGTCTTATGAGGACCGTTCTTTGTTCTAAAAGGTGCATGGGGGTGAAGTGTCTGTTCCCAGGAGCTTCGGAGCATTCCCGTGCGTCGCGCTTTCTAGCCGGGATCGCATTTCTATTTTTGGTTCTCTGATAATGTCTCATATGGATAGTATAGTAACAAGGTTAAGCGGGTCTTCGTTCCTCGTGTGCTTAGGAAGCTCTGTTAGGGTGTGATGAGAGGGCCTGTGTAGCTTTTTGATGTGCTTCAGGTCGCCATCAGAAATCTAATATACACGGCTGCCCAGTACAGAATCCTGCTGACAGCAACCACTCTAGACAGTGTTTGGCACAATTTTTGCCGGGCTCCACCATACTTGTATGAAACCCGGCGAATCATATGCAACATTGGAGTCCAGTTACACTGCAATGTACGAATCCATTTGTCAAATATTTAGGGGAATCCCATAAGATGGAGTAGATTTCTAATAAGGGAGTAATTACTCATTGACATCCACCCACGCGCACCCATACGGCTACCAAGAAAAGCTGCACAGCTTTCTCAGAACTTCGTAGTTAAAGAAAAATTCGTCCTTGTCCGCGGATCGAACTCGGCACCACCGCCTTTCCGAGCCAAGTAATTACTCCCTTATTAGAAATCTACTCCACCTTGGGGGATTTTCCTAATATTTGACCCACATCATTCCCACTTAGTGTTATATATCAATTCGCTCTTGCCCTACCATCTGATCTGCTAGCCATCCTGGTTAGCTTAGTCGGTAGAGCGACTGCCTCAGGAAGGCGGTGGTGCCGGTTTTGATACCCGGACCAGATGATGAAGCGGGCCGAAGTGTCTTTCTCGAGCGCTTCTGCTATGCGGGTCAATGACAATTTAAATAGCAAAGAGCAGAGGATAGAGCCCTACAGTGCACCCCTACAAGTTATAGTTATAATATGACACAATAATATATTGTGCAACAAATATTTTAAACAGGAATGAATACAGCGGCAAACAATTAGCAGACGAAATCAATAAGCACTTTATCAATACAGCAATGCGCCCCCAACACCCAGCCGACAACAGAAGCAATGTAGGTTCACAAATCAAATCTATAGTACTAAGTGCAGTTACGCCAGCAGAAACTGAAAAACTTATACAGCAATTAAAGCCAAATGCGGCAAGTGGTTATGATGACATACAAGTCTCCACCTTGAAGTATGTTTCGCCTGAGATTAGCCCTGTATTGTCCCATTTAATAAATTTATCTATTTCAACTGGCATATTTCCAGATCAGCTTAAAATAGCTAAAGTGGTACCTATACACAAAGTAGGAACGCGAAATGAGTTCACAAATTACAGATTGATTTCAGTCTTACCGGTATTTACAAAGGTATATGAAAAGGCTATAAATAATCGTTTGATTGTGTTCATCCAGAAACACAAGATAACCTCACCCTTTCAATTAGGGTTTCAAAAGAACAAGACACCCGAAAAGGCCCTGTTTAAAGTAAAATCATTAATTATAAAAAATATTGAAACAAGAATGTATACTCTGGTAATCTTTCTTGATTTAAGAAAGGCCTTCGATTCAGTTAACCATGAAACTTTGCTTTATAAGCTCCACAGGTATGGAATTCGAGGCGTTGCATCAGATCTCATTAAAAGCTATTTATCATGCAGATACAATACGTAAGCCTTAATGGGGAGCACTCGGAAAATCTAGAAATAAAACTTGGAGTACCCCAAGGTTCCATACTAAGTCTCACACTATTTTTGTTATATATAAATGATATAACTGAGGTTAAACACACGCCTGAAATAACCGTCTTTGCTGATGACACTAGTATATTTTTCACGGGTAAAAATGTGCAGGGGATCCAAACGGAAGCAAATCTTTACCTATCCCAACTGTCTACCTGGCTCGAGGAAAATAGTGTTCACCTGAACACGTACAAAACAAAGTTTATGCAATTGAAACCAGTTAACAACGCTACTAAAGAAAACATTAATCTTAAATAGAGAATGGAATATATTGATCAGGTGTCAACACAAAAATTTTTAGGTTTCTGGTTTAGCGAAGATTTCTCCTGGACTCCGCATATAAATCATATTCTAAGCGATCTTTCCCGTGCCGTAGGTTGTATGAGCCGTATAGCTCCTCTTATCCCTCTCTGGCTTAACAAAACATGTATTATACATTATTTTACTGTCGTCTACTTTATGTACTATTAGTCTGGGGTACCACGACGAAAGGAAATTACGAAGGGCTGCTTGTATTGCAGAAGCGCATTCTACGTCTATTTGAGAACTGCAAAGGTAAAATAAATGACCTGCCAACACAGCCACTCTTCCTAAAATATGATTTATTACCAGCCAACAAGGTATAGTTCTTAAAACTGATGCAAATCATCCATAAAAGAAAGCTGTACACAAGGTACACAGATATATCTCCACATTATAGCTTTCGAACCCTTGCACATAAAACAAAAAAGTCAGAACTAATTATGGCAAACAGGATCCTAAATATCACGCAGTAAAATTACTAAACCTTCATGAACACAGAATTGATCTTACGTTATGATTTAATTCCTTCTAATCAGCATATAAAGAATTCCTAAAGACTATCGAATATATTTATTGAATATAGGTGCAACCATCCGATTCCAAATCATCAGTTTTCGCTTTTCTTCGTGATTTTTTTCCCTTAAAGTCTATGTCGTCATGTCATTTCCTGTCAAACACAGATCCATATTTTTATTAGCATTTTTCTTGTCATCTTCGTGATGTCACGTATTTTCTTATGTGTTTGGTTCACCGCAAAGTGGTGTTATACTGTAAACTGCATTGTGTGTTGATATATATCTTATATATCTATTTTTTTATTTGCTGTATTGTTAATCAGGACCATTGCCGTTATGTGGATCTGAACGTGTTGGCTATTGCGAGCTGCACATGGGAGACTAGGCCTTGTCAGGTTACACGCCTTTTGCCTCGTCTTCCACTTTCACTTGAAAGGAAATAAACTGAATTGAACTGTTACATGACGGCAAGCCGGTGAACACGGCAGAAAGAGAACTCAGAGGGGATATTCGATGACAGTGAGATGATGTATAATGAAATGTTGGCATACCTAGCACGAGCGATCCTACCCGCACCACTGCCCACTTCTTAAGACCTCCTTCCTCGTCCGTAACATCACCCGGGGCCACCGAGTGATCGTCCCGATCTTAGACGAGGAAGTTTGTCGATGTTGATGACTCCATGACATGACGGTGAGCGTGACTGGATGGCTGAAGAAGAAGAAAGAAGACAACTGCTTGCCGCCAAGATGATCCCCGGACGAAGCGTGCCCAAGAATGCTCTCAGACCACAACGGTCTGTAATGTCCGATGGCCGAGGCCCAGACACGCACCGCATGGCATGGGCAGGGGTCATGTGTTCATGTGAGGCGGCGTCTTGGGTCGGTGGGGTCTCAGGTTGGCAAATCGGGTCTGTAGGATCACATAGTCATCGGCTCTGTCGCTGTGTCTTGTGGTCATGTGGGTGGCGTCTCGGGTCAGTCTCCTTCGTCGTGTCTTTTGGTCGGGGAGGGGAGAACGGTGCGGAAGAACGTAACGTCGCGTCGGGTCCGGCAGGCTGAGCACTAGCCAGGCGATGCGCTCCATAGAACCCGCTGCCAACAGCGCAAGCAGACACAGGGCGCCGAAACACCGGGCCAGGGTGACGAGGGATGATGTACCAAACACCTCCAACCAAATGTTACATGGCGGCAAGCCGGTGAACACGAGAGAAAGAGAACTCAGAGGTGATGTTATATATATATATATATATATATATATATATATATATATATATATATATATATATATATATATATATGACAGTGAGATTACGTTCAATGAAATGTTGGTGGGCCTAACTCGAGCGCTCCTACCCGCGCCACTGCCCGCTTCTTCCTCCTTCCTTGTCCGTAACAATATGAAGACACTACCACACACATGAATAGGCACCTTGCAAACTTGTGGCGAAAGGTCAGCATCCTTACGCAGCAATACAATTCTAAAGAAAAGCGCCACCGAGATCTCACTGGGCTTAAGTGGCAGTATCGACTCATCAATTAGTACCAACAACAGCTCGAAACAGATGCATGGCACAGTACTTGTGCGACGCTCGGCCACGAACCCGGCCTTAAACAGCTGTGGGGAATTTTACGGAGCCTTCTGGGGAAACCGAAAAGATCACCACCACTGGTAGAGCTGTTCCTGCGCAAGAAACCAGCTGCAATCAAGAAAAATGTGTACCACACGTTCTTCCCGCATGCATGGATTCATGTGAATACGGACTGCTGCCAGGTGCACTCAAACTATCATTGCTCTATCCCATACCGATATAAAAGAAGGACCACGCAAAAACCAGGGAACCTACGGCCAATAGCTTTCACGTCAACCATCTGAAACCTGAGCGAATGATAGCCACAAGTATAGAGCATTATATAGAATACGTACAGCCTGGGTTGCATCCGGCTGAGGCAAGATTCAGGCCGAATACGGATAAGCATGATTGTCTTTGGCGGCTCTGCAGGGGATCGATCCGCAGGTTTCGCAAACAGATACCAGATTAAATCCTGGCGGTTGATATATGCAAAGCATTCGTCAATGCAAAACAACCGGTAATCCTACAAGATTTAGTATATAGATATCCCAGTCAAAAAGCATGCAACTGGATATGCAGCTTCGTTGAAAGCAGACCTACTAGGCTTCATTGCAAAGCTTCGGCATGGAATTTTTTACTTTCAGATGAGAACAGTGCAGCACATGCATCATCTGCCATATCTTGCCAACCACGAAAGATTGCAAACTGCGGCACGTTAAAACCTTGAGAGGTTTGATCTACCGAATCCTGCTGATTTTTCTCTCAAGAAATGTTCGGTGAGTTCGTATGAAGCGGAGTTTGCAGAAGTGCCACATCATTCTGACCAGCCGACTACAACTAACTTGGTTTCGGTGTAACTTGTGACTGCAGATCGGTTGGTGGAATCGGTTTATTAGTGAGCTCTGTTTGCTCAGATATGGCTTTTCATGCTGATTTTCTTCTCTGATTTGAACAATATTTTCTTGATATTTTGCATTCTATAAATTGCAAGCAGCGGGTTTTATTTCACTACATATTTCCTCTGAAAGGTTACTTATGTTTTCTTTTTTTCTTTCTTTAGATTTGTCCTAATCCATTGTACAATTCATTTTTCGAAATATGCGTTCCAATTATGTACGTAATCATTTTGAGTTCATTTCCTTTTTTTTTTCTCTAATATTGTTCCGTATTTCCATTGTATTGCATTTCAGGAATGCTTTCTTTCTGTGTTTCGTCTTTATTTTCTGACTGCCTTATTACCTGGGTGCATTTCTGACCTGTTTCCTGTTGTGGCGTACCTCGCATTGATGACGCTGTCGACTGTCTGCATTCGGCGTCATATTTTTTCTCTGTTGATTTGCGATCTGGTTATTGGCAAACTCCTCTACATCCATCCGGCCGTGAGAAGACTGCTTTTGTAACACCAGATGGTTTTATACGAATTTAATGTAATGCCCTTTGGATTATGCCACGCTCCCGCGACGTTCGAGTGATTTATGGACACTATCCTTCGTGGCCTCAAATGGGAAATATGCATGTGTTACCTTGATGATGTTATTATTTTTGGAAAGACCTTCCAAGAGCACAATGAGCGGCTCCATAAAGTACTTGCATGCAATGGCAAAGCGGGCCTCATTGTGAACTCGAAGAAGTGCCATTTTGGAGAGCGACAAACTTCAGTTCTTGGGTTCCTCGTCAACGAGGATGGTATCAGGCCGGATCCGCAGAAGAATGCTGCAGTGCGCGATTTCGAAACTCCACGCACCCTGAAAAGTCTTCGGAGCTTTCTTGGCCTCTCTTCTTATTTTCGTCGCTTCATCGCTGGTTTCGCGCAACTTGCCCACTCCCTTACTTTTCTACTGCACAAGGATACGCAATTTGTGTGGACCCCAGAGTGCGAATCCTCTTTCAATCGCCTCAAGTCTTCTCTAACTTCAGCACCACTGCTGCGCCACTTCGACCCTTCTGCTGTGACTGAGGTCGACACTGACGCCAGTGGCGCCGGTCTTGGGGCGGTGCTTGTGCAGCTGCATAGCGGGGCTGAACACGTTGTTGCATATGCCAGCCGCACGTTGACAAAATGTGAACGGAACTACAGAGTTACCGAATTGGAGTGCCTTGAAGTTGTGTTCGCTGTGCACAAATTCCGACCATAACTATATGGACGCTACTTCACCATAATTACTGACCACCATTCGCTATGCTCGCTCATCGGACTTTGCCATCCATCTGGTCGTCTTGCGCGCTGGGCATTACACCTGCAAGAATACAACTTTGGTGTCGCGTACTAGAGCGGACGACGTCACAGTGATGCAGACTGCTTGTCGCGGTACCCATTGCCGACTTCCGTTAACGTTGAAGACGGCTTCGACGGGTGTTTAGCCTCAATCGCGTCGACGTTTCCTAGTATGGCGACCTTTAGGCGAGAACAACGCAACGACCGGTCACTACAGCCTTTTATACAAGAGGCAGAAGGAAGAGCAGAGTCAACGCAGTTTACTATCGAAGATGGTAATTTGTTCAAGAAGAACTACACAGTCGACGGTGTTGCCCTCCTTTTGGTCGTCCCAAAAATCTCTGTCCACAAGTTTTGCACGCCATGCACAATGATATTACCTCTGGACATCTAGGCTTCTGTCGTACCCTGCACCGAATTCGCCAGCGTTTTTATTGGCCACAAATTTATAAGACCACCAAGCAATACGCTGCGACATGTGAAAAATGCCAACGACTTAAGGCACGCACTACCACGCTTGCCGGACCTTTACAACCCGTCAAACCACCTACCTCACCTTTTGAAAAGATTGGAAATGACCTGCTCGGTCCTTTTCCAAAGATTGTGGAGGGCTGCCGCTGGGTTATCGTCTGAGTTGACTATCTTACCAGATACGCGGAGACCGCTGCTCTCGCTACCGCAAAAGCTGCTGATGTTTCGTCGTTTCTTTTGCATTCCGTTATTCTTCGCCATTGCGCAGCTCGTGTTTTTATAAGTGATTGTGGTCGGCAATTCACTGCTGATGTCGTGGAAGAAATGCTCCGACTTTGTGGTTCACACTACCGACACTCGACACCGTATCATCTGCAGACCAATGGTCTCACCGAGCGCACCAACCGCACCTTGACAACCATGCTGTCCATGTACGTCTCGTCTGACCATCGCAACTGGGATTCAGTGCTACCGTATGTGACGTACGCTTATAACACTGCAAATCATGAAGTTACCGGCTATTCTCCTTTCTATTTACTCTATGCAAGAACTCCCCACGTTTTCTTAGACACCATCTTCCCATTTTCCCCCAACGACGATGCGTCTGTTTTCCAGACACTATGCCGTGCCGAAGAAGCCCGTCGTATAGCCCGCTTACGCACACTGGCTCCTCAAAACCGCTCGAAAGAACACTATGATCTGCACCATCGTGCAGTTGCTTACTACACTGGAGACTACGTCTGGCTTTCGACGCCTATTCGCAAGTGAAGATTATATGAGAACTTCCTCTACAAGTACGATGGCCCCTTCGTAGTGTTAGACCAACTGAATGACGTGAATTACGTTATCGCAAAAGTCACGACGGATAACCGCTGATCCCGCAAGACACAAGTTGTTCACGTGGCTCGCATGAAGCGCTGCCATCTCCGATCTACCTAATATTCTCGAGGACGAGAATCGTTTGCAAGGGTAGAATTGTTACGCCGCGTAGCGGCGCACTGAGAAGCAGTAGAAGGAGCAGAAGAAGAAGCAGAGGAAGCGAAGCGCGCAGACTGTTCCGGGGTTTTCTGAGCCGTGTGCGTCCGTTGATCTGTATTAAAACCATCTCATCCGTTACAATATGTAGTTATGATGACCACGTAGTGGAACGTTTTTATTACGATGTAGAATCGGCAATGGGGACAGTTAAAACCCATTATGCTATAGTTAGAAAGCAAGCTGAACACCCTGCAGTGGGCCACTATGGCATGTGAATCGGAAATAGCAGGGATAGTTACTAGTTGAGTTTCCTGAACACAATAACTTACTAATCATGAATACCATCTTCAGCAAACGGAAGGACCGGAAGTGGACATAGAAAAGCCCTAACGGGGAGACCAAAATGAAATTGATTTCATACTGTGTTATTGACTCGGCATTATGCAGGATGTAGAGGTAATCGGAAAGGTGTGATAGAGTGACCACAGGATGGTAAGGTCTGTAATTAATCTGGATTTGAAGAGGGAGCTGCACAGATTAGTGAGGAAGACGTCATTAAAGGGCAAGGAAAAAATAGAATAATTCAGGTTCTCGATGCACAATAGATACTTAGTGCTAACCAAGGAAGCCGAAATTAGGCTGTATGCAAAGTGCAATAATTTCAGAGATATCATTAGATGAGTGCGTGGTAAAAGCAGGCGGTAGAATGTTTAGAGACGATACCGGTAAACTGTCTAAGGAGACGAACTATTTGATTAAGAAGCGCTTAAGTATGCAAGCCTCCAGTTCAATAGACCGGATAGAACTGGTAGAGATATCAAAGCAAATCAATAGGTGCACAGTGGCCGACATAAGGAAGTATAACGCGGGTAAATTTGAGCATGCTCTAAAGAATGGTAGTAGCCTGAAAGCGGTAACGAGAAACATAGGTGTAGGCAGAAATCAGATCTATGTGCTAAGGGACAAGGCAGGCAATGTCATTACTAACATGGACAAGATAATCAAGATAGCCAAAGAGTTCAATACGGATCTCGACAGCAGCTATAGTAGTCAGGGCAAGAATGAAATTGGCTGTAATGAACAGCAATCAGACGTTCTGCCAATAACGAAGGACAAGGTTAAGAAAGCATTAGAATCCATGAAAAGGGGGAAAGCAGCTGGGGAGGATCAGGTGACTACAAATTTGTTTAAGGACGAAAGGGATGTCGTGGTAGAACTGGCCACCCTGTATACGCAATGCCTGAAGACATCGAAAGTACCGTAGCCATGGAAGAACGCCAACAATATCTTAAATCATAAGAAAGACGACGCTAAGGACTTGAACAATTACACACCAGTCAGCTTACTATCAGTTACGTACAAGGCATTTACCAGGGTAGTCGCTAATAGGATGAGGACAATCTTAGACGTTAATCAACCAAAGCAGGATTTCGGAAAGGTACGCTACTATTGATTATATTTACACTATAAACCAGGTAATAAAAACAGGTAATAGGAAAGTGCTCGTAATATAGAGTCCCTGTACATAGCATTCATGGAATTCGAGAAAGCATTTCATTCAGTCGGAACCTCAGCGGTCATGCAGGCATTGCGAAATCAGGGTGTAGGTGAGCCATGTGTGAAAGTACTGGAAGATATCTATATTGGCTGCACAGCAACAATAGTTTTGCATGAAGAAAGTGATAAAATTCGGAGACATAATCTCTTCGTGATATTGTTACGGACGGAGGAATAAGAAGGCAGTTGCGCGGGCAGGAGCGCGCGCGCTAGGCCCGCACACAGATTCATTAAACGTCATCTCACGACACGAACACGCAATCCTCGCCCAAGCTGTCCGACATGACCTCTAGCCATCGGTCCCATGGACTCTGCTGACGGACGGTTGACAGCTCCAGGTGAGGGGGATCACCCACGCATCAGACATCGTACCGGCAAGCCATTCTATTCTTACTTCCTCTCCTTCAAGCATCCAGACACGCCCTATCATCATGCCATGGAATCATCATTCGTTAAACTTTCTCGTCTACGATCGGGACGCTCACTCGGAGGGCCACCGAGTGATCGTCCTGATCGTTAACGCGTCACTGCCCTCTTGGGCAGGAACGCGGGCAGGAGCGCGCGCGCTAGACTAGCGCACAGGTTCATTAAACGTCATGTCACGACCATCGAGCACCTTCTCTCTGACTTCTGCTCTCCTTTTGTCATCGCTTCCTGCCACGTAACATGCTCATTCAAAGCTATGGAGTGGGAGCAGCTAAACATCAGGATCGATGAAGAAAATCTGAGTAATCTGCCATGAGCTGATGACAATGCCTTGTTAAGTAACTCAGGGGACCAACTGCAACTAATTATAAATGATCTAGACATCAGAAGTAGAAAGGTAGGCCTACTGATTAATATGCAGAAGACTACGTTATTATGAACAGTCTGGGAAAGGAGCGGGAGTTTAAAATAGGTAGCGAAGCATTGGAAATGGTAGACGAATATTTCTACTTAAGACAGGCAGTGACTGCAGATCCGGACCACGAAAGTAGAATAACTAGGAGAACGTGATCGGGATGGAGCGCATTTGGAAGATACTCAAAGGTTATGGCAAGCCGCTTACTGGTATCACTCAAGAGGAAAGTCTCCAACAGTTGCATCCTACCAGTACCGACCTATGCGGCTGAAACATGGACGTTAACGAAAAGGGTTCTACTTAAGTTGAGGACAACGCAGAGGGTCATGGAACGGAAAATAGTAGGTGGAACGTAAAGCGATAGGAAGCGTTTATAGTGGGTAAGGGAAATAAATCAAGTTACTGATATTCGAGTCGAAATTAAGAGCAAAAAATGGGCATGGGCAGGACATGTAGTTCGAAGTGAGGATAATCGTAGGTCTCTAAGCGTAACCAATTGGATTCCGAGGGAAGGTAAGCGCAGCAGGGGGGCGGAATTAAATTAGGTGGATGGATGAGACTAAGAAATTCGAGTGATCAAGAGGATGCAGCTAGCACAGGACCAGGATAATCGCAAGAAAATGAAGAGGCCTTCGCCCTGAGGAGGGTATATTCCGCCTGATGGTGAAGATCATGATGATTTGTCTACCTTACACTTTTATTTCTTTCAGGCGCAGTTCAAGCGACTGCCAGAGATGCAGTCAGTGAACCAGCTCCGAATTTTTTGTCAGTGTTATTCAAGAATCCCGTTGCAAACACACCAGCCATTGCAAATTTGTTTGTTGTGAATTAAAATGTTGCATCAGGCTCGTTCCTGAACTTTGTCAAATGGGGCGGCGCTTTTGAATTTCAGTGACATACACTATATTCTACCGTTCATCAAATACTGGCAATTGCAAAAGCGAATTTGTTTCATGGCAGCTACTAACAATAATTAACTGCTTACTTACGTTACTTGTGTTTGGTGAAAAAGCCGTAGTGGCTGCAAGAGACGCCATTTTTGAGCTCTCTTTCATTAGAGCAGGTGCCACACAGTCCATGAGTAGCGTACTTACGAGGAAAGGTTGGCCTGTTATCTGTAGAAAAGACGCAGCAAGAGTGATTCACGCTTGAGGCCTCAAACTGCATCAAATAATTTTTTTTTTATACACGCAGGTTCTCGGTCACACAAGCACAATTATGGCCACATAGTCACTGAACGATGCTTGATTGCTGATAAGAAAGTAAAACAGTGAGTAGTACGAGTCCCTCAAAGAAACTGCAGAGGCATTAAATAGTACTGTTGAGCACGGAGCTGAGCGATACCTCTCAGGAAAGCAACAGTATCGAAGAAAATCTCACACAGGAATTGTTGTCGCACAAACGAAAACGAAACCGAAAAATGCGGTGCAAGACCGCGCGTGGCGGTGTGTGTGTGTGTGCGTAATCTTGGCACAGATTATAAGTATGTGTGCGGATATCGCACTGGCCTCCACTGAGCGGCGTGGCACTGGATATTAACAATAAGAATCGTAGTAGGCTATACGGTGCGAACCCTGCATTGTAAAGCAAGAAAAGTAGGAGCAGCTCAACTTTGTTAACCCGAAGGTCGAGCGATTGCTCTTCGTAGATATGCTCTATGTGTACCGTTCGTTCGCGGCACAAGGTAGTTGAGTGCTTGTAATTGCCACCCTGAATATAGATACAAGGCCTTGCTTTAACCAGGCCGTACCAAAGTGACTCCTATCCGGCACGGCATAGGCCTTACACGTTATCCAAAAGGCCTGAGGCTAATTAATATCGCATTCTCAAATCAGCAATCCGAGTTGGCAGCTCCTACCAACTTTGGAACAGCATGTGGTATAGTTACACCGGATGACCCACCAACGAATGGTTACTCGATAATGTCGCTGCCAAACACTTGTCTCAATGTTTTTCTTTTAATTTAAATTTGAGATCAAAGTCAAGCTTTTGGGTCATCACTTACGTTGCTGCAATTTGAGATTAAAGATTCGATGATGAAGAGCACATGCATCAATGCCAGAGCCATGCTAGTTTGACCATGAGGTTGGTTGAAGGTCATATACCCATCACATGAGTCAAGGCTTATGTTTCTGTGGTTTGACTGTGAAGGTTTCAGCTTAAAAGGCAAACATTTGCCCGAGGGGCAATCCCATGTTGGCTTGACCTTAAGGTTCAATGAAGGCCATTCTATCGCTAAATATTAGCTGTAGATATAAAAGGCGCGACGAAAGAGACATATGCGCTAGTAAACTTAAAACAATTCCAATAACCCCGCTTGCCGCTGCATCACGGACCCAGCATGTAAGTGGATAATACTTCCGCCAGAGCTTATGGATCTGCCGCCTTTTTATTGCTTCGCCCATTTTGCATGTCCTTATATGCAGTTGTGGCCGTTCACAGGAAAGTTCTTTAAAAAATATAAGGGCGCTTATTTTGCAAACATATTAACTATTCGTGGACAGACAATCGTGAGCCGTTTCACTCTCTTTTTGCGTTGCCACAATGCTGAAGAAGTGGATTGCTGCATGAAGTAGTATCCCAAGAGAGTTAACTGGTGGGCAAGTTCGTTTTCATTTACGGTAATAGTATTAATTTGCGCAAGACACACACCAAACAAACGAAAGAAACACACAAGACAAAACATGGCGCTACTGAGAATTTATTTCTTGAATAGAAAGAGTCCAAGTCTATATATCCTCATTGAACTGCTCAGTTGCACCATGCAGGAATCTTAGAAATTTACATGCGGGTTTCAGCGGATGAGGCGAGAAATAGTTTTATTCTTGCTTGCGTAGACGGCAAGGGAACTGTCTCGTAAACAATCACGTCCAGCTTTTCTGACCAAACAAGCCCGTACACCTCCGCGAGCAGGTTTTTGCATGTTTCTTCCAATGAAAACCGCGGTGTACATTCACTGAAAGCTTTACAATCTTCAACGAGATGCGTCCATTCAATATTAGCTAGATCTCAGATGCAAGCAGCTTTTAATCACCGGTTAAAGAGGTTCAGGAGGCTTCTCTGGGCCAGTTGTGGTGGCTGTGGCGGAAACGCTATTAAATAAAAGGATGCCAAGCTCACGCATGGATGCAAAAACTGCTCGCGATATTTTAGAGGTTAGTGATATATTTGGAAATGCAGGCCATGATAGTGTAATCGACAGTTTCCTTGATGAAGGCGATATAAAATTAATTCCTCACATCATCCGTTGAAACCTCCATGTGGATTTACAAGCTTCCTGAATTGTGGTGCCTGCAAAGGTCTGCGAGCATATACATGCTGTCACTATTTTCATTCCATAAATCTGTTGTGAGGAGGGCCTGTGTTTAGTCCAGTAAGTTTCTTTGTTTTGTCTGGTTGGTTTATGAATTTTAACGTCCCAAGCTATGGACTATCAGAGACGGCATAGTGGAGGTCTCCTGAAATTTCGACCGCCTGGAGTTTATTCACCTGCACAGACATCGCACTGCACACGGGTTCCTTACTTTTCGCCTCCAGCAAAAAACGGCCTCCACGGCAGGTGTTCGATCCCGCATCCTTGTCTAGTGTGTGCTCTATTACAGTACATTTTATACATTCAAGAGCTGCGACGTACCGCCCGCCATGTAAGCGTAGGCCACCGCTCCGAGGATGAGAGCCAGGAGGATAGCCATAAGTATCGCGAAGGAGGTGAACTCGGTCTGGGCGTCGGGAGCCATCAAGGTCATTTCGGTGAATTTCCTGGGTGTCGCGCGCGCACGAAACAGGTAGCAGAGAACGCCTTAACGAGACGCTCCCGTAATGTGAGACTAATTAAGGCACTAACTTTATTATCATGGGACGTGGTGCATGTTACAAACATTGTGCCTGGTGTGCTGCTAATAGGTAAGCAACTAACGAAAAATAGCCTAAGTAAAGTGAGCGAAATATTCTTGAGCGATTCGTGTAAGGCTCAAAATAGAATACTGATTGCCTCCGCACTTAAAGAATTCGATTCTCAGGAACGGGTAATGTATAGCAAGTAATATCAACCAGGCGGGTGAGGTAGAGTAGATAAGAATATCTGGTATATCATGGCCACGGCTGGTAGACGAAAGTTCTCATCCAAAAGAAGAGGAGATGCATCGATGTTTTCTTCGATCGTAATCAGGGCGGGCGAAGGGAACCAGCGAATGACGTCATTAACAACCTCTCTAAGGTCGCTAACTGACCACGTCTTGTTCGAGTTGGAAGCACTAAACATCTCTGAGGCAGGGGGGAATCTAGAAGACACGATCATCGTGGTGCCCATTAGTGTCACATGAAGGCCGCGGGGAACTATACGAAGGTGGCCGCTACGCATGGTCCTTAAAAAGTTAAGGAATCACATCAATGGCACAGAACAAATGTCTGTACCAAAGGCCTTCTCCTGAATTCTCGCTGCAATAGCTGTAATTTTCAATACTCGCGAGAGAGTAGAATGTAGTATTGTAACATCCAAATATCGAATCTACTAGCAGAGGTGATTTAATCATTACATTTGTTAGAAGAATTAACCGCCAATTAAAGCCATTTAGAAGTTTGCTACGAGGTTTTTCACGGATTTTGGCGCGTATAAGGCAGCATTAACGTTATTTGGCGACTAAGTCGCTCCTTGGTTCCTAGAAAGCACAAAACGATTTATTCTTCTAACATCACGCGAAGTGTGCTACTCTCTATGGGATGAAAAGCCACCACCCTGCCCGAGTTTCAGAGGAACCAATTTCTCCTTCTTCATTGTTCCCTAGACAGATGACGCTAATAGATCACGCTAGTGCAAAGAGCGCGTCAAGAGTCTACAAATACGCCGAAAATTATGGATGCATGCGTGGAGCGCACATGTGATTATGTAGCACAGATTCATTGACTAGGCTGTGGTTTATAGTGCTATTGTTAACTGATATATTAGCCAGTAGGGGCTGTCGGTTAGTTAATGCAACCAGCGTGGTGTAGACGAATAATCTCGTGCGTGCCTCGTTGAGTTTGAAATGTATGATGGAACCTCTGGCTTGTACGAGTGCAGAATTGGGGTTGGACAGAGTACCAGATGCATGATTTAGTGTAGACACCGAGCAGACACCGTTAAAAGGTGTCTGCTCGTGATAGTGGCGTGGCTCTCGGATACAAGTGACACTCTGTAAGATGGATACAGAAAATTCTTGCAGAGAAGAATGCTCGGTATGAAGCTGATATACGGTTAAAGTATAGCCTTCTATATTTTCCATGCCCACTCATTCGCTACGCCCAGCTCGTTTAAGGTTTTCATCTAAAGCCCCAATTGGTATAGCCGCTCCGCGAGGTGCACCAGAAACTTGGCATGGCCGCAATGAAGGAAATTTCCACAAAGAGAAGCTCGAATAGCAAAACTGCCGTTTCTAGCGCTGCGCTTGTACATGAATGGCGATCATGCGATGTGTGCCTCATTACAAAGCAGCTCCTCATTCGTTCATTGATTGCGGCGAGACACTAGTTTGCTCACTCAACGCAAAGTGGCGATCGCATTCCGACCACTCAGTCACCACGTGATCATGGCTAACGCTAGGCGAAACAGGAGACCCGACGGCGCATTCATTTAGCACAGCGCGGCTGCAAGGACCAGCCCCAGCACTGGGCGGAGTTTGTACTACGGGGACGCTTGGCAGAAGGGCTTGGCTTCGAAGCATATATCATGTTAGAGTGTTAAGAACAAGTTTTGGGGTTGAAGGAAAGTCCGCGTATATCCCTGTACTTGGAATTCCGTCTTGAGCGCTGGAAATCTGTACCTTCTCCTTACTGGGCGCGTAGCAGTCACTGCAGCAAAGTAGAAAGCACGTTATCGCAGCAGGCGCATAATTATGCTCCTATTGCTATAGCCAAATGAACAAAATATTCAACACAGAGTATAAATGTACTAATCTGCAGTTGAAGAAAATGCGCGAGTAGCTCCTGTACATCACTTTATCTCTGTGAGCTGAGTTCCGTTTATGCAACTAAGGGTAGTTCGTGGCGACGTAAAGTTACCGAATGGTTCTTTTTCATACGAAGCAGCTTAACACCGGAGTCTCTAGCGGCGCCGCCTTCATCGCTGTTCACGAAGAGGACGCGTGTCTGTTTTAGGAAATTTTTTGGACAGTAAGAAGAGGCACGAAAGTTCCTACTTGGTTCAATTGGACGTTTAAGTAAAAGAGGCGCATTTAAATGTTGCAATATTTTATCGCAGACAGAGGCCGCGCGATTTTAGTGCACGTGTCGTTTCTCTGTAGCAATGCAAGCAGAATCGGCCAAATGTATATCAGCCTAAACAACGTGCTGCCACTAGCGGCGCACGCGTGTGGCTTCCACCTTATCGCAGCACAGGCTCATCGAAGAAGCACTGTTCTTTCTGTCACCGGGGGATTGACCGCAACGGTTGGCATGCTTTGATCTCGGCGCCTATGACCATGTACGGATGAAACAAGAGGCGATGGGTAAAACGAAGATGGGATGCCGAGCACTGAAAATGGGCCAATGAATGCGCACCCATTCACGTCGAATTATAAAGCGAGTTTTAGGCATCTTCCTAATTTTTTGTAAATGAATATTACGTTTCCACCAATGTGTATTATATTAGGCTGTCTGTGTACTTGCAAGGAAACCTACTTTTTGCCTCCTTACGTACGTCCAATAGGAGTGACCAGTCATAAGTTGAAAATAAGAGAATCTAATTGTTCAGCCAAAGTTTGTCATGAATTTTTTCTGCACACCATTAGTGCATGAAACCAACTACTGCAAAAAATGGCCGAATTCGAGAGTGAATGTTGTTTCGGGCTCTGTTTTCTGGTGCATAATGGCTTCCGCATTGCCTTCGTAAAGCTTGCTTCTTCATTCTCGAGTTTTTTTATTGTTTTGCCAGTATATTTTTGTGTTGCTTTCCTTACGCGAGCCTCATGTAAACAATATGAACTCTCCCGTCATGCAGTAATGCCATAATGGCACTGCAGGTATCGTAAAAAAAAAAAATAAACAGGTACATTTAGCCCAAATTTTCACTCAACACTCGAAGAGAAAGTAATACTTGCGATGCAATGTTTTGTCTGTATCGACTCTCATTGACACGCGTGTGCTCGAAGCCAGTAGCTAAATCTATTTACCGCTGATACCTCCATATTACCAGATAAGAATATAAAGGCACACGGTAAAGCTTTCATCCACACCAGGCAAAACCTTAGCCTCCCTTTATTGAGGTCGACTAGTCTACTTACACCTGCTTCGTTCCTGTGGAACAGATAGGAAACACGGCAAAATTGTGTAAATATATGAATACGAAAGACATCAAGGGAATGCTATAGAAAAACAAGAAATTTGAATATTATGACAGATTTGTTCGGGAGTGAAATTAATTTAGGTTCAGTAGGCATAGCGAAGTTTCAGCAGGGGCATTGTTTTATTATGGCAATATTTGTAGGATTTATCATCGACCTTGCTATGACAATTTTTACCGTGATAGCTCCAGAAAATGTTGGCTCGTTAGGTGAGACTCAGCTTTGCCCACATGTGTGCTAGGCGTCCTGTGTGGCCTTCTGTGGATTTCTGCTGCAGCGACGATGATGGCGCGTTGTATCCGTACATATATAATGTAATAATTACACCCATCCTCAGGCAGTGCCGCAAACAGTAGCATTGAATTTTATAGGAGTAAATAATAGATAAATAAATAAACGTGCACTCTGTCCCTCTAAAGGTTCGACGTATAGATCATTGCAAAGCGTATAGATTGCGATTAACCTTGCCCTGCTCCAAAGATGTGCTGGTCAGACCGTCTTTACGCTGTTATTATTCCCCGCTAAAAGGCATACATTTACGCCACGTTCCGTTTATTTGTTTTACAGGTTACGTGAGAAAACTGAAGTAACACTTTTTGTTGGGCTAGTAGTACCATAATGATTAGAAAAGCTTCAGCGCAAATGAAATGTCCGAAGGCGAAAAGAAGGGGGCTATTAGCCTTCGGGCTGTTTGATTCGCGCTGAAGTTTTTCAGATATTTGAGACAAAGCTAGAGCTAAATTGCCGTCTTTGGGTTTCATAATAGCGAATATATAGAGTAATAGCGAATATATGGCTTTGACGCAAGCAACAAAGGAAGATCCTCTTGCGCACGTCAGACCAGTAATTAGAACACGCAAAATTCCCTTTATTAACTCTGCCTAGGGAAAGCCTTAATTTCTTATTAATAGGCATAATATCCTCACTAAAGCTTGGGCGCTGCATAAACTAATCACTTTCAAGTATACGTGGTCATCTCCAAGGCAGAACGAGCTGGGAGAGGGGACTGCGCGGGATTCTAGCTCTGACACTCAAGAATAAGGAAACGAGCGGGCCTTATTAGCTGGACGCACACTCTACTGCAGACCTAGCGTTTGTGCACCGTGTGAACGCTGCCGATCTCTCAAAAATGTAAATAGCACTCAACTCTTTTCCACCAGATTGGGCGTATGGCGCAGCTGTAAAGATGGCCTATGCGGTTTGGGCCCTTGGAGACCCTCTATAACGGGCGGCGGACCAGGCGGGGTGGCCGGGCTTTCCAGCCCCTCTTGAAGGGTGTTGGTGAGCCGCGCCCGTGGCTTGCTGTCTCCCGGCTGAGGCAAGGCGTCCCTACCACCCGGAGGGAAGCCGCATTCCAAGTCCTTCTTGTCGCGCTTGGGCAGAATGCGGCGCGCCTCTCTCGTCTCCATAACCGCTGGTCGGTATACGGCTTCTTCTCTCTCTCTTCTTCTTTTCGAACATGCCACGATGCAGCCGCGGCTTTCTGGTGATGCTTTTTCGAATCAAAGCAGAAGAGGAAGGATAGACGTCTCAGGAACATTCTATTCTCTTTAAATGCGATGCGTACATTGTTTTTTTAATGCATCATCATTATTACACTAAACGTGCATTTCACATTTGTCTGCCTGTCCGTTATCTCTCGCGAGAATGCAAAAAGAAGAAGGCGTGTCGCTGAGCACCGCATCAGTATCAGTATCAGTAACCTCTTTAGTACAAGATAGCCACCGGTGGCCTGATACAATAATCGCATTTGATGAAAACCTCCCTGGTAATGCTAAGCATTTGCCTGCCAATGTTTTAAATGCTTTTATAGAGGAGTACCTAGATAATTTTCCGAGCCACATTGCCATTTTTACAGATGCGTCTCGGCAGGATGAAAAAGCTGCTATTGGCTTTTGAGTGGAGGCTTTTGACTGGAGTTATTCATTTCCGGTCCCAGACTATACGCCAATTTTCGCTGCTGAGTTTCTGGCCATTGAGTTGGCCTTGACTAAAATCCCTAGTAATATTTTTAAGATTATTTTTCTTTCTAACAGCCTATCCGTGTAGTCATCATTCGATAATTCGAAGGACACTCTGCTTTGCCGTTCCTTTAATATTTTTCTTCCTCCTCAAATTTCAGATTTGCGTTTTCAATTAGTCCCTAGCCACTGTGGTATTACATATACTTTTAGCAAAATCCACTCTTAGTGGACCTCTTGTTCTATTCATACCCAAAACCGTTTACTTAACTTTAGCACGATTTCAAAATTTTCAACCTCTCCGTAACCTCAGTAACGAGCCTCTCCTTTCTGCACCAGATTACCAACACCTCAGATGGCCTTGGCGTGGCCGCATGTGTGTTTCAAAGCTAAGTGAAGTGTCTATGACACTCTTGCGCTGCAGATTACCGAAACTAAATTTGTATTTATGTCGTTCGGAGCTATCACCTACGAACCTCTGTGAGTCTAGCAAAGAAATTGAATCCATAGATAATTTGTTTCTCTTCCGCCGCAGGTTCGCATCTCTCAGCAAAATTTACTTAGCAACTCCCCTTTCGAGATTAGGCTTTCCACTAACCATTTCAGTTTTCCTCTCCTTCGGGGCAAGCGTCAAGGGACATGCCTTAAAACCAGTGAGCGATTCTATTCATGATTGCATAATTTCAACATATAGATTTTTATGCAAGGTAGGCTTTGATTACCTTTTCTTTTTCTTTTTATTTTATCTAAATTCTAGTTAAACATCCATATTTATCTGAATTCTCCAGTCCTTGAACATGTATATTTACAATCTACAATGCACCCTGGCCAATCCTCCGCCGTGGGTATGTGCTATTTTGTCTGAGGTCATCATCATCATCACCGTGGCTGCGTCGTGCTCGGCAAGCATTCGAGTATCTTCTCTAGCATGCCCCCACACAGCGGCCATCAAACTCTTGAAGAAGAGCATAAAATACAACCCACGCATGGCAAGAATATCGCTAAGGACGCAAACCTCCGGGTTGGAGTTGCCAAATGCCAAAGTGGCCTGGCTGCTAGGCCTACTGGGGCTCCGCGGAGCCTCAGTGCTGATACGATGTCAAGTATGGGGAAGCCAATGGACCCTCCGGTAGCAGCTGTGACTTCTGTAAGTACAACGGCAGGCTGCGGTAACGAGCCGTTATCTGGAGCTAGCACTTGGCCGCAGAGCAACGTCGACGTTACTTCGAATACGAGAACAACGTTCGGGCAGCTACCCGAGCTAAAAGATGCACAGCTGGCTATGGATGTGTAACAGGAAATGGTCCCTAATACTTCTCAACGGACACTCCTGCTAGTAAAACTACCTGGGCCGCCAGTCAACGCACCACCAGCAAAGAAGGCAAGGACACTCCATCTAGTAAAACTACCTGTGCCGCCAGTCAACGCGCCACCAGCAAAGAAGGCAAGGACCGCCCCTGATAACCTAGTTTCTGCTTATCCGACACCAACCTTGCAACAATCCTTCAGAATGCATATCAGGCCGACAGTGCAGTTTGATATCACAAAGATACCTACCAAGTCTATACAGAGAGTGATAGACGCATCACTTAGTACCACAGGTTACCAGGGGTTTGTAAACAACAGGGCATCTAACGCTGTCACAGTGCATTTAGCCACACTTGAGGATGTGCGCAAAATATTTACAGTAACACAGATTCCAGTCACAGGAGAGGAATATGTTCCTGTGCAGATTTATTTTGCATCTGCCTGGTCCGAACACTCAGCGATGTGTCGTCTGTGACCTAGACCGACAAGATTCCCCGGAGATGGTGGCCAGCAACCGCATATTAGGAACACATACTGTGTTAGCCGCATCTCGTATGGGGAATAGAGGCACGTTTTTGATCACATTCCAGGGATCAGACAATCTTCCGGACAGATTCTACTGCAAGGGCCGCATAGTGCGGCCCAAAACGTTAAAACCTAGACCGGTGCACTGTTACAGGTGGTATAGAATATGCAGACATTTTCTCCATAGCGAGCTAACCCAGAATACATAACTGAATCGGGAGATGTGAAATTCAAATGCGGCCTATGCAAATCTGAGGAGCATTATATCACTTCATCTCAGTGTCCAACAAAAAAGAGAAACTCGAGTTAGCAAGGGCTGGGCGACGGAAACAAAGTGCACCGGTAGTGATTAAAAACAGGTTTGCAGCTCTGGCCGAAGAGCTGTTTGATGATCCTCCTGAAGAAGACGAGACTGCTGCGATGGTTGCACAGAACAGTGCATCTTTTGCTTCTACGTTGAAGAATGGACGACGCACAAAACGAAGCACGATTCACAGCTGCTGGTTTTCCGGAACTTGAAGACTGCACAAGCCAGCAGAATGCAACAGAAAAAAAAATAGCAATGCTTTCAGCACAAGTTGCACAGCTGCGACAAATGAGAGCGGTTTAGCTCAACGCCGAAAGGAGAGTTCAGAAAAAAAAAGATAAGCTCGCAGGCAGTGTTTGTGGATGCTCCAAATTTAAACCTGCAGCTAACACAACAGTATGGAAGGCAGAACTGGACACACTTACGCAACTGACACACCTCCTTCAGAGTAGCATCTATGATGCATAGAAGTAGCCGAAACGATTGGCAAGATATTACACAGTGGAACTGCAGAGGGCTCTCTAATAAGTTTGGGGACATCAAGAGAAAATTATTGTATGGCAAGCTGCATTCATGGGCGTTTTTGATACAGGAACATAATAGGTTGTACTCAATAACAGGATATAGGGTAACAGTGTCCTATCCCTGATAAACGAGCAAGAGCAGAGACCGAAACTCCAGGAAAAGCTGCCGTCTATACTAAGGCCAACATTCCCCGAACCCCACTTGGCTTGAGGAAGTGGTGCAAAATTCAGGAGGAAGTAGCTGCTGTGCTCACACTTCCAAACAAAATGCTCCTAACATTAGTGTCCGTGTACGCTCGTCCAAGAAACACAGTACTTAATCTTGGATGAGTTAAGTATTATCGTCATTCATACACTAGATTTGCGATACTAATCAGTGGAGATTGTAACGCTTCGCACACTTATGGGGATGTGATTATGATTCTAAAAAGGGAGATCAAGTTCATACTGCCTTCACAGAAATGTAATTTACACTGCTATATCATCCAGGAGTCGCAACACTACCTACAACACAAACACACTCACCAGACGACGCGGTGGAAGTGCCCTGGTGCACCACAATGGCAGGCGGAATTAGATGCGTGGGGTAGTGACCGCACCCTAATTAGTATAGGTCTTAATTTGGGACTTATGAAGAAAATTCGAAACAAAGCTTTTGTAGCACAATGGGATGGCGTACGGCAGGATACCCGAACTCATTCAGTCATCCCGGATACTCTTGCTGCCACCCTTCAAACGGTACTCAAGGGTCATACAATTACGACTACAATGAACGAAGAACGAAGCCAACTCCCGACCTTCACCTACTAAAACTTTGGGCACGCCGGAAACGGGCCGAGATACAGGCTGGCCGGCATCCTGAGAATGGGCAAAGAAAAATTGAGGTAAACAGCGTGACGGCACAGGCACGCCGATATGAAAAGCAGCGGACTCATAGGAGATGGGATGACTGGTGTAGTCGTTTGGGCTCAGGAACGACCAAAAAGGCCCTCTGAAGGACTTTCCGTGGCATGGAAAAGATGTGGCAGGTTAAAGATCATGCGGAAAGTATTAGACTCTCATTGCAGCGCACACCAGCAGAGTTTGCAGATCAAGTTGTGGCCCTTTTCTTCCCGATCCGTGCATAGTATCCGGCACCTTCACCGACAGTGGATGCGGTTGATAAAACAGGAATAACGTTACCAGTTACTAAATTGGAGTGATTGGCTGCTATAGAAGATGCAAATGATAAATTGCGCATGGACATGACGATGCTCCTTATGTAGGCTTCAAGGATTTAAAAGGAACAGCAGTTGACAGCTTGTTGGATGTGGTAAATGAGGTATGGCAAGGAGGAGAGATTCCACTCGGCTGGAAACACTCGGTGATGGTCCCCATACCAAAAGCTGGGAAACCTCCCATAAGCCTAGAATTTTTGCGGCCTATCTCGCTAACACCCACAATTTCTAAGCTTTATGAAAAGATGATAGCCAGCCGCCTGTCATGGTAGTTGTAAAGTGATAAAAGATACCATGCTCAACAAATTGGGTTCCGAACAAACCTTGGTACAGAGAATGAATTGGCTATGCTGGCTGAATACGTCATACACGTGTCGCCTTAAAGCAAGCTCGTGCGCATTGTAGTGGCTACCGGCGACAACGTGTTGCATTCCAAGGTTCTTAGTAACGTGGAATATATGGGCATTCCCTTACAGGTCATAAAAGCAGTACATAATCTGCTTAAGGACAGGACGTTTTCTGTCGGGATAAACGAGAAACAAATTGGCAATCACACCTCGAAAAGAGGCGTGCCACAAGGGACCATGTTAGCACCTTTGCTATTTAATATCGCACTGATTCCATTGGCGTGGAAATTAGCTGAAATACCAGAAGTGCGGTTCGTGATATACGCAGATGATGTCACGATTTGGTCTGCTCATAAACAACTTGAGAGAAGGAATTTGTATCTGCAAGAGGTTTTAAATACCATAGATCAGTACGTACGTTCAAGATGCAGGTCTGAAATTGTCACCTCAAAAGTCAAGATACATTCATGTTGCAAACAACAATCGAAGAAAACAACTGGTAACGGAAAGAGTTACCCTAAAGATTACAATTCAGGCATTCCAAGAGGTGGACGAGTTGAGAGTTCTTGACTTATAAATTCACAAATCCGGAAAGGAATACAATGACTCCATGAGGTGAAAAAGAAGCTGTGACTTTCTTAAACTTGATAAAATGCATTTCGTCCAGGGGAGAAGGAGCTCGAGCGGACATCGCAAGGCGTCTTGTTCAATCGGTGTTACAGCCGAGGATTATATACTAGGCCCGATTCCAAAGACTCACGAGGCGGCAGTGGGGGGAATTCGAAACAATAAATAGAAACGCAATGCCCACAATCACGACATTACCAAACCTTACCCCTATCCCTATTCTCCAAAAAGATTGTGCCCTCCCTCCGTGGGAATTCACGACTATTACTAGAAACAAGACTACTCGGCGTCATCGTAAAGAAAACCTGGCATCTCCACCTCTGGTTAATGCACTTCCAGGTACCTGCATTGCATACACGAACGCATCGATTATAAAAAATGGCGGTAGAACAGCAGCTACTAGCCCAACACACAATGAACTAAAAGTACACAATGAATATGCATCAGGATACCCGGACCCGCTTGTGATGGAACTATATGCAATCGGTGATGCTATGGAGGTCATAAATAAAGTAGATTCCATAACAGAAGCCCACATCTGTACAGATCATTAGCCGCCGTAAAACAACTGAAGAAAGTAACAAACACACTATGTATAACCCAGGAAATCCACGCACTCAATAAAAAAAAACTAAGATACGCATCCAGATACACTGTACACAAGGCGATGTTCAGAAAGCTGAACCGTAAAAAAGTTGACCACCTCAAACACGAAGTTCCAAACACTAATGCACCCTTCAACAGGCTCCCTTTTGATGCTCGCTCCGATATTGCCATCTTAGCATCCTCTTTAATGAAACGTAGACGTGCTCTCAATCCCCCGCGTACTTTCCCCCTCCCTCATAACTTAACGAGATTGGAGGAGGTTTTCCTTAGAGGGATAAGAGCTCGGGCAGCCCTTACCCCGTCAGTAGCATGCTGATGGGGATCTGAAGTTTTCGGACCCATCACATGCCCGAAGTGTGCCACACCAGCTCCAGAAGGGGATCTCGCCACTACTGTGGACTTGTGTAGGGATAATGGCATCAAGGATAAAGATTCTGGAGGAAGTGGGACTAACCGCAACAAAGGGAAGAGGACTTCTCTAAATGGCTCACCGACAACACTAAGCGCAGGAACCTTCTCCGGTTCCTAACGGAAAATAATTTACACGAAAGTTTATTATGTGCCTTATATCAAGCTTGCGTAATAAAAAAATGGCAGGTGACGTGTCCAGGCACTAATGTGTTAGCGGCTTATGTGCCGTCACAGCACCAGATGTCGTGGCTTATTTAGCAGTATCTAAAACTTCGGCAAAGTTTTCAAAGTAAGAACTGAATCCTTGGGGTCATATTAAGATACGCTATCTGGACGAAGTAGGTACCATCACACTACCATGGCTTGCAACACCCAGCAGCCTGTACGCAACGATTCGCGGAAACAAAACAAGGTGAAAGCTAGCGCTGGAAAAAGAAAAGCAATGGATTTTTTATTTCAAGATCCCCTGCTTTTGGTAGGACTAAAGTGGTTAGTGCGGTTCTGGAATTATCTTTTCTTTTTTTACTCAAAGACAAGTGCCATAACATGGGGCTGTATTTAACTTAAATTAAGTCTTGTAGTCTGTTGTCTTCAAGAAACCGGTGGAAGCTTCGGTTCTTATTGTTCTCCATTAGCCACAAGTGCGGGTCATCCTACATTGAAACCGACACTACTCGTCTTGTTCTTGATGGCTACCTCCCTGGACATGTCCATAAAAGATGGCGAAGATCAACATCGCCTACCGGCTTTGGACAGGTAGGACACAGGCTCGGCACTTCATTTTGAGAGCCCGACTGGCACGTAACCGACGGGGTAAGGGCCGCCCTAGCCTAATCCTTTTAAAAGACACCTCGATTCTCTTTAGGTTATGAGGGAGGGAGTAAGTGCACGGAAAAGTCAGGACACGTCCACTGTTATTTACAACAGATGCCAAGAATGGGAGAGTGGATCGGGTTTCAAATGGGAGGGTTGTGGGTGAGGCATAAGTGTTAAAGGCTTGGTGTTTAAGGGTGTCCGTTTTTATTACGATTAATGTTCTTAGCGTCTTCTTGCATCCAATGTATCTGAATGTGTTTTGTTATTTTCTTATTTAGATCATGCATCTCGCTAGTGCATAATATGTTTTTGTTAATTTTTGTAGTTGGTTAGTAGCCGCTATCGAATTGTTGTAAATGTGAGCTTCGCTTATAGGCGCAACACATTCAAAACCTTTTCGACTGCGTTAAAGACCTCCGGCCTAGTACAACGCGTCTGTCCTGCAACCATATCATTTTTGTGCGCCCTATTCCTGGCCACTTCGACCTACATTTTTTTGCCGCCGCGTTGCTGTCCGAGCTCCACTAACACAGGCCTACGACGGACCTTTCCGCGTTCTCCACCGCACTCCGAGAACCGCTACCCTCCTACAGAAAGACCGGTCAGAGACCCTCAGCCTAGACCGCCTTAAGCCGGCTTACATGGAGACCGCATATGGACAGTCTCGCATCGCCGCCTGACCCCCTGCTCCAGTGCCATCGCCGGTCCTCCGTCTTCTTTCAGTGCAGATGGGGGGCCCTAGAGCGCCACCTTGAGTGACACCAGGAACCCGGATATTACGCGGCGCCTGATGAAAATAAAGACAGCGCCTGGTCGTGGCTCGTGCAGCCTCTGCACTAAGCCTTGTTCTGGTTCCAATCAACAGCAGTCTTGTTCCTTCGCTACTGAGGTGTTAGGCAAGACATTTATAGCCTTCATCGCATCGCGCATAGCATACATCTTCATTACAAGCCAGACCAGGTGGTCCGTTCCGTACTCCTCATGCGTGAATCTCTCTGCATTTGTGGGGCTTATAGTTGCTGTTCTTCCACCACATTGAATTACTGAAGCTTCTGTATATGCTATACATATTCCGTGACTTACATCAACCACTGGAGTTGTTGTTGACTCTGCTTTACGATAGAGTTTAGCAGCCTTGTAAGTCGTCATTTTTGTGTAGGCCCCGGGAGGAGGGTCTGTTATTTTCATTTTCTGGTCTGCCACCTTATTTTATACGGCTGCAACAGGCCCAACATACTTTCTGTTTAAATTCCTCTTTAAGGCGGAAGCCTTTAATGACTCATCGTGGTCGACAGAAGCGTGTCAGCAGAGGTGTCAAGCTTTCGAGAGCGATAGTTAAGAATACATTGATAAGCCTTATCAGCAGAGGTGTCACGCTTTCGAGAGCGATAGTTAAGAATAAATTGATAAGCCTTATATCTACCGGGAAACGAACCTCCGTCACTTGAATCCACAGCCAAGCACTTTACCAACTGCGCCACGCCTCGCATCGTAAAGCGTTGTTCATAATTCTCCTTGTCTATCGCGAGGATGATATCGAGATTCCACGAGTGAAAGATACGGCGCCTTCTTTTCCTGTAAACAAAATATAGAACGCGGGTGAAGTTTGAGGCGTTCAATTTAATGCTGGTTGTGTTCGACAAGAGGCGCGCGATGCATCGTCATGACAGATCATGACGTAACCCGGCGATTCATGCATATGGGAAGCTAACCCCGCCGGGCGTCCGATCTAGGCGTCCTTGCGGCGCCTTTCATTTGCCTCTTCCTCGAACGACGTACCGCTCAGCAAACAGAAGCAGATCCAGATGTCTAGGAGGCGTTAGTACAGCAGGCTTCAGCGGCGTTTGAAATTGATTTACAGAAAGACAGTGGAGTAACAGATATTGTTTAGTGTCATCTGTGTTTGTCCCACCCCCATCACTGCACCCTTGATGAAGCAACTCTGGCCGCACATCAGATTGCGCTTTGTACATAGTGCGATTTCGTGCACAAAAGAACGCTCCATGAGTGCAACGCTTTACGTTTTCTAATTTCGTTGAGTAGACAGTGCGAGGAAACAGCAAAGACCTGGATCAGCTAAATCTTTTCCATTTAGTTTTCAACCTCACCACGTGTCGATACCACCGTCCAGTCGGAAAAGCTGCAGTCACACGCTCACGCGTTACAAGCCATACTGAGCGCGACAGTATACAGACCGTTCGTGCTCGTCTAAAGCTGTGATTTGTATCTATGTGAGGTCAGTCCCGTAATGTGGTGGACTACGGATTTATGCTAATGATTAAGTCTTGGTTGGTTGGTTTGTAGGGTTTAGCATCCCAAAGCGACTCAGGCTATAAGAGACGCCGTAGTAGAAGACTCCGGAAATTTTGACCACATGGGGTTCTTTAACGTGCACTGACAGCACACAGCACACGTACGCCTCCATCGAAACACATCCACCGAGGCCGGGATTCGATCCTGATTCCTTGGGCACAGTAGTTGAGTGCCGTAACCACTGCGCCACCCCCGGCGAGGCTAATGAATAACTCTGGACAGAAAATGAAATCAAAACGAAAGGCCTTTCACAATTAATGCTTGTATTGCATATGTATGGTAAATCTCCCGTCATTTTTTTAACCAACCCTTGATGCGTGTATATTTTCATTATTAATGAAATTCTTTCAGAACGCTTAGTCGAAGGAAACCACAGACGTGCCCGTCTGCCATTAGACGGCCCGCTAGAAGACGGAACGAAAACTCTTGCGCATTGCCTCGAGCAGGATTGGAATCCATGACGAACTTCCCTTGCCTATGTTTTTACCCCTCGGGCATCGCCTCAGCCTTTGTCTCGTTGTGTGAAAATGCCGGCCTCTCGCGATGTTCTTTGAAAATCGTTGCACTCATCAACTTTTCTCCATGCGCGATCCAGGCCAAACGAAAGTGCACGACGCCATTTGCACTAGCTCGAACGCTTGGCCCGTTTTGTGCTATTGGCCCCGAGATCGAGCAGAGTTGCCACTTAGCGGCATAGCGGCAAACCCTACCCACTGTGGATGCGTGTTCGCGTCGCGTGCGAGCCAGGGCATGCGGCGTGTACAAGAGTGATTATTTTTTGTTTCGTGGTTCCTGTATGCTTTTGCTTACCTATCTGCCTCTTGCAAAAGAAATATGAACAGGCTGTTACCCCACACTCCATTAAAAAAAAAAGAATACTTGTCCGTATCGCGTATGTCACGATGGAAAGGACATCATCATTCGCCGTCTTCAGCGCTTGAGATTCTTTGACAACTGGTATCACAAACGAAGCGGTGCTGTCGTTAGGCGCCGTCAAAGTAACCTAATGTAAACGCACGCACAAAAATCTGTATTCTAGTTGCTGTTTGGAATACCGTAACTACTCAATCGTGCGACCGCAGTCTGCTGCATGGCAAAATCCAGTTTGAACAAGCCACTATGTGCCTTCTGTATGCACAATTGAGGTGTCTGAGTAATTTTTTTTTTGCGTTTAAACCTCGGTCGCGGTGTTTCAATGGTAGGGCGCTCGACTGCTGATTTCGAGAACGGGTTTTCTATCCCGGCCGTTTCGAGAGGCGCTCCTCGGCTGTGGAATTTGACTGCACGTTAAACAATCCCTTGTGGTCAACGACACCGAGGCCCGCCCCTATATGATTCATCATATACCTGATGACGCGTAGCGCGTTAAACCCATACATGAATTTTATTTCTTCTTCTTTTCTGTTGAAGGATTCTGCGCATCCGTTACAGTAGTAATGAGTATATTCACTTTAGAGAAATGCGCGAACGTTTGAAAAATAAATATTCGCAGCACCTGTTACACTAATTATTACATAATACACATAGATCAATGTACACTGGAATGCCATTCGAAAATATTAAAATCATTATAACTCCTTTTCATTTTTGCTATTTCGAGCAAACCGATTGTTTCTGACAAGGGGAGTAAATTAGCTTCATATGGGCTTAACCACGCGCATGCTGTTGAGAGAGAGAGAAAACTTTTAATGAGCATATAATCAGTAAATATTCGCAGGAGCTGGGTGGTCGGGGCCCCTAGTCCAGGGCTCCGCTGGCAGCAGCTGACTTGCGGACTAG
Organism: Amblyomma maculatum; assembly: GCF_055883805.1. Taxonomy (NCBI): domain Eukaryota; kingdom Metazoa; phylum Arthropoda; class Arachnida; order Ixodida; family Ixodidae; genus Amblyomma; species Amblyomma maculatum. The sequence goes on along the minus strand of NC_139347.1, from coordinate 203,148,133 downwards.
CTGGATAATCCAGGCTTGCTGGTCCAGGTTGTCGCTGGTCAGGGCCGCCTCCCACTGCTCGTGTGTCGGGCATGGCACTATTAACGTTTGGTCAGGTTTGTCCTGGCATTCCCAAGAGATGTGAAATAGTGTGGGGCTTGCACCGCACCAAGGACAGTAACTCGTGTATTTTGTTGGGCTTATCTTATTTAAAATTTGAAGATTAGGGAATGTGTTTGTTTGTATTTTTCTCCAGTCTATAGCGTCCGAGGAAGGAAGGTGTTTGTGTGGTGGTGAGAAAATTCTTCTTTCTAACCGTAGGTGTTCCAGCCTGTCGCCGTAGGGTCCTAGGAGAGGGGTGAGGTAGGGATGGGGATCCGCCCGGTTTGTAAAAGCTCGGGCTAGATCATTCGCTACCTCATTTCCTTGTAGGCCTTCGTGTCCAGGTGTCCATGTAATTGTGTGCGTCTGGGAGATGGAACGTAATATTGCACACGCTCTTTTGTGTGGTTTTCCGGCCAGATAGTCCCTGCAGGCTGGTTGGGAGTCCGTCACTACGTGTGATGACTTATTTTGGTTGTCTTGTGTTTTTATGGTGATGGCTATTGCCAGTGATTGCGCTTCCGCAGGATCCTTGGCATAGATCGAAGCCTGAATAATTGGCCTCTTCTTGTGGTCAACTGCAGCTATTGTGAACTTGCCAGGTTCGCCGTAAGCCCCTATGTCCACGTAGACAACTTCCGCGTCTTTAGACAATTGTTTTTCCAATGATTTGACTCTGGCTTTCCTCCGACCCTTCTGTAACTCATGGTGCATGTGCCTGGGTATCGGGTTCACATAGATGTTGTTTCTTGTGGATGTCGGAATTTGTGATTTGATCTGAGAAGTTCTTAGTGCCTGCCATAGCCCTAGTTTTGACAGGATTTCCCTACCCGCCTGCGTTGTTGTTAGGCGTTGTTTCTGACTCTCTAGAACCGCCTCCTTGAGCTCCTCGAAGTTGTTGTGCACTCCGAGTGCCCAAAGACGTTCCGTTGATGTTGTTGGCGGGAGGTTTAGGGCCGTTTTATAGGCTCCTCTTATGATAGTGTCAATGGCCCTTTTATCAGTGAATCTAATTTCGTGATATGGGAGCCCGTAGGTAATTCTGCTAACGACTAGGGCCTGTACAAGGCGTAGGGTGTCCTCCTCCCTCATCCCTTTCCGGTGGCAGGTCACCCTTCTAATCATTCTGGAAATTTGGTTGACTGTGGTTTTGAGTGTTTTGATTGTATAATCCACTCTCAAATTGCTTTGCAACCACAGCCCCAAAACTCTGATCTTGTCCTTCTCTTGAATTATCTGGTCTCCTAGAAAGAGCTGAATTTCTCCTGGGGACTTGTAATTTGTTCTGTGTAGCCTGATAAGTTCGGATTTTTCTGGGGAGCATTGAAGACCACTCTCCCCGGCAAATTCTTCGACTAGGTCTATAGCGGCTTGCAGAGCTTCTTCTTTTTGCGCCAAGGATCCCTGAGTAGCCCAGATGGTGATGTCGTCCGCGTATAAAGTGAAGCCAATATCAGTGCGGGTCAACAGTTTTTTTGCTAAATTTATCATTGCTATGTTAAATAGCATTGGAGAGATTATTGAACCCTGCGGTGTACCTTTGTTCGGCATGGGTACTTTTGGTGATCGGATCTCTCCAATTCCAATGGTGGCTGTGCGATCTGAAAGGAAAGCCTTCACGTATTTGAAAATTTTCTCTCCGCAGTTGATATTCTTTAATTCTTGCAATATGGTTTGGTGGCCAATGTTGTCGAATGCTCCTTTGAGATCTAGTGCCAGAATGAAATTTTCGCCTTTTCGGGGTATGGTGTTGATTACCTCTTCCCTAATCCGGAGGAAAGCATCTTGCGTGCAGAGTCCCTTGCGGAAGCCCAGCATGCAGGAAGGAAAGATGTTGTTTTCGTCGATGTAATTTTGGAGCCTTAGGTGGACTACTTTTTCATAGAGGTTTCCCAGGCAAGAAGTGAGGGAGATAGGACGGAGACTCTCCACAGCCGGTGGCTTTCCAGCCTTTGGTATGGTGTGATATCCGCGTGTCTCCAAGCTGATGGGACCTGTCCCTTCTCCCACAGTTCTTCGTTGATGTACTTCGTTAGGTCTTGCAGATGTTCGGTGCTTAAGTTCCTAATCATAGCGTAGGTGACTTTGTCTCCTCCAGGGGCAGTGTTTCTTGTAAATGTACGGGCGGCTGAGTAGACCTCCGCCAGTGTTATGGGGGAGTCAAGGGAGGGGTTTGGTTGACCCGCATATGAAGTTTGGCAAGCCGGAGTAGGGTCTCCTATGTATTTCTTGTGCATGACGGTGATCAACTCTGCATCTGTGCCCGGGTATTTATGGGCTATGGTGTGGAGGGTTTCTCTTGTGGCCGTTTTGGTTTTTGATGTGTCTATCACGCTTCTTAATATTGACCATGCTTTAGCCGTGCTTAGGGTACCTTTCAGTGAATTGCAGAAATCTGCCCAGTTTTGCTTGGCGAGCTTTATAGCATACTCTTGTGCTTCAGCCGTAACCTGTGCTATCTTCATTTTAAGTTTTCTATTTAATTTTTGCAATTTCCACCGTTTTAATAGACTTTTTCGGGCTTCCCATAAATGTAGGAGATGTCTGTCTACTTCTGGGGTTTTTGTCGTTGTGTTGATAGTCTTGGTCGTTTTTGCATGAGCATCCTTCAGGATTTGAACCCAATCTTCAATTGTTTTGATGCCGTCGTGTGGCCGTCTAATTTGTCTGAACTTATCCCAGTCTGTTATTTTAGTAGAGCCAATGTTCCTTTTCATACGGGTTGTCATTAGGGATAAGCTAAGGATTTTGTGATCGCTGTCAAGTGTTTCTTCTAGATTGGTCCAGGTGCAATGTCTTACGTTTTTGGTGAAAGCTAGGTCTGGGCAGGTGTCTCTGCTTACACTGTTTCCTATTCTAGTGGGGGACATGGTGTCCGTCATAAGACAGAGGTCCAGCTGCTCAGCCGCTTCCAACAACTTGGTTCCCTTCGGGGTGTCCTTGTGGTAGCCCCATGCCGTATGTACAGCGTTTAGGTCCCCCATAATAATAAGGGGGTTCGTTCCCGCTATGCGTGTGCATTCCAGTAAAAGTGGCTTGAAATCTTCGTGCGTGTTGCTTGGAGGACTGTAAAGGTTTAGAACAAACACACTCTGCTTTCTTCTTTTTTGAGAGATGATCTCGATGAGAACTTGATTAATTTCACTGAAGGGAAGGTCGTGCGGTATGACTCTTAGTGTGGGGGGCCACTAGTGTAGCTATTTTAGGTGCCGTGTCATGGGTGTATGTGAGGTATCCTTTGAGGTATGTTGTGCATCCTGTTTCTTGGAGACAGATGACGTCCGGAGGTATCGGTTAATTTTGAATAAACATCTGCAGGGAGCTGCGTTTCCTCTTGAAGGAGCGACAGTTCCACTGCCAGAGCTCTAGGTGGTTTGGTTGCCGGTTAGGGGAGGCAGCCATCAGCGTTACTCGCCACTGACTCGCAGTCGCTGAGATCTGTCATGCCAGCGGACCTTCGGTGGGTTTTTAGTCGAGGGTCATCGGGGATTCTCGTGCGTTTTCGCACCCCCTGAGTTATTATTTGGATTTTCGAATTGAATTGAAAAGGCTGTTGAAAAGGCGATATATCATGTTCATGCCGAAGTATCAAGCCTGTGAGCGCCAGCGCAAAAAAGCGTGCCCAGAGATGCCAGTAAATCCAAAAGACGGGTGGTTGCGTGCATTGTTTTTCAAAAATTCGCTCATCTTTTTTTTTTTTTTCGTTTTGCTGCATTGGCGAAATCCACGGACGTTTTTTCTGCAATATTGTAACACTCTAAACAGTAAATCGCTAATGCATTGCATAAGGAATGTTTTGGTCGGCAACAAACCCGCCGTAAACTCTGAAGCAGACATACGCCGCGCACGTTTCTGCAAACGCCGCCGACTGCCGATCATCACTGTCAGAGCGACGGTGGCGCCACCTCTAGGTCGACCTCGCGGCGAATAATGCTTACAAACGAACAAGCCCGCTGGAGCGGCCAGCCGTTCCAGCGGCGTAGGGTGTGTATTCACCCGAAGTCCTTGCTTTCCCGATCCCGCTGTTTTTGATGCAAAAAGCTTCGCTAGGCTCGTAAACAGCGCCCCAGATTTGCCATTTCTGCACATGCGTGAAACCGATTTACGTCACGCATGGCGCAGGTGGCCGCCATCGCCGCTGCTGCGTGCTACTACCGCTCCTCCTCCTCGATAAGGCGCACTTACTCATAGAACACTCGCGTTGGAAGGAGAAGAAGCAACAGTCGGATTTTGGATTGGGAAACATTTATTGTCAGCAATGAGCGATTTGTGGGTACTACAACTAGGTGGCCTCAAGTCCGTTGCTCTCAGCGACCAAATGAACCCACTCAGTAGCCCGAACTTGCATCATCGGGTCTGAGCTAGCTACCTTCCACCGCTCTAGAGAAGGGACTGATGGTAGGTCCGCCGGTGGCGGCGCTTTTTTGCAGCTCCATAATATAGGGTCTTGAATATTTGGGGGCTGGGATTTAAAAAATTCCTATGCAAAATCTACTAACCCATTCGAGCTGAATTAACGTTCACAAAATAGCAAAATATGGTCTACGTTATCTGATAAGTGATTCAACATCGATACGTGCCTAGATGTCTCGAAATCGAGAAAAAACTGCTCTCGGTGGCGAGCACAATTTTCGCAGAAGAGAGTCGAAAAGCTATTTCAACATGATGCGTCATCTGTCGAGCATCGAGACAAGCTTCATCCCGGCCGTTAGCGCGCTTGCCTTGCTGCCCGACAGATGACGCACCATGTTAAAATAGCTTTTCGACTCTCTTCTGCGAAAATTGTGCACGCCACCGAGAGCAGTTTTTCTCGATTTCGAGAAATTAAGGCAAGTACCGATGTTTAACAACTTAGCAGATAACGTAGACGATATTTTGCTACTTTGTGAACGTTATTTCAGCTCGAATGGTGTAGTATATTTTGCATAGGAATGTTTTAAATCCCAGCCCCCAAATATTCAAAACCCTGTATATGATCGTACCCGGCTATTTCGCTGCAGTGTTTGCAATTTTTTATTGTATTGTACTGGGTACATAATTTAGATGGGCTGAAGAAGGGACGCGTCTTTAACAGTCGGACGGCGCAGAAACACCGATCCAGAAGGGGTAGCTTGGGATTTGGCTAAAAAGTAGCGAAATATGAAAAGCGCAAGGCTAAACAAGCAGCTGAAACGCCAGAAGTACGAGAGAAACGCTTTTTGCTTCGAGATATCCAGGCTTAACCTTGAATAAGCCACAGCAAAGGCTTACCTATTTTTATTACTTAGTCCGAAATTGAAACTGAGGCCCTGTATCCGCTGCACATGCGTAAGCACAGTACAGTTTAAGCTTGTATGAAGAAGGCGCTTACGGCAGAACCACGTGCAGATGTCTCTTCAGCATTTATTTTATAGAACCTTGTATACATGAGCCTGACGCAAGCAGGTCGGATAGGGGGAAGCCGGTTGTCGAGCTGAGCAAGCCCCACCCGTCCGGGTTTACATGAGCTCGTTTCTATTGGGCAAAGATCGCTGCTACTCCTTGAGTCGAGCAAATGAACCAGACGCAGGCGGGAGAGGAGGAAGAGGAGGAATGCTCTGACGAACAGCTCATGGTCCCGTCCCCGACCAGCAAGGGGGTAAGAGAGGAGGCGCCTGCCCGAAGCGTCAGCGTAAACATGGCCCTCGCCCATCGGGTAAGGTCTAGCCAACCAACCCCCTGCAGTCGGGCTGGCGGGACTCGACCCGACGGTCGTTTAGCTCGACCCCGTAGCGTATACATGAGCCCGACAGCCGGTTTTCAGCCCGACAGGGATTCCCGACCCGACTTTGTCGGTCTCATGTAAACCTCCTGTAGCTCTTTCCGGGAGATTCGTTGTGTGGCACACTGTAACTTTACCGAAAGGTGTAGTTTGTTCATAACCTACATCATACGAGTGACCGTAAAGCAGTGCCTGGTAAGGCAAAGGCCATGTTAGCAGACAGCCCTCCATGGATTCGTATTGTGCCTGTTTCTCGCCCGGCTTGCTCAAGTGGTCATCTGACATCAGCAGAGGTTTCACTGTATGTCACTTCACCTTGCTGACGACTAGATAGCTTGGGATGCTACAGGGTGGTTGATAACTAAGCATCCGACACTGTAGCGCGTGAACATGCAAAACGCTGCACTCGTGGCTGCTATCTGCGGCACTGAGGCGCTGCATTCTAGCTCGCTTTACTTGCAGAGCAAATATCATTTTCACTTGTTCTTTTTTGAGTTTATTATTGTACATTTTGGCGCGCATAGGTTTGCCATTATGACAGCATGGTTTCATGATTTGTAAATTGAAAATGTTACGACACGCTGTCGCTTAATTCTCCGACCCCGATCAAATAGCACCGTTCTGAATACAGCTTGGTAATGTGGCGTTTACTATAGCAATGTAAATTATTTTTTCCAACTTAGACACTTTTGCTATCGGCGGGACACATGAGGAAAATTTAGAAAGCAAGCTGCTTAAACAGAATGTCCAATATATTCATGTACTCCCACGTAGTTTGGAGGTGAAGAAAGCAGCGAATATTTTCCAAAGCAACACTTTACTGGGCTGACAAGCGCAAGTCAGGAAATGCACACAAGGCGGCGCCGATAGCAAGAAGGTACTTGGTGCTCAAGAAGGCGTGGGTAAACCAAAGTTATAAACAGGCTTCTCTCATCATCATCATCATCATCATCATCACTTATTAACCCTTAAAGGTCCTGTTCGGGACATTACATAAGGGGGGGGGGGGGGTAGTACAGGGTAGTTCAGCAGTCATACATTATCATAAATATAAAAGTAATATAGAAGTATAGAAATATATATATATATATATATATATATATATATATATATATATATATATATATATATATATATATATATATATATATATCTCATGGTATTTAATTGTCTCTTCGTCTAATTAGCGATGCCCATGGGGTTCAGTATCTTGAAGCGACTCAAGCTTTGCCGTAGTGGAAGGCTCCGGAAATATTTGCCACCTAGAGTTCTTTAACCTATAATGACATGGCACGCAGCACATGCGTAGGCTACCGTGCTTTTCGCTCCAACAAAACGCGGCCACCACGTCCGGTGTTCGATCCTGCGCCCTTGGACTCAGCAGTCCAGCGCCATAACCCCTGCACCATTGTGCAGAAATAGAAGATGTAAAAACAAAAACTCATAAGAAGTACTTCTGTAAAGTAAGCAAGTAAAGTAAAAATAAATATGTAAACATCAGAAAAGCAACGAAATGCAGAACGAGCTCATAACAAAACTATATGGCATGGAACTCGAAATGGTTTCGCATTTCCGCACGTAAGGCAACCCCCTGTAAATATTTTGCCATGTATTCGGTATTACCGGCTGCTGTATGTAATATCTGTTGTAAATTTTATTTACTCCTGCTATACTATTCCTATGTTATCTAACATTGTCTTTTTTATATGCCGCTTCAAGCCTAATATTTGTTTCTCTTTTCTCTGCTGTGTTATGCATTTTATATTTCCTCCCGCCCCTTCTTGAATGCCTTTGGTATCTGAGCCTATTTAATTAATAAATATACGCTGCAGATTTTCTGCCCCCGCTGGGTGGAATTTACTATGCACAGTCGCTTTCAAGGCTCTGATTTTTCCCGAGTCAAAATATGCGCTGCATTTCAGAATAATGAAATATGGCATGATTTAGAGATGAACGAGGACGCGATTTTGTCATCCTTAAATACCGTGAGAGCCCTTTGAAGATTTTCTGAACTTCCACATTCATCAGTTTTGGGAGTTTTTCAAAGACACGAGTTTCTCGTTCGCTTCGACTTTATCGCATTACGCGATTTCCACAATGCATAAAGATCCCCCAGTAGCGCATGTTTGAGGAGTACAATAAGAAATCGCAAACGTTTTTGGTGGATGGCGCGTATCCACGTCTGTCGTAGCTCGATGCCCTGGATTAAACACGGAAGCGACACCTTACCGTCGTTAATCCCAGAGCCGTAGAGGCAGCCCTTCACTCAACAAGCTGGCATCATTGTTCGCAGGACGCAATGGCTTTACGAAAAAAAAAAAAAAACGCATTCGAATACCTTGACAAAGCGCTAGTAAAAGAGCCGCGAAGCGAAAACCTCACAAACCACTCCGGAACATGCCTTTTCACGCAGACTGTCGCCCGCTCCGCCGTCCGCAAAAACATACCCCTCAATCGACGCCAGCGTTGCCGTGCGACTGCTATGACCAGCGTACCAAGCTTGCCCATAGAGTGGCAAAGAAGTTTCATGATCATTAAATGCTATTGAAGGACTATGTTAATAGTCTTACAGTTATCTTTTGCTGTGTATAGAGATGGGAATAGCCCTAAAGCTACAGAAGGCAAGCCATAGAATCAGTTTTAGCAAGCTATAGAAAACTATATTTGTAAGCCAGTAGCCACACAGTTATCATCACCTGCTGGATAGTTATCATTACGGACTGGTAGTCATACTGTTATCTTTCGCTGTCTATAGAGATGTCAATGCCCTTAAAGCTACAGACTGCTAGCCATGTAAGCTGTTTTCCTGGCTATAGATATATGTATGCATCTGAAGCTATAGACAAGTAGCCATACTGTTATTCTGTTATCTGTAGGGATGTATAGAGATTTGAAAGTCTCTAAAGCTAGATTCAACACCATAGTAACAGTTTTAACTAACTATAGAAAACTGACGTTCCTGACGCTATACACTCGTAGTCACATAGCCATTTTAGCCGCCTACAGAGATGTAAATGCCTCTAAAGCTACACACTGCAAGCCATATATTCTGTTTTAGCTTGCTATAAAATATTGTTTATACCAAAAGCTATAGACCAGCAGTCATATTGTAACCAGTTCAAGGCAGCGAACACTGATCGGATATGTTCCACGCACTACACTCAGGTTTGGTTCTCTTTGTACGTGGAATAAATGTTTCGTCTCTCTCTCTGTCCTCGGTTCTCAGAGGCACGCGACATTACCCTCCTCCCCCCCCCCCCCCCCCCCCCTTTTCGAAAGCGGCGACGCGACGCTGGGGATGTTCTCAGAAGCAGGCAACACAAAGTTGCACACGTGCAAATCATCACTGCCTCTCATATCACGGTTTCAGCCGCACTACATGAACAGTTTAGCCTTGAGCGCCGCCGTATTGAGGGTCGTTGACCCCGATGAACAACTTCGTAGGTCACGTTACTAAGATGTGGAATGACCTCGTTTTGCCCAGGGTAACGGTGAAGTAGTTTCTCGGAGAGTCCTCGACGGCGCACTGGTGTCCACACCCATACAAGATCGCCTGGTTGGTAGTGAACATCTCTGTGTCAGAAGTTGTACCGACTGGCATCGCGATGTTGTTGATGTTGAATACAGCATGGTGCGAGCTGGCGCGCTGCTTCGGCCCGCTACAAAAATATGTCGATGTCCGCAGAAGGCGTAAGTGACATCGTCACCGTGATTTATGGGTAGCATAGCGTCCAAAATTGTGGTGACGGGACGACCGTAGACTATCTGTAACGGCGCAAGGCGCGTCATCTCCTGTTCAGCCTTATTGTATGCAAAAGTTGCATAAGGAAGGACTGCATCCCATGTGCGATGTTCAACGTCGACATACATGGAAATCATGTCTGCAAGTGTTCTATTGAGGCGTTCAGTCAGTCCGTTTGTTTGCGGATGGTAAGCAGTAGTCCTACGATGACTTGTGCGGGTAAAACTGAAGAGAGCCTGCATTAGTTCGGCCGTAAAGGCTGTACCATGGTCAGTAATAATAACCGATGGGGCACCGTGGCGCAGTACGATGGTCTTACGAAACAACTGGGCTACTTCTACAGCTGTTGCACGGGAAAGTGCCTGTGTCTCGGCATATTGCGTTAAGTAGTCCGTCGCCACTACTATTCATCTGTGGCCTGATGCGGACGTTAGGAAAGGGCCCAGAAGATCCATGCCCACTTGCTGGAAAGGGTATGTTGGCGGAGGTATCGGCTGAAGAGCCCTACAGGCTTCAGCGGAGGTGTCTTTCGCCGCTAGCAGTCTCGGCATGTTCTCACGTAGTGCTGGACTGAAGGCAGCAACTTAGGCCAATAGTACTTTTGTCGAATGCGCGCTAATGTTCGCGTGACTCATAAATGACCAGCCAAAGGCCCATCGTGCCATGAGTGCAAGATATCTGGCCGGAAGTCGGACGGCCCAATGAGAAGAAAGGTTTCTTTATTGTTCTGAAAGTTTCTCTTGTATAGGACACGATTGGGAATGCTGTAGGAGGATAAAACCTCGGGCGAAAGTAAGCGGGACAGCTACGTCAAGGCCTTCGAGATGCTCAATAAGCGGGCGTAAGCCGGGGTGAGCCTCTTGACGCTGGACCATGTCGGTGATCGTAACTACAGCAAGAAACGGGAAGTCGTCGTCTTTGCTGTCAGGAGGAGTAGCATCAACTAGTGCACGCGACAAGCAATCACAGCGTCGTTGTGCTTACGGCCGCACTTGTGTACAACCGTATGTCGTACTCTTGGAGACGGAGGCTCCACCTTGCAAGCCGTCCAGAGGGGTCTTTGCGGTTGGCCAGCCAGCATAACGAATGATGGTCACTCACAGCCCTGAAAGGGCAGCCGTAAAGATGGGATCGGAACTTAGTTATCACCCAAACTACCGCGAGACATTCCTTTTCCGTGGTTGTATAGTTTGCCTCTGCTTTTGAAAGAGAGCGACTCCCGTAAGCGATAACTTTCTCAGTGCCATTTTGCAACTGAATCTGAACGGCACCAAGTCCAAAATTACTGGCATCGCTATGAATATCGGTAGCAGCGGTTTCATTGAAATGGGCAAGTATCGGTGCGGCCTGCAGTCGCCGGCGTAACTTGTTGAAAGCATCCTCATGATCATCTTGCCCCGTAAAAAGAACATTATCTCGGGTAAAAAGCGGCTTAAGAGGCTCAGCAATCGCTGAAAAATTCTCGACAAAACGCCTGTAATAGGCACGAAGCCACGCAAACCTTCTGATGGATTTTTTGTCGGTTGGGCGCGGGAAGTTTTCCACAGCAGCAGTCTTGCCGGGATCTGGTTTCACGCCCTCAGCACTAATAACATGGCCAAGAAAGCGGAGCTCCTGGAATCAGAAATGGCATCTCTGTGGTTTTATCGTCAGTTGGGCTGAACGCAGCGCCTGTAGTACCATTCGCAGCCGGTCGAGCTGCTCTTCAAAACTAGCCGCGAAAATGACATCGTCGAGATACACTAGGCACGCTTGCCACTTCATTCCAGAGAGAAAGGTGTCCATAATTCGTTGGAAGGTTGTTGGCGCAGAACAGAGATGAAAGGAAGCACTTTAAATTCATAAAGGCCGTCGGAGTTGACGAAAGCTCTTTTCTCTCTGTCCCTTTTCGTCCACTTCTATCTGCCAGTAGCCATTCTTGAGGCCAAGCGATAAGAAATATTTTGCATTGCGTAACCGGTCCAAGGCGTCGTCGACACGCGGGAACGGGTATGCGTCCCGTTTCGTTACCTGATTTACTTTACGATAATCGACGCAGAAAGGCAAAGTGTTCTTCACCAAGGTGTTCACCAACAACAGAAGCGAAGTCCAGGGGCTGGTAGACGGCTGCACCACATCGTCGGTAAGCATTTTTTGCACCTGACTTCGAATAGCCTCTCGTTCCTTTTACGACACGCGGTATGGGTGTCGTGACATCGGCTTGGTCTCCGCGTCAACCATAATACGGGGTTTTGGCTACTGGGGTGCGCCCAACTTTCGAAGACGGTGCAAAGCATCCAGTAAAATCTTGAAGGAGCTCCAGGAGTTGCCGCCGCTCAACTACTGACAGAGTGGGATTAATGTCCACATTTGGTAGAATGTCGGGTGCATCGCATCCGACTGGCGACGGCGGCGCCAGAGTACAGATGTTCGCTGGCTCAGTGAAGTCGGCAACATAAGCGATGGGTGTTCCTTTCGCAATGTGCTGAAACTCGGTCCCGAAATTCGTAATCCAGAGCTTCGCACAACTGTCCTGCAAGCGAACAACTCATCTTGCAGCGCAGATTCTTTTCTCAAGAAGCAGGCCCACGTTCCTCTCTGCCAGTACGTCGCGGTCGCATGGTGAGTCACCTTCTACCAAGATCATAATGCTGCACTTTGGCGGGACCGTAACGCCAGCAGCTGTAATACGTAAGGCAGGCGTTGATGAATCGTCGACGCTAGATCTCGTAATGGCTTGGCTCGGCTAAAATGTCACAGGTGATTCTCGCAAATTAATTATCGCCGCATTAGCTTGTAAGAGGTTGAAGCCACGCATGACGTCTCAACAGTGGGTAAGAGCAACGAAGTCGCCAACATAAACAAATCTGTCAATTGCAACTCTCGCAACGCATCTTCCAGCTGGGTAATAAACCGTGCGAATCTGAGGCCCAGTCCACTCAGTTAAAACTTCCTTCAAATAACCGTCAACATGGTTTTTGACACGATCTGTTCCAGTATCACAACTTGCACCAATTGTTAACGATTTAGCGGCAACACTCGACAAGGCATAGTCAAGCTGATATTGGTTTAGGTTTAGGTTTATGGGGTTTAACATCCCAAAGCGACTCAGGCTATTAGAGACGCTGTAGTGAAGGGCTCCTGAAATTTCGACCATCTTTGATTTGTTTAATGTGCACTGACAAAGCAAAGCAGACGGGCGTCTTGCTTTTCGCCTCCATCTAAAAGCAGCCTCTGAGGCTGGGATTCCATCCCGCATCCTTGGGCACAGCTGTCGAGCGCAATAAAAATTGCGCCACCCCGGCGGGGCTCAATTGTTGATTTTATATTTCTTGGCTTCTAGAAGGCGTTCGACCAAGTGTCCCATCACAAATTATTGCAGAAGTTAAAATCGAAACCAATACACGAGTACCTACTGTCATGGGTCGAAGCCTATCTTGGTTTTTGTTGTTTTTGTAGCTATACCTGCGCAATCCGGTATCCAGCAGGGCTCAGGCTGGAGTCTCCTTTTCTTTCTAGTATTTATGAATGACACACCACAAAACATACATGATCAATAAGACTATTCGCAGACGTCAATATAGTTTATCAAGGAATTTCAAGCCCTGAAGATCTTTTAAACGATTCTCTATCTCCAATAGAAAAATGGTGCTCGACCTGGGAAATGACTGTGAATTCCAATAAGACGGTCGCAATGATCTTAGCACGTAAAAAAGTATTTTTATATTTAGAACATTCAGATGCACAATTTTCTACAAGCCGATCGTAATTAAGCAAAGTGGCTTGTTGGGCGAGTTGTCTTAATTGTAAGCACTTTTGAATATTTAGATATTCACATAACCTCTGGCATTCGATGGAACGAGCACTTATCATATATAAAAAAAGCCCTAAGGCAACTGCCTAATTTGAGCAGAATGCTGGCACAATCCACACAGGAAATAACGCTTGTATAGCGCGTTGCACAATTACCGGCGGGCTGTAGAATGCTTCTACCAGCTAAACCGCAAAATCCTCGCAATTCAAATTTCGCTCAGAAATGGCATTTTGTCGTTAGTAATGTTTAATACCAAATTTGTTTGGGGTATTTGCCTGATTCAATCATAAGGAGCCAGATATTCTGGCCGTATGCGGCGGCGGCGGGTCTAAAAGCAGCCGCTCTAACAGCGCTCATACAACAGGCGCCATCTTGTGCATCAACCCTCCGTCGCCTCTCGTTGTGCTGTGACAGAGTTGGAGGAAACAGCACAAGATGGCGCCTATGATGTGAGCGCTGGGGAGCGGCTGCTCTTACATCGCCGCCGCCGAATACGATGGGAACACTCGAATTTTCTGATCGAATCAGACAAGTACTCCAAATAAATATGGTATTTAAAAAATACTAACGACAAAATACCACTTCTGTGCGAAGTTCGATTTGCGAGGATTGCGTGGTTTAGTTCGGAGGGGCATTCTACAGCCTGCCGGTAATTGTGCAACGCGCTGTAGCTTACAAAACATTTGTGCTGCCAATATGGGAATATGCTGCGACAATGTGCGATCCCTGGACGAAAACTATACGACTTAAGATCAAAAATGTACAACTAAAAGCAGCAAGATGTATCTTTAAATTTTAGAGTTGAAACATTTACCCAGCAGCCCTACAGCAAACAGTGGGATTTGGACAGCTGGACAAATGTCGTCATCGTGAAAGATAAAAGTTATTCAACTTATTACATCCCAATAAGTTAAAAAGGCAGAAATGAATGTGTGCTGAGCCCTCATCTAGCCGCCCTGCACAATCGTTCTATTTATAGATAGTTGCTGTGTTTCCATGTAAAACAAACGTTTTAATTACTCGTTCTGTACCCATACACACCCTCATTGGGATGGCCGGCGCTGTCAGTTGGGAACCCGCGAATTTATTTCTACAAGCTCGTACAAGCTCATATGTATCCCTGTTTTGGGCCAAGTTTGATGCCTTTGTTTTTTGCCAAATTCACGTTGTTGTCCATCTCTGTCTTTGTACTTCATACTATTACTATTATCTCTACAATCGATCATATTCATACCATATATCAGGTGGTAGAAAAATTCTCGGAATATAACTAGCCCTTGTACATAGCATTCATTGATTACGAAAAAGCATTTGACTCAGTAGAAACCCGGCAGTCATGAAGGCATTGAAAAATCAGGGTGTAGACGAGCCGTGAGGGAAAGTGCTCGAAGATGTATATAGAGGGTGCACAGCAGCTATAGTTCTGCATAAAGAAAGTAACAAAATTCCTATTAAGACAGGTGTTAGGCAAGGAGACACGATCTCCCCAGTACTATTCACAGATTGCTTAGAAGTATTCAGATACTTGGAATGGGAGCAGTTAGGGAAGTAGATGGAGAATATATCCATAATCTGCGATTTGCGATGATATTGCCTACTAAGCAAATCGGGGGATGAATTGCAAAGAATTATTGATGACCTAGACAGGAAAAGTAGAAAGTAGGCTTGAAAATAAATATGCAGAAGACAAAAGCAATGTTCAACAGCCTAGGGAAGGAACAGCAGTTCACGTTAGGTAGCGAAGTAGGCGAATATGTCTACTTAGGACAGGTAGTAACCGCAGATCCGGACCATGAAAAGAAAATAACAAGAAGAATAAGATTGGGATGGAACAAATTTGGCAAGCACTTGCAGAATATGACTAGCAGCTTACCGGTATCGCTCAAGAGGAAAGTATACAACAGTTGCATCTTGCCTGTACTCACCTATGGGGCTGAAACGTGGAGGCTAACCAAGAAGGTTCTACTTAAGTTGAGGACAACGCAGAGGGCTATGAAAAGAAAGAAAGATGGTAGGGGTAACGTTAAGAGATAGGAAACGTGTAGAGCGGGTCATAGAAATAAGTCAATTCACTGACATTCTAGTGGAAATAAAGGAGAAGAAATGGGCATGGGCAGGATATGTAGCGCGAAGAAAGGATAACCGATGGTCGTTTAGGACAACGAACTGGATTCAAAGGGAAGAAAAGCGCAGCAGGGGGCGGCGGAAAGTTAGGTGGTCGGAAACTGCATACACTTGGCGCAGGGGTCAAGTGAATGCAGCTAGCACAGGACCGGGTTAATTGAAAAAATATGGGAGAGGCCTTCGCCCTTAGTGGATATAGTCAGGCTGAGGATGATGATGATGATGACGATGATGATTTATTACTTATTACTGCTTGCGAATATATAAATCTTGCATATTGTAGATGTAACGTTCATACTTCCTAGGTTGCTAGAACATGCTTTTAACTTCACATGCAAAGGTCCTTTTTATTTTAATGCTTGCGCCAGATATTACTGAGAAAAAAGGGTGCAACTTTTTCGTAATATTTTTCTCGAGGCACTCCATCAAATGTTTTGGCATAGCCCAAATATACGATGTAGCGTTGATCTGTTCCTTTGTAATTAGCACGAGTGAAAAGTCATTGCATTCATAGAGCATTGTCGATTAACTATGCTGCGACCATACTGCAGGTTCGATAACAATATCTCTTTTTTTTTTGTTTTCAGAACTACATTCAAGGGCCCGCAGATCGGAGAAAATACTTTGCAGCTTCTAGAGGTCAATGAAATAGACACACATCGAAGCAGAGATGCGTTTGCTTGACGACTATAGAAATAATACGAGCAGTTTGCCTGGCTGTCAGAAGAGAAAACCGCACTATATATATAGCGACGTATTTTAAGCGATTAACGAAAAACGC
Organism: Amblyomma maculatum; assembly: GCF_055883805.1. Taxonomy (NCBI): domain Eukaryota; kingdom Metazoa; phylum Arthropoda; class Arachnida; order Ixodida; family Ixodidae; genus Amblyomma; species Amblyomma maculatum. The sequence continues at coordinate 203,131,872 of NC_139347.1, read as the reverse complement.
GAAATCCAGTCGGTGTAATCTGCTTTCATGGCGTCAAGGTTAAGCAGGGGTTAATATGGCTTCCTAGCGCAATGATCGAGGCATCACACTCAAAAAATAAAAATATCCCTTCTGGTGCTGTCAAAAGGATAGTTTTTTTATAGGAGCAGATGACTGAAGTTATGTGCTAAATATCTGCAAACTAGTTTAAATTGCAAGAGTGGTAAGCCCGTAACCATTCCTAAAATGCTGGTAGAGTTTATCAGCTTATCTACCGTCGCACTCAGCGTGAGCTACACCCAGTGTTTCCTTGGGGAAGCGCTATCGCTGCGTAGCTCATGCATACTGTGCGCGCTAGTGCTACATCTAAAATTTGCTGCCGCGTCTTTGGGAAAATTGCCTGGAATGACAGAAATAAAGTGAGCTTAACTTGTTTATTCTCCTTTTTAAGAGTTGTCCTTAGTTAATGAGCGAATGCCGAGGCTGATTCGAGCATGATATTGTTACGGTGCGCAATATCTAGATGACGACGACGCACTGGTGTGGTGTTGTGAAGAAGACGAGCTCAGGCTAAGCTGGGTTCGTGCTGGTGGTGTGTGCTTCTGAGAGTTATCTGGCGTTTACCGCTGTGTAAGTTTCTCTGAAAATTTGGTGGAGGTGTTGGTTTAAGCTGGGCGGCGATCTCCACGGGCTCTCGGCCGATGGACCCGGCGTGCGGTTGGCTTCGACGGGGCAAGGCGAGGATTGGGATGAACCGCGAATACAATAAGGGCGACATTTGGTCAGCGCCCAAACAAGTGCAATGTATTCCCGCTCTGTAATTGAATAACTGCGCTCTGAGGACGTAAGCAGGAGGCTGGCATAAGCAATGACGCGGGAGGACCCATGCTGGGATTGGGCACGGATAGCACCAATACCATGGCCGCTAGCGTCGGTGCGCAGTTCGGTAGGTGCAGAAGGATCGAAGTGAGCCAGAACAGGTAGTGTAGTGAGGGCGGAAATAAGCGTCGTGAAGGCATAGACTTGGTTACAACCGCATGTGAAAGGAACGTTTTTCTTCAGAAGAGAGGTAAGCGGACGAGCGATGTCTGCGAAGTTCCGAATGAAGCGGCGGAAGTAGGAGTAAAGGCCAAGGAAGCTTCACACGTCACTTGAGCTACGCGGTGTAGGGAACTCGCGCACAGCTCGAACCTTGTCAGGGTCGGGCTGCACACCATTTGCATCAACCAAATGAACCAGGAGTTTGGTTTGGCGCCTACCGAAGCTGCATTTTGTGGCGTTCAGTTGAAGGCCGGCGCGGCGAAAAACGGCCAGGACTGTAGAAAGTCGATCAAGGTGGGTTGCGAACGTGGAAGAGAAAACTACGACGTCATCTAAGTAGCATAAACATGTTGTCCACTTGAAGCCGCAGAGGAGCGAGTCCATCATGCGCTCGAATGTCGCAGGAGCGTTACAGAGTCCAAATGGCATCACCTTGAATTGATAGAGTCCGTGTGGGGTGACAAATGCGGTTTTCTCGCGATTCCGTTCGTCGACAGCAATTTGCCAGTAGCCTGAACGCATGTCGATGGAAGAAAAATAGCTGGCATCATGCAAGCAGTCAAGCGCGTCGTCAATTCGTGGAAGAGGGTAAACATCTTTCTTTGTTATTTGATTAAGGTGGCGATAGTCGACACAAAATCTCCACCTTCGGTCTTTCTTTTTGACCAATACGACAGGGGACGCCTAGGGACTGCAGGAAGGCTCAATAATGTTTTACGTCAGCATCTTGTCAACTTCTTTCTGTATAGCATGCCGCTCAGTAAGGGAAACACGATAAGGCCATCCGTGGATGGGGCTGGCGTCACCCGTATTGATTCGTTGGGTCACAACGGATGTTTGGCCCAATGGTCGGTCCCCGAAATCAAACATAGCGTACGACAGCAAAAGGTCGGAGAGAGCTCTGGCTTGGTCATCTGGCGGATCCGCAGATATCATGCTTGAAAAGAGGTTCGAATGTAAAAAAGCTGATATATGCTGCTCCGACAGATGCTGAGGCGTTAGAGCAGCAACTTCGCAGTCCCCCAAAGGAACCAGATCAGCAAGTGCGATGCCATGGGGTAAAACTTGGGTCGAGCGGCTGAAGTTAAGGACGGGAAGATAGGTGCGGTTAGCAGTGACAGTCGCAACGGTATGAGGGAGTATGATGTTGCGACGCAGAACAACGTCGGTAATTGGGTAAGTGACGTATGTGCCGCCAGAAACTGCGGGGAATGGGGCCAGTGGAACATAAATAGCAGCGTCGGGTGGTAGACGAACAAATTCGGCGGATCGGAGGCGGGGCTTGACATCGGTGTTTTCGGGGCAGTAGGGCAGGTCTAAGCGAAGAAGGACAGTTGAGCAATCAATCAGGGCGAATCGGCCGTTAAAAAGTCGATGCCGATGATCACGTCGTGAGGGCAGCGGTCGATAACAGTGAAGAGGACAAGGGTAGTGCGACCGGAAATACTGACGCGCGTGGACAGTCCCACGACGGCAGCGACGCTTCCATCGGCGACACGAATGGCGGATGAAGCGGCGGGTGTACGACAACCTTTTTGAGACGGCGGCGAAAGGATGAGCTCAGGACTGAAATTTGGGCACCAGTGTCAATGAGGGCAGTAACAGGGGTACCGTCCACACAGATGTCTAGAAGGTTGCGGCGATGAGCGAGAGTCAGCAGAGGATTTTCGGGCCGGGTCGTCAATTCAGCAATATTTTATCAAGCTGCGCCGTTTCATATGAATGATCTAAGTCGCGAGCCGGAGGTTAAGTTTGCGTTTCGAAATAATGTCATGAACATACATGGCGATGCATTAGTGACAATTTTTTTTTATTTTACGGTTCGAGATATTCACATGCGAATAGCATTAAAGCTATTCAAATTGAAGACTACCTGATAATATTTTTACGTTGCCCAGGATTCTTTCAGTAAACTGAACTGACGGAACTCATTAAAGTGAAAGCAAATTTGTCATTGGAGAGGCAGAAATAGACCTCGACGACATTACTTCGACAAACGGCACAGTGTCGGCCCGTGTAGGAAACGAAAAACCGGAAATGTCTATGCAACTCGGAAGCGAAAAAAAAAAAGATTTGATGGGGATCAATTTCATTGACGCGGAAGCAATGCACCGATCATTTTCTTTTATTCGCGAGTTATTCAAAATCTTATTTTGCTCTTTGTCGATTGTCTTTCACTTAGCATTTTATTCTAGCTTTGATTATATTCCTATTCTCCTAAATATTTGTGTTTTCTTTTATTCCATTCGTAGTGAAAAAACGGACTCAACGGCAGCTTGGTGGGGCTAGTGGAGAAGAAAAAGGAAGAGGCCGAGAGTGCGTGTGTCGGTGAGCCATTTTTATGAGGGCAAAAACAACAACAGCGCGATATGTGGCATTCTTTTTACCCTATCATAAAACCCTGTTAATCAACCTCCTCTTAAAAATAGTAGATATTACGGTGTACCTGAACCCGCAAGAGAGCCCGCAAATTCGCACTCTTAAGTGATAGAGACGTATGCCATGACCACGCCGGACCAAGTGCCGCCATTCTCAGTGCCTTGCATTGCCTTCGCAGGGCCCGCCATGCGCCAACGTAATCCATTATCTATAGTGACGCCAATGGTCAGGTTGTTAAAGGGTGGGTTGCATCCTACGAGCGCTTGAGTACGCATATAAGAAAAAGGGCGATATAGTCCAACTAAACAACGTTCTTTTTTTATTTGACGCAAGCTTCCAAGCAGTGGTAGTATGAAACACACGTGTCCAAATGGACTAGCTTGAGCACACTTAGCCTATGCGTTCAGTCTCCTAGCGGCATGCAAGCTTATAGCCTAGCACCGCTTGCGCGAACGCTGACAGCGCCAGGGAGAGACATTTACAAGCTACATCGAGGAGCGAGTTGATCTTTGCACCGTGTGAATGCATCGATGCCTGAGGCAGAAAAAAATTAGGAATGTGCTCAAGGAAGTCGGCTAGTACGCATTTTAAATGCTCTTTTGCTATAACTCTCGGCGAAAGCTTCGACGAGGTACGACGACAACGCATCGTTACTCCGGGATCAGAGGCGTCCTTTTTGAGTTTGACTACTTGCATTAATTCCTTGCTTCTCCAACAGATCCAAGGCTCTGTGAGAGAAGAGGTTGCACGATATTTTTCATTGGTCCCTGCTCTCAGGATTCGCCCCCGCTTGCTACTGCAATACGTCGGCATCCGGGATGAAGATGCCTTAGCTGTTCCCCAATCAAGTTCAAGCAAGGTGGATGCTTACCCACGTATGTCGAAGCTGCCTGCCAGTCTCAACACAATCCCCCCTCCCCCCCCCCCTCCCTAGCCGACAGCCTACCGAACGCCTGCCATGCTACCTGTTGTATCATAAGCCCGACCCATCAACAGCTAGGAGACAGACAATTGCCGTCTGTGTTTCGCCTGCGACATCTTCGGCCATATCACTCGCTACTGCAGATGCGTACGTTCCCCCCTGGTGATCACTCGCGAGCACTCCCTACGTTCCTCGGGGGTTCTCCTCCTTAGCAGACTTCTGATTAAGCGTCGCCTGTATCACCCCTAACAACTCGCGTCAAGCTCTTCTTCTCCACTTCGACGTTCGCTTTCACACATGCGCTGGCAGTCCGCAGGTGCATCCTCCGCCGATGAAACATCATTAGCAACAGTTCTTATGACAAGATATGCGCTTCCGTCGACATTTACAAGTCCTCCTTCCTCGCCTGCCATTGTGACTGAAATATGCTTCGGAACTGCTGCTACACAAGCATTGGCTTATATAGTCGCCACAGTTTCCATTTTCGCTGCCCGTTGATGTCTTTACAATTCTCTGCGTAAACGGGTGTGCGTAGACGCGCACCCGCTTCCTCGGACTGACGATGCCCTTGACTGCCTGCACGGCGGGCAACCTCTTTCAGTATAGGAGTTTCGCTACGGCTACTGACAGATGATCAGGATCGACAGACTGCTTAGTGGAATTCTACGCCATGCCATTCCGATTGCACCCTTCCCCGGCGGAATTTGAGTGCATGATGGGTATGGTATCGCGCGGCTCCAAATAGAAAACTTGCCTTTGTTACCTCAATGACACTGTCAATTTCTGATATAACTTTGCGACGGATCGCAACCATCGCGAGACTGTTCTGAAATGCCATCAGATGCTGCCCTACAACTACATTTAAAGAAGTGTCACTTCTCTGCACGCCAGTTGACTACTTGATATCATCTAGTACCCAAAGTGACGTGCTCTCTTAAAAATCCAAATCGCGCAGTCACAGATGTCTCGAAGCCTGCAACTGCGACGAAACTTCGCAGCTTTAGTGGCCCCTGTTCTTATTCATGTCTCTTCGTTCAGAATTTTACGTCCATCACTACGCAATCGAAGCGAATTCTCAGTACTAAATCAACTTTTTCTGGATGGTTTTCGAACAGCGCAAATCCTTCTCCACCCTGAGAGCTCTCCTCATCTCACATCCTATACTGAGACATTTTGACCCCAGTGCTCCCACTGAGGTGGATGCCATTGGTCTCAGCCTCACCACAGTTCTGGCTCAGCGCAAGGGCAGATTTAATGATTATGTCGTCGCGTACGCAAGCCGAACGCTCACAAAAATGGGGATAAACTATACCGGCACCGAAATAATGTGCTTGGATATTGTTGGGGTGGCGCTTCAAATATTCCGTCTTTACTTCCGTCTTTACTCTCGGAGCACCTAAGGGTGCTCCGAGAGTAAATAGGCACGACAAAATGGTATGTGTTCTCGTTGGGCGCGCGAAGTTCTTCACGAGGACTCCGTTGCGCAACGCGAAGGACAACTGACGTCTAAACACAGCAGGAAAAGAAGCGATCTTTTCTTCTAACTAGTCGGCTAGGTATTTCAACTCAGGGTCAGAGCACTGCTGTTGAGCGAAACTGCTGGCGCTTAAGGGTGCCAAGAAGGCGTCATCGTCATCTTTAAGGGCGCGTCCACAGGGCCCCAGGACAAGCAGTCTGCTTCAGAATGCTGGCGACCAGACTTGTAGACCACATTGATGTCGAATTCTACGAGACATAAGCTCTATCAGAAAAAACGACCACTAGGGTATTTCAAATTGGCGAAGTAGCAGAGCGAATGATGATCGCTTACTACATATTTTTTATTGCCTATGTTTATTTGAATCTTTGAAAACGGCCGCATTTTCAAAGCGATACTGTTTCTATGGGAAGAGTACGGCTGCTCCGGCCGTACTCTTTAAAAGGACCGCGCCAACCTAAGGAGGCTAGTACGGAAGAGGCAGCCATGGCTTCCGAGGCCATGGAGCGACCAGTACATGGAGGCTACCGCCCGTCCAAAGACTTCATCGCTCGTGGACGGTGACGAGTCGGTGGCCGATATAGCTGGCGTGGACAACGAGAGCTTCAAAATGTTGAGTCACCGAAAACAAAAAACGGTCGGGATCTCGATAGCAATGTTTGCCCACAGACAAAGAAATTCATTTAAGAGTGAGGAACCCCATCGTGCTTTTCGCGGCCATTCAATCACTGCTCGGATCAGCTCCGATTCGTAGCCGGTTCACCATGCAAGGGGCTCTTCAGCTGGATGTCTCAAAGAAAGAGCAGGTTGACAAGCTCCTAAAGTGCTCTCAGACTGGTTACATCAAAGGTAAAGTGCATGTGCCCCCTTCCTACATGAAGAGCACCTGTGTTATTAAAGGCGTAACAAAGTGGTATTCAGAAAGCGTCCCACTTGATTGCTTGAAACCACAAGGTGTTCTGCACGTGAAGCGACTCATGCGTTGTGTGAAGTCTCTAGAAAAGGAATGGGCTACGAACGCCACCAACACTGCCGTGCTGACATTCGCTCACAACTAAGAGCGCACCGAAAAAGTTGATGAGATTCACAAAACACACAGTCGCCGATTTCACTGAACGCTCTTCCACAGTGTTTCAGATACCAACGATTTCGCCAAGTGGCCAAAGTTTGCACGAAGGATCTACGCTGTACGCGGTGCGGTGGCGACCACGATTTTAAACCCTGCAATGAAGATTTCGCTTGTTACAACTGCGGTGGTGATCATTCAGCGAGTTTAGGTGGCTGCCTTTCCGTTTGAGCGTTCTACACCATCGAATAACTTTCATTATTTGTCCCATAGTCCAACCGACTTAGAAGCCTGTGCCAGGCATTGAAGAGTTCCCAGCGTTGGAGGCGTATGTAGTCGCGTCAACCAGCAGTGTCACTAAGATATCTGAGTCAAGATGCCAAGGTCCACGGTGTGCGAGTCGGTCACTCGGCCACCAGTAAAAAGTGATCAAGTTTCTGATCGACCGGATCATAGCCAGACTCGACGGCAGGGAGGACTGTCCTATGCTTACAAGCGACAAGAAACCCAGCTACTCTGGCGAAGAGTGCGTCCCCATCGGCATCTTTTGTCGACGTTGTGAGTGAGTGCGTTCCGCAAAACAAGGAGCTTATAAAACAAGGTCTTAAGACCTCCTCCATGTTTTGTTTTTGGTCCTGCGTTAAAATGTCCCAGCGATGCCACCTGGTAACCTGAAGAACTTCCTAAAGATGGTGCTTTCATTGGAGTCCCTGATTACCGCCTTCGCAGCCAGCTTCCTTTTGACCTATGCTGGTCAACCACATAAATCGAAAATCCACCAAAAAGTGCCGTTTATATTGCAATACAACTGTGCTGGGACTTTAAACCGGTTAGCGGAACTGAAACTATTCTTGAAATAGACATGTGTTACAGTATTGGCCCTTTTCGAAGCAGGCCTGCCAAGCGGGAGATATTTACCTAGATATGTGACCCAAACAACCTGCAGCATAAAGTCGCTTCCTGCAGGCAGTGCCGCGCTTTACATACTAATGAAAATTTCGCACGTTTCTTTAAACGTTATCGATATTTGCACGGATGGCATTGAGGTAACGGCTATGAGAATACAGCTCGGCTTTCGAACTCTTTCTATTGCATCTGTGTACGCGTCCCCCCGGAAGAAGGTAGCAATTGATTCGTTCTTGCAGCAGCTCTGAGACCGTTTCCAAGCCCCTCGAATCGCCTGCGGTAATTTCAACGCCCATCATCAGGAACACGGATTCCCCTTGACGCAAACTCGTAGACGTTATTGACAGTTTAGACCTGATGTGTTGCAAATAATGGAAGCCCCTCTTTATTCTGGCATCCAGCCTCAGCGACAGATATAGACCTCACTTTACAATCAGCTGATGTCCGCGTGAAGTGGTCAACAGCACCTGAAAGCATGGGAAGCTATCATTACGCGATTTTTGTGTTCTGCTGACTTTCGTATGGGCAGTCCAAAAACAGACACGTCAACTGGGACCAGTACAGAGAGCATCCGAAACGTGTTTCTGGTGATGTTAGTGACAAAATGATTTCTAGTAAGTTGGAACCAACTACGGTGGCTAAGTTACCTGATCATTTTTCGCCCCCGGATTTAAAACTCGGGCACCTTTGCGCAGCGAGAAGTCACGCGGAAGAACGGCGATAGAGAATTGAAGACGGCATACAAAAGGCTGAATTCGACCATTCGGCGGCACACGAACAAGCTCTACAGGTCGGGATGGGTCTTATTCTGCCCTCTTTTGACTGTATGCTCACCGATGACGAGAATATGTCGAGTCATTGGCAGTCTTGCTGGAGAACCTCGCCCTTTGAAGCCTTCCGAAGCTCTTGTAATGCGCACGGAAACCCCATTGTGTGATTGGCAGAGTGGTTTGGAGATGTGATTGTATCTGCAAATACTGGAAATGAGCTATGAACACCACCTGCTTCCTCCACGTCTATCATGGACACCCCATTCTGGCTTAGGGAGCTTCAGACTGTGCTCAGTGGCTAGCGGCGCTGGTGTGCACCACGTCCCGGTGGTATCACCAATGAAATGCTGCAGAAACTGCCCCTGGAACTCAGGAGGCGGCTCTTAAACTTCATTAATCAAGTTTGGAGGACTGGCGACATTCCTCCGTCATGGAAAGTGGCATATATAGTTCCTGTGCTTAAGCCTGGCAAAGACATGACGGACCTTGTCTCGTGCAGTCCTGTATTGCTGACCTATGCGGTTACGCCGATAGACAAGCTGGCAAATGAACGCTTATCGTGGTGGCTTGAGGGCATCAAGGCACTGCGAACATGTATTTCAGGATTCGGCCGAAGACTAAGTGCCAAAGATAGCGTCTTAGATTCGATGTGTCACATTGAACACAAGAGACATTTCGGCCTTTCCACCTTAGCTATTTTTCTTGACGTTGCAAAAACTTTTGACAGAGTGCTTCAGAGCTCCATTTTGAAAATATTGCAAAAGCGTGGGCATACAGGGTGCTAGAAATGTGCTAGAACTGGAGGTGACTGCAGACAACGTTAAAGCTCTTGAAGTGCGTGCATTTGCTGTTCTCCCCACTTGAACGGTATATCAGCCTTAGTAAGAAGTGTAAGGGGAGCGGCTATTTTGGGGAAGTTTTTCACGAAACGCCTGTAATATGCACGTAATCTAAGAAAGCTTCGAACTTCTTTCTGGTCCCGCGGTGTCGGAAAATTGGTTATCGCAACAGTGTTTTCAGGATCCGGCAGAACTCCCGCCTGGTTCACGACGTGGCCTGGAAACGTGAGCTCTTTGTAACCGAAATGACATTTTTTTGGCTTTCAGAGTGAGGCCCGACGATTGGATGGCTTCTAGTACTGTGTCTAGGCGACGAAGGTGCTCCTCGAAATTCGCGGCAAATACAATTACGTCGTCCAAGTATACAAGACAACTGCAAGAACGCTGTTCATGAGTCGCTGAAGGGTTGCGGGCCCGGAGCACAGACCGAAGGGCATAACTTGGAATTCGTATAGACCGTCAGATGTAAAGAAAGCCGTCTTTTCGCGGTCCCGCTCATTGAACTCTATCTGCCAGTATCTAGACTTGAGATCCATGGAGGAGAAGTACCTTGTGTTGCACGTACAATCTAAGGCGTCATCTATTCTGGGCAAGGGATAAACATCTTTTTTGTAACGTTGTTCAATCTACGATAGTCTACGCAGAAACGGAGAGTGCCGTCTTTTTTTTTATGAGTACCACAGGTGCAGCTTAAGGGCTGCAGGAGGGTTGAATGACATCATTATCGAGCATTTGTTTGACTTAGACACTGATGATAGTACGTTCTTTTGCGGAAACCCGATAAGGCGACTGGCGGATTGGTCGAACAGCTTCGTCTGTAATGACACGATGCTTTTCAAGGTGTGTACCGCCAACGCGTGGCGATCTGGCAAATGCATCAAAGTAGCGACTGAGCAGGTTACATAGATTTTCTTGATACTTCGGAGGTAATGCCGGGTTTACGTCATACCGCGGTTCAGTGTCATAGGATTCTGTAGCTGAAGCGCTGGTTACACTACGTGCTAACTAGTGTCAGTTATGGCATCGAGATATGCTACAGTTGTCCCTTTGTTCAGATGTTGATGCTCATTTCTGATATTCGTGAGAATATCAACTTTGCCATTTACAAAGAAAACAACTGCCCTAGCAACTCCTATGCCTCTTTCTATAAGCAGTTTCTGTTTGGTCTCGACGATACCTTCTGTATTTTGCATTGGGTGGGAACCCACGGACACCATAAAGCTAGAACGTGGGGGCACACTCACATGGTCATCAACAATGTGAAGCGCAGCAGGGAGCATGCTATTGGTTTCGATGGCATTCTGCAAAACGATAATTGCCCCGTTTTCCGCTAGAAAGTCCATGCCGATGTTGACATCACGGGGAACATTGGGCCAACGCGATGAACGTCGCCAGAAAGGTTTGCTCCTGTACGGTGATCATCGAAGTGCACACTCCCGTGGGTATAATTAAATGTCCTCCAGCAGTGTGTATTAGTAGGCCATCCCATGCTGTTGTGACCTCTCTGAGAGCTGCTGCGAACTGTCCAATCAGAACTGAATAATCTTCACCAGTGTCGACGAGAGCAGTGACGTCTGTGCCATCGACGGAGATCTGTAGATCGGAAGTCTGTGATGTCGTGCGGCGGCAGTTTCGAGGCGTCCGGTCTCGGCTTCGGTGCTCTGAAGGAGTGGTGATTCAGAGGTCAGCGTCGTGGTTGCGTTGGAGATTGGCGGGATGTTTAGGCGTCGGTTCTGCTGGTGCCCGTGTGCAATGAGCTTTCGCTTGCGGCGACGAACTGTAGTGCGTTTGTGGAGGATCTTGGAATTTTTGTACTTTAGCAGCCGCACCTCCAGAGGCGTCTGCACCTAGCTTTCCCTACGGGGACTTTGAAATTGCCCCTGGCGCCCAGAAGAGCTGTACCTGCGCGGCGATAGTGATGGGAAGCGGCTTGGGCGTGGGTCGGCATGCGAAATGTATTCTGCAATTTCTTGTGGCCGCTGTCCAGGCAACGGGCGACGGGCATCAAGAGGGAACCTACGGAGGCTGAGTTCCCTGTAGGGACAGCGGTGAAACATGTGTCCAGCTTCCCCGCAATGATAGCACAACAGTTGGTCGTCGGGTGTCCGCCTTACATCGGTCCTTCGAACGCCGCGACGGCGTACGTTTGGCCCGGACGACCCACTGGTGACCGGCGCGCGTGGCTTGTAGGATGGCTTCACAGACGGAAGGTAGCGGCTGATGACCGCGGTGTAACTCAAGGTCTGGCTGGGGTGGCGGTGTAGCTGCGATGGGTGCGGGCACAACGGGAGCGGGCACGCCCAGCGCTTGTTGTACTTCTTCCCGAATAATTTCAGAAACTGTGGTGACCTGTGGCTGTGGTGGAATCGGCTGGTATTTAGCCACCTTTTCCCGGACTATCGCCCGGATCGTATCACGCAATGATTCCGTCGAAAACTGTATGGCTTCACTTGCATTGGCGGCGATCATAGACAGCAGTACGTTGATATCGCCGGGCGCGCATGTCAAGTGCCTTTGCGATGGTGGTCACTTCCCTGATGAATTCGTCTACTGTTGTTGGTGGACTTCGCACCAGGCCGACAAATAACTGCTCTTTAACACCCTTCATCAAAAAGCGCACTTTCTTATCTTCCGACATGGTCGGGTCTGCACGTCGGAAGAGTCGCTTCATCTCTTCGGTGTATACCGTCACACTTTCATTTGGATGTTGTATTCGGCTATTTAAAAGAAGCTCCGCTTTTTCCTTGCGAAATGTGCTGGTGAAGGTGCGCAAGAATTCAACCTTGAATGTGTGCCACGTGCGAAGTCCGGCTTCGTGATCTTCAAACCATGTTCTCGCTGAATCTTATAGCGCGAAGTTGATATGGCGCAGCTTGGAGTCAGCAATCCAGGCGTTGAAGACAGCCACTCGGTCAAACTGCTTCAGCCAGTCTTCGACGTCCTCATGGGGCAGGCCGTGGAAACGTGGTGGATCTCGCTTCTGGTGGAGCAAGATCGGAGTTGTCGATACCGGCGGATTCATCGCGCTTACACCAATGTTCCTTGTTAGTTTGTAGTCAGAGGACCGCACTCGGGGGGAAGACCTTGAAGTCGGCGACAGCTCTGATGTACTGGGGTCTCTAGCAAGAAGCGTGCGTGCTGGGCTTGGGTCGCGGCTTGTAGGGGTTGTCTGGTGCATGAAAGGTGAACCCAGCACTTCCACCAAATGTCGCATAAACGAGGCCCCTCACAGTTGCGCCGGGGCAGGCTCAGAGTTCAGAAGCAGCGTTAGAGCTCAGTCTTGGAGCTAGCACACTTCTTCGTTCTCTCACACCTCTGCGCGTCTTCGTCTTCAGCGCATGCTACCATATGCTACGGTTCCTTTACTCGTTTGTCAGTGGTCATACGGTTCGAGTACGGTTAGGCAGTACCATAGACACCGAAAGAACTGTATTACGGGGTGTGCCTCAACTAAGTGTTCTTTCCCTGACGCTCTTTAATGTCGTAATGGCTGGCCTTCCCGATTCATAGCGAAACAATTACGGCAAGTGAGCATGTAAATATATGCTGACGACATTTGTATTTAGCTTACTGGCTACCAACAAATGCGATTACGACTGATAGTTGTACAGGCTTTACTTACGGTACAAGCTTACATTCAAGGTTTGGGATTGTCAAACAGTTGTAGGAAGACGTCATGCTCGGTTTTAGAGATAGGCCTTGGTCACTCTTCAGTGCGCCAATTCACATCACACGCGTTTTCTGGGTGTCATTATTGACTCCCGTCTACAGTGGCGAAAAGCTGTCGACGCGATTGTCTCATCACTATCTTCGCTTCTCAATGTGGTCAGTAGAACTGCAAGTGAGCATCTTTCTTCAATGGTCAAACTTCATGAAGCGCTGGTGATTAGTCGCATAATCTACGAATTACCTTTAATTTCCCCCTCGGCATCACAACTTCAACGTCTGAAATTGTCCATAGAAAGGGCGTAATACGAGCCCTTGGAGTTCCTCATGCGGCAGCGAACAATGCAGTAATTCATGAGTCACTATCGAAACCTCTTAGCCTTGTCGCTTCACAGAGACTACTAATGTAACTTGACCGCCTCGGAGAAACGGTAGCTGTGCAATCCCTTCTTCAGCGGATCCGTAAGAGATCTGAGTCGAGAGCCTACTTGGCACTTAATACTCTTACTTCTCTAGGCATTTATGATTGATGGCAAAGGAAACGGTTGAGACCACTCTGGTCATTTCCGACCCTCGACTGTAAGATCACGATTCCCCATGTGAGCGCAAAGCGTAGCTCTCTTTCAGCGGCAACACGTTCGCTCGTACTTGAACAAATGGAAAAAAGTATGCCCGCTGTTTTCACATTTTCAATAATGGTTCTGGAGACAAGGCCAGAAACCCTAGCTCAGTGCCTTTTTACTGTCCTCCTGTGGACAATGCGTGGTCTACACGCTTCATTGAAGTCGTATGCTCCACAACGGCCGAAAGTGTTGCTATTGAGGTGGATTTACGGAAGTTAGGATCTTGTCCGGCTCAACCTGTTGTCATCCTAACAGATTCAAAATCTACCCTTCAAAGGTTACTGGTTACAGATCTCTTGTGTATAAGCTCTCTACGCCTGGTACAGAATCTGCGCAGCAGAGGGTTTACTTCACATTTCAAATGGGTGCCTTCACACATAGCAGTCAGAGGCAGCGAGGTAGCAGACAGTCTCGCCCCTAAAGTACTCTCAGGTACGCCCTCTAAAAGGTTCCTCGGGATAAAAAAGTACTTCAGAAAGCGGTACTCAACTATTCTAGTACCGTGTAGAGTGCGCCTCACAAGCCATACGCGAACACGGAACTGAGAAAACATCCGGCCACTCTCCTACATTGAATTCACTCGGCCTCTGCTCTGCCTGGATGTATAAGACTGGCATGACATCGTCTTGGTTGTGTTCTATATGTGGTGTGTGCGGGGATACAGAACAATGTATGATGTGATGTCGAGTACAACGCGGAAAGGTGTGTAATTCTCGCTTTTTTCAAGAAGGCAGAAGCCATTCACAGTGCCCTTTAGGGCATTGTCCAACCAAGTGGAAACAGACATGCAGAAAGAAGGCTTCACGCCTTCTCTCGCAAGTTTTGCAGGGCACTGATCTTGACTCTAGAGGTTGACAGCTGGAATGACTATGTTCTACTGCGAGTGAATGTGTGCGTAGATGACGACTTCTGAAGTGGACTATGTTATACTGTAATCGAATATGTGTATAGATGATGGCAGCTGGAATGGACCGTGTTTTACTGTGAGTGAATGTGTGCATAGATGGTGACTGGTGGAGTGAAATATGTGCTAATATAAATGACTGCGCGCGTAGCCGGGAAGAGTTCAGCAATATTAGGACTTTTTAACACATAAGTGACGTTGCGGTGGAGCAATGTCCAGCAGAATAAGCAAGGATAATCCCACCTGTAGCATACAAATCAATTCAACGCTTACTACCATGGATGGTCGACCGTATAGATACGGACGAAACCTCGATGTGGTCCATATGATCGCAAAGCACTCCTTCTCGGTCGTCGAGTAATTGGCTTCGGATTTTGAGAGCGAACGGCTAGCGCACGCGATAGCGTGTTTCTTTTCCATCACTTCTCTGAAAGAAAACTGCACCGACGCTGCTTCCGTCGGTATGAATTTCAGTCTCGGCATTTCCTTTGAAGTGCCTGTAGGGCAGGAGGTAACTGTAAGGGACGCTTAACTTTCTCGAAGGCTTCCGCTCGTGGTGCCTTCCACTCATATGGCAATTTTGCCTTTCTAAGCAGCGTCAAAGGTTCGGCGAGGCGCGAAAAATTCTTGAAGAATCGTCGGTAATACGCGCGCAGTTCGGGGAATCGGTGTACAGCTTTCTTGTCACCTGGCTGTGAAAACTGCGCGATCGCAGCTGTTTCGCTTGGGTCTGGTCGAACACCGCGCTCGCTTACGATACGGCCCAGGAACAACAGCTCCTCGTAAGCGAAGTGGCACTTCTCTGGTTTCAGATAGAGCCCTCACGACTTGAGTGCGTCGAGCAATGCGCGAAGCCTTTGCAGTGGTCTTGGAAGGACGAAGAGAAGACAATGAAGTCGTCTAGTACACAAAACAAAAACGCCACTTCAAGCCAGCAAGTGCGGTATCCATTACTCGCTCGAACGTCACGAGTGCTGAGCAGAGGCCGAATGGCATTACCTTGAATTGGAGGAGGCCGTTTGGAGGGATGAACGCGGTTTTCTCGCGATCTCTTTGGTCTTCAAATTGTCAGTAGCCGCTCTTTAGACCCATCGACGAGACGTCATTTGCGTTGCAGAGCCGGTCCATTGTGTCGTCGATGCGAGGGAGAAGGCAAACATTCTTCCTCGTTATGCTCTTCAGCGGTGACGATTGACGTAGAAAAGAAGTGTCCCGTGTTTCTTATTCATCGGAACGACTGGTGCCGCCCAGGGGCTCTTTGGTGCTTGGTGGACGTCGTGACGAAGCATTTCATCGACTTGCTCGCGGATGTCTTGGCGTTCTTGCGGTGATACGCGGTAGTGGCTTTGGAGAAGAGGTCGGGCCAGTTCGTCCGTAATAATGGGGTCCTTTGCCGATGAAGTTTGGTGCATCTTCAATGCTGACGAGAAGTACATGCAGTATCCTTCAAGAAGAGTGCGATTCTGCTCTTGTCTTCTCTGCTGGGTTTATGTCTAAAGTGAGCTGATCTCGTCGGGTGGATGAGTCGCTTGCGGGCTGGTCGGGGAGGGCGAACACTCCTA
Source organism: Amblyomma maculatum (assembly GCF_055883805.1). Lineage (NCBI taxonomy): Eukaryota > Metazoa > Arthropoda > Arachnida > Ixodida > Ixodidae > Amblyomma > Amblyomma maculatum. The sequence continues at coordinate 203,115,738 of NC_139347.1, read as the reverse complement.
GTATGTCCGCTAAATTATTGAGAAAAGCGATCGTCATGCCCTTCTTGAGACGCCGGTATTTTTCTGCGAAGTTCGCTACTAGCATCTGATCTTGTAATATCCAGATTTCGTCGATGCCTATTGCGATGTCGATATCTCGCTGTAAGAGCAACTGGATGTTTCCTTCGAGAAACGCTTCGGTGGCTTTGATGTCTCCGCTACCCACGTATATTACGACGCTTGATCGTGGTAGCACGGTAAATTTATCGTTGAACACGTTTAGAGCTATATGCTGCGTCGAAGGTGGTGTAGTAGGCATGGCGTTGTGCGTCCAACGCTTGACGAGCTTTCATCGAAGGTCTAAAATCGCTCATGTTTGCTGAGAAAATCCATCCAGTTAGCACTTGACTGGGTGATGGTGTCAGCTCGGAACATGGCCGCGTCGTCGTCGATGCTGCCGTCGTGCGCAGCAGCGTCTTCCCCCTTCGTCGTCGATGGATGATCTTGTTTTTTTTTTGCCGTTGAGAAACCTCACCTCCAAAGGTTGCTAACTTCAGTTCCCGCTACCGGGGCTGGGAGACCTGCCTTGCATAGTGCCATCGTAGTTGCGATCCGCCGTCGCAAAGCGGGCGCTCTACGGCGATGGGGACCTAAACTCTCCACTGCGCAGGTATTTCTCGATTTCTTGCGGCCGTTTACAGGAGTGGAGACATTGCGCGTAGATTGCAAATCCGCACAAACCGATTCATCGATACTGGCAGTTTCGAAGGATGCATGCCCAGCCTAACTACAGTGGAAGCATATTGGGCAGTTGTAAGATGTTTTCCAGAAGTGCACTTCGTAGGACTGGAGGGTCTTTCGTAAGCTTGACAGACGGGGGCCAAGGAGCGGCGTTTATAGGCAACCTGTTCGCGCCGAGGGGGTTTGGAGGGTATCGTTGGAACGCAGGTCGTTGTAACGCAGCAGTATAGCTCATTTGTCTTGGTTCTTGCGTCCTAGGTGTCGGAGCCGTCGACTGAGGAATGCCCAGTGCCTGCTGGACTTCTTCTGGGATGACGTCCGTGAGCAATGTAACCCGCGGCTGCGTTTTCGACAACAGGTATCGACGCAATTCTTCACGAACGACTTGATCATTGATCTCGCGATGGTCATCTCCGCTTGAAGGTGCGGTGTCGCAGCGGCTTGCAGACATTTCAAGAAGCTGGTTCTAGAGTCGTCTCCTCGCTTCTAAGGTACTTGCGATGTTCGCTACTTCCTGGCGGAACTTTGTTACAATATTTGGCGGCTGACGAAGAAGACTTGCAAATAGTTGATCTTTCACACCACGCATCAACAGGTTCACCTTAGTCTCCTTAGTCACGCCGGGGTCGGCGCGGCGAAAAAGACGCTTCATCTCCTCAACGTAAGCTAGGACAGGTTCATGGCAGAGATGTATTCTTTATTGGATGAGGGCCTGTGTCCTCTCTTTTCGAACGTATCTTGTAAAGGCCATCGAAAACTAAGCCATGAATGTCTCCCAATTTTTTAAATAACTCTCATGATTCTCAAACCGCATTCGGGCTGACCCTTGGATTGCAAACTAGACTTGCCTTAGTCTCGCTTTGTCGTTCCAGGCGTTGAACATTGCTACGCGTTCGAACATGTCGAACCAGTCTTCCGCAACCTCATGTGGTCCTCCTTGAAAGCAGGGGTTCACTTGGTTGGACAAAGAGCAGAGGTGGTTAGTGCTTAACGGGTGCGATCTTGGGCGGTACGTCGCGACGTCGAAATAAAACACCTCCACCAGATGTCACGCGTTGAGGACAATGTCGATGACAACAAACGATGAGTCTGACAGTGCTGTAAATAAACTTTTTATTGGGCTGACTCTGCACCCACAAATGAACTAAGAAATTTGGCGGTGGCGATAGCCACAAATGTATGACCGGTGTCGCATAGACATACGAACAGCGTCGCATCCGGCGCTGCTAGTGCGGCGTAGCCTCTTTCATTTAGAAATACTTCGCTCTTGCACCTCTTACCAACGCTGTACTTCTTCTGCTCGCCAATCTGCTAATCTGCTTTATCAAAACCCTCTCCCGCTCGTGTCCTGTCGGCATCGACTTAAAAATTTCCTTTCGCCACCTCTGGCAGTAGCTGGATATTTATGACTGTTGATCACCTGACAAAATATGCCGAAAACGCAGGCTACCGGCAGGTGCCTCCGGTGATATGGTGTCTTTCATTTTGCGTCAGCTCGTCTTACGCCATGGCGCGCCACGGGAACTGCTGAGCGTCGGAAGAGGCGTTTTCTTGTCCGAAGTAATTAAAGCGATCAATATAGTCGCTTAAATTATCGCGCTACCATGAAAGGCATCATTGAGCGATTGAAAGGAACACTCGCAAACATCATCATCATCATCATCATCTTAATCAGCCTGGCTATACCCACTGCAGGGCGAAGGCCTCTAAAAATTGTTATCCAATTAACCCGGTTCTGTGCTAGCTGCATTCACTTGACCCCTGCGAACATCTTAGCCTCGTCCGCCCACCTAATTTCCTACAGCCCCCTGCTACGCTTTCCTTCCCTTGGAATCCAGTTTGTTACCTTAAGCGACCATCGGTTGTCCTCTCTTCGCACTACATTTCCTGCCTATGCCCATTTCTTCTTCTTGAGACATAGCTATGCATATTGCAACTGAGCGCATAAACTGGAACGATTTCCGTGCCTTCGTTATTTTCGCGTATTACATCCACGCAGGCTATTACAGGAGTTTTGCCGTTCTTCTGTCTACATGGACGCGAGACCTCGTTTGTGTTGCATACGATCCTCTATTATACCACACTGACAGCTCCAAATGCGCTAACATTTCCCAGGCCGCAAAGGACGTTGAAGATTCCCGCCGCCTAAACGATCGTTCAGGATCGAGAGCCAAACTTTTCAACAAGCTCGAATCGACATTTTCGACCTCAAAACCAGGCTTACTTGTTTGTTTGTAGGCTTCCAAAGCACTTCAACACATATCCCTCAAGCTATTGGTCACGTACCATCCAGTGCACATGTTCAGTGATTAGGCAAACATTGCCGGCGAATTACGTGGTTGATCCCGCTTCACCTTCTGATTTGCTTCGTGTCGAGCGTGAGAATGTTCACTCTCAAAGCATGAAGCCATCTGTCTCTCCGGTCATATGGTCCTCCCATTGAGTCGTCAGGATAGCTCCCTCTTCGCCCAGGGTGATTAGTGACCTGCGAAGAACAAGGAAGAGGACTGAAGCAAGGCTGAATGGTGGGCCTGTTGGTAAACGACGCAAGCGCCAAGGCGTTAGTGGGGTTTTTTGACCTCCACAAAGCTATCGGCTCTTTGCGCACGGATTACTCCAAGCGGAAAAATGAAGCACTGCACGACGAAACATGGAATCATGTATGCGAAATGTGATACGCAAGTCATCTACAAGTTTCCTCTGACCTGTGGAAAATTTTACATAGGTCAGACAGGTGACTGTGGTAATGAAAGAATGCTCCAGCACCGAACAAAAGTAGGTGCAGGGGAGGACAGTAAACTTGCCTTTCATTGCAGCAGGTGTCCCAGCAAATACCGCAAGTTTCGATGAAGTGTGTGTTTTTGGACACGCAAGGCATGAGAAATCTTCGAGGCCTTTGAAATTGTAAAACATGGCGAGTCGTGTATCAGTACAGCATCCTTAGGGCTGATAATAAAGGAATTTTATTTTTTAGATTACGTGTTTTGGCTTGGCGCATGCGTGGACGTTCCTCGGCGGTAGGTTTCTTCAATAAAAATTCAGTTGTTAGTCCAGGCCCTGTCCTGTGAAGTTCTATCTCGTGTTTGCGTCTTTTTTTGGCTGGCAATAGCCTTTGAAGAGAAAGATAACGCCAGAGGTGCGTGATGGTTTTGACACTACACGCCGTGTGGCTTCATTTTCACCTTATTATAGCCCCTTGTCGGGCTTGTTGGTGATCCATTGAGATGTAGTAGCAGCACAGACAGACAAAGACACGTTGACTTTCAATGGACGTTCATTGGAAACCAATTAGGGGAATTATACACATTTTCGTGCCACGTGATTCAGCCGAAGTCAAAACGTCATATGCGCATGTACCGGCTTGCTCTCCTAACATAGCACTGACAAAACCAAAAGAATAAGTAGCAAGAAACAAGCAATCACAAAAATCACACAAAAAAATATCACACCGGGGAAGCAAACACCATGAGCACGTACATGCCTCGCCACTAAACAAATGATGAAAACGATCGGTGAAAAAACCGCGTTGACGTGTATAAGGGCTACTCTTGTAAAAATGTAAAGCATGAAGGACAGATAAGTCAGGTGTCATTAGCCTCAAAAACCACCTTAGCATACATTAAAGCCGTAAAAACCACAAATGCAACGACAACACATGCTTCAGAAAAGGTCTGTTGGACGTTTGATCCGCGCACAAGAGAGTGCCTTCTTCCATTCACCTCAGCTAATTTAAAACTGGTAAGACGTTTAACTGTCAACTTGTGTCTGACTAAAGCACTGAAAAAATCCTGCCCGCACACCATACAACGCAACTTCATTCGTCAAACTGACAGGTTGAAAGAAGCCGGCTATCCAAAACATCTTGTCTTCTCAGTTGCTGAAGGCATCTACAGATAAATAAAGCCAGCAGCAAGAACGCTAAGTCTAACACAGCGGACAGAATACAGCAGCCAAATCTGGTTGCAATACCTTACTTGCACAGAGTATAGCATAATCAGAAACGCATAGGCAAACACGTAAACTTCAAAGTAGTCTTTGCTTCTCCGGAAAAGTTATAGAAGCTTTGTATGATCACTCAAGCTTGTGGTATGCAGCAACCCGCATGTAGCATAAAACGCCAGTCTACTTCCCTCCCCTGCAGCGCAGATGTGGTGTATGAGATCCCGTTGCACCGCGGGAAATGTCACATTGGACAAACGGACAGATGCCTCAATGAACGGCTCCGAGAATATAATAACAACAATGAAAACGTGCAAAAAAGAAACACCTGCAAATTAAACGTTGCTTTACACTAAAGCAGGTGCGCATATTGCATGCTCTCACTTCACAAAAAAATATTTTTGGTAGAAGCAATAATCAGATTACAAGAGAGACTCTGGAGGCAAGAGCCATAAAACAGAAAAAGGACGTGTGTGTCAGTGCCTCTTCCCAAAACGCTTAGTTAGTTATTTCTTTTCTTGCAAGCTGGTTTTCCGCTTTTTATCAGGTGTTTTCAAGGCTAATGAGCAAAAACTTAATCATGCTCATTCATGTTTTACATTTTGCAACGGTAGTCCCTATACAGCGCAATCCGGCTTTTTCATTTGTTGTTTTCATCATTTTTTTAGCCGCGAGGCATGTGCGTGCTCATCATGTTTGCGTCACCTATGTGATAGTTTTTTTAAGATTTTTTGTGATTGCTTGTTTCTTGCTACTTGTTCTTTTGGTTTAGTCGATGATATGTTAGGAGAGAAAATCGGCGCGGGCGCATATGACGTTTTGACTACAGCTGAGTCAAATGACACAAAAATATGTACAAATTTCCCTCTCTGGTTTTCAATAAACCTCAGTTGAAAGTCAGCGCTGTGTTCGTCTCACTCCCTCGGTCCATGTCTGTCTGCGCTGCTACTACATCTCTATATTTTCACCACCCGATATCAAACCTCTGATGGCCAATGGTCGCCGATGGTTGCTAGGGGTAAAAACTTGAATGACAAGGGAAGGAAACCTTTGCAGGCGCCGGCAAAAAATCGGATGGGTGGTTGAGGTTAAGTTTGCAGGGGTCACTTGGGTACAGCGAGCCAGGACCGGGTTGATTTGAGTAGGCGAGAGGCATTCACCCTGCAGAGGGTGATGAGAATGATAATGACAGGAATAAAAGACTAGCTTTCGTTTTGAAATAATTAAATTCAAATAATGCATGGTTTATATAAGACCGCACGTCGCCAAGACTCAGTTTAAAATTTGTCCTGCAGGGAGTTTTCAGAGAATGGGACACTGAATATAGCGTGCGCAGAAGAGAGGCCGCTATTGCTCTGCGACCGCTAGAGCAATAGTGGCTTCCTCGGCGTCATGCACGGTGCAGTTCCGTAGTGAGACGCTCATTTTCTCCTTTAGCTGGAAATCAACAACCGTCACCACCACATCTCTTTCGTTAGAATACATCGCCGCGTCGACATAGACCGTGTTCTTGTTCTGATAGGTCTTGGCTAATGCTTCCGTCCTGGCCCTACGCCTACCTTGATGAACGAGAGAATGCATGTTCTTGGCAGTTGGCGCTTCTACAAACGCGGCATCGCGTACGATATGTCTATCGTCCGTTGAATCGCTAGCATGTGATCAGGAGAGCTCGTCCCGCCGTAGTGCGTTGTAGCCTCATCCTCTGAGAGACAAGTTGCGCTTCCCTGTTCTCTTCGTATGTATTCGCGTTTGCCGTTCTTATTAGCAGCCCCAGCGCTGTCTTGTACGCCTTCCTGAGGATCGATTCCACTTGCTCTTTCTCCGTCTGGCCCAGGTGTTGATAGGGAAGACTGCACGTGGCTTCGCGTACCACAAGCGCCTGCACTAACTTGAGCGTACCTTTCTCCTTCATCCTCACTCTTCTATAAGTCACTTGCCTAATCATTCTCGTTATCTGGGCCGAAGATGAAGATAACAATCTGATCGTGTGGTCCGACCTCTGATTGGATTGAATCCACATTCCCAACACTCTCAGCACGTGCACTTCTGGTATGCGAGTCCCAGCTAGCATAACGGTGAGGTCAACTTTACTGTCGTATCGGGGCCTATATCTCGTGAAACCTGAGTGACGAATTTTTGTATGCAGATCAAGAAAATGCATTTATTAGACCAATGAGGCTATCTTATCACGATAAAAAAGTTTTATTGATGAACTATTTTTTGTTTGCTTAACAAAGCATGTGCAATATATTGCACATTGGAACTCAGTGGATGAAAAAAAACAATAGCATGAGAGATTATGGATAATGGGCAAGAAGGCTTTTCTTGTGCCCTTCAATGATATCTCTAGGCATGAAACTGTTTAAAACAGTTTCTTGAAGAAGTTATATAAAGAAAAACGTCACAGCGAGTGCAACGAAACTTTGTGCGTTCAGAACAGGAGGTGTTACGGCATCTTGATGCGGACTTCTACAATGAAAGTTCGGGCATGTGTGTTGCTCCGGCTGTCCGGAAGGAGACGGGAGGCAATGGTGTTGTCTTACTGGTAGGGCGCTTCGCTGGCGGCTCATCGTCGTCGCTGCCCACATCCAATTCTGCTCTCAGCAAATCATTACCAATTATCAGTTTGAAGTCCAGTAGACTTAGTGTGTTCTTGCTGGCAACTCCTAGGAGTTGAGAGTCTTCTTTATACTCCATCCATGCATTAACGACAGCCACGTCCGCAAGAAAACAAAAAGAACGAAGAGTCTAGCGCGTTGTCCTTGCCTTGCTTGGGTAGAGACTCACCATTCTATCGCAGAGGTCAACGCCTCCCATATTCTTATTGTACTCTTCTACGATAACTGGCCGAGGTACATCCTTATAGACTCTCTCCTTCTTGCACCATCTTTTGCATTCTCCTACTGGCTCCTCACCAATGTGTGAAGAAGCGAACGTAATGGTCTTGCTGTCGACCCACTTAACGAGGCAAATGCCATCAGCCACATTGACAGTTTGGCAAAAGGATCCGCGGCCTTTCTTCACAAAGGCTTTGTCATCAGGGAGCTTAGAACCCTTTGGTACGCGATTCTTCATTATGGTGCCAGTTCCACGCAGGCCTTGGCTCGAGAGGTGACGAAGCAGGGGTGCAGAAGTGAAGTAGCGATCAAAAAATAAAGAACTGCCTGTTGGCATGGACTGTGACAATCGAAGCACAGCACAAGCACCCACACCAAGCTCTGATCGGTCAGCTGCGAGCGCAGAGTTTCCCTGATATATTTAGAGGTCTAGAACCATTCCACATGGGCTGGAGAGCAGAAAATTGTTCAGCCCTGTTGGATGAGGTTTACCAGGGACGTATTGCTTTAGTGTAGTTCTGCCTGTAAACGGTATTATTTGCTCGTCTATGCTTGCTGACGGGCTTCTTGGAAGCTGGAGGCAAGCCGTCCTTATCATTTCAATGAACGGTCTCAATCTCCACAGCCGGTCGGCTTTCTTTTCCTCATCACTAATGTCCAGGTCATTCACAACTTTTATGTTTTTTCGCAACAAGAAGAAGCGATCGCGATCGCGAGTCAGAACATCAGAAATTGCAGCAACTCGTGTTTCACTTGCCCAGTAAAGACGGATCTGTGGGTATCCCAAGCAACTCATCATGAACGTTGCGCCTATGAAATTTTTCATCTCGGCAGTGCTGCTATTGAGCAGAGTCCCCTTTCTTGATGGTAGCCCACCTCACTCTTTTCATGCATATTTCGGTAAAACTCTTCTGAACAATATTGCTTGAATCAGTCCAGAGCTGTCCAATTCGTTCGAGAATCGGGCTCAGTATCCGGAGTATCCGGAACATCGGGCAGAGACGACACAAACGGAGCATGCCTCCAAGGAGGGAATTTCCCCACACTTGTTGATGGCCCGCTGCCGGAATCTTTCTCGTCCGAGTCGTCTTAAAAAAAAAACGGCGTCAAGTTAAGCATTTTGCACTTACATTGTAAAAACGTATACTAGGAAACTTACCTGAACAGGAAACATCTGGTTGTGGCGCTTGCATTGACTTTTCGTTCAACTCGTCATCCAACAAGTCGAGATCCGAGCTGTCCTGGGAGGCGATGGCCTCCAAAATCGCCTCTGCCCTGCTCAGATTCAACCCTGGCAGGGGCCAAAGAAAGCCTAAATTACAAACGTTGCTTACATATCAATTGGAAATAACTTTTTGAGTAAAACGGAACATCATCATAACGTCTTCCCACACAGGAAAGCACTTACGGTGAACAGAATGAAAACACCCCCATGTCTTGTAGTTCAGTCCCAGTGTGCAATACAATGTACACAAAAAAAGTTGAAAGTGGCCACGAACAAAATAAGCGCCTGCCTCACGATAAATTATGCTCAAAATGATGCCTGTACATTCCTGAACCTGTTCATTGCAAAGTTCAGAACATTTAGCAAAGTGTTAAGTAAATAGGGGCAACTTACTTGGTCGCATTGAATAAAACGACGTCGTCGGTATGGACGCCATTTTCGAACCTGCCCAGCAAGCGCTCCCGCGCGATTGACTTCTCTCAATCTTGGCCAGATGGCAGCACATGTCTGTGCAATACATTGCACAGGAGGACTTAGCGCGTACCGCAACTGCAGCAGGGCTTCGACGCTGAGACCGAGTGAGCAATAAATTGTACGCTGGGTCTCACGATGCTCTGTGAATTTCAGATTTTTTGGGCGAACAGGAAAGTCCCCTAGCCCTTGCGTAGCTGTCGACACAGTCCGCGGCTGCTTGTAGCCTCTCCTCCTTGAGACCTGGCGAGCCCTCCGTCGTCCAAATCGTTATGTCATCGGCGTATATTGCGTGCCGAATGCCGTCTATGGCGTTCAACTTCTCCGCCAAACCAACCATAGCGATGTTAAAGATAAGGGGCGAAAAGAGAAGGGGCGCAGAAGAGAAACGTTGCGTTCAGCATGAATAGCAGTAGATATCCTTAGTAAATAGGGGTAGTGCTATCTGCTACTGATTTTCTCGCCATCTAGTCACAACTTTCCAGCGTTACACCGGCTGTGTACACGTGCCTCTTAAGCTCTAATTTTGTGCGCATGTGATAGATAGAAGATGGGAAGACTATAACACTGATTACTCAGTTCCACATAGTATTTGCTGTTACAAAATGGCTCTAAAGGCAGTTACATATCAATGATGACTTCTGGCGCTGCATTGTTCCTCACATACACAATAGACAATCGATTACAAGACGTCCCCACCAATGATGCCCAAATATTGGCTATTTATTTGTGATATAAAGTAGAAAACATGACAAAAAAAAAGAAAAGGAAGGGTATAATAGGAAAAAAATTTGGAAATAAATTCGGGTACAGATATTGAAGAGAAATATAAGTAAAACGAAAATTGTAAATAAACAATGGCGAAATGCGCCTATCTTATCATCCCACTGTCCACACGAATCTTTACCAATTCCTTCCTGGAAAGCTTTACTAACGGTACACTCATGGACTCCCCCTCCTGATGCAAAATTGTTTAAAGGCTTCGATAATATCTCGCTTCAAAGTATCTTTTGCCCTAACGCTTCGTCAGATGCTGCGAAGGAGTTGTTAATAAGATTCCCCTGGCTTGTGGGAAGGCGTATAGTATGGGCGGACTGGCCGCTGCTGCAATAAGAGGTTATTGAGCACAGGAAAGCGTGTGAAGCATTGTTATTCCAGAGAACTTGGCTACCCACTGCTCTCGGTGTGGAATTGATGACACTGAACAAGGTTCAAGGGTGAACATTGTGTGTTCTTGTTCACGGATACCAAGGTGCTGGCGCCGGCAAAAGATGCTTTGAAGCGAGAGAATTATTGAAGCATTTAAAATGATTCCGGGTTAGGAAGGGAGTGTGTGAGCGTACCGTCTGCAGCGCTCAGCAGGAAGGAATTGCTAATGATTCGTGGGGACAGTGGGACAACAAAACACACGCATTTTGCCGTTGTTTAGTTATAGTTTAAATTATATTTTCCTTCAATATTTGTATCGATGTTTCTCTAGGTTTTCTTCATCGTCTTATTGTACCCTTCCTTTCATTTTTCGTTTTCATGTTTTCTTCATCTTTATACCACAAATAAATAGCCACAATTGTTAGCGGGCTGAAACGTGGAGGCTAACACCCATGGGGCTGAAACGTGGAGGCTAACCAAGAGAGTTCTACTTAAGTTGAGACAACCCAAAGGGCTATGGAACGAAAAATGGTAGGGGTAACATTAAGAGATAGGAAGCGTGCAGAGTGGGTCAGAGAAATAACTCAAGTTACCGACATTCTAGTGGAAATAAGGAAGAAGAAATGGACATGGGCAGGACATGTAGTGCGAAGAGAGGATAACCGATGGTCGCTTAGGGTAACAAACTGGGATTCCAAGGGAAGGAAAGCGTAGCAGGGGGCGGCAGAAAGTTAGGTGGGCGGATGAGGTTAAGAAGTTCGCAGGGGTCAAGTGGATGTAGCTAGCACAGAACCGGGTTAAGTGGAGAAATATGGGAGAGACCTTCGCCCTTAGTGGGTATGGTCAGGCTCCTGCTGCTGATGATGATGATGATGTTAGCGTGCGCACCATCGATGGGTGTTTTGCTGTAATCGCTTGTGTATGTATGTCATGCGCAATGCAGTGCCAGAAGTCATCAAATTCATCTAACCAACTAGCCCGCACGCAAGTTCTACTAAACATCACTTCACTTGACCATTCTTTTCAGGCTGTCAGACTGCTTTAGCAGCTGGTTCTGGACGCGCACGCAAGCCTGTAGAAATCTGCCGAAATGTGTTCATCAATGTTTACCAAATTTATCAGGTTTGGGAGCGTGGCGTTTGACGGCAGTAACAGACGACAAACTGCACGAGTTGCAAGTTTGACTCTTCTGCATATAGAATAATCGATAATAAGTAAAACTATGGTTTTTTTTGGGGTTAGAGTCGATAGCTTTTTTGAGGCCAATTCGCAGCGCGGGCCTTCAAAAAATTCGGGAAGGCTCTTGAGGTTGTCTGACTGCCTGACATCACTTAATTAATTAGCACCACGATAGTACTACTAGAGCGTTTATATTTAAATTAGGTTCGAACGCTTGCACCTCGATGGCGTTGAGCAAGGCACTATAATGACAGTTAAAGAAAAAAATTTCTTTATATAAAATAATTATAAAAATTTCGTTATATAAGGAAAGACTATTCTTCACTGCGCTGATAGATGTGTGTTAACGAGAAATCATAACTCGCTTGTTTAGCGCACCTCTGTTAGTCAGTAGAGAAGGAATGGAAACAATGGAAAACTTCTACAAATCACTAAGGTAGGCTTTAAGATAAAAGGAGACAAAGGGAAAGATTAATCAAGGTTTGGTTTACCCGTGTCCAAGTTTTAATTTGTCTCTAAAAAAAGGGTGCCCACAGTAACCATCCTGCTCACCAATCTTCGGGCATTAAAAAGCAGTAAAAGAGCTTTTACGGCTCTTAATCTCGCCTGAAGGAAGTATAAAACCACGATCCAGGACTCTCGGCCTTTATTGGGGGATGCGAGACAAAACGGCGCTGTGCGGCCTCCAGACCCAAATGTGCGAGGGGACAAGTAGCTCCGCAAATCGTTTCCTCGCGCTTGCAGTGCGCTCGCACAATCGGCACACAGCCTTCGATATTAGACGAGTTTATTTAGGAATGTCACTGCCTTCCAGAGAGCCACAAAATTGTTACTTTGGAGCAGGAGCAACCAAGCTGTAACAATTTTCGTTGAACCATTTTTCACTTACATTTCCTAAGCGAACTACCCAATATCTTATAGTTGTCACCCGAATTCTGTCTTGTAAGGTGCGTTCTCTGTTCTGGAATTCACACGACTTTATAATGAGCCTGAGCATTCCGTTATGTGGTGCAGGAATTCGACGTTATGCGCATTTATGTAAGCTGCATTGCTCATTTATTGCCACTGTAGAGTTTAGGGCTCTTTAGGCCATAAGACGTTCGCCGTATGCAAGCATTGAGCTATCGCGTAAAAACCCAAAATATGTAGCAGAAATTACAGATATGCTTTCTATCTAAGGACGCGACGCATTGTTCTGAACGGTTTCATAGTATTTCGCTTCTCATTTAGCATCCATATGCTAGTCACGTTTGAGGCTTGTTTGCGATAGGGATTCGAACCGACGGCATATGTAGTTATAACTGTATACCATTAATTGTAAGTGTAGCTGTCACCGAGAACGGACACAGATATCCCGCGTTCTTTTGCCTCAAAACCATACAAAACAAAAAATTAAATCATTAGCAGAATCAAAAGCTAGTTTTCAAGGTCCTCTCTAGTCAGTAATTCGAAGGTTCGGCGCATGCCTAATTATTTAGATTCAAGTTACACCCTCCGTTCAAACTCAACGTACTCGCTGCGACAACCAGTGTACTTGCGTTACAAGTTTAACTTTCGGTAGCAACAAGTCACGCTTTTAATAATTTTAGGATATACACTACTTGACTAGGGGTATAACAGGATACATGATTGTTGTGACCTTACAGCTGCCAAGTTGGCGGAATTTCGTCTGACAAGATGAAGTTAAGAGAAATAAACTAAACAGCGTCCCGACAGAATTGGCCCGAGGTGTTTTCTCAAGCTTCATTCGACTGTTGACGCTTCCGGTCGAGGGGATCCCATTGTTAGCAGGGAACAATCAGAGTGACCGGTCCACAGACCTTCGGAAGAGGAAAGGGGCCTGGTGATTACGGCAATTGGAGGCAACCGCCAGTGACAGCAGGAAAGAGTTGAAAGCCCTGCGATCCAGGGAGCCGTCTTTGTGGCGCCACTCGTAGCACGTGGGCTTCTCAGAGGAAAACCCGCCTGCACTGTCATGGCGAATTTTTACAGAAGGGCAGAGTAACCTCCTCGCCGTTCCGACGGTGCACAAGATAAGTGATCACGCCCATTTACACAATACTGGACCAGTCAATGCAGTGATGTGTTCTATTGGTTGTCGATATCTAGGGTATATGCCCTTGATTTGATTGGTCAGCATCCTCAGAGAGGGGCTGGACATAAGGGGATGTAAGGGTGGTGCAGAGCACGAAATAACGCTCTGAGACCAGGGTATACGACTCACGCAGGCGCTTCACGCAATGAACTCTAAACTCTCGCCGTTTTGCTGTTCCTATCTTTTTCGTCATGTAAATACGTTTTCTCACAGTGAAATTAGATTCGCTTGTTTTTCTTTTACCCATTTCGAAGCTTCAATCCTTCCTCAACCCAAAGTATCCGCCCACTGTCAAGTGAAGGTTGGGTCGTTACAACCGCAGCGTCACGACAATGATACAAAGCGATACAAACCCGAACAATCCTCAGATGCGCTGGAGACAGCGTGCTTTCAAAACATCCTGTGCGCATGCATTCGAAGGCACTGTTTGTTGACGTACTAGCAAAAGCAGGCCCCGTTGTACCTCTGTGCAAGCACCATTCATCCTAAAGTGTATGGCGCCAAAGAGCTTTCACGCGGATAACCTTAGAGGAAAGCCTCAAGTGCGCGACCGAGGCGAGAGTGCAACGTCGCCCGAGCGATTTAATTTAATGCCCCCTCTATTTGGCCCCACCTTCCTCTCTTTCCTTGCCGTATTTTCCGCCTCTCCTTTAGAACGTACGCGGCCATTTAGCGAGGAAAAGAAGGGAGGAAGGCCACACATTGCGCCGGTGCTCTTCATAGTGGGGCTTGTAAAGCCATCCCACGAGACATTTTGAATCCTCGTAATTCGACGGAGAAGATTAGGCTCCGAGGTAGGGAGAGCGTGCAAGGACGAGCGTCGGGTCAGGAAGCTGACTCGCGTTTAAGTAGAAACGAACAAGAACGAAAGAAATGCATGAAGGAAAAAATCGGCTAATATCGTCTGTAAGCCCACTCCGAGGAGAATAGGCAGCAGCGGAGAGTGGCCCTGAAACGCACATTTGGGAGGATTGAGAAAAGCGAACAAAGAACAGTATTGAATGAAGAAACGTGTCTTCGTTCTTCCATTGTCTTCCTATCTCCTCTCTCTCGCTTGTACAGCAGCAGCATCGTCCGCTCGCCGGCGCGCTATTCCTTCGTCGTTTTCGGGCACTTATTTGCTCGTTCTTGGGAAGCTGTACCCGAAACGCCTTTCCCACTCCTTACCTCATGCTCTCTACATCCAAGCCAAGTTTAGAATGGCTGGATTTATGCGAGATTTATGCGTCGATAAAAGGGTAGTTTTGGAACAAGGAGAGAAGCGGAGGAAAAGTATAAGGAAAGGCCTACTTGAGAAAAGGGGTAAAACGAGGTGGAAGGTGCGGGAGGGGAACGAGCGTAGGCTGGAAGCGCGTACAATTTCCTCGCGTGCATTTTGTGGAGGAGAAACCTAGAATATGCGAACACGAGCGAAACGGCTTATAGGACGTACTCGTCGGCAAATGCCTTTATTACGTGAAAGTATAGCCGCTTATTGCTGTGGCTTCGTGATTTCTCTTTACGAGCCTTGAGTGCGCATTTCGCTTTCGCGGAGCCGTTGTTATCACCAGAGGCACTTGATGCATCTCGTTCTTTTCGCTGAACGATAATTGAATTCAGAGTCGCAGGTGTAGAGAAGGATAAACTTCTTTCTTTCTTCGAGCACGAGTTTGGAATTACCTGATATGTCAAACTTAAGCCTCCGTGCGCCATATTTTTCAGACAAATGACCGCATTTTTAATAGTAATGACGCCTGTTAGCTGACTAGAGGGTGACGTCATGCGTGCAGCATTGAGTATCGTTTGAGTTAAGGACGAAATTCGGTAAGCAGCTTTGCAGTTAAAGGTCGAACTGATTAATGTGACTCATCGCGCAAAGGGAACACAAAGACCAATGGCTCTTCAGAAAGTATTACTTAAATGAATAGAAAAAAAGAACTAATCCCACTTTAATTTGGATAGGTGAAATTGGTTCCGCTGCTCAATGTGATGCGGAACAATTCATTGCAGGTTCCTGGCAATGATGAAAGGAAATAGATTCCATAGCAATCGGTACACGAACGCACTAAATACCCCACCTCTCCTCAACCTTTGGTACCCCATCTTCTACATTATGAAATGGCCTCACTGCGCACAGCGTGCTACTCACTGACGCGCGGCGTGTTGCGATGCTGCTCCTTCGTCGCATACGCTACCTTATTCTATTCTGCAGATCATCCGGCGTCGTTGTTAGCGAAATATCACAAGCACGCCCTTGATATGACGTAGTTGGCAGGTGACATGACTTGGCCGTGATTGTTCGGCGTGTTCTGTCACGTCACGAAACCAGTTTACATGACCTGACCCTTTGACAAGACAGAGAGAGACCATTACGCATGTGGAAAATCGGTTTGGTTATTAATATGCTGGAAAAGGTAATACAACTTCGAAGAATGCTCCCGCTCAATGCATTTTTGAATAGACTATCTCATGAAGCGTAACTATTTCTAGCGGGTGTTTCCTGGGAGTCTAACACACCCGTATTTCTGGTTCAGTCTATATAGCGCTCGACAGCCAAGTCCGAATATATAGGTTTGATCTGCAGTCCCGAGTTTCGATGAAGACCTAGCCAACTATTTGTGCGCTCAACTGCCTACCCACCATATACTTGACTCCTTACTGACACCCGCTGCAATAGAGAATGTGGCAGCCGTAACGAGCAGTGAACGGAGAGCCAAGGCAAGCTTAGATCAGCAATTTCGAAGAATGCTCCCGCTCAATGCATTTTTGAATAGACTACGTCATGAAGCGCGATCCGGCGACGGCGCCACATTGGAAGGAACAGGCCACCAAGCAAACCACTAGTCTGTGCTTCTTAGCAGTACAGATAGACTAATTTGAAACAAATCTCCTTTTAAGCTTGCCTTCGCTCTCCACTGCTGATTAC
The DNA here is from genome assembly GCF_055883805.1 of Amblyomma maculatum. Classification (NCBI taxonomy): domain Eukaryota; kingdom Metazoa; phylum Arthropoda; class Arachnida; order Ixodida; family Ixodidae; genus Amblyomma; species Amblyomma maculatum. The sequence continues at coordinate 203,099,218 of NC_139347.1, read as the reverse complement.
GGCTGCAACATTCTCTATTGCAGCGGGTGTCAGTAAGCAGTCAAGTATATAGTAGGTAGGCTGTTGAGCGCACAAATAGGGGGCTAGGTCTTCATTGAAATGCGGGACTGTGGATCAAACCTATATATTCGGACGCGACTGTCGAGCGCTATATCGACTGAACCACAAATACGGGTGTGTTAGACTCCCAGGAAACACCCGCTAGAGATAGTTACACTTAATATTCTCGTTTAGACATTTTTAAGGCTAAAACCTTTCTAGGCTCATGAAACAAAATCCCGTGCTCGAAAGTTGTGTGCGAGAGCTTCGCGCGGGATTTGTACTTCGGATCTGTGCATCGGATCTGTCTGCTGATGAGTCACTTGCTAATAGCGGATGCATTAGTAGGTAAATTCCGAATGAAAACGATTGATGGTAAATGGTAATGAATACAAGTTATACGACAGATATCAGTAGAGTTAATAATTATGATAATGGCAAAAAAATAATCACAAAATCACTAAAAATGATCGCGGAACAACCAGTATGTAACACGACGACTGTAATGACCGCAACTGACTGGAAATTAATAAACATGCTTAACTACGACCGGTAAAGACTGCAAAAACTAGGCATTACTCACCACGAGTCAGTATGACTACAGAAGGAACAGAATTTCAAAAGACGTTTTGTACTGACCGCAACTGACTGGAAATGAATAAACATGCTATGACTGGTAAAGACTACAATGACTGGTTTCTATTAACCATGAATCTGCAGAACTACGGAACGAACATAATGCCAAACGACGACTTATAATGATCGCAACTGACTGGAAATGAGTAAACATGCTTATCTATGACTGGTAGTAACTAGGTGTAACAGCATGACTACGGAACGAAGTTGTCAAACGACAACTTGTAATGGCCGAAACTGATGAGAATTGAATAAATATGATTAGCTATGAGTAGTTTATCGCCAGGCATGACTCAGAATAACTACGAAACGACCAATATGTCAAACGAAGACTCGTGATGACCGCATCTGACCGGAAATGAGTAAACAAGTTTAGCTGGCATTGGTAATAACTACAATCAGTAGCCATGACTCAAACATAACTCAGCAGGACTCTAAAAAGACCAACATGTTCAACCACAATTTGTAATAGCCGTAATTGACTGAAATTATTGAGTAAATATGCTTATCTATGAGTGATAATGATTATGCATGACAGCATGATTACGGAACAATTAGCATATCTAACGACGACTAGCAATGGCCAAAACTGACTGAAAATGGGTAAAATTGCTTAGCTCTGAGTTGTAATGACTATATGCATGACTCAACGTGACTACGGGACGAATCTGTCAAACGACGACTTGTAATGTCTACAACTGAGTGGAAATGAGTAAATATGCTTAGCTATGAGTGACTAAAAAAAATGCACTGCGCTAAAAAAAAATATACGACGACTGAACACGTAAAGAACAGGACAAGCGCAGACTCACCACTAAGTTTATTGGAACAAATGGACGAAATATGTACAAAGAAACAAACCCGTGCACCTGCTCAGAACTGTCAGATAGTCAGGAAACCCCTCATTACAATTCAAGTTATATCTGGATATAGAAATTCACAGTCTGCAAGGGAGACAGAAGACTGGCTGACGCATCTATCCCTTTTCTTTCTGATGCAGTAACCTTTCTTAACTTCTCGTGTTATCCTATCTCTTTAACAAAAAATAATGCTTGTCTTTGAGAACAGTGGGTAGCAGCCTTGCCTATCTTTGTTATTACTTCTCTAACTTTTCCCTCGTTGCCTTTCTTGCAATGTACACCCACGTGCGAGTAAGTGTCGGATGGTATGGCCCCCAAATGTTTCTTCAAGCGTACATTTATATATCGGCCCGTCTTGCCAACATACACTTTAGCACAAGATAAAGGGAACCCGTACACAACCTCACACACGCAGGGGACATACCGTGATCTGCGCTTAATATTACACTGAAATGGAACAATACTCGAGAGGAATCAATGTTTCGCTGTACACGGGGCACAATATTGCCGCGAAACCTTCAAAACAGTATTTGTTGTTTTTTAACAGCCGCCGGCATACAGGCTTATCACTCTGATTCTGGACCGCGTATCAGTTCCGTAATCTTTGTTTGTTAATGCTCAATGTCACGAGTCACACCTTTATCAGTTTTGTTGTAGCGCAAGATGCACCGAGATCTGTCTCGAAGGCTCCGGCCACTCGGGTGTCTTTCCACAATGTTCTAGCCTGTGCTGGTAGCTGTTTGCGACGTTATCTAGATTGTTCTGTGCAGCCTTTAAATTGAGCGTTGCCGAGTGTGACGGGCATTCTTTGTTCGACGATCGACCAACACGTTTGCTGCTTTCGCACCCGCCGAGTTGCTTAGTTCTTTTGCGGGTGCAAGTAAGCCCAATAAACAGTTAATTTCCGTACCATCAAGCCTGTGTCTCCACTTGTGTCATCGACCCTGGTCACCCCCACGTGACATCTGGTGGAGGTGCTGTCCTTGATCTTTCAAGCGAAGACCTCAGCCTTATTCCTGTCGCCCTGGAAAACCAGCCTACAGGTCACCGAACCAGCCGCCGAAACCAAGGCCTACAACTCGAACACGGTCTGCTACCTGACCCCGTTCGACTCCGAAAGGCATCAAATTTGGAAATGGCCCAGACAACAGCACTAGTCGTCTTCGTACGCCCAGCGAGCCCCCCATGTTCCAAGGACTGCCCAGTGAAGATGCGGAAGACTGGATGGACCTTTTCGATCGTGTGGCACAATTCAACGGTTGGAACGGCGCCGTGAAACTTAGGCAAGTTTACTTTGCTCTCCAAGGACATGCTCGAGTTTGGTTCGAAAATCATGAGGCAACTATGAAGGATTGGGAGACTTTCAAGGAAGCGTTTCTGACTGCCTTTTCAAGCGTCGTCCGAAAGGAAAGAGCTCAGGCCCTCCTTCAGTCAAGACTCCAACTCCCTAACGAGCCTGTCCTGGCGTACGTTGAGGAGATGAAGCGCCTCTTTCGCCGCTCCGACCCTAACATGACCGAAGGTGAGAGAGTCAAATTTTTAATGCGAGGCGTCAAAGAATCACTTTTTGCAAGTCTTGTCCGAAATCCGCCAAAACCCGTGGCGGAATTTGAAACGGAGGCGTCTACTATCGAGAAGACGTTGGCCACCCGGATTCGCCACTACGAGCGACCGCTTCAGCCGGAATACTCAACCCACTACCCCAACGCATCTGCAAGCGGAGAGAACCTTCGGGACCTCATCCGGAAGATTGTGCAAGAGGAGCTCCGCCGAATGCTACCATCATCGCTGGATGGATGGGATGGAATATAGGAGCGTCCCCTTTGAAACGGGGTGGTAGCAATAGCTATCATGCTCATTTTTCTCCCTATATCTTAATTATTGTTTTATAATGGTTAACTAAACCACCATTCTATTTATAGAATTTTGTTCCTACATTACTAACATTATGTCACTTCTATGCTTTTAAGCCACCAATCTTCCAGTCGTTTTTTGCTAGTTTCCACCGCCGGCTTATTCACCCGGCCACTGTTATCTCTAAAACCCAGAGCTTCAGGAACAGTGATTGCGCCTGCACCAACTTCCGGATGGATACCATTACATTCGAGTATAATATGGTCAATTGTTTCACTGGAGTTTCCACATACCGCACATGCGTCATCTCCATTGTTAAATTTCTTTTTGAAGCTGCGTGTTCTAAGGCACCCTAATCTAGCTTCAAAAAGTAGGGCACTGCCTCTTGAGTTATCAAAGAAATCTTCCTTCTTGATCTGCATTTTCCACTTTCGGTATAATTCCACACTCTGTTTTTTTTCCATAGAATTTATCCAATTTTTACCTTCTGTTTTCCCATCGCATTTTACCATCGCAACAACCCCAGGTGGCGACGCTCGCGGACGTCGTCCGTGAAGAAGTTCAGCAGGCGCTGGGCGTTCCTAAAGTGACGACTCCGACGGCTCCAGAGCATGAATCAGCAGCGATGGACTATGCAGCTGCATTATGTCGTCCTGCACCCCGACGCGACCTCCCAAGCCCTCGTCGCTACCATCCTGCTTCCGAAAGCCGCCCCTTGGTCCTCGCCCGCCAAGCCTACCAACGACCCCCAAGCCCCAGAAACTGCGACGCCTGGAGGACAGCAAACAACCGACCGCTCTGCTTCCATTGTCGTGAGGCAGGACATATCCTCCGTCACTGCCCGTACAGGCGGATCGGCCTCCGTGGTTTCGCTGTCGACGCCCCACGACCCCGTCCTGGCGAGCGACCACAGGAAATCAACGACTTCCTGCGCAGCGGAGAGCACTCGTCGCCAAGGCGTCTGTCACGCTCCCCATCACCGTACAATGCCAGATTTGCGTCGCCGGGCCGCGGTTACGTGCAAGGACGGCCTTCTAGCCCCAGTAGGGGAAACTAAAGGCAGCAACCTTTGGAGGTGAGGTTGCTCAACGGCGAAATGACGAAGATCCTCCGCCGCTGACGACCACTAACGACGACGCAGCCATTTTATTGCCGATCCACACGACGACATCGACGTACGCGACCAGAGTGCAAGCCGAGACAGCCGCCCAGCGAAATAACAACGGTATGCCACGGTCATGATCTGAAGAAACGACGGAGCCGAGATCGGACACCAAGGCCCACGTGCAATGCGAGGACACGAATAAGTGACCTTGAAGTTGATGTCGACGGTCGCAGAGTCACTGCCCTAGTAGACACCGCAGCTGTCTATTCAGTCATCAGTGGGCCATTAGCGTCTCAGCTCAGGAAAGTTACCACCGCTTGGGATGGCCCGCTGACTCGCACCGCAGGTGGCAACCTGATTACTCCATCGAAATGATGCACTGCAAGAATAACCGTAAATGGGCGTACTTACTCCGCCAGCTTTGTGGTCTTGCAGCCGTGTTCCCGCGACGTGATTTTAGGCATGGACTTCCTAAATGAAAATAGGGCTGTCATCGACCTCCGATCCAAGCTCCTCAAGCTCTCTGCAGATAAAGCCATACCTGCTACGACGACGTCGACGCAACACGTCGCTCTAAACGTCCTCGACGGAGAATTTACCGTGTCGTCCCGATCAAGCGTCGCCGTCAGCGTAGGTAGCACAGACATCGAAACCGCTGAAGGCATCGTGGAAGGAAATATCCAATTGCTCTTGGAACGAGGTATCGGCATCGCAAGAGGCATCGCGAAATTCTGGAGAGGACAAGCTCAGGAGCTGGTAACAAACTTCACTGAAGAATACCGACATCTCAACAAAGGCACGACCATCGCTTTTCTCGACGAATTAGCGGACCTCAAAGACGTATTCGCCCTCCACAACCAAACACTGGAAGACTCACCGGACAAATTCCGTCAGCCCACATTTGACATCAACCCAGTATTGACCCACAGCAGGAAAAACCAGATTCGCAGTCTTCTTCGAAACTACAGGGAGTGCTTTTCGTCATAATCGAAGGTACGACAAACACCACCCAAGCACCGCATTATAACGGACGAACACGACCGAGCTCTGCGCCAAAGCCCTTATCGTGTATCGCCAGGGAGTGCTTCTCGTCATCATCGAAGGTACGACAAACACCACCCAAGCACCGCATTATAACGGACGAACACGACCGACCACTGCGCCAAAGCCCTTATCGTGTATCGCCGCGAGAACGGCAGGAAATTCGCGATCAAGTTGAGGAAATGCTGCGTGATGACGTAATCCAGCCATCGAACAGCCCCTGGGCGGCACCAGTCGTTTTGGTCGAGAAGAAAGACAGCACACTTCGCTTCTGCGTTGATTACCGCCGCTTGAATAGCATACCGAAGAAGCATGCGTACCCGCTTCCCCGCATCTGCACTCTCGACCGGCTCTGCAATGCAAGGTACTTCTCATCGATGGACCTGAAGAGCGGATATTGGCAAATTGAGGTCGACGAAAGAGATCGCGAGAAGACCGCATTCATCACACCGGACGGCCTTTCTGAGTTCAAGGTGATGCCATTTGGCCTCTGCTCCGCACCAGCCACGTTTCAACAAGTAATGGACACAGTCCTGGCAGGCTTGAAGTGGCAAATTTGTTTGGTACATTTGGACGACGTTGTTGTCTTCTCGTCAAACTTTGAAGACCACCTAAAACGACTACATACAGTGCTGGAAACCATCAAGTCATCGGGACTAACCCTAAAAGCAGAGAAGTGTCACTTCGCCTACGAAGAACTCCGGTTCCTAGGTCGCATCGTTAGCAAGGACGGTATTCGCCTAGACCCGGAGAAAACAGCTGCAATCGCACAATTCCCACCGCCTGCTCACATGAAAGCTGTGCGCCGATTCCTTGGGCTGTGCGCTTATTATCGACGATTTATCAGAAAGTTTTCGCGGATCGCCGAACCGTTGATGCAGCTTACAAAAGCTGACGTACCTTTTAAATGGGAAGAGCTGCAAGGAGAAGCCTTCGACGAACTTAAGCGCCGTGGGCAATGCCCTCCTGTACTTGGCCACTTTGATGAAAACGCCGAGACCGAAATTCACACCGACGCGAGCAGTGTGGGCCTAGGAGCCGTTCTCGTCCAGACGAGTGCCGGACAGGAGAAAGCAATCGCCTACGCTAGCAGGTCCTTCACAAAAGCCGAAGTCAATTACTCGACGACCGAGAAGGAGTGCCTTGCAATCATCTTGGCCACTTCTAAGTTTCGTCCATACCTATACGGCCGACCATCCAAGGTGGTAAGCGACCATCACGTGCTCTGCTGGCTTGCTGATTTGAAAGATCCTTCCGGCCGCTTTGCCAGATGGAGCCTACGACTTCAAGAATTTGACATGACTGTAGTCTATAAGTCGGGCCGGAAGCATTCCGACGCAGACTGCTTATCCCGTGCTCCCGTCGATGCTCCCCCGAAGGACGATGACGACGACGCCTTTTTGGGACCGGTAAGCGCCAGCAGTTTCGCAGAACAACAGCGATCAGACCCTGAGCTGAAAGCGCTAGCCGATTACTTGGAAGGAAAGACCGCTTCCCCTCCTGGTGTGTTCAGGCGACATTTATCATCCTTCACGTTAAGCAATAGCCTCCTCGTGAAGAAGAACTTCGCACCCAACAAGACCGCGCAGCTTCTCGTAGTGCCTAAAACCCTTCGGCAAGAAATTCTGCAGGCGTTGCACAATGAACCCACAGCAGGCCACCTCGGATTTGCGCGCACGTTGCGTTGAATCCAGGAGAAGTATTACTGGCCGCGACTGCCTGCCGAAGTTGCCCACTACGTGAAGACGTGTAGTGAGTGCCAACGACGCAAGACGCCACCGATCAGACCAGCAGGACTACTAAACACGATTCCGCCCCCAATCTTGCCCTTTCAACAGATTGGGATGGATCTCCGCGGCCCCTTTCCATCTTCGTCTGTGGGTAACAAGTGGATCATCGTGGCCACTGACTACCTTACCCGTTACGCCGAAGCAAGAGCACTACCAAATGGTACTGCGGTTTTTTTGTTCCTATGGTTTGTTTGTTCTCATCTTCCGAGGAGCAATAAGATACCCGTGCCTGGAGCAAAGGTGGTGACAGAAGGGGATTTCGCCTACTAGAACATGTGAACACAATTTTGCAGCTTGGGAGAAAGTTCTGCCTCAAATCGCCCCTTTATCCCGTCGAATATGTTCTTGGTGAAAATTGTTTCTCTTAAGGTGCCTGAGGATGTCCGGCTTCGTTTGACGCAAAAATTCGCCCAAGTTGTGGAACGGTCGACAGATAGGCGGCCATGAAGGCAACACTTATGGCAGACTTCTTAGCTTCTAGGAGGCTTTATCCTGATGGAATCTGACAAGGAAGGATCTTTTGTTGTGCATGCTGAACAAGTGTGTGCCGAAAAGGAACCTTGTAGCATTGAGAAAGAACAATATACCGGTCTCTGTGAAACATAGGGATGTTAAAAAACGCGCTTTTGCTTTAATAGAAGAACGAAACCTTACCCGCCTGCGAAAGGGAGTCAGAGATACGACGGAAGCATGTTTGCACATTTTCTTTTCAGCAAAAACCCATAAATCGAACCTTTCGTTTCAATACATTCTGTCTGAAAGGCGTTTTTTCGCGCTTCATTCAGGAGCACCTCTCTAACCTTGTATTGGATGACCCGTTTCTGGTACTTGATTCTACTTCCCTTGTACCGTTTTTGCAGGATGACAATCCGGCTGCTGCCCAGCTTTTAGCGTTGACGTAAAAGACCTCTTACTGCTACGCTGTTCACTACCTCAGCTTATGACAGCCGTTAAACAGACCATTACAGAATTTGATGATGAATTTAAGTTTATTTCACAGTGTGGTGCTTATGTAGGAGCTTTTCTTGAACCCTTTAACGATGTACAGTCTTTGTCAAAAGTGTAGAGCCCAAGGGGTCTGGTTCTGTGCCACTTCGTGCGGCTTATAATGGATCTCCTTTGTTTCCTATTATCTTGATGGTAAGAAGATTTTTTGCCCTACCCACTTCAATTGGAAGGACCTCCACTAATGCTAAATCAGCGCCACTACACGGCTCGGAAGCAGATCCCCCAGGCTGTACACTTTTGACAAAGGCTGTACCGGTCGTCTACAAATATGTCATGGCGGGGGTATACGTTCATTCTGAAAACAGAGATTTGCATTCGTTCTATGGTGGCACCGGTTCTTAGTAATAATGTTTGGCCACCGTATATAGGCTATAAGTAAAAAGCGCCCTAGCATGGTCATTAAGATATTTCGGTGGGTCTGTGATTACATGGTGTTTGTAGGAGCGGCCACCGCCGAGAACATTGATAATAATGTTTTTAACATCTTTAAGGATTGCTGGTCCGGTCTCCAGTTCACATGTGAGCTACCTAAGAATAATACATTGGAGTTTTTAGACATTACGTTGATGTTTGAAACCTCACATACTTGCTGGCATTACCAGCCGAGGCCACAAAAAGCTCCCTTGCTGTTTACATCGGGGAAAAATTGTAAAACCTGGCATAGTAATGGCGTGCCTTCGAGCGGCATTACTGAAGCCTTGCTTCCATTCAGATGATCGCAGTACCGCTCAACAGGTTGACAAACTTGTTTTAGCTGCGTATGTAATGTCGCTGTTAGCAGCCCTTTCTGAAAAGTTAAAAAAAAAACATTTAAAATCTAACTTTAAAACCACTCAACGCAACAATTCACGTAATATAAGGAAGGTTTCTGTCATCCCTTATAAGCACCAACACTCTCATAACATAAATAATGTGGCCCACTGTTATGAGATTGGAGTGGTTTTTCTCTATCCTTAAAATTTGCCAGATTGTGTCCCCGTGTACTGCGAAAAGTTTATTCGTCTCAGAGTAAGAGCCCATTTCAGCGTAATATTAGGCACAGATGTCCCCTGCGTATGTGTGGGTGTGTATGAATTTCCTTTATTATGGGGTAAAGTGCAGGTTGGCCAGATGAGCCGGTGTCTGAAGAAACATTTGAAGGCGACGCTATCTGACGCTTACTCGCATGTGGCTTTACACTGCGGGAAATTCAGTGAGAGAGAAAATAAGAAAGGTAATAACAAATATGGACAAGCCTGCTGCCCGCTGTTCTCACAAACAAGCGTTCTTTTTCATCATCGAAATTGGCTAAACGAGAAGGGGCCCACTGTATCAGAAAAAGATGTGATAGGTGCAGCAGCCTGCTTCTGCCTTCCTTGCAGACAGTGAACTTTTACATCTAAATAAAACTTGAAATGTAATGGGGGATTTGTTTACTATCTGGCGATTCCACGCATGTGCATCTGTTTGTTTCTCTCGGTATATTTTGTCTTTTTGTTCAAATAAACTTTGTTGTGAGGCTGCGCTCGTCCCGTTCTTTACGTGTTTAGACGTCTTTTTTAGCGAAGTGCATTCATGTCAACATAAAAACTCGCCCAAATGTCTACCTTACCGTAGCTATGAGTTGTAATTGGCTAAGCAAGCGAACAGCGCAAACGATGAGAGGCAAATAGGAGAGGAAGTGCAGGCTTCCGCTGTTTTTCTGTAAAGGGATATCTAATAACCCTCTAATAATGTTTCTTCTGCAGTGTTTGTTATAAAGCTGTCGAAATAATATTCTTCTAAATAATTTATTACAACGCTAAACGCTCTTATACTGCCCCTCTCTGCACAACGTCATGTCGTTTCCGCTAAGTGATTTCCAGTATCTTTATAGTTTCTAAGATACATCAAATTACGTATTTTTCGGCCACAAATGTTTTCAATGCGAGCGGGCCAGTCAGCCAGCTCGCTAGTGCTGCCAAGGCGGTACATGCTGAATTGTGAATTGTGCCAGACCTTTTCGGAACCAATTTTATACTGAAGATACATGTAAATAAAAAAAAAACGCACGATGACGGCTACCTGTCAAAGTGTACATTGTTGGAATTCGTTAGTCCAAAACTGAAACCCCAGGCCAGAACAGATTTTTTTAAATACGAAGTTTCTTTGTAGCCTTACGGCTGCGCTCAAGTGGATTGCAATGAATAGCAATCCCGTACTACAAATTCTACTCCAACTCGGTAGATTCCCCTAAACTTCGGACTAACACATTTCCCACTTATATTATTTGATTAATTCACTCTCGTCTTGCCATTTGCAAGTCTTCCTGGTTAGCTCAATGGGTAAAGCGACTGCTCTCACAAGGAAAAGTTAGAATGTAAGTTGGGTTATAAGGCAAGAAAATGAGCAGTCCCTGCCACACTTTTGCGTGGACACAAACCGCGCATGTAACAGAAGGGATGAAAGTGTGCGTGAGTGTGGAAAGAGAAAACTGATGGCGGCTCAACTCGGTTAAGCCTGGATATGTGTAGCGAAAGGTACCAAATGAATTGTTCCCAAAGTCCACCTCGAACGTTCTCGTCGCCGATGCGCTGGCTGCGAAACGTATGGCGGGATCGGCGATACGACACGTCTTCTTGGCTTCTTCCAAATATTCTTGCTCCATTTGACCGACTACTTCTTCTCTCTTCCCTTCTTCGTCTTTTTCTTTACTTTTTTGCGGCTCGGAGCAACTCGTTCCCGTGGTCACGGTGCATGCGCAATAATGACGGGCGATGTTTACTCGACATGTGCCCTTGATCCCTTTCGCTAAAAAAAAAAAGAAAGAAAAGTTGGACCACCGAAGGCATAGGGTTAAAAGTGTTAAATCTAGATTGATAAAATTTGACTGTATGTCCTCAGTTTTGTTAGCAACGTGTACAGTACTCACGGATTGAAATAGGACACTCGGAGCGCGTGGCCGTCGCTGCATGCAAGGCAGGGTGGTAAACAACAGGCCGGCTTATTGGCGACCGGAAGGAGCAGTTCTCCTTTTTAGATGTTCTCCCCCTCGCGCTATACCACAATGCAGCACCTTGGTTCCATGAGCATCCACGGGCGGCGCTGGATGCAGCGACGGCCACGCGCTCCGAGTGTCCTATTTCAATCCGTGAGTACTGTACATCACGAAGCAGCGATTCGTTTGGCACCAACTGCACTTCTCTCTACGACGACTGGTTCGCTCACGCGCCCACAAAGGTCCTGAGCCTCAGGACTTGCGGCACCTAGTTTTCCTCGAGTGGCCGAAGGAACGACGTCGCATCAGAGAAAATGAGCGAGGACGCTCTGAAGATTAATGGCGACCAGAAGCGAAGTGGTTAGCAGATAGTGGATGGCCTTGGGATGGTTTCAGCAGGAGGGGAGTACTGACGCCGGTTCTAATAGCCGGAGACTTCGGAAGGCGCTCGAGAGACGCTCATGCTCCTACGGCGATTTCGCACATGACCAGGCATGCCCCAAAAGTAGCAGATTAGACGATTGCCACTTGTTTTTCGGGTGTTTGCCAGTTTGGCAGTTTTGCCAGGTGGTGATTGGGGTTTCGAGGAACAGCGGTTGTCTGGGCGATTCCCCCGCACATGTTAGGATTTAGGTCGAAATGCAGTTGTGTGAGTCGTATGGGGCCCATTTGTTTGACAACGCTCAGAAACCTGTATACCAAACGAGTGGATCTCACTTTTGCCACCAATGGCGATTGTAATGCGTGACACATACACCCATTCCCAGGTAGAGTATATAAGGCCGGTCGATAAAATATTAGTTAATGTTGGCATGCAGAACGAACTGAAGGTTTGAATGGCAGCGCCTGGCAGCAGCCATACCACCTGTCGCAAAGGCAGACACAGCAATAACGGGGAAACATTCTCAGTCTATGAAAAAAGTGGTTGAGAGGAAGACAACATACCGGTGGTGAGTTAATAGTAATTAAAGTAATTTACCCATGAATATAAAGTAAATATTTAGGTCAATTCACAGCTGTATACGTTCCAAAACACATCTCTAATACGCACTGTGCATGCGATTATTGTATATGTTTGTACCTATATTTATTTGTCCAGTTATTGTACACTGTGTATGATTTCATTTGCATTGTCATTCGAAATTGTATATATCATCATTACTAGCAGTCAATGTTTTTCGAGAATGTAAATAGTAAATTTTGATGTATTTCCTTAGCATTATGTGTGTTATGAGCAGTGTCTCCTGTTCCTAAACGTGTACGTTTTCAGTTTTGGGCCTTTGTCATCAGACAAGTCAATGTATAACGTCTAATAAAACTTTTTAGAAACACACTACTTCAATTTATTACAAATGTTGAGCAAAAAGATTTATTTTGTTATTTGGTTAATGACTTGTCGCCCGTAATACTTCCGAAGGCGCTCACCATATCTGGTGCGTGCCTTAGGTATAGTACAAAGCAACCCCGATGAAGATCGCGAACACGAACATATGGTATACAAAATTATTTCGTCCAGATATTGTCACGGGTTGGTGACCAGACGCCGAAACCAGCAAACGGAGACTGACGTTGAACTGTATGAGCTCTTTATTTGGGCTGGCTTGAATTCTCAAAATACCAGAACAACTTGGCGGCGGTGATAGCAACAAACGTGCTCGTTATAGTCGCCGGATTACTACCCCGTCAAACCGACGAACTATGAGTTTAATTAAAGGCGGCGAGTAAACATCTAGATAAAGCCGCGAACGGTGACTAACATAGTCTGAAAAATTGTAGAACCTCGCGCGAAAGGCCGGAATCTTCTAAACTCTCGGCGCATCTTGCGCGACAAAGAGAAAATTATAAAGCAGCACCTCGCGACAGCGAACATGAAAAAACAAAGATACAGAATCGACCCGTGCGCTAGAATCACGTGATAGGCCGCATGACAGCGGCTGTCGAAACACAATAAATATTTTAAACTTTTGCGGCAATATAGTTAGACTCCAAAGATTCAATGAACAGAATGTTAAAGTGATACATGAGTGAAAATTGAAAAACGCTGCAGTCTTGATCGCGTGGCCTACCATATATTGCAGATTTAAGAGCGGGTTTTAGTTAGCGGGACAAGCAGCGCCGCGGGGGGTACAAAGGGTGTTCTTTCTCTCTCTCTAGGTAAAGTTTCTTCTGAACGGGTGAGCAAAAATGAAAGCAACATGCATCGTGACGCAACATACTGTGTTCGACTGTGCTTGGAGCCTGTTGCCCCTTCCTTCGCGCGCCGCAACGATGGCAATGGACACTCCAGTGAAGCGACCACAGAAACCAGAAAGCAGTTTAGAAACAAATGTGAAGATACTAAAAGAACTAAATGAAGGGGTTGCTCGGCAGGAGGTCATGAATAAGTACGGCATGAACAGGAGTACATTAGGTGTATACTTGAAGAATAGAGCAAAAGTCGACGCGTTTTACAGTGGAAAATTCAAGGAAAAAAGAAAACAACCTGAGGACGGCCGCGAACACGAAGCTAGAAGAGGCTCTGTAACGGTGGATAACAGATATGCGCAACGGACAACTTCCTTTGAGTAGGCCTTTTATCTGTCAACACGCGGAAAGATATTCACAAAACATGCACTCGTTCAGTGCGTCTGAAGGATGGTTCGCTCGCTTCAAGGCAAGATGCGGATTACTTTTTCGGAGCGTCTGCGGAACAGTGGTGGACGAACGTCGCATTGCTGACTGGAAGGAAACCGAGCTTCCCCAGTACCTGACTCGTTATGCACCTGCTGACGCGTTGTATGCGAATGAGTCTGCTCTTTTTTTAAGACTGCGCACAAAACTATGAGATTTAGTAGCGACCCCTGCGTTGCAGGCAAGAGGAACAAGGAGCATGTGACCGTGCTTCTCGCTTCAAACATGTTGAGCACGGAGCACCTGGCGCTCCTTGTCATCGGAAAGGCAAACCACCGTAAATGTTCTAAGAACATTCACCGACATTAAGAGATAGGAAACCTGCAGAGTGGGTCAGAGAAATAACTCTAGCTACTGGCATTCTAGTGGAAATCAAGAAGAACAAAAGGGGCATGGGCAGGACATATAGTACGAAGAGAGGACAACCGATCGTCGCTTAGGGTGACAAACTGGATTCCAAGGGAAGGAAAGCGTAGCAGGGGGCGGCAGAAAGTTAGGTGGGCAGATAAGATTAAGAAGTTCGCAGAGATCAAGTGGATGCAGCTAGCACAGGGCCGGGTTAATTGGAGGAATATGGGAGAGTCCTTCGCCCTGCAGTGGGTATACGCAGGAAGGTGATGATTATGACCGGTGGCCTGTAGAGTACAAAACTAATCGGAACGCCTGGATGACCTCCGATACCTCCCAAACTTGGCAGTCGCAGCTCGACCACCGCTTTTCCGCTAAAAAGCGGGAGGTTTTGATTGTAGTTGACAATTGCAGCGCGCACTCCAGCGTGTGACGGGGTTGGAGTGCATCGAACTGGTATTTTTGCCTCCAAACACGACGGCGGCTCTGCAACCGCTGGATCAGGGAATAATCCAGCACGTAAAAGGCAGATACTGAAAGCATGTGCTGGAGCGAATGTTGCTGTGCTAGGACGCAGGTCCAGATTATGACCTAAACCTTCTCAGCGCTATTCTCATTTTAGCACAAGTCTGGAGCAGCACGCTAGCAGACGTGATAGCGAATTCTTTCAGGCGTAGTGGATTCGTCCGCCCCAGCGACTGTGACCGTCCTGATGAAGCCGTTTTAGAAGACACCCCAGAGAACACTGAAAAGATGAATGACAAAGAGGTCAGCCGGTTGGAGTTTCTCCTTTCTAGCGGTGTTCAGTTTATACCTCTGTCACAAGAGCAGATACGAATCGCATTAGCATCTAACGTCATTATTCTCCTGTTACACGAGAAAGTTTAATGTCATTAGGTTCGAATGACATTCTTCATCGAAGGAGTTTGGGAAACGCATATGCATTCGACTGCGAACCGAATGTGTACTGTTGACACCAGATACGCAGCAGAAACAAGTAACGCAACAACATATTCTGCGCACAGTGAAATTACAAATTATATTTTTAGGGTTTTGTTTTAAAACTTATTATTTTAGGTGTAAAATTATTCGCACTGCAGGCTCTGGTGGAACGGCATTACTCTCGGTCACAGCAGTGGTCCAGTCATGGCAGCGACTCACGGTCATTTTGGGTTCTTTGTTCCTTGGTGGCCGCACCTCCCCGTATTTACCTCAGAATTATTTAAAGTTGTGACTGAGCTTTTCACAGTTTGGACGTCAATTACATGCTCTACGTGTCGCCGTGCGCCTCCGCACTGTGTATCCGCGCTCAGCTTTATTCAGCCATATTGTTTGTTTACATTTATCGAATTTGTGGGTGATTCGATAGTTGGCTTGAAGTTGTATGGCTAAATTGCCACAGCACAGCCAAAAGTAATGTTTTTCGCTTGAGTTATCGTAACGAAGTGTTTTCATCAGTTTTAAATTTTTACGCAGTGATTTCAAACGCCTTTTATGTGCACTGATGTTCCTTAACTGCAGCATTATTTTATAGGTGATCATTATTGCCACCATTTGCGAATGACATTTTATTTTACCGTGTAGCACCGAAAGAAACCGAATGACATTCGAATCGAAAGACTATAACTCTGCTCGTGTGACAGAGGTATTAGCGATGTAACGAGCCGAAATTTTGATCCCGAGCCCTGTTCGGGTTTAACTCTACAGGCCCGAGACCGACCCGGTCCGACTCGTATAGGGGCTGAGCCCGGCCCGCCATGCTCTAATTGCAGTTGAAGCGATACAAAATAACATTTCTGGGTGATAAGTTTACCAAGATATTAAATTGTAGACTTCTCACGTTTGAAATGACAAATTCGCTCAAAATATAAGGACACAGAACGTACGTAGAATTAGCTTATTGTGCAAAAACAAACAATGAGTTATTCGTTGAATTGAGGCATTTACGCCGCTCTTGGATAATGAACAAGGCAGTGCTGAAGTTTCTTTCGGTGCTTCAACTTGTGGCTGGAGTGACTAACATATTCCTTAATAGGAAACCAAGTTTTTAGTAAGCAGCTTGTTTGGTTCGCCAAAAGTGCGCTAGCTCTAAACCCCAACAAGGGGTTGATTTTGTGGCCAAGAACTCGGTGAGCTTGCCTGCCTCACCGTGTGCCCTTTATGTGAAATTTTCGCAGCAAGAGGAAACTCTCGCACCGCAGATTCTTTGTGTTATGTCCCTCTTCAGAAGAGGCCATTGCAACGCAGGAGTAAGTCACAATAGAGAAGTGTGATAGGCGACCGCGTGGAGTGAATTTTGAAACGGTTATCGTAAACATCTGCGTCGGTTTTACCAAAGCAGAGATGCGAAACTCTAAACTAAATAGCCCAGCCTCTCTGCTCGTTTGCTGACGAATACCAAAGATGCTTTCGCGGCAAAGAGGCAGGAAGGAAAGGTGGGTCTACGCCCGGAAAGAATTCGGAAGCTGTCGCGGGGGGGGGGGGGGGGGGGGGGGGGGGGGGAGGGAGGACGCGTGAAGATGCTATGCATTCTAGACGCTTATCATGGGCCATATACACACTGCAACAAGAACAACCAAGTCTAACTCGCACTATGACCGTAATCGCGCTTTCGCCAATGTTGCATGTGTTCGTGATTGGGGTGCCCGGCGCGGCCCAGCCCGCCTGGGCCCTGCCCGAGCCCGAGGGAAAGGGCTGCCGGGCGGCCCGGGCCATGCGTGGGCTTTCGGGCCGGCCCTAGCCCGTGCACAGCACTACAGCTTGATGAGTACATCGCAATAGACGACGATGTTGCCGTTGCTGGCATGCTGACTGACGACGACATTTATCGGAAATTCGAGATGAAGACAGACATTTCAATCAATCAATCAAAGTGATCTTTATTTGTATGCACGAAATACATAAAGAATATTTTGACCGATAGCCGCGGGGCTAGTAGACGGTCCAGTATAGAATAAACTTGATCAGGCAGCCGTAATGAACGCGGGCGCGCGCGCACACACACAAACACACACACACACACACACACACACACACGCGCACGCGCACGCGCACGCGCACGCGCACGCGCACACGCACACGCACACGCACGCACACACGCACACACGCACACACGCACACGCACACGCACGCACACACGCACACACGCACACACGCACACACGCACACACGCACACACACACAAACTAATAAAACAAACAAACAAAAATAATCAACACGCACGGAGGAAAATACATTTCAGCAAACAATTAATAGACTAATAATACAAAACGCAAGCGCAAGGCCGCGTGTTCCTATGTTTTGCTCCAGAAAATTGCACCAAACGTCCTCCGCAGGCAGGGAGGTTGAAATTGACATTTAATGCATGTCTTGTATTGCGAGATGGTAACATGAAAATACCAAATGCAACTGAATACTAGTATTAATGATGTTTAACAAAACTTGAAGTTGGGCTAGATGGTGCATTGTAATTTGACTGAAGATGAAGCGCACGGGAAGACGCACACAAGAGAAGAAGACACAGGACACGCGCTAACTCACATCTGGTTTATTGCAGCAATAACAGCAAATATATGCTGAAAAGGGTTCATGCGCAGTACATAAAAATCCCATAAAGACAGAGGAAAAAAATATAAGGAATATTACAAAACATTATCAAGGAATATCACAAAACCCGATCAAGAAAACTGATCTCTGCCTTCCAGAGCCGCACCGACGAATCGCTGACACACCTATCTCCCCTTTTCCCGATATGGAATGCCTCCAACAGCTCACGCGCTGTCTTGTCACGGCCTCTGCCCAGAATCTTAATGTCAGCCAGTCGCGGCTCGCACGCAGTGCAGTTCGCGCATTGCGCTGCCAAATTTGACCCTCCACTCCTTAAAGCCCGCAAATGATCCCCTGCTCGATCATTAATACAGCGCCCGGTCTGGCCAATGTAGGCCTTCCCACAGGTCAGCGGGATCTCATAAACGACCCCCATGCAGCAGTCGACAAACCGCTTGGCATGTTTTTTTCTAACAACCGCTCGGTTTTCCAGCACGCGAAATGCGTGAGCAAAGCTCCGCCATCTTCTTCGGAGCGGAGAACACCACCGGCACGCCATGTCTGTTCGCCACTTTCTTCACGTGGTGCGCAACCTTATGCATATACGGTACCACTACAGGTTTAGCCGTATTTCTCACCGGAGCAGTTTTCTTTCCAAACATGGCTCGCTTGGTTTTCCGGAGCAGGGCTTCCGTCACTGACATAATGACCGCGCAGGGGTACCCAGCAGACAGCAACCGCTGTATTTGCCTATTAAAACTCGACTGCACAGCATGCGGGCACGACTTCGTGAGGGCAGACCCTAAGCATTGGCTAGCGATAGCTCTTTTAACAGTTTTAGAATGTGCCGAAGAGTAGGGCAAAAGTTGTTTCTGTGCCCGCGGAGCGTACAACCAACAAACATGATCATTCCCTAAAGTAACGTTAATATCTAAAAACTGCAATGAACCCTGTGAAGGAAGTTCATGAGTGAAAACCAGACCTCTCCCATTCTGCCGAAAGTTGTCCAAAATCCCACCCACCGCCTCAGTGTACGTCGAGTTTGGTAGCTTGTTAAGAACAATCAGAAAATCATCCACGTACCGGAATACCTTTAGAACACCTTTCCCATTAAAGCTCTGCTCAAGGGCGCGGTCAACAAAAGCTAAAAACACATTACAAAGAACCGGGGCAACACAAGAACCAATACATATCCCTTGTTTCTGGCGATAAAATCTGTTCTCAAAAGAGATAAACGTAACACTAATATAAAACTCAAGCAAACGCATAAAATTATCCACTGTTAGACCACTAGAGTTCTGAAATTGCACAACCCCACTTTCTTCAATAGCATCTCTAACAGCAACGAACAGGGCAGCATGAGGCACAGAATAATATAAATCTTCCACGTCTACAGAGAATACATAGCCAATCGACTTATTATCCTCGAGAAAGCTCACCACTTCATTCGAATTCTTCGTTAAAAAGGGGTCTTGAAACTGCAGTGAATTTAAATGCTTCTGAAGGTACTTGCTTAAAACATGCTGCCAAGTACCATTTTCACTAACAACAGACCTAAAAGGCACATTCAGCTTATGTGTTTTAGCCGTAAAAAACACTGAGAGGGCATTGCACCTAGTACTAACAATATCATTTGCTAACCTGTCGAGAACCAAGTCTTTGCACAAGGCAGCCGCTTTACCCTTCACTCTAGTGGCGCTGGACTTTACTTCCTCGAAATTCTTGGCGATAGCATCTTGCGCTCTCCTGTGGTATTCCTCTTCAGTCAACACCACAAAGCCTCCTTCCTTGTCAGACTGAAGCAGTCGTAACTCATTATGCTGGAAGAAGGAAACAACCTTCCCCCACCCATCCTTGGAACGGCCCGCGGAGGTCCTGGCAGTTTTCATCAGCGCGTCCACACCATCAAGAAGGCATCTTTCTTGGTCTTCTCCTGCAGCCTTCCTAGCTATTTGCCGATTGAGCGCAAGCAATTCATGGCCCGGTACACTTGGTTCCTGGCAGAATTTGGGACCCTTGCTTAAAATATTGGAAATGTCCCCCGGCAACACCGCATCACCAACCACTGCCACATCAGTAGCCCGACGAACACAGCTCTGCCTGCCCTCAGTTGATTGCAAGGCTTGGTTCAAGGTCTGGGCCCAGAGAAATTCCGTCAGATTAGCCGCATGGCGTCTAATGGCACGTAGCTTGATCTCGGCTAACCAACCAGGGTCTAACGCATAATACAGGGCCCGCAAATGGTCCTGACATCTTCGCACTTGTCGCCACAGCTCGGACCTCAACAATTTAAAAAAACTCTTCAAAAAGTATCCAGGCGGTCTCAGAAATCCCAGAAGGGCACTCACGTCCATCGGCAACAGACCCTTCCCGAAGGCAGAAACCAATGAATCTTGCACGGCAGGTTAAGACGGCAATGAAGGAAACACACATGTTGACTTGTGACGGAGAATTAGAAGAACCACATATAAAAGAGCCCTCATTGCTTGAAAGGTAGTTTAACAAAACTTGAAGTTGGGCTAGATGGTGCATTGTAATTTGACTGAAGATGAAGCGCACGGGAAGACGCACACAAGAGAAGAAGACACAGGACACGCGCTAACTCACATCTGGTTTATTGCAGCAATAACAGCAAATATATGCTGAAAAGGGTTCATGCGACGTACATAAAAATCCCATAAAGACAGAGGAAAAAAATATAAGGAATATTACAAAACATTATCAAGGAATATCACAAAACCCGATCAAGAAAACTGATCTCTGCCTTCCAGAGCCGCACCGACGAATCGCTGACACACCTATCTCCCCTTTTCCCGATATGGAATGCCTCCAACAGCTCACGCGCTGTCTTGTCACGGCCTCTGCCCAGAATCTTAATGTCAGCCAGTCGCGGCTCGCACGCAGTGCAGTTCGCGCAATGCGCTGCCAAATTTGACCCTCCACTCCTTAAAGCCCGCTGCGTGACAAGACAGCGCGTGAGCTGTTGGAGGCATTCCATATCGGGAAAAGGGGAGATAGGTGTGTCAGCGATTCGTCGGTGCGGCTCTGGAAGGCAGAGATCAGTTTTCTTGATCGGGTTTTGTGATATTCCTTGATAATGTTTTGTAATATTCCTTATATTTTTTTCCTCTGTCTTTATGGGATTTTTATGTACTGCGCATGAACCCTTTTCAGCATATATTTGCTGTTATTGCTGCAATAAACCAGATGTGAGTTAGCGCGTGTCCTGTGTCTTCTTCTCTTGTGTGCGTCTTCCCGTGCGCTTCATCTTCAGTCAAATTAATGATGTTATTTACCAATACACAAATTTTAAATTGCATGGATTTCACTGAAAGTACTCGATTTTCTAGAAATTAATTATTGTTGCTGCAGTTGGAACATACGTGATATATCATACACAATGCTCTCTTCTGCAGTCTCTGTAAGGGAAGTAAAGTTTTGTACGTTTGTCCCCAAGATTCACAGCAGTAGCTGATGTGGCAGTGAAATAACGAAAAATGCAGAGAACGTAGTATGGTGTACGGGAAATACCTTTTCGCCTTGGTAAGCGCGTAGCAACTGAAAGCTAGCTTTTTAGATAGCTTATCTATCTGCTCTTGCCAGTGCAAGTGTTGGTCAAAGATGATACCAAGGTATTTGAAAGAAGAAACTTGCTGAACACAATCGTTGTTTAGAGGTGTCAATGTTTTCTCTCTTGGAGTAGAAAGCTACATTTATCTACATTTATTGTTAGTTTATTAGCACGAAACCATTCTGAAACATTAAACAGTTCGGACGTTATCGCGTTTTCTAGACCCAAGATTGGCTCAGATATGAACGAAAGAGCAGTGTCATCTGCATACATAAAGACTTTTGAAAATTGAACAGCCTGCGTTAGGTCGTTCACGAAGATAGAAAACAAAACAGGACCCAATACAGATCCTTGCGGGACCCCGCAAGTCAGGGGTAGTAGTGTGGAATGTCTGTCACTCAGCACTACTTTTTGTTTTCTGGCGAAACTGGAGAGAGGCATTATTAATACCACGTGCTTTTAATTTTTCCAGTAACTCTGAATACCAGACGCACTAAAATGCTTTTTTAATGTCAAGGAATATTACTATTGCAATTTGATTTTTGTGAAGAGCAGTGTTAATATGGTGAGAAGTGATGTAACAGCAGTGGTTGTTGATTTGGCTAAGATAAAGCTATGCTGCTCAGCACAGATTACATTATTATCAAGCAGAAACTTGTTTAATTGTAAGGATATTAATTTTTCAAAAGCAGTATTGATTATACTAAGCACAGGTATGGATCTGTAACTACTGGGGTCATTGGGATCTCCTGTCTTGTAGACTGGCACAACTTTCGCAATCTTCAAGTTTATTGGATACTTGGAGCTAACCATCGTTGGATAATTATGTTGCATACGGGGATGCAAAGAATGTCGATATAGCCTTTTAGCACCTTCGATGGTATTCTGTCATAACCACAAGCTTTGTTTTCTCGCAGAGTTTTAATTACTGACCTCATTTCTTTTTCCGTTATCTCCCGGAAAGCGAAGGTATTATTTGTTGCTATAGGTCTTCCTAAGTGAGGCGTTTTTGAAGGGAAGGCATTAACCAGTTTTCTTCCGCGATCGACGAAATTATTATTGAAAGTATCAGCCACCTCCTCTGAGATTAGGTCCGGAAGGTTATGTTCTTTTTTCTTTAATCCAAAAACATCGCTCACAATCGCCCATATCTTTTTGGAATTTCCTTCCTGTATCCTAATTAGATAAGTGTAGTATTGTTTCTTTAAGTTCCTCATCATGGCGACCGAATTATTTCTGTAGCATCGAAACTGTTCCCGGTAATACCTATTAGTCCGATTGTTTTTCCACTTATGATAGTATGAATCTTTCTTTTTCAGGACTTCAAGTATAGCTTTTGTCATCCAAGGGCATATACCATGGTCATAGTTACGCCTAGTGTATGTCTAAGTGGATCAGTCAATGACGTCTGTGATTTTTCTTATCAGATACTGATATTCAATATCTATGTCGTCATCATGCACGCCTTCAAAATCTGTGCACTGAAGCAACGATCGCAATTGAGCGTAATCGATTCGGGTCGTACGTTTATTAAACTGCTTGGAAGGTCAGCGCAAAGGGTCGCAAGGATGAAGAAGAAAGATGGGATTGTGGTCTGAGATGGCAATGTCGCACAAAGCAGCAAACACATTTACGTCCTTGTTGCAAAGCACATGGTCAATCAGAGAGGCGGATTGGTTAGTGACTCGAGTTGGCTCATCTATAATATTTGTCAAGTTAAAGGACTGTATCAGCAAGAGGTAATCACGGCAATCATCTTTCAACAAATCAATGTTGAAATCACCACAGAAATTCAAAGACGTTTTACCCGTCGCAAGTGATAATAGCGTAGTTTCCATTACGGAATATAATTTGTTTAGACAAGCGCTAGGTGGGCGGTAAACAACAACTAAAATGTTGCCACACTTCAGTTAAATAAGGAGTGTTTCAACTATACCTGCTTCATAACTAGCATTGCATATACAGCGGTAATCGATCCCTTTTCGTACAAAACGTGCGAGGCCACCACCACGTGGTACACTATCCCGCGGTCGCGAGAGGAAATTGTACCCAGGAATTTCAACAGTTCTACCTTGCTTGAGCCATGTCTCTGTCAGCGCAATAACATCAAAACGATACGAGTAATGTGACAGATAAGCTACCAAATGATCGAGGTTTCTTCTAGCACTCCGAATGTTGCAGTGTAACACAGATACCTGACCGCGCCCAAGTCATTTGTTTTCGATTTTAGCAGAAGTGTAAGTCATTCGGAGATGTAGCGACTACAGGGTAGCTTATTTATTACTGTACCTGGGCGAGGTCAGCAATCCGTGTCACCTGCAGTAAGTGCGAGTTGTCTGTCTTGCGCATCAAAATTTTACTTTCTATGCCACAGGCATACTTCCAACCCTTCTCTTTTTTTCTGCCTTCAACGCGTGGCCCAGCAGCACTTTCTTTGCCGGGCACAAATGCTCGTTTACATAGACAGGTTAAATCTTTTCTTCCAAACGGTTGAAACCCAGGTGAAATGTGTTTAGTCTGTTTTTTGGCAGCTTTTTGCATTTTGTCTCTGGCGGCATGGGAATGAAATTTGACCACCACATTTGACTCTTTTTGTTCATTGATGGTACTCGGTGAACATCAATGTCACTCTCACTGATTTCAATTCGCAAATGGCGTGATATATCTGTCAAAGTAGCGACAAGGTTTTCACCCTGGACTACAGGAAGCCCCTTAATTTCCAGATTACTTCTGCTGTTGTTGTTCTCAACTAATGTGATGGCACATACCCACACAGGGGGATCGGCCAAGAGTTGGGGTGCAGAGATATTAGATTTAGAGATGTATAACTACATCGGAAAAATAATAATAATAATAAATGCTAGGGAATAGAAAAGGAAATGTAAATATGATAAACCAAAATATATAAGAGTAAATACTAATGCACGCAGTAGGAGAATAGTAAGATTTATATGTACTGATTAAAACTTCAAAGCATATTAGCCAGGTAGACGTTTTGTTTCTATTAAGAAGTTTTGAATGGCGTTGAAAACATACCTGTGGCTGTACCCAAGCATGGTGGCACCGAACGATAATAAAATTTGGCTGCTCAAATTAAGACCCAACTGTTGTAACGGCTTCTCTAAGTACCGTTTTCTCATCATGGTAAAACGGCGGCAAAATATCAAGAAATGGTCTATTGTTTCCGGTTCCCCGCAGAATGCGCAGACAGGAGAAAGCGCCAAACCAGACCTGTGCATATAGAAATTTAGGGGCGGAATACGACAGCGTAGCCTGGTTAGAGAGACCTCAGTCTGCCTTGATTGACATGATTTCATATTCCAGGAATACTTGAGGTGCAGGTAGTCATCCGAGGATAAAATAGATCCAGACTGCGTGCTTATTAATGCACGCCGCCGAAATCGTGCTGCTGTAATGCACGCTGTTGCCGGGAGGATGGGCAATACAGGGCCGTTCAGAGAATCTTTGGCTAGTCTGTCTGCAGCCTCATTGGCTGTCACATTGCTGTGTCCTGGTACCCACACTATATGTATGAGGCTCAAATGTGAGGGGAGCAATGAAAGAAAGGTGTTTAAAATTGGCGACTCCATATTCGAAGAAAGCGACAAGCACAAAGAATAAGAGTCTGTAATTACAGCCACTGTTGAGTATGTTGGGTCGAGTTTGCGCAGAGCAAGCACCACCGCCAGCAACTCCGCCTGGAAAATTAGAGTAAAATCCGGAAGACGGACTGAAAAAGCCCAGTCTAAAAGCGGACAGTATATTCCAACGCCGGCTTTTTCATTAAATTGAGAAGCATCCATTGCTATCGTTATGCTAACGGGAAGACTTTGTAAATGATCTTCTAATAATCCATTTAAAATGTGAGGTGCTAAGTGTTTTGCATTATTTGGGAAAATGTCATCATATACAATTTGAACCGACGATGCACTTACTTTTGTTGGAAGGATGATAGAAAGGACTACGTGCAAAGGTTGTAACAGATTTTGCACTAGAATTACCTGCGGGGTATGAAACCGAGGCCATCTGACTCCAAAAAAGGAGTCTGGCTCGCAACAAAAAATTGATATGGAGCGGTGGAATTGTGATTCATATATTTTCAGATACGTCTGGACAGTCAAGAATTGTAATCTAGTTAACAACTGTGGTATTCGGGCTTCAAGGTATAATACATTATTAGCCACGAATTTGGGGAGCCCAAGGCATAATCTAAGCGCTTCCCGCTCTAAAAGAACAAGCGGACGAATTTTGTAAGCAGGTGAACCAGAAAATAACACAGATCCAAATTCTATAATTGGGCGGACATACATAACATAAATCATTAAAAGTGCGTCTCGCCGCATCCCAGACCTTGGATTGCTTAACCTGCGCAGCATACCCACAGCACGTGCCCCCTTCGCTGCAACATGTTCAATGTGATCCCCCCATGCCAGATGGTCATCGTAAATCACCCCTAGATATTTCAAAGACTTAACTTGAGGAATCATTTCCTGCTTAAATGTTAGAGCAAGAGTTACCGGATCCTGAATTTGAAAAAAAAGGAACGCGCACTTTTTAACATTTAATTTAAATCTTAAGTCACCTAATCAATTTTGAAGGGAGCTTAGGTACGATTGCAGGCGCCTGTTGAGGGATTGAATGTCAGGTGCAGCCGTAAAGAATGCGATGTCATCCGCATAGACATACGTACGAACCTCCTGATGAGTGGGAATTGAACTCATTAAAATGTTAAAGAGGACGGGCGAGAGAACTGCCCCTTGAGGGACACCTCTGGTTTGTTGATATTTGCCAGAATGCACTCCATTCAATGAACAGTAAAATTGTCTGTTTTGTAGGAATGTAGATATCCAATCAATTAAGTATTGTGGAAAACATAGCGATTCTAATCTGTGCAATAAAATTTGGGGCTCTACACTATCATAAGTCTTCTCTATATCTAGAGTCACCAATGCAGCATGCATTTTTTTGCGCCGCGCAAGAAGAATTCCACTCTCAAGGTCGGTATGTGCATTCCATATTGAAAATTTTGCTCGAAATCCGATTTGACAGGGACTAAGAATATGTTTTTGTTCGACAAACTCGGTAACCCGTTTGATTACGACCCTTTCAATTAATTTTACCAAGTTTGATGTTAAAGATATTGGTCTGATATTTTCCAAAGTATAGCCACCACCATTGTGTTTCCGTAAAGGAATCACTTTGGCTAGTTTCCGGTCACCAGGTATCCAAGAATGAATAATTGAGTAATTTACCAATTCTAACAAGGAATTTGGAGACACTTCAAAGAGGATTTTTAACAATTTTGACGTTACTCCGTCAGGGCCAGGCGCAGCAGTTGGCAACGTCATTACAATCGAAGAAAGCTGAGAAAAAGTAATTTTAGGGACATCCTTAACCGTATATACTGGGCCTACAAACATAGGGTATTTGGGAAGTGTTGACAAAAAACGCTTTTCTAAACCTTTAGCGATGTTTTTTACTGTTCTAAGAGCTTCTTTAGGAGTCGAAACGCATGAGGGTTTTTAAAAACCCTCATTTTAAAAACCTGAAAAGTGCACGTCGGTTATTAGATTGTGAAAGGTAATTGAAATACTCATTATCATAATTATCTTTCGCTTGTGCGACTGTGCGTTTAAATGCAGCTGCAAAAAATTTATAATCATGCCAATTTTTGAGGCACTGGTTGTGAAGGAGCTTCTTCCATGCAGCCTTTCTTCTTCTATAATCGCGCGAGCAATCTGCATTCCACCATTTTGTTGATGCATTGCCTTTAGATGCACGTACTAAGAATTCACACTTCTTACGACAGGATGCAATAGCTTGGCATAATGTTTGCGATTTTAACTCTTCCGTAGACTCAACCACTGACTCAAGAGACGAAATCAAAAATGAGTGAAACTGGTTATAATTTACGTATGATCTCAACTGAGATGTCGGCAGAGTTAAGCGGCAGTTAACCTCAAAAACAATAGGTATATGGTCGCTAGAGGTGCCACCATCAATTGTCGACCAATTTAGTATAGAAACACTAGTGCTGGAAAAAGTTAAATCTATCACAGATTGACTGTGAGCACGTACAAAAGTTGGTAAGTCAGAATTCATGCAATGAAGGTTATTGTCTGAAAGCCAATCCCACAGACGCTTGCCGCAGGGATCCGTCTTGTAACCCCACGATACATGGGGCGAATTAAAATCTCCAGCCAAAATAACTGAATTTTGACAATTAACTAGTAGGTGGTCTAGAGATCTGGTGTCCTGAACACCATGAGGGAAATAAACATTCGCTAATGTAAACGGACTAAACCCTGGAATTTCAAAATCTAGAGCTAATAATTCTGAATCTAAACTAGAATATTGAAAAGAAATCTTAGCCCTATGACAAAATTTTGAAGAAACTAGAAGTAGTAACCCACCACCTCTTGACTGGCGATCTTGTCGGAATGATCGATAATTTTGTAAGTGAAAATGTTTTTCAGTTGTAAGCCAAGTTTCTTGTAAAACGATTATTACTGGATTATCTTTTAAAGAAAGATAAACTAAATCTGTAGTAGCTGAAAGAAGAGATCTACAGTTCCACTGAAGAACTTTTAACTTTCCTATGGTTATGTAATCCGGGCAGCAGCAACAGCCTGCCCCAAAATGTTTTCCTTTGGTTTAGAGCCTAGCTGTTGTTTTTTTATTTTGCTTGTGGGCGAGGTGATGACGGGTTTGACAACGGGGATCCACTGCGTTTTAGAATTCGCGTATCTGTCTCTTCCATATCTGCATCATGAGCCTCGTCTGACTTGTTGGAATTTTGCATAGGTGATGCGGAAAGAGACTCATTTTGCGAACAAGACATTGCAGCTAATGAGTGCTGCACTGATAGTGAATGTCCAGGTGCCGTAGGAGAAACCCTAGCAGTTTGCACAGTCTGAGAATTTTGAGCTGCTAGAACATTGGATATGCATTCTGTGACTATTGTCACAATCCTATCCACCATTTTGGTCATGGTTGCTTCCATAGCAGTTATTATGGTTTTAGACATCGTGGAAACTAATCCTGAACGGGCTGACACACCTGCATACTCATGAGCTCTGTCTTTAATTTCCTGAATTTCCTCACGCCTCGAGCAACGTTTGCGGTCAATAATCTCCAGAATTTTCATTTCATGCG
The DNA here is from genome assembly GCF_055883805.1 of Amblyomma maculatum. Classification (NCBI taxonomy): domain Eukaryota; kingdom Metazoa; phylum Arthropoda; class Arachnida; order Ixodida; family Ixodidae; genus Amblyomma; species Amblyomma maculatum. Next base: position 203,070,639 of record NC_139347.1, on the reverse strand, counting down.
CTCTAGAGGGATATTCCAAAGAATTTGCTGAGTGAGGTCCGCCGCAAAGACAACATTTGACAATTTGATCAGAGCATAAGTGTGTTTTATGGGCTTCACCGCATTTGCAACACCGCAAAGTGGATTTGCAACCGCCTGCAGTATGGCCATAACGCCAACAGTTGTAGCACTGCAGAGGCTTTGATGGTAGGTGATCTACTCTGAATATTAAAGGCCACGCTTTAATCTCCGATGGGCAGACTGTGCCTGCAAATGTAGCAATAACCGATTCTGTCGGCACACGAACATTATTTACCTCCCGGCTACAGCGATAGACCGCAATAACGCCTGCCGCGGAAAAAAGGTCAAGGGTTTCTTGTAGACTTAATGAGGAATCTACACTTCGGACTAGACCTCTTGTGCAAGCCAGGTGTGGAGGGATAAAACTGCTTATCTGATGAGAGGCGAAAGTGGAGCATTTTAGCAGGTCATTTATGCATGATAGTTCTGGCGAACGGCAAAGAATCCCGCCTCGACCAAATTGGCGCACCTCGGCTATTCCTTCGTAGAAGGAAGTGATTTCCTGAAGGGCAGCTCGAACAGCTCCTGGGTTGTTCATTTTAATGGTGCCCCCATCCTTAGGTACGAGTGCCACAAGGATGTTGCGGACACCGGAGCTCTGAAAAGCTTCCAAGGGCAGATCATCGGTCAGGAGGGAAGCCGACCAAGGGGAGCGCCCTTGGCCGGGGGACTGCGTCGACATTACCTTAAATTGACAATGTCACCGCGTGCGTTAGTCAACAGAGAACAAAAGAAGCACAGGGGAAAGACAAAACCGGCACCAGCAACCCAATACTTAGCCGATCTTCAGCTTCGGATTAGCGGATCAGCTGATGCCCAATGCCGACGTATGGTGTCCTCATGCCCCGGTAACTTCTGCTGTACTGCTGCAAGTCAATCACCTCTCTCTTCACGTCTTCTAGTTCTTTTGAGAGGCGATCATTGTCTGTCTTTATTTATACGCTTTCAGCTTTCATATTTTTCAGTTCCTTTTTCATTTCAACTATTTGTGCCTTAAGATCCTCAAAAATTGTGTTAATGAAATCCATGGATTTCCGCACTGGCTCAAGCTCATCTTCAATTACCTTTTTGAGGGCCTCTTTCATCTATACCTGATTGGTTTCAAAGTGTGCTGACATGTCAGCAAGTGCTTTCACGACTTCCTTTATAGTCGAAGGTGCCTTGTCTCTCATAATATCATGTACAGACGGACGGATAAGTCAAAGAGCCGCTATATAGCAAGAAGCACCTTGTTTCGACGATGACAGCAGTGAGCAGCCGCTGCCGCGATGTCGCACTGTGCAAGATGCCAGCGAGGACCTCGTTGTACTGGAGGAACTTTGCCTCGAATCACAATACAGTGAGCGTATGCATCGCCGTTTGATATAGCTGAAGAAAAATGCTGTCGCGGAAATTTCAATGAAGAAACAAACAAATATAACGCAGTTTTTCTTGAAGTAAGAGTATGTGAATGCCAAATGCATTTTTTTGCTGTTGTCATGGTAAATTCGATAATCCAGAATTTGGTTTACTCGCACAGTTTTGCCGGCCCCTTGAGATTTGTATTAACGAGTTTTTACTGTAATGTAAAACTCGCAAATGAGCGCAGTAGCGCTAACGTTCAGGAGGTTTTCTTAGGGGGCTTTACGGTAGTTTTCTGGGATCGAAGAGTAGGGCTGAACAAGCACATTCCCCAGAAACTACAGCTCCCCCCCCCCCCCCCCCCCCCGCAGAACAAAACCGCAGCATAAAAAATGAAGCCTGATTTCACACTCTGCCTCGGAACTCCGCCATTCGAGGTCACAAAATGCAGCAAGTTGTGCCCCTTACTAACGGATAGCGGAGCTCGACCAATCGCCCTATGGTGACGCCCTGGCCAATTTTTTAGTTGGTTGGTTTGGTTTGTGGGATTTAACGTCCAAAGCGACTCAGGCTATGAGAGGCGCCGTAGTGGAAGACTCCAGAAATTTCGACCACCTGGGGTTCTTTAACGTGCACTGACATCGCACAGCACACGGGCGCCTTGCTTTTCGCCTCCATCGAAAAGCTGCCGCCGAGGCCGGAATTCGATCCCGCGTCCTTGGGAACAGTAGTCGTGCGCCGTAACCAATGCGCCACCCCGGCGGGGTTGTAGGCAAAATATGTAACGATAATATGGAAATATTACACATTTCGTAGGCAATCACATATTACTTGCATTTCGAAGGCCCCTGCCATCTGCGAGTTTGGCGATTTGCCACACAATGTAGTCGGCTCCGACTGTGTGGTATGAGCATGTGAAACCAGAAATTAAAGTGAAAACGGAAGCGGTATAGGAACATAACTCGCTTTTGGTTAAATCTGCCCCTAATCTATGCTGAATGTCACGTCATTTTTTCTGTACTCGCGAACCATAAAGTTTTGCTCAAGGACATTACCTTCATTTGTTGAAAACTGGTGACAGAGTTCACTGCTAATCACGTTGGCTCCAGGACAGAAACCTTCCTCTCTGCCATTGTCTAGAAAGTCTCTGTGTTGTTTTGCAAAACGCGCCATGCTGGGTCATAAAGAAATATAAGCACCGGATAATAAATAGCACGCTCCATAAAAATAAGGAACCTCTAACCAGTCAAGCGAATTATTATAATTTTATTTCATTATTTTACTATATATTTAATGTTTTAGCACCTTGATGGGATAGATAAAGGGTTGGAATATTCAGTAAATAATCTCTCGATCATCGATAATCATTATAATCAATTGGTTTCATAATCTGTTCTTTGGCTCTTCGGTACGTTCATATTTATGTAGCATATAAAATATTTTTTAGAGAACGTTTTACTTATAAGCGAAAACAAAATGTGAGGGTTTTGATCATAGCTACAACTTATAGTGATAGAATGAAAGCTGTGAGTGTTGCAGTGATAGCCTCTTTACCATCCGCTTCAATCCACGGGTTTTTATATTTTTTATTTCAATTGGGTGTTGGGAAGGAAGCGGGGTCGAATCCTGGCATCGGTGGCCGCTTTTCGATGGAGGCGAAAAGCAAGGTGCCCGTGTTCTGTGCGGTGTCAGTGCACGTGAAAGAACCTCAGGAGGTCGACATTTCCAGGGCCCTCCACTACGGCGTCTCTCATAGCCTGAATGGCTTTGGGACGTTAAACACCACACACCAAACGAAACCGAATTAAAGGAGCTGTATGCTTTTGAGTGGATGCCACGGAATTGTGGACACCTACACCTAACCAGGTAAAAATCAATGCTTTCGTTTTTTTTTATATTGTACATTGGTTTATATGAAAGGAACGTCGCCGTGTCAGCCAGGCTTGATAGAAGGAATTTGCGAGTGGAAGCGGACAGAAAGAGGTGTTGTAGTGGAAGGCTACGAAATAATTTGGCCACGTCTGGACCTTTCACGTGCGCAGACATCGCACAACCTATGCGTCTTCGTTATAAATAAATAAATTGGTTTTGTTTGGTTTGTGGGGTTTAACGTCCCAAAGCGACTCAGGCTGTGAGAGGCGCCGTAGTGAACGACTCCGGAAATTTCGACCACATGAGGTTATTTAACCTGCACTGACATTGCACAGCACACGGGCGCATTGCTTTTCGCTTCCATCGAAAAGCGGCCGCCGAGACCGGAATTCGATCCCGCGTTTTTTGGGAACAGTAGTCGAACGCCGTAACCACTGCGCCACCCCGGTGGCTTATTAGCAAACCATATCCCGTAGGAGCACTCGAGCAGACGACGCTCTGGCGCGTGATTCCTTTGAGCAGCGCCACCAAGCGACAAATAGTGGATATATTGTCTAAACAAATAAGAACATATTTGAAGCCCACCGTTCCCGTCGTTTTGGTGGCTGAATGGATTAACACCACGCATCTCTTCACTGATGCCACTTCAACGTGCGTTCGACTCCTGTGTTTTATTGTTTTTTCTGAATATTTTTTTTTTCAATTGTCTTCACTGTAATTATATTCTGCCTTCAGTGAGCGTAGGTTACCTTTAGGTTGCGTTTATAGACACCTTTAAGTAACAATCGGTATGACAACAGTTACACTAAGCAATTACCTTTCCCACAATCATTTCATGCCTCAGTGAGTGTATGTTACCTTTAGGTTGCGTTCACTGACATCTTTCAGCAACAATCGCCCTTTACAGTGAGTGTATGTTACCTTTAGGTTGCGTTCACAGAGATCTTTCAGCAACAATCGCCGTTTAACTCGCTGAAAGCGTCGTCTGTTCCAGTGCGCCTATGGGATATGGTATGGCAATACGCACCCCGGTGGGGTTAAATAAATAAATTGGTTCACAGGAAAGTAAAGGCGCAGTATCTGCCACAGTTGTTCCTGTGGATACCTGAACCGCGCCGTAATGGAAGGGACTGGGAAAGGGGCGGTAACTGTCTCACTTGTTTTCTGTGAACACCTCAACCGTGCCGTAAGGGAAGAAAGGAGGGTGGGAGTGAAAGTGGAAAGAGAGAAAGAGTAGCCGTAGTGGAGGGCTACGGAGCAATTTCGACCACCTGGGGATCTTTAACGTGCGCCGACATCGCACAGCATACGGACGCCTCTTCGTTTCGCCTCCATCGAAACGCAGCCGCCGAGGTTGGGTTCGAACCCGGGTACTTCGGCACAGTAGTCGGGCGTCTTACTGATTGATTTAAAGGAAGGGAAAGGCGCGGTACCTGTCTCACTTGTTTTCTGTGGACACCTCAACCGCATCGTAAGGGAAGGAAGGAAGGTGGCAGTGAAAGTGGAAAGAGAGAAAGTAGAGCCGTAGTGGAGGGCTACGGAGTAATTTCGACCACCTGGGGATCTTTAACGTGCGCTGACATCGCACAGCACACGGACGCCTCTTCGTTTCGCCTCCATCGAAACGCAGCCACCGAGATCGGTTTCGAACCCGGGTACTCCAGCACAGTAGTTGGGCGTCTTACCACTGCACCTCTCCGTCGGGGCGTAATGGAAGGGCGGAAGGTGGAACTGAAAGTGAAAAGAGAGAAAGAGGAGCCGTAGGGGAGGGCCTCGCAGTAATTGCAACCACTTGGGGATCTTTAACGTGCACTCACATCGCACAGCACACGGACACCTTTCCGCTTCGCCTCCACTGAAACGCAGCCGCCGGTGGTCCGGATCGAACCCGGCACCATCCGGCACAGTAGTAGGGCATCTTACACTGCACCACCGCAGTGGGGACCTTTTCTGTTGAGGCTCCCCTGATGGGGCAGGTAGGTCACCGCCGCTTGCGGCGGGGGCTAGCCTGCCTACGAATTTTTATCTGTAGTAGGCCGTCATTGCACCCGCCACCGCTTCGATGGTGGACGACGGCTGTTGTTGCGGCGCGCGTCTTTCTTTCCCTCTTCCTTTTCTTGCTTCTCTAATTTCTCTTCTGTCTGCACGAGGCAGCGGAGGTGGCTCAGCTACAGAGCCAGTAGCACGCCCGTGCATTTTCTTTTCCTTCTTCCTGCAGCCACCACAACAACAACCTTTTCTGTTATTAATAACAATTGGTTCACAGGAAAGGAAAGGCACATTATCTGTCACACCTTTTTGTGGACCCGTGAACCGTGCCGTAAAGGTTTGTTAGTTAGGTTTTAGGTAAAGGAAGGCTTAGTGTAAACCAACACCGATATGTGACGTAAGCACGATGCAGTGGCGCTCTGCCACCAGGCTGGGCCGACTGGGGATGAAAGTATGGTTACCGCCCACAGCAACACATGGAACCGGGAGATTTCAAATCAGTTTTCTTATTTCACGGGCACCTATGACATCCTTATTCGGTGCAGAGCTACCATGAATATGCTAAAACAGATCGTGAAAGTAAGAAATCTCATGACTAAGGCGAAGCATTTTTGAAACACAGCGAAACGTGTGGGGGTGCGAGTGGAGAGGGCTACTAATACAACACATGTAAACAGAACTTACCGCAACATTTTTTTTTCGTTTCGTAGAGCACAGGAAGTGGTGGCTGGTTGTTAAATGGTGACCAGCGCGCAACACATGGAACCGGGAGATTTCAAATCAGTTTTCTTATTTCACGGGCACCTATGATATCCTTATTCGGTGCAGAGCTACCATGAATATGCTAAAACAGATCGTGAAAGTATGAAATCTCATGACTAAGGCAAAGCATATTTGAAACACAGAGAAACGTGTGGGGGTGCGAGTGGAGAGGGCTACTATTACAACACATGTAAACACAACTTACCGCAACATTTTTTTTCGTTTCGTAGAGCACAGGAAGTGGTGGCTGGTTGTTAAATGGTGACCAGCGCTTTGAATACGTGCGTAGCAAAGTATGCTGCTTCATTGCGGAGGCAATATACTTTTAAAACCTCTCGTTGTCTAGAATCTGTTAGAAATTCGTTGCTGTAGTGTGGCCTATACAAAAAATATGTAAAAAATAGTTCGCAAAGAAGCTAACTTTGAGCCTACGAAAGGAGTCGTTTGTTAAGATATGGTCCAATTTTCAAGACCATGAATATCAGTATGCAACACTTCGTTTCTGACATCTCTGTTAAACACGTTTACCAATAAATATGTGCGGCGCGTTTGCAGACGAACCTCCACGTCTGGGAGGCGAGTCGCCCAAGCAGCTTTTTTTTAGTGAGCATCTTGTACCACGCCCCAGCATCATGTTGCATGGCGGAAGTAAAAAAAAACACATTCCCAGTCCTGGCGACGCGCATGAACCGCGTAATAAGGCAGTAATTAAGCCGTCGAGACACGGTTCATTTTGTAAATTGAGATGAATAAAACACAAAATAAAGGACACGACTTCGTTCTGGTCTGAAACCATTGATCGCGACTAAGTAGAGGCGTCAGAAATTAAAATGAATGCATATTTAGTTGCGTCGCGATACAAGCATGCGGTGAGCAAGTCGTAAGCAAACATTTTGAGAGGATTTATATTCCTACGTCCGTGCACACGCTGCATGGTTTGCGCCCTGCGAAAAGAAAAAAAAATAAGGAAATTACACAGAAAGCGTAGTACGATATACGATAACCATAGCGATAATACGGGATAAAAGAACATGAGCGAGAAAGTATATAACTAGCATATATGCCGGCTGATGGCCTTGCTCGCCCCCCCCCCCCCCCCTGATTCAAAATAATCGTATGCCTCCAGCCACTTGTATGTCTGGATGGTGACTGCAGTAAAGCGACTCGGAGAAAAGGAAATGCACTAAATTCTTGGCCGTGCCCTATACGCCATGCGCAGCGCCTATAGGGGCGCCACTGAAAGCCGCGTAGCGGCGGCCGTCGGAACCCGAGACGGGCCTCACGCGTCAAGCGCGGCCGTGGTGCGCCCTTGCGATCTGCTGTTTGTGCGCGTCTCGCGGGCACTTCCGCGGTGTCAGCGTGCGCAAGGCGATCGCCCTTTATAATATTGGACATTTGTTCGATATCACGGCCGTCTGAAACTACATCACCTCCATAATGCATCAAGTGTCTCTTGCAGCTGCCATCAAGTACGAAGTGGAGCTCATTTTGAGTGCCCCGCTTTCATTACAACGCCACGCTAATTCGTTCATTCCTAGACCTATGAACCAATGTTCTTTCTTTGCTTAATGGTGCACGCTTGCTTCGTTTACATGCAATAAATTGCTACAGCAAACTAGGCAGCGTCGTCGAAACTGCGAGCGGTTTCGTACCGGTGCGACCGCAGCAAAAGCCAACGAGCTTGCAAACCAGCATTCTGAGCATCAGAAAAATAGCGCATATTTGGCTCCTGTAGCAAGAGTTCAGATTTTCATGCCTGCGCTTTACCACTGCCTGTACAGGATAGATTTCACCTATTCCGTCATCAAAAAGGCAGATCGGGTAGATAATTTCATGGGGGAGTGAGATATCAGCAGAGGCAATATCTGAAAAGCTGCATCACAGGTTAGTCAAGAGCATATTACATTTAAATTTTATATCCTATTTTATCATTGTAGTATCATCTTCATTTCATTTGTATCACCCTCGCGTCCAACTGCAGAATTACAGCGCACTTTATAACAAGCTCTAGAACCAATATCAAGTGCAGCGACATGTTATGTTTTCGTATCTTGCCAGCCAACAGGAACACTGGCCCTGGTCTTCAAAGTAATTGCATGGCAAGTTTCAAAACGCATATTGGAAAATGTCTGTTCAATAACCTGCTGCAGCGGCTCAAGCTACTGAGAGAAGATCGAGTTATCGGGACCAAAGTCGACCGCGCCGCCCGCTTTTAAGTGGAGGCGAAAGGCAAAATGCAACCGTGTGCTGCGCGATGTCAATGCACGCTAAATATTTTCTGGCTAAGCATTTCATAAATATAATTCATATTGTATATTCCCTACAGCGGAGGCAACCAAGTTTAAACAAGAAGTGTGCACGGAAGGGGCAATGACAAGCAGAAAACACTGAAAACATAGTTATCACTCAGCCCTGCCACACGGCAAATTTAATACCTTTTCCATCGAATGACTTTCGTTCAAAATGATATTTGTTTGCTTCTACACGAGAAAGTATAATGACATTCGATGAAAACGACATTAGGTATCGAATACAGTTTGAGGTACTCATCCGCATGCGATCAACGAGGAAATGTGTTATTTCGAACCAGAGACTCGGTGAACTACAAACGTGCCACCTGCATTAAATACTACTGTGCTCCTATAATTGTGCAGCTAGTTATGTTTGTGAAATATGACAAATACCATCGGAAAAGAAAGAAAAAAAAAACTGGCACCCATTCCTGCCAGCCAACCCGTAGCCACCGCACCCAGCGCGGGCGGAACAGGTCGCTCCTGCTGCCGCTGTCCGTCGGCGCGGAGTCGCAGACACGGCAAATTTCTTTCGCCCCTTTCAGAAAATCATGCTCTGCTGATTTTGAATAATAAGCGCTTAATTTGATGAAGGAATAAAAATATTTTACTACTTCCAAAGTGCTTCTAGCTACGGCTTTTATGCGAAACCGTTTAGGCATAGCGACGACTAGGGCCAGAGCGCCGTCGTCGGCCGCTTTCGCGGGCAGCGTCGTTGCGGTAAGCTCGCGGTATCCGATGTGGCAAGCGTTATGAATTTGCCATATGCTTTCTTGATGAGGCCAAACTCGTGCATTTTTCGCCGGGCCTTAATACGCCGAGCGAACGATCTGGCGAAAACGCCGAAACTCCTACGCGTTTCGCAGTCGAGCGCAGACGTGCGCACCTTCCGTGCCCTTTCCTAAACAAACGTCGCCGACACTGCCGCTAACTTCGTAATTGGTAGTCCTAATCAACAAGCTGGTTACAAGGCATGCAAGATATGAATGTCGATTTAAAGGCTGCTTTCGTTTACAGCGCAGTCATCTTCGCAACATATTGAAAGCACCCCAACATTTGCATGTCCATCGCAGTTACCATAATTTAGAAACGGCATTAGCTTTCGTCGTGTAGCAACGCGTCGAAAAAATGACAATAAACTGAACAAATGTCATTCGGTGGAATTGTTCGCTTCCTGCGTAATACAGCCGCGATTCACGGCCGCCGTCGTTCTTGTGAAGCATCGCTGGAAACTTAAACAAACCTGTTCCTGGCAATGTTTTATGTGTGTTCGAAAAACCAACTGCGCAGAAATTCTTTCCGGACATTGCTAAAGATTGACAGCGGCATATCTGTTAAACCACCACCAAAGACGAAAACACAACGCGCGCGCCTAGACGCTGACATCAACAACGCCCGACCGAGCCCGCCTACGCTTTGCGGCTTTGGCGACAGGCGGCGTTGTCGGCGTTTTGCGCATCGCGTATAGTGGCAGAGCTCCCGCGTTAGTCCGGACGACTTCCCGGTGAGTTTCAGGGGACCGGACAGCTGAACGGGTGGCGCCGCCTCTCGGCGCTTCGCTCAATCGCCGGAATGCGCCGGCCCCGGTCGGCGCATTGCCAGCGCATTGGAGCGTACTGTTTGTCATTGGTTTGTGTGGAAATTGGAAATCCTAAGGTTTAGATGACGTGCGTGAATATATCCTCAAGAGAACAGAAAGTTGGGCTAGTTGTGTGAATATGTCCAGCGAAATGAAGTCTGGCCAAACAAGGCTGGCGAAACGTGGTGTGTTGTTGGCTCCACTGGCAGCTAGGCAAACTCGTCGGACGTTTTTAAGTCGATTCATTCCTACGGGTTTCCACAGAAGCATGAGGGGCGGGGGACCTAAGCATGGTTCTTTGAAAGGCAAAGGCACAATCTACGTATTTGGTTACTGTGTGGTCATGGAAAGCGCCGAATTTTTAAAATTCCGCTGGCTACCGGACGCTCTGTGCCTTCTGTTCCCCAGGAGTGACGGCACGAGAGTCTCGGAGTCGAAGCCGCACTCCTTCATCTGTAGTCGCTTTATTGACAATTGGAAATTGAAGTAACCCAACAGCGTAAGTTACAACGCTAGCATTTCCCCGCCTGTGTACAAGAAAACCCCAGCACGGAAAAAGAAAAGGCAGCTCCACCATCGTCGTTCGGGCTGCGTTACGATCTTCAGTGATGGGCAGAGACAATGTTTGTGCCGATACTTTCGCTGACATAGTCAAAGATAATTTACTTTTTTTTCTCTTAACAGAAAGAGCAGATAGGAGACATGGAATATTCCTATTACCATGATCTTGTCATTTTTCCTCTTTTCGTTTGCCAACCAATGAAAATGCGCTGAGAGCTCTGCGTTGATACTCTTAGAATTTGTTAACATTTGTTTGTGGCATGTCCATTTCGCCTAATAAAATCACTCATTTCACCTCTCTCAGAAATTGCTTCTATGGCCGATATAAACAGATTTAGCGGCAGTCCGGCAAGCTGCAGTGAGAAGGTTGTAAAAGGAATGGCTTTCAGTTATCCGGATTCATTTACGTGCAAATAGAAAACTACATGCATGGTCGTGTCCCCTCACGCTCATCAGGTATCGAGGTCAGCTAAGTATCGGCCCCGCAAGTTCGTGGTACGCTGAGAAAGTAGACCACCTTAGCGAACGAGCCATCAGAGGGGATTCATTTAACAATAGAATGCTCTCTTAGTTGTTGGTGGCTTATCTTATAACACATTACACTGTGTATTTTATTTTTCGATTGTATTTAACAGTTTGACAGTATTGGACTATTGCCTTCAGATGTTCAAGGCGGGTGCGGTCGATCGCATTGAACTTCCTGCGCTGAGAGAACGTTAGCAGGAAATTTATTTTTTTTTTCTTTTCACAACCTCCGCAGCATGTCGGGAGAAAGGCATGTATAGTATACTATTTTCTAAGTCAATTATATGTAGCAGCTACGACGGGTTCAACAAGAGCATTGTCGTATATGTAAAAATGATGCTGAGGTGGTATTACTCATTTGGCTTATATTATGATTAAGTTTGTCTCAAGGCCGGGTTCAGTGAGCTATTGTAGCGTAATTGTGCAGGAAGTCGTGGAAGTATATGTGTGTTTGCTATTCCAAACATAAATAGGGTCCTACTTTTGTCTTGCTTGTTTATTTTTCTCATTTACAGTTCTCGTTGCAAGGTTGAAACTGGAATGTCATTTGCTGTTATTCTACTCTGAATCGTTTGAGCCTAGCTATTACCAAAAAAATACAGGTGCACCATCTTTTTCATTTTACATGAACGCTGACCATTACAACTACCACTACTACGGCGCCACGGCTACACGGCTCGGCGGTATTTAATCTTCAGACAGGTTTCGACTAGACCTAATATAAGATGGACGCGCACTGCAGGCGCAATTCCCGTCTTCGAAGTTGCCTTAACAAGTGCCTAACGAAGGTGTTCATAGCGCATGGTTAAATCACGCGCGCGGCATTTTCGAGTATATAACAGCAAATACCATGCACCGGGTGGTTTCAAAAAGAAAAAAACGCACGCTCTGCCGAGAACGGCCCTTTTCTTTTCCAAGATTTCCCGGTCAAAAAATACTCCTTGCGATTACTCAAAGCAGCTCAAACCTCTCAAAGCCACACCGCAAAACAACGGGTAGGGACATGCTCAGAAACGCCTCGCAGAACGGAAACTTCTGCGCCGCTCAGTTGCCTCGGCATTCCGCTGTTTCGGCACTCCGCCGCGGGTGACGCTGTTCCACCGAGGCGACGGTAGCGCCATACAACGGGCGCCCGGTCCCTGCAAATGGGTGCGGATGCACAACACATGAATGTACTGGTTTTCATTGTAGTGCTGTCTATCCGCTTCCCACAAACTTTTCACGTAGTTCGACATTGCTGCACCGCACACTACATTCCCTTGCAAGTACTGCAATTCTGGCGATTTACGGGACTGTTCACAGTACGAAAAACTGACCGCGCACAGTTGCAGACGACCATGCACCACTGGCGCCGTCGCTAACAGACGCTCCGGAGCTGGAGGCGGCCGCGGTGAGTATCGCCAGCTGCGCCGTCGTCTGCTACAATGCGTGATTCTCGTTCGGTCCGTATTGTCGTATGGTGCTTGACAAGTGCTTTTTAAATGTAATTCTTTCTTGGATGTATCACTTCAGAGGCAGTATTATCAAGCTAATTAACCCCATGCCGCAGCGTATCAGACTCTCAACAAAACTGCGCGATTCACTACATGAGCTTTTGGAAGGGGGGGGGGGGGTGGGAGGGGTCCGTATTCGAAACAGATTATTGGTTTGGTTTGTTGGTTCATAGGAAGGGAAAGGCGCAGTATCTGTCACACTTGCTCTGTGGACACCTGAACCGCGCCGTAAGGGAAGGGATGAAGGTGGAAGTGAAAGTGGATAGAGAGAAGGGGGGGGGGGGGGGGCGTAGTGGAGGGCTACGGAGTAATTTCGACCACCTGGGGATCTTTAACGTGCGCTGACATCGCACAGCACACGGACGCTACTTCGTTTCGCCTCCATCGAAACGCAGCCGCCGAGGCCGGGATTCGATCCCGGGAACTCCGGCACAGTAGTCGGGCGTCTTACCACTGCACACAGATTATTCGGGAAGTTTTAAAAGTCGAGTGCAGGAAAAAGTTCTTTTTCTCGTTAATGAGGTTTCATACTTTCACAATCTGTTCAATAATAGTCAGGGTCACTCTGCAACGAATAACGACATCATAGGTGCCCCGTGAATGAGAAACCTGATTTGAAATCTTTCGGCTCCACGTATTCCTGTGGGCGCTAACCCTACTTTTCACATACAGTGGGCTGCGGCGCCGCGAGCGCCTCCTTTGTTTGTAAACACAGTGTTAGCCTATACCATTGGGTGAACACAGAGAAATTGTGGACACCAGCACTTAATTAGGTCAAGGTCACTTCAAAAGACAGCGGCCGTTACGATGTGCGTTTTTCTCTTTCTCTCTCTCTCTCCTTCTTTTTATTTCTTCCCTTTCTATTATCTTCTTCCCGCACGAGGCAGCGCAGTCGGCTCAGCTACAGAGCCAGTTGCAGGCCTCTGCAGTTTCTTTTCCTTCCTTCTGTCGCAACAACAACAACAAAGGCAAATTTAGTGGCATACGAAGGCCTGCTTTTGCTAGCGGGGGGAAGCTTTCGCTTTCATTGTGGATTTGTTTATACGGAAGGTAAGGCGCAGTATCTGTCAAAGTCACTTGAAGTTGGAAATTTCTGTGACACTAGCAGCTCGAAAAGCTGGCATAGTGCTACATTCGTTTCAAACTTTCTTCTCGCTATTCGATTCGAACTTTTAGAAGGCTGAAAGGGGTGCGTCATAAATATTTAGGCGTAAATTGCTGTGTAGACTATCCTGCAATATAAACGTTTCAAGTCTGTTCTGACGCCATCACAGTGTACTTGAGATAACGCCGGATGCAAGTGAAACGTACATTGCCTTCCTTTTCTTTTCTTTTTTTTTTTTGCAATTTTCAGCTTGCGAAAGTTCTTTTCGAAAAAAGTTTATAGCTTTTTTCATCTTTGAGGGTTATTCCCTTTGAGGGGACATAGAAGAAGAAAACTATGCCAGATTAGACGAATAGGCCCTTATAGGGCAATAACAAATTCGATATTTCCACAAAAACGAAAGCTTTCCTAAACAAGAATAAGGCATAAAATACAAGAATGCGTGATTTCACCCCTTGGGGATTCGTACAGCTGCAGAAGCTCTTTCAATGGACGCTGTATAGCACTAAGAAGGCAGTTACTGTCAAAACAACACCAAGAATGCGAACAGTTTTATAATTATAACAGTGTAAAAAACAAATTAGGGACACCGAACTGAGTTAATGATTGATTTATGTTGGTGTAGGCTTGGTGATCACAGTACGCGATTATATTTTTTTACAATACGCAAGCAATTATTTCAAATAAGCAGAAAACTTGAATCAAGATTGAAACTCCAGCGCGTGGGCTGGAAAGCAGTGCCTTGCATGACGTAATATGATGACGACACAGGCGTGCAGCTGCGTCGCACGCACCCGCTGCCGTTCTGCCGAGGTATGTGAACGTGAATCGCTGTCACGTATACCATGGGAAACATATGAGATATCGGTCAGTCGCCATGGATGTCATCGGACAGGAACAGCTAGGACTATAGTCATCCAAATGCACTTAAAAAAACAAGCACTGTTTTGCATGCATGGTCAATAAGGGCAGAACGAGCGAGAGATCTTGAATGCGGCTTAAGTATTGCCGTATGAAGCATGAATTTCCTTCAGTTTTTAAGCAATTTATGCGCTCACAAACCCGATGCAAGCGGCTGGCATATATGCGGGCGACCGATCGTTGCTAGAAATTTCTATTTTATTCCTCTCAATACCGACCATAAATCCGCCTCGCAGCGAGTGAGATTATTTTCTACACAGCAACACCCCTGCCACATGGAAAATTTAATGTCATAACCAACAAATTGCATTTGTTCAATTTAATATATTTTTTTTTCTATTTGCTGCTAAACGACCAAAACAAATGCCTTTTGCAGATAATGGCATGGATAAAAATTGCGCGTACACAGAATTTAGAGGCCTGCGATATATGATTGCGATCTGAGCGAAAGCAGGTTTTCAATTTCCGTTGACGTCTTACATGTCATGCGTAACTAACATTCTGATCACGACTATCCACCACGAAACTCTGCGGTGGTGTCGGCATTTGTTTACGGGAGGGTAGGGAAGGTGCGCCGAGCCCGGATGCAAAATGTTAAAGCGCACCGGTTGGCCATGCAGTTTCAACTACGTGCACTTCGCACACTAAAGCAAGTTTCAAAAGCAACAAGTTTTGTAGGCATTGTCTATAGTGTGACGACCGACGGATACTATCTTTGAGAGTACCAGCCCGACGGCGCAGCATGTAGCCCCGTTCCGTCCTCTCAGGATCGTTTGCTCGGCATAATAAATATTAAGCGTTACATCAAATAATGACCGACCTAAGCCGCATCAAGAAAGTAGACGACAAATTCGCAACACTTACCGCACGGAATGCAGCGAGATTACCGCAACGGTGCTGCTCGAGAGAGCGGCGGACAACGGCGCTCTGGCTGTGCGCTGCGCCCTAGTCGTCTCTGGGCCAAACTGTTTCACAACGAAGCCGCAGCGGACGGCTCTTCGGAATTGATCAGCGCTATAGTAAATGCTCTGTTCATGAAACAGCCTTACTGTGAACCTAATCTTTTCACAGTAAAAGAAAGATGTAATCTCGGCGACGCCTTAGTAGCGGAGCGAGTGCGAGATCGGATGAGCTGAGCGACATATCGGCAGCTGTCAGCTGCGAGCAGAAATTTTCTTGTATCGCAGTTGCCTCCAGAATCTCGTGGGTAAGCAGTCCTCAGTAAGTGCTTTTTGCAGTAGTTTATCCGATCGCATATTATTTTGGAGATCAACCCATTTTAGCACGCTTTTTCTCTCTGACGGTTGCTCGCAAACAATCCGCAGCACCGGCACCGGCAGACTAAGGCAGATCTTCAACACAGCATTCTCGCCTAGTACTCGCGAGGCCAAACTCTTCTATCAGCAGAATCATAGTGTATTGGTAGCAGGTCCTCGTGGAATGTTCCGAGCATACATGCGTTCTCAGGTATAGAGGGAGTGCCGGATCGCAAGATTCAATGTTTCGCCAAACTTTCTTTTTTTTTTTCAGGGAGATCGGTGTTAAATCAGTGTGTTGTTTTTCGCAGAATAACTTTTGTGCAGCCAACACCACAACACTAGCTACCACCAATCGCTGCAAAAAATGCAGTAAAATTTGAGCTGAAACTACAAGACCGGATACAAGAAAGAAGAAGTGTCTTCCTGCTAAGGTGGCTTCATCGCTCCTCTGAAAATTCTTGCCGTCCTTGTAAGCACCTGTCCTGTCTCCAGAGAAGTGGATCTTCGATTTCCGAGGAAGCTCCAGACGTCCTCTCCGCGTCAGGTTGCGAGACCTCCGGGGCATGCTAATCATGCATGATTGCAGCTCAGGTCGACACGGAGGCTAGGCCTAGTGCTGCCGCTGCCACGCTGGCAGAGGTAGCTTCGCCGGAGTTGCTCGCTGCATCTCCTGCCCTGCCGTCGACACCTCAACCTACCATCGGCCTCAGGTCTAGCTTGGTGATCCCGGTTCTTCAGCACCAGGGCCCATTCAGCCTTCCCAAAATGGACAACAGCTCGTAAGTGAACTATTCTCTGGGCGGAGCACGGCTATGGCCACTCAGCTAACACGACGAGATGCCCATCCAACAGTGCGACCTGAGGAGACAACCTCTCCAATGGACCTATCGGCTCCACCATTCGTATCAACGAGCACCCGTGCCCCTCACAAGCGTCCTTCGGAAGATAATCAACCGAATTCGTCCTCGGCAAGTGGTGGCTATGAAGGAAAGCGCTCCTGTTTAACTATCGAAAACCAGGTTGCACCTACACCGGGATCGTCATCTTATAAAGTGGCGATTAATTCTCTAGCCAACAAAAGCCTCACCGATATACCAAACAGGATCATCCAGGCCAACTTGGACGCGTGTCTCGGAACCAGAGGTTTTCGGGGCTTCAAGGCAAGGAAGAAGTCAAACACTATAGCTGTGTGGCTCCCGACACCTACTGCGGTGGAACGTATCCAAACGCTTAGTTATATTTCAGTCACAAGTGAGATCTCAGTGCCTGTGCAAGTGTATCTAGTTGAAGGCTCCGACTTGCAGCTTTGCGTCGTTTACAACGTCGACATAAACGAAGATCAAACCACCCTACGACGTGAGCTGTACTGCCCAACGCACCGAGTCATACAGGCCCGACACATAGGAAAGGGGCATTCCTGCATGATCACCTTGCAAGGCCCTCCGACACTCCCATCCTGTCTGTGCTACTACGGCTGCATATTAAGGCCACGGCCGTATAAACCGAGTGTGGTTTACTGTTATAACTGTTTTCGGGCAGGGTACATGAGCAAATATTGCAACTTTGCTACTGCCGATGAAGGTGCGTCTGAAGGAAAAGTTACGTACCGATGCGGCCTCTGCAAATCGGACGACCACGAGATAACATCTCCAAGTTGTCCGACAAAGCAAAAGGCAACGCAGAAGGCTCGTCTTCGGAACACTAAGCGTTGGCCAATAGAGGACATGACACCGGTGCAGACATCCAATCGCTTTGCAGCTCTTCAGTGGGATGATGACGAGTGACCAGAGCTTCCTGAGCCCGCTTCGAATGCACCTCCAGCTAAGACAAAGTCTAACGATACGGTGCTCTTTCTTAGCTGGAGGTGCATTCGAAGCGGGCTCAGGAAGCTCTGGTCACTCGTCATCATCCCACTGAAGAGCTGCAAAGCGATTGGATGTCTGCACCGGTGTCATGTCCTCTATTGGCCAACGCTTAGTGTTCCGAAGACGAGCCTTCTGCGTTGCCTTTTGCTTTGTCGGACAACTTGGAGATGTTATCTCGTGGTCGTCCGATTTGCAGAGGCCGCATCGGTACGTAACTTTTCCTTCAGACGCACCTTCATCGGCAGTAGCAAAGTTGCAATATTTGCTCATGTGCCCTGCCCGAAAACAGTTATAACAGTAAACCACACTCGGTTTATACGGCCGTGGCCTTAATATGCAGCCGTAGTACGGTGCTCAAGAGTGCCCCGCCGGGGTGGTGCAGTGGTAAGACGCCCGACTACTGTGCCGGAGTTCCCGGGTTCGAACCCGACCACGGCGGCTGCGTTTCGATGGAGGCGAAACGAAGAGGCGTCGTGTGCTGTGCGATGTCAGCGCACGTTAAAGATCCCCAGGTGGTCGAAATTACTCCGTAGCCCTCCACTACGGCTCCTCTTTCTCTCTTTCCACTTTCATTCCCACCTTCCTCCCTTCCCTTACGGCGCGGTTCGGGTGTCCACAGAGCAAGTGTGACAGTTACTGCGCCTTTCCCTTCCTGTGAACCAATTTATTTATTTACGGTGCTCAAGAAACGCCGCCGACAACAGCCAATACAGCAGCGTACTGATCTACCAGACGACGATATGGCTGTAGTGGATGAGCAAATCAATCGTCTCTTAGCAGAGGTCTCTAAGCTCCGACAACACCGCGAAATGCTTGCTCGACGTCGGCGAGCTGCAGAAGTAACCGCCAAATCTAGTAATTGCAAAACACAACCGCCTTCATCCCGCGCAACAGGGCCATTTGCTGCCTCTTCCCAGAGTACCACAACGCCCAGTGATAACTCTGCAACATCGCTGCTCCGCTATATGGTCAACCAGTTGCCCAACCTGACATCTGTGATACTACAGCACTTGGATTAGCACAAAAAAATGGCGAAATCCGGTCGTCCTGGTGTACTACAGTGGAACTGTAGAGGCATTTCCACGAAGTTGGCCGAGCTCAAGACCCGACTGCGATTTAACAAGCTTCGGGTGTGGGCTATGTTACTTCAGGAAATGAACGCCTTTCCATCTATTCCTGGCTTAAGCGGCTACGTGTCTCCTTCAATGACCGACCGTCGCGTGCAGACTGCTTCTCCCCCGGGAAAGGCGGCGATATATGTTTAAACGCGTATTCCTCATGTACGCCTTTCTCTCGAAAACTGGTGCACATCATACCAAGAGGTAGTAGCAGATGCTGCGAAATTTCTGAAAGGAACCGTTGTTCTTGTTTCTTATTACGTTCGACCAGCTGTAGGCGCCTCTTCCCGTATTAATCTGGGCTGGTTATCAGTATTCGTCGGCAATACCCCGGGTGTCCAATTTCAGTCGGAGGCGACTTTAACGCCCCTCATCCAGATTGGGAGTATCCGACTGTAAGCCCTCGTGGTAGGCTGTGCGGGACGCCTTCACTGATGCCCTGCTTGTTCAGCTTAATGACCCTGGGACAGCAACATGGCCTGTGCGTCACATACGTAGTGCTGCCTATGCTCCAGACTTGACGTGGTGGTTGGGCGCAGAAACTCCCTCATGGCACATGGAGCCGGACTGCTGGGGAAGTGATCACCACCCTATCCTCATCAGTCTCCATCCCTCCCGTCTCCGCCCTTTACGCCGCAAATGTTCTCTGATAAACTGGGACAGCTTTCGCTCATGTTGTCTCGACAGTATGTCTTCAGATTCGCCGTCACTCCTTGTTGACCGTATCCAGAGAGCACTAAACAGCGCTACGACTACTACCTGGATTGATGTATTTCGACCGGCAGCAGATCTATGCCTGCTTAACTTGTGGGCAGCCCGCCGTCAAGCTGGGCTGGCTGCTACGCAAGACCCTACTTCGGGGCAGGCACGTACACGACTGAATTATCTTACCGCGAATTCTCGGAGATATGAACGCGATCTGTCGCGACGCCAGTGGCTTGCATGGTGTGAATAATGTTTTGATAAATCATCGAATGCCTCACTATGGCGAACGTTTCGTGCAATGGAACATGGTCGTCGTTCTACTGACGCAGCAGCAACAGCATGCTTTACGGCTAATCTGTCGCCGGGCGATTTCGCCAAAGAAGCTGTTCGAAAATTTTTCCCAAAATACGATATGCTGCCCCCTTCAGCTGTAAACCTTAATTTGGCAGGTATCCCTGCAGACGCATGGAAACTACCATCTGCCGCCGATGCCGGTGGAATTGCGAGCCCCTTTTCGATGTGAGAGCTGCTGGCTGCAATTGACGATGCGAAACGGAAAACGGCGCCCGGCCTGGACAAAATTCCGCATGAGGTTTACAAGAACCTCAGTACTGCTGCACTTCCTCAACTACTAGACACCATAAACAAAGTGTGGCTTGATGTTGTCGTACCCGAGAGCTGGAAAACCGCTGTCGTGATCCCTATTCCCAAACCTGGGAAGCCTCCAACGGACCTCGCCAACTTACGACCAATCTCCTTAACATCAACGCTTTGCAAGCTGGCAGAGAAAATGCTAGCCACACGACTTTCTTGGTGGCTTGAACAGCACGGTTTCTATCACCCTGCTCAAATTGGATTTCGTCCATTCATAGGTACAGAGAACGGGTTGGCTGTCTTGGCATCAGCAGTTCTGTCATCTACCTGCAGCCGCAATGTATTGTACGTACCATATTAGCAATGGATGTTGAAAAGGCATATGACAACATCAGTCATGCTGCAATCCTGAATGCCATTGACATGCTTCATCTCCCTCCGAGAGTACGCACTTTTGTCGCATCATTTTTGGACG
The DNA here is from genome assembly GCF_055883805.1 of Amblyomma maculatum. Lineage (NCBI taxonomy): Eukaryota > Metazoa > Arthropoda > Arachnida > Ixodida > Ixodidae > Amblyomma > Amblyomma maculatum. The sequence continues at coordinate 203,050,124 of NC_139347.1, read as the reverse complement.
GAAGAAAATTTGCAATACGCCTCAGCGGTGACACTGTTGGTTCATTCGTTTCACTACGTGGCGTGCCACAAGGATCAGTATTGTCTCCAACGTTGTTCAATATTACTTTCATCCCATTGGCGTGGCGCTTACATGACATCCCTGAAATCAAGTTTTTGCAGTATGCAGATGGTATCACGGTATGGAGCACTCACCATGACCTTCTCACTCAAGAGGCCGCCCTTCAGTCAGCATTAGACGTAACCTCTGATTACGCATCATCCATTGGCATTCAACTTTCTGTGTGTAAAACATCATACACGTCAGTCGCCAATCGATGGGGACGCCGTAAACTTGCCTCAAATCCAATTCGTCTCTCTCTATCAGGCACCCCAATACAAGAAAGTTCGAGCCTGAATATTCTGGGCTTAACAATTCACCAATCAGGATCAGCGACTGCTTGGCTCTCTCAGGCAAAAAAGCAAGCACTTCAAACTATAAGTTTAATAAGAAGAATTGCACCTAAAATGGGTGGCGCTGGCTCGTCTGTTGCACGCCAGTTAGTGAGGGCGGTTCTGCAGCCCCGTATTGTTTATCAGGCCCAGTTCCAGTATCTTACAAGGGCACAATGGGATCGCCTTGAAGCCGTAAATCGAGAAGCTATGAGGACCATAACATGCCTTCCACGAATCACACCGGTCGTAGCGTTACAGGAGAATGCGCAGCTCAACACCATCGATGAACTGGTGCAGCAGCGCCTTGATGCTCGCACACTCAAGGCCACTTTGTCACATTCCACGCAAGCACTGAGGACGTATGCAACGTCACACATTATTCTTCAGCCACCTGCGCCAGTTCTCCCTTCCTGGAAATTTATACAGTTAGGAGACAACAAGCCATCTGACATCCGCAGACCGACGTCTGCCAACTCTGCATTGTTGCTACGCCAGAGATTTGAAGAGCAAGATACTAATCTGCCTCAACATTCCATAGTAGTGTACGTAGATAGAAGCCTGCAAGGCTGTGAAGCCAAAACGGCAATCTACTGTCCACGGAGACCTAGCCTGAATCAGACAACTACTTTTCAGTTTTCGGAACCACTTGCATCTTTCTGCGCTGGCTTGTGGCAGTTCAAGAGGCACTCTGCTCCGTGACTTCTATAACCATGCTCCCTACAGCCCACGTTGTCATGCGCACTGACGCACTTCAAGCAGTACGTCTGCTCCGACGTGTCAGCCGCTGCCTAAAATTTGCCAGGACATCCACCAGCTTGCGGCCCGCATCCCACAATCAATACGCATTGAGTGGGTCCCACGGGATCTGCTGCCTTCCCAAAGTCAAGCTGATTTTGCAACCGGCCTCGTGAATCAAGACGCATCAATCCCACGGCTTCTCGAAGTCGACAGCGCTACCCTCCTTTTGTCAAGAAAGGGGCACCTCCGGCGCCGCACACGTGCACTTATCCCTCCGTGTACGATATCCTTTCCCTGCGGTCTCACCCGTGCAGAGGAGGTTGCGCTTAGGAGGATCCGGGTCAGTGTTGCCCTTACACCAGCTGTAACTAGGACGTGGTCATACTTCCAACACTTATATCCTCGCCCAGGATGCCCGATCTGTAACAACGAAGATGTCGAGGCCGACATCCACCACTTGCTGTGGGACTGCCCAGCACTCAAGCCAACACGAATCCGGCACCTGAGCATATAGCTGGCATTTCAGCAACCAATCCTGCCCCATACGTCACTTGGACGCAGGGACCTCATCGTCGCTCACTTCTGGACTTCATAAAATCAGCCAACCTTTTTCCATTTATTTAAGGGGAGATGCGGGTGAAAAAACCGCGATTTTTTTCGAAAAAGTCGATTTTGTGTTTTCTTGCGTTTTGTATTCCTCAGAGCCTCTTCTTTTATGCATAAAAAAATCAAAGCCGAGGATCAACGGGAAGTTATTAAAAAATGCAATTAAAGCACTCGCGGTGGCTCGTGAAAGTGCAGATTTGACCGCATTTCGGGTACGCGGCATTTTGCACTACGGCGTCGCCCGCTTTTGAATTTTCGCGGGGGAGTAGGCCCAACCTCCTTCTCCCAGAAGCCGCATCGGCAGCGGCGCACTCCTGATCAAAATAATAAAAAAAAGGTTCTTTCCCGCCGAAGTCGACCGCTGCGACTGGCCCTTTCAATCACGTGGTATGATTGGAGCGCCGCCATTGGCCACGAGCATTCCACCGCGCTGGCGAACGCAGACGCTCTTTCTTCGTTCCGCTGTCACCGAGACGCGCACCAACGCTAGTCTCCGAGTTTTTATTCTTTCTACGCCATGGATACAAGCGAGAAACGTGATTTTCGCTCACGCAAGTTCCCGACGAGGCATCAGTACAAAGGAAGACGCCCCAAGTACAAGCGAAGAGCTCCGGGGACGGAAGGTACGTCTGCCGCTAGGCCTAACTGCGGCAACGGGGCCACACCCGATTTAGATGCCGCAAACTTTATCCGGAGCGTCGATGACTTTGTCAGTGCATCTGAGAAGAAGATAAAGATGTTTGACGACGATAACAAGTGCGCAGACGAGCGCGGAAGCGCAGTTGTGTGCGAGATCGGCATGATAAGCGACCTCGTCAGCGGCGCGGCGTGCCCGGCCTGCGGACGATGCGATCTCTCGGTCAGAGAATCGGCCGGGAAAAGAAAAGGACTGGCATCATTTTTGGAGCTGTACTGCAGAAATGACGCATGTGCAACAACCGTCGTTTCTTCGGCGTATACTTCAAGCCGCGCATCTCGATCGTGCAACAGTGATGACAAGTGCGCCCGCGGCAGTGATACCTTCGCCGTGAACGTAAAGTCTGTGGTCGCAGCGCGCGCGATCGGCGTTGGACATGAACAGCTTTTGCGGTTTTGCGCGATTATGGGCATTGCAAAGCCAATGCATCATAAGGCTTTTAATGCTACCAGCAAAAACGTGCACGCTGCCGCGACAAAAGCTGCCGCTGAAAACCTCAAACAAGCCAGGCAGCTGACTGCAGGTGAGGCAGGATGCACGAACGTCGCAGTCATGCTCGACGGAACGTGGCAGAAAAGAGGCCACAAAAGCCACAATGGTGTGGGTACAGCTATCTCACTTCTGACAGGGCTGTGCTTGGAATATGAAGTCCTCTCCAGTTACTGCCTAAGCTGTAGCAAACACAAGGCACTGGATGATAACGAAGAAGAAATTTGGAAGGCCTTTCACACACCTGTGTGTGAGAAAAACACAACCTGCTCGGCACACGCAATGGAGACAGAGGCTGCCCTAAGAATCTGGAAGAGGACAGACCTGTATGCCACACCTCTCCAGTTCACAACTTTCCTGTCTGATGGGGACAGCAAAGCCTATGCTGCCGTAGCAGAGCTGGGTATCTATGGCAGTGTTCCTGTGCAAAAGGAAGATTGCACAAACCATGTTGCAAAGAGACTGGGCACTGCACTGCAGAAGATGAAGTTTCCAAGAGGAGAGAAGCTGAAAGATGGTACCATCCACAAGCTGCAAGGCTATTTCCAAGTGGCAATCACCAGCAACAGAGGGAATGTAAGAGATATGTATTGTGCTTTCTGGGCATCGTACTTTTATTCCTGCTCAAGGGATGGTGCCAGCAGCCACAAATTTTGCCCAGACGGAGAGATGTCTTGGTGCAAGCATAAGCGGGCAATAGCTTTGGGTCAGCCAGCACCAGTGCACACTCCCATCCTGAGCGTTCCCCAAGGCAAGGCTGTTCTGCCAGTGTACAAAAGATTGACAGATGAGAAGCTGCTCCAGCGCTGTGTTAAAGGACAAACACAAAACGCAGCAGAATCGCTGAATAGCAAGATATGGCTACTGTGCCCCAAGACAAAGTTTGCAACACGAACTGTAGTTGAGACGGCGACAGCAATCGCCGTCCTTTGGTTCAACAAAGGGCACACAGGTTTCGAGGAGGTGCTACAGGAGCTTGGCATCCTCCCATCAAAGGAACTGCTTTCTCTAAGCAAGGAGGCTGACAGGAGGCGTATCTCAAGTATGTCCTCAAAGGCAACTGCGGAGGCTAGGGCCCATCGCCGCAGTGCAACGAAGAAGGCCCGTATGGAGGAGTCGGCTCGCAGGGATTGTGAGGGGGCAACCTATGGGGCTGGTGCCTTCTAACTTTGTATATATCTTTGAGACACTCTACCTGACATTCTGTGTAAATTTCATCAGTATATACTGACTAGTGTTTTAGTAAACATGTTTTTTAACTTTCAAATTCGTTTTTCTCTGTTCCTCATTTTGTCCCATTGTTGGAGTTTGTGCACTAAAATTTGACCACTTCACATTGTCCAATCGAATGCAACTAGGCATGCTTATGCTTTACAATGTGCTGAATTCAAAGAAACAACTTTCAGACCTTTTATCAAACTTATTCAATGAGATAATTTTAAAAGTTTATTTGTTGGGAGTGGTAAAAGTGATACTTCAGATTTAAATTTTTTTTCTAGAAAAAAACAGTAATGGAACACTATATTTATATGCTTTATTGAATTCTACTATTCATTTGGAGCAATGTGAGCTATTTTTCGGTGTTCTGTTGGGCTCCCTGTTGTCACCCAAGTGTGCACAAACATGCATTGTTTTTACAGTTGTGTGGTATGTAAACAAAGAACCAAATGAGCTATCAAAAAACTAAAAGCAGATTTGAAAAGAGGAGCTCGAACTCTTTAAATGATGAAAGGTTCATTCAGCTGTGACAAAAATTAAAGAAAATGTTTTTCCGAGTAGCATCTCATTTATTCATCCTTCATCTCATAACCTACTGATGCCCTGAGGCAATAAATATCGACTTAAAAAAAAAACAAAAAAACCTACAAGATCGTTATTCCAAAATTATGCTGTTTGCAAGCAAGCTGTCGGTTATGCCTGCGTCGTACCAGGCTGTTTCTGAGTAGCGTCACCGTCACCTTACCCCGTGCCAGAGTATCTCAGAGGATCGTACAGGCGACGCTACATAGTACAAGCCACGAGCAGTAGGGCCCGTTGTTTATCATCGTCGTCTGCTCGGAAACCCCTGCATGACCCTGACGTGATCAAGCACGTGTTGGCCATAAAAATCCTCTCTGGCAGCGCGAGTCGCGGGTCCCGGAGTGGTATCTTTAAAGTTACTTCGTGGGAAAGCTAAAGTGTCCTAAAATGTGCTGTTTGGAACACATAATGTTGACGTTGAGAAGACCGTCTGGTGCGAATTTCCTCAATATCTGTGAGCATCGAAAAATCGCTGGAGTTGACCTTCAAGGGGAGATAGCGTCGAAAAAGCGAGTTTTCCGAGTAAGTTTTTAGCTACATTTAGAACGTTTAGTTACAACTTTCTAAACGATTCAAGCAACATTCGATTGTGAAGTTAGTAAAATGTCCATATCATTCAACCACGGTGGCTCGAGAACGTGTTATTCTCCGCGCAAATCGTCAACATTCGTGCGCCTATATGTCGAGAACACCGCTTCGCCCGCCATTGCCGTTGCTGTGAGAGGTTGAGTAAGCCTTTCTCTTGTAGATAACATCTCTCGCAGTTCAGTATCTCGGCCGAAAATAAAAGAACGTTTTCCGCGCAGGCTTTGAGCGTCCCAACTGGACCTTTTAAATCACGTGGTGCTCTGAGGCCATCATTGGCCCGGACTGATACGACGCTGTGGCGAAGTCTACCTCCTGCTTTCGTTTTGTACAGCGTCTCGATCGCGCTATATCGTGCTTTGCTAGTTCTTTTCGGCAGCCTTTTAGCATTTGTTGAGTTCGCGATGAAAGACTCGCAAAAGCGCGACTTCCGAGCACGAAAGTCTCGGCCGAAGAACCCGTACCGAGGACGCCGTCGCGGGTCTCACCGGAAAACTGTAGCCGAAAGCCGCACCCGACGCAAGCTAGCCCTAGCCAGGCCAATGGGCACTCGAACGAGATCGATGCCGCGGTGAACTTTGTGAACGCCTCGGAGGTGAAGAAACTCTTCAAGGAAGATAGAGCAGCATGGGGTCGTCGATATTCTACGAGTGCTGCGATATGCGAGATTAGCGCGCTTACGGTGCTGGTAAGCGGTGCTGTTTTCCCTACGTGCCGCACCTGTACCTTTGCGGTACGCAAACGGGTGCAAAAGCGAAAGGGGCTTTCGGGTTTTCTTGAGCTGCACTGCGAAAATAGTCAGTGCCCAGCATCGGTGCTTTCTGGAGTGCACACCTCGAGCCGTGTTGTGCTCGGTGAACTTGCGGTAGTGCCAGCGGAAATCAGGACTATCAGAGTGGAAGCTCTCGCGACAGCTTCGCCGTCAACGTGAAGGTGGTGGTGGCTGCGCGCGCGATTGGCGTCGGACACGAACAGCTGTCGCGATTTTGTGCTATTCTTGGCCTTTCAAACCCAATACGCCACAGGAACTTTGCTGCGATTGGCAAGAAAGTTCATGGTGTGGCCATGAAAGCAGTGGCAGAAAACATGCAGAAGGCTAGGGTTCTCACAAAAGAAAGGGTGGGTGCCACGGGTATCGCCATTATGTTTGGCGGTACGTGGCAGAAACGGGACCACAAGAGCCATAACGGCGTTGGCACCACTGTGTCTGTAGACAGTGGTTTGTGCCTCGATTTTGAGGTTCTATCAAACTACTGTCTTGCGTGCAGTCGGTACTAAGACCTTGGAAGGGAAGAAGAAATCTGGCAGGCGTTCCATGACCCGGTTTGCGAGAAAAATAGCGAATGCTCCTTTCACGCCGTGGAAACGGAGGCAGCAGTGCGCATATGAACACGGACCACCTCATAGAAGACACCGCCGCGCTTCACCAAATTTCGAAGTGACGAGGACAGTAAATATTTTAGGGCAGTTTCTCAGGCAGAAGTGTACGGCGAAATCTCCATCGAGAAGGAGGATTGCACAAACCATGTGGCCAAGCGCTTAGGCACTGCACTTCGGAAGTTGAAGGCACCTCTTCCCTGTGATGAGAAGTTGAACGATAGGCAGATTCAGAAGTTGCGGAACTACTATCTAATTGCTATGACAAGCAACAGGGGTGACCTGCAGAAAATGTATCGTGCCATTTGGGCGTCATATTTTCACTCTTGTTCCACAAATGATGCTGACAGCATCCAGTTCTGCTCCGAAGGAGTGGAATCGTGGTGCAAGCACCAACAGGTCAAAGCGCTGAGAGAGCCTGCACCGGACCACACCCCACTTCTGACAAAGGCAATGGGGCTAGCTCTGCTGCCCATATACAAGCGCCTCACTGACGAGAAGCTACTCACTCGCTGCTTGCAGAGGAAGGCCCAAAATGCGGCCGACTTTCTGAACAGTAAAATCTGGCTAATGTGCTCGAAGTCAGGGTTTGCTTCCAGGACTGCTGTGAAAATAGCAACTGCCATTGCGGGTTTATGGTATTATAGAGGACGCACAAGCTTTGAACAAGTGCTTGAGGAGCTTGGTGTGCTGCTACCAAAAGGGCTTGATGTCTTGGGTGATTCCCGGGACCAGAGAACAGTGAAAAAAATGTCACTCCGCCAGAATGTCGAAGCCCGAGCGCCGTAATACAGTGAAGAGAGCTCCACTGGTAGATTCTGTTCAACGAAGCCAGCGGAGTTCTGAGGAACTTTGCAGGGTTTACTGCTTATTTCTCTATTGTGGCAACAAGTTTCATGTGCTTTTGTTGTGGTTATAAAAAAATACAGATGTTTGAAACTTTCAAACGCAATTTTCACCATTCGTATTTTTCAACATTTTTTACATTTTGTGCAACAACTTTTAGGTACTTTCAGTAGTCAGATTTGGATGCAGTTGTGCACAGAGCCCCTTGAAAGTGTGTAAAATGTTATCTATCTGATTATAAAACATCTTTTAACTGTCTTTGAACAAAATTTAGAATGTTGACACATGGCGCCCAAAATATACACATTTGTGTTCCTGAAATGTTTTTTTACAATTAGAGGATAAAATTAATAAATTTGAAGTAGCTTTCGAAATACTATATTATCAAAGCAACAGAATGAGCTATTGCAAGCTGGTGTAAACATGCATTTCATTATCAAAAAAGTGTGCACAAAAGGCCTTATATTGTGCTTTTGCGGACCCTTTTACACAAAATCTGATAAATATATGTAGAAAGAAAAAAACATAATTGGAATCAGCATTAAAGTTCTATAAATGGCCAAAGTTTTATAAGCTTATGCTCGATATTAAAGACAAAGTGTTTTCAAGGAGGGTTTCACACACACGGGTGACGTTTTTCAGTTTGACAATGGTTATTTTTTCAGTTTTCCTATTCAATTTTTTTTTTTTTTAGTGTTTAAAATTTTCGTTTTTATCCTCCATATTTTTAATCTTTTTCGCACACCGAGACTTAGCATCAGGAAACTTAGGATTTTTGTTCTCAGCAGTTTTGCACCTTTGAACGGATTTTTCACCTTTAAAATTTTTTGATAAACTACACGCTAAAATTTTATTTCGCTTTAACAAGCATTGGCTTTTGATTTTGAGCATTTTTACAGTTCTGAGCCTATCTCATTTTTTTATTTTATTATTTCTTTAGTTCTTCATTCAATCATTACCATCATTGCATTAAATATTCCACGCCTATTCCACACCAATCAGTTGTCAATTACTAGGACCACTAGTATAGTCCATAACAGAATTGTTTCACGTTGTCGCCGATTATTTCCGATACGCGGTGCCGACTAATACGCCCCGCGCATCGTGGAGGTTGCGCCGTCAAGCGGGACTCTCCAGCGGCCTTTCTCCTTGGGTTGATCTGCAGTCGAAGGTTTTGAATATCACGGTTATGAACCGAACCGTGATGCTCGGTTCATAAGCTTCAACTAGTGCCTGGATCATGTCTAAAAACAACTGTAGGGTCGTTGGGTGCCCTAAGCTATAAAAGCTTCCCGCAAGCGTTCCTTCGTTTCCGGTCGCCCTTACGAACAGGAGCAACGACGGCAGTGGATCATCGCTGCGCGAAGAACAACGTGCTACTCATGTTTTGTTGCTTTTGTAATTATTTTCTACATTGCTGTTGTAGTAGTGCTATGAAATAATTGTGGTCCCATTGCGTACCCCGTCAAGAAGCATCAGTTAGTTTTTGTTTTTTTTTGCTTTACTTGCGTGTGAAAGTCAGTTACACGCTTCTTGCCACAACGGAGGTCGCATCATGTTTAAAGCAATTTTTTTCAGTGAATGCAGCACGGGTAGGACCATGTCTCACGCGGGACATTGGATCCTTTCTTACCTCTTTATGCACGTTTGTGTGGGCTTAACTGCGCTCCAGCCGGGAAGCATCGCTACTCTACGCACGATACTCGTTATAGATTTATTCCAGCTATCGGAATTTCCCAGCTAGCTACGGAATATCATTCGTTGCGCGTACTTGCGGAACGGTGTGCTACAGCTTTTTGATTTACGCAAATATTGCGTTCTATAGCGGGCCTGAAGTCGGCACGTCGTGCACGTTTAACAGCGTTCTGATTCAATCCAAACAGAATATGTCGACTTTTTTTTACGCATATTTGTTTTTTTGTGTGTGTGTGAATGTTGTGAAAATGGGAGCTTCCGAAAGTCTACCAAAAACAGCAGAACCTGCAGGCAGCATTTTGCCAATCGCGAAAACTCAAATGACGTGAAGAGCCCATTGTATCAACCTGAAGATTTCCGACTGTTTACAGATGCTCAAAGCCAGATATGACTTAGAGGTATCAAAATATAATTCTATTAATTATTAGTGGCAACATGAATCGCAACGTGGATTGCATCACGTTTCAAGCATAGGAATGAATGGTTTGTGGATTCTTTGTGCACCTCTGTGTTTACACAGACTACGCGCGAGTTGTGAAGCAATGCTAGTGTGTGCATGCTACTCATTGCAGACTTGCGTAGTTAACTCTTATGTTTTCAGTTATAGAAAGTCATCAGGATAGTCCACTGGCCGAATACGCATGCTGAATCTCTCTCAGTCGTGCTGCTTCTAATGGACATCAGGTTGGAACATTGCCACACATGTAACACCTTTGCGATGGTTGGTGCTATTTCTATGGCCGACTGGGACTTTTATCAAGGCTCACCTTAATTACCCTTTCATTTTGTATCTAAATAGTAAGCATTTGTCTAGAACGTTATTTGGCAGTTGTGATATTTCATTCGCGTGGACTGATTTCGTATCTAAAAACTCTTGCAGCTTGCTGGACTCGCGTTTGGTTTGCTTTCAAATTTATTAAAAATGGGAGTTTGTCCAAGCCAACAAAACAGTCTGCAGCCACTTGACGATTTGTGAAAAGACCCGAAACACCCAGCATACCTACACACAAATTTCAACAGCTATGGCCTATGTGAGGAACATGTAATAAAAAAAAGACAAGAGTGAATTTATCTTTTGTGGAATACCAGATTTCATTTCAATTTGAATAATGCAAATTAAGTAACTGCACTGCACGAAATTTTCAAACGAACCATTTCACCTGCTGCAGACAACGTAAGAATATTGCGATGGCAGCCTTTCAAAAAAAACAAAACATGCTTTTCAAATGCAAACGTTAGCATGTAAGTTGAAGACGTTAAACAATTCCTGAATGCTGTCTTCTTGTTTCATACCAGGCGCCATTTGCGATATGTTCAAGCTAATCGCTTAGGCATTTTGAAACGTTTTAATCAACAGCTAGCGTTTGCGATAGGACATGACAACGTAAGAGGGCACCTGTGAGCAGCCAGGGTTGTCGCACTCGCTTCGTAAGCTTACATTCAAAAACGGTAATAAATGACGCCACAATCGTGATGCGTGTGATTTTTCTCTGCCGTGGTGGCGGTCCAGTTATGAGGAGCTCTCCACTGCAGTATTTAATGGAGCTCGCGAGGGGTCAGGATGCGTGGAGGCAGTAGCAAAAAAAAAATATGCGCTACTTAAAATAGTCCTAGTTTGAGCTACAAGCAGTGCACTCTCGCTATTTGAACGACGCGTTACAATCGTGTCGAATTCAATATGGATGATGAAAATTACCTCCGATTAGTTCAGCACGTTTGCTTGTACGCAAGTGTTCAGCCAACGCGCCTGTTCAGCTCCCCTTTTGACGGTCGCTTGACCAGGCGCGCGATACAGCACCACGTTTCACTACAGGAAAGCAAACTGCACTTAATATGACTCTCTTTAAACTCAGTGGAAGCGTGGGTATGAATTTTAAATCGCAAAAAGAGGGATGGCGCTCATGATAAGTTTTACGGCGTAGACTCTCTTGGTAACGCGTGTCAGCGGCAAGTATTTCGAGCCAACGTGTGTCTGGTCGTCCCACTTCAGACGAAAGTCCGACTGCGACTTTGAACAAGAGACAACTTTGGAATAATTCACTTCATCTTCGGTCGCCGTGGAAATAAACAAGTTTTGTTAAATCGTCACGCAAACGCACAAACGGCAGATCACATGTGCGAACTTCTGCCACGCTTACCCTAGCAATGGCACAGGGAGGGATTGTGTCCCGCCTGTATTTCCCGCAGCCGCCGGTAGGTGGCTTTCAGTGGCGCCCCTACAGGCGGTGCACCAGGCTTATACGGCTACTACTCCTGCCCCGACGGCTTTTCGGCCGAACTAGTTGTATAAGCTGTCGCTTAATACCGCGAGGAGCATTCTTCTCACCTCTGTCCATATGGCACGTACCCTTAATGGGAATTGGCCAGACTTCAGGGCAGGTTAAATAATTAAATTCACGATTTCGACATAGACTGTATGATACATAACTTAATAATTAGGAATAAATGTTGCTAAAATACTTCGAAAGACGTTTGAGGTAAAGCGTAAGTAAACTATTAAAGAAGAACATATTTTGTAAATGCATGTAATGTTTTTATGCATAATCCAGACAGAGTAGTGCTAGAAAAGAAATCCAGTCGCAAAATGTTAGTTATGGATTAACTGACACGTCAATTTTTGGTGACGCCCTTGCTGGACACAAACAAGTGCCCTGAATCTTTCTCCTATCATTTTGTGCACTCAGGTTGCTTTCAGTCGTTGTGGACAAGTTCATGGTCGCTCACCGGCATTAACCCTTTGTTTTGGTTGCCACGCGGTCGGGTAAGCAATTTTCTTGTCTCTAAAGGCTTAAAATGAACTACTAAGTTTGAAGAATGCAGGGGCATGGAGTTTGAAATTGCGCTTCCCTCATTTTTTTTCTAAATGCTAGATACGGGCATACGTTCCCGTTGTCAGTGTGTTAGGCGCCGTGCAAGCATGTGGCCACTCATGTCGTCAGCGTAGGCCACGTATTATTGGGTTGCCACATGTATTATAGGAACTGTATAAGTGGCGTCAGTTGTAGTCATCGGTGTGGCTCTCGTCTAAAAAGGAAAACATCGATGTGCGTTTCTAACCGCAGGCTTAACAAGAATAGCTACCAAGCCGGTCGTTATTTCTTTTCTATTTTCGCCCGTGACAATTGACGCAGATGCTGGGTAGATCTATGCTTTTTGTCCTGGACACAAGCGACCAGCATAATGATACTACCGCGCCTACCGCACGTCTGCGCAGCAACCGGCTGAGAGGTCTTCCACTCGAATCGGCTGTCCATCTGAGCCACCCTCCCGCTTTCCGCTGACAAAATCCGTTACAAATTCCACTCAGAAACGTGGCCCACCGGACGCTACAGGCTCCCTGTTGGAGTTGGATTTTGGTTCTTTCTTTCTAAAAGAAAGGGGAAGCCAAGCCAAAAGGGCGTTCACTCGCCACAGATTCCAAGATCCTTCCATGGTGGCCACTTTGAAGATGCTCAAGGTTGAGTCGACCCTATGACCGCGTTTCCGCCTAAAATGGCTGGAGTAACCACCATAAGTTGCAGAATGTCTGCATTGCTTTTGAGGACTCCTCCCAGACGTAGCTCTAGAATAATGAGTCGACCCTCACGACTTGGCAAACATTTCGTTGCCAGCTTCTGGGTGACTTCGGAAGCCCCGAAAGGGAAGAAAAGGCTGAACAGGCTCTCCAGTGTCGAATCCAGAGGTCCAACGAAAGCGTCATAATGTCCGTTGAGGACATAATCTGACGTTGCCGACGCGCTGAACCGAAAATGGCAGAAAGCCAAAAAGTGTTTTTTTTTTCAGGTGTAAATGAGCGGCTGTTTTTTTTTTTGTCTCGGTCGTAGTCACCCACCCACCGTGGATGAATATGCCCGCAAAGCTGCCACCACGAAACGGGCGCTGTGGAAACGAGCCTTCCAGTATTCAGTACGCCCGATTGCTCCAACTCTAAGCCGTCAATTGACCTAGCCTAGCTACCACGACAAAATACGATCATTCCCTCCGGTAGCTTCTGCGGCAAATTATTTGGTAAGAATCGCAACACATTCACTTTAAGCGCCTCCGGGCGCCTCCCGCTACCATTTCCAAATTACATGCGATGAGCTACAGCAAGCAATGATGCAGGTACTAGTACAACCGCCTCTAAGTCCTCCAATACTCTATTACGCTGAGATACTTCGCTTGCCTCCACCTACCCACAGCCGCTTTTCTACAGAGCCCTAATCACCCCAGCAGCGCTTCTAGTATTCTGTATCCCGCGACCAGGCCTGGCAGCCTACAGTAGGGTGTCTTTTTGGCGAACATTTGACAGAGCGGAAGGCCATCTATACCGCAACCGCTCTTACCTTCAGGTGGGCTTGTAGGGTTTCACGACTGACGCACCTCGTCCTCGTTATGGCGAACTACAGCGTGGATGTCTAGAGTACCTAACCGGTCGTCTCCTATCCCCCAGTTCACCTAGCCACTAGTTTCGGTTGCCTTCTCGAAATTTTTAACAAAGCTATCCTGTGTCCTCCGAGCCTGCCAAGCACAGGTCGCCTAATCCACGTCAGGGAAACTAGAAACAGCGACGTCCGGGTGTGCGGTCGCTGCTTATAGCACTACCGAAACGTACTTCACCAACGCCCAGCACTACCGCTGTCACGCTGCCCACGCTCACTGACGATATCGAAACTTTTTCTGTCGACCTGCCAGCGTGTGGGGACGGCCATGCTGTGAGTGGCCTCTGGGATACAGGCACCGATTATTCTGTTACGACTCAGGCACTAGCCATTGAACTGAAAAAAAAAGCGATGACAAAAGGCACGGGCCATAGATTCGTCATTCAGTCACGCCGGTTTGAAGATGCACTGCTCGAGCTGGAATCCGCGAGGCTAGTTTTCCGGCTAGCTTTCTTGTTTTGGGTGAGTGATCCAGACAACTTATCCTAGGAGTAGACTTTCTTCTCAAATATGGAGCAGTTATCGACCTCCGCAAGCTTCTAGTTACATTTTGTACTACTTGAGCGCACTTAACTGAACATAATGAACGATCCGTGATGGCATTATGCATCTAGGACGACAATGCTCGTCCACCTCTTCTAGCCAGATGTTAGTCACAGTCGGCTATGACGACGAGCATACCGCTCAGAGAATCGCAGAAAGAAACGTCTCCTTGTTCCTTGGTAGTAACATCTGTGTAGTCCGTTGTACCGTAACGCTTCGCATGGTATACTCATATTCTTGTTACAAGTTTCGGTTGTGTAATTGCTTATATCGAAAACATCAACGCTCCCAACGAGTGATCCTGCCACTGTGAAATATCTGCCGACGTTCAACATCAGCTGCCTCCTCTCACTGCCAAGCTCAGTATTATGGCCAAGTTGGCGACGTCAGACAAGTCGACTCTTCTGGCCCTGCAGCATTCGTTTGCGGACTTTCGTTCACTTGTCTAAAATTCATCAGCCGACACATGCCATGCATCGAATGATCACAAAGGAGACCGATTGGCATGTGATGCAAAACCTCTACCGGTTGTCTTCAACGGAAAAGAATGCGATTCATCATGGCGTCCAGCAAATGCTTGACTATATTTTACAGCCCTCAACAAGGCCTTGAGTGTCTGCCGTTGTGTGGGTAAAAAAAAATGGAACTTTACTTTTCTATGTCGACTAGAGAAAGCGCAACAACGTGGCGAAGAAAGACGTTTACCCTTTCCTCGAATTGATAATGTTTTTAATCGTCTTCGCCGTGCACGGTATTTTTATTCAATGTAGTTGAGAAGCGATTACTGGCAAATTGGGGTCGGCGAACGCGATCGCAAAAAGAAGCGTTTTCATAAGTTTATATGGCACATATGAACTTTGGTGCCTCCATTCAGCATCTGTTCTACACGTGCCACATCCAATCAATGATAGATACCTGACTCTCCGGCCTCAAGTGGCAACCTTATCTCGTTTACTTAGATGATGTTTTTTCTCTGATATTTTAATAGCGCCTTCCGCCTTCATACCGTTTTCATTGTAATTCATTCTGCTCGCGTTTCCCTCAAGCCGGAGAAGTGTCAATTTGATTTCGACAAGTTCAAATATTTAGGCCACCTTGTCAGCTACAATGAAATCCACCCGGACTCTCAGAAGACGAGCGCGCGGTGGAGGCGTTTCCAGCATCTACCGAAAAATGCTTCTGCGGCACTTTTTGGGCCTGTGCGCATACTACCGGTGTTTTGTAGCCAATTTTTTAACTCGTAGAGCCCTTAACTCGCGTCAGAAAGGAAGCCGTTTACTTTTTGCTTGGGCCAGGAACAACAAGTTCTATTCGCCGACTTTAAAAGACGTCTCCAGTCGACACACATATTAGGCCACGTAGGCGAGAACGCTGCGACAGAAGTACACACAGACGCGAGCAGCGTCGTACTTCCGCCGTAATAATACGGTCACAGCTCAGACGGCAATAATCGCGTCATCGCCGCCGCTAGCCGTACTTTCTCTCGTTCCGAAAAGAAGTATTCCACCACGTAAAAGGAAAATTTCTCGAAGCGCTTGCTATGTTCAGGCCTTACCTCTACTGCCGTCCAGGGTCGTCAGTGATCAACATTCCCCGCGTTTCGCTGCTTGGTGAACCGTAATGACCTTCTGGACACCTTGCTCAGTCGAGTTTGCAACTCCAAGAGTTCGACGTTACTGCGGTGTACAAGTCTGGCGAAAAACACTCTGTCGTGCGCCCCGCCACCACCCGACACGACCGGCGCTGATCTGGACTACGACGCCTTTCTTGGAGCTGTCACAACGTCAACCCGTGCTAAAATGCAGCGTCATGACTGTGAGCTTTACCCCCTCATTGATTACTTTAAAGGCCGCTCGCCACAACCATTTCGCCGTTGCTCGCATGCGCTAGCCTCATTTTCCGTACAAAACGACGGCAAACCTCGCCTTCGCATCCCATGTACGTACCCATTAGCCGACCTGTCGCTCTTCCCGTAAAATTTCTGTACGACTGTCAGAATGAACTATCGACTTGATATCTTGACTTCAGTCATACATTGTCACGGATTCGTCAGACGTATTACGGGCCCAAACTTGCAGCCACAGCGAGTCGTATGTACAACCCTATCGGGATTGCTAGACTCTGAAGCCCGCCGTTTTCCTCTAACCTGTTTTCCTCTAAACTGGGGATGACACATCGCTCGTGTCGTCTCCTGTTACTCTTGGTCTTTTATTTTGCGCTGCTTTACGATGAATCTATTCCAACTCGCCCAGTTGTTAGTTCTCGTGAATATATACATACGCTATCTCTGGAACACGTGGGTTGTTGCCATTGGTTATTTGCGACGTCACTGCGAAACAAAAGCCCTCCAGCGTAGTACTACTGCTAAAATCACTCAGTGTTTAGTGGAAAGCATCGTGCTTCGCCATGGCTCTCCAGCTGTTGTTACCAGAGGCCACAGAGCCTTTAATGCGCCGCTAGTGCAGGAAGTAATGCGGCTCAGTTGCACAGCTCGTCAGAGGGCTACATCCTATCACCCCTGACGCACAAACTGACGGAACGCTAAAACAAAACCCTGGCTTATATCATCTGCATGTGCGTAGACGTCGACCACAAGAATTGACATGATGTGCTGCCCTATACGTCACGTTTGCATATAATACCCTAGTGCAAGAAACAACCGGCTACACGCCTTCCACCTTAATCATGGAGGCTAATTGACAACCACGTTAGATGCGCTGCTCCTCCCGGATGGAACACACCCCTCCGTCTTCGACGCCCAAGAATTCGCCTAGCTGACTAAAGAAGACTACTGACTGGCCAGGCTTCGCGTCCGTCAGCTACAAAGCCGTGATGCCCAGGGATACAACCTCCGTCACCGGGAGACTGAATATCATCGCGGTGACCAGGTCCCGGTATGGATCCTCATCTGGCAGAAAGGTCACTCTGAAAGCCTTTTGCGTCGCTTTTTGGCCCCTATAAGTACCTCGCCGGGTTAGGGCAATGGATTACGAAGTCCTTGTCTTCAGTCTGGCATTATGCATGTCAGCAGACTGAACCTTATCATTCGCGGTAATTGCAGAGCTTTTGCGTGCCGCTCTTTTACTACCTTTTACGTTTCTTATGTTCCGTCACTCTATTTTTCAAGAATTCTACTCTCGAGTTAGATAATGTCACATGTATTGCGGTAACTGTCCGAGTTGCGTCGGTTCTGGTTATTAGTGGGCGCCCTCGTGGGATGACGAAAAGCGCGAAATGTGCTTGTGAGCGCCTAATCGGCCGCTGCTGCTTCTGATTTTCATCCATGTCAGTCTGCTGAATTATATCTCAGAAGTACCATGTGCGTGCATGTAAAATTACCTCTTATCTGTCGCACTGAAGAAGACTTTTCATTACCCTGATTTATAATGCATGCAGTAAATGAAGTACCAACACGCAAAAGAAATTTTTCCTAGAGAAAAGCTCTCAACCAGCTCCTACATCTAGATTACGCTTCATGGAAAGCGGCAGACTATGTATTTGAACGGCATTTACCTTAGAGGTTCAGCTTACAAACCAAAGGATCCATTAGACAAATGTAAATTGCAAGAAAAGCATCCTAGTTAATCCCAATAGGCGTTTGCCATCATGCTTACTGCGCACTTAGTCAACGACAGAATATTCTACAGGAGAATGTGCCTGAAGAAGAACACTGAATGCGGGATTTCTCTCAGGTGGGGTGTACGTTGAATGAAATACGTTACAGCGTAACTACCTCTCGATGATTTTCATGATACTATTATTTTGATATTTGTTGCCTAAATATGTCTCTTGTTTTCTACAAGCCTTGCTACTATATGGTGCCCTTGTCTATACAGAAGTCTGATGGATGACACAAATTGTGATTGACACGTTATTTTCTGTACCATTGATTTGGCAGCCTTACCTCCCCTCCTAGACAATAGTGTACTAAAGTGGGTACAAAAGATGTATATACAATAAGCCGCAAATTCTATCTTTTTTAAACTTAAATTGTAAACCTTACCTGTCAAAACGTGGCTTCGTGCAAAAGGGACTTTTGTGCCATGGTCAGTGGACTGTAGCCTGTATCAGCAGCCAGAAACCACAGATCATTGTTTTGTGTATTGCCGCGCAGCAGTGTTGTTGTTGTTGTTGTTGATTTTTGGGGGGGGGACATTATGCGAAGGACTCTCAAAAAATAACATTGATATTAAGCCCGGTACTATAAGATTTTTGCCTACAGTGGAAGCTTCTGAGGTTCCATGAGATCTTTTTGTGGAAAAGCCGCGGATGAAAGATCGCTACGCAGAGCAACTAAGTTCATCGAAGTCTCTGCTCAGAAAACAGTGGGATTTGGTACGGGGTTATATGCTGCGCAGGAACGATCTCTGTCCTGGTTACCTTTACTCGATGTATGTATATGTCTCCCGGAATATTGATGTCTGAACAAAGCGACAATTCGATGCTGGAGCCACTGCGGAGACGATATTGCCTGTTGATAGTCTGCAATCTTCCCTCGTCTTTGCTTCTCCTTCGTCGTTGGAGGGTTACAGTGAGCCGTGTGTGGTGCCGGTCTCTGGCGTGTTCGGATCTGTCGGCTGTCAGTGTGGCGACTCAAAAGTCACTCAAAAAAGAAATCTATTTGCTTGAAAGAGCAAGATAAGTCTTGCTGACAACTTATTGTCCATTGAAAGCAAAGAGATGTTTTTTTTTTTAGTCAATATTTATTGCCTCAGGGCATCAGTAGGTTATGAGATGAAGGATGAATAAATGATTAAATGAATGGAAAAAGGTTGGCTGATTTTATGAAGTCCAGAAGTGAGCGATGATGAGGTCCCTGCGTCCAAGTGACGTATGAGGCAGGATTGGTTGCTGAAAGGCCAGCTATGCTCAGGTGCCGGATTCGTGTTGGCTTGAGTGCTGGACAGTCCCACAGCAAGTGGTGGATGTCGGCCTCGACATCTTCGTTGTTACAGATCGGGCATCCTGGGCGAGGATATAAGTGTTGGAAGTATGACCACGTCCTAGTGACAGCTGGTGTAAGGGCAACACCGACCCGGATCCTCCTAGACGCAACCTCCTCTGCACGGGTGAGACCGCGGGGAAGGGATATCGCACACGGAGGGATAAGTGCACGTGTGCGGCGCCGGAGGTGCTCCTTTCTTGACAAAAGGAGGATAGCATCGTCGACTTCGAGAAGCCGTGGGATTGATGCGTCTTGATTCACGAGGCGGGTTGCAAAATCAGCTTGACTTTGGGAAGGCAGCAGATCTTGTGGGACCCACTCAATGCTTACTGATTGTGGGATGCGCGCCGCAAGCTGGTGGATGTCCTGGCAAATTTTAGGGCAGCGGCTGACACGTCGGAGCAGACGTACTGCTTGAAGTGCGTCAGTGCAGATGACAACGTGGGCTGTAGGGAGCATGGTTATAGAAGTCACGGAGCAGAGTGCCTCCTGAACTGCCACAAGCTCAGCGCAGAAAGATGTAAGTGGTTCCGAAAGCTGAAACGTAGTTGTCTGATTCAGGCTAGGTCTCCGTGGACAGTAGATTGCCGTTTTGGCCTCAAAGCCTTGCAGGCTTCCATCTACGTACACTTCTATGGAATCTTGAGGCAGGTTAGTATCTTGCTCTTCAAATCTCTGGCGTAGCAACGATGCTGAGTTGGCAGACGTCGGTCTGCGGATGTCAGTTCCAGGGAGGGAGAACTGGCGCAGGTGGCTGAAGAATAATGTGTGACGTTGCATACGCACTCATTGCTTTCGTGGAATGTGACAAAGTGGCCTTGAGTCTGCGAGCATCACGGCGCTGCTGCACCAGTTCATCGATGGTGTTGAGCTGCGCATTCTCCTGTAACGCTATCGACCGGTGTGATCCGTGGAAGGCATGTTATGGTCCTCATAGCTTCTCGATTTACGGCTTCAAGGCGATCCCATTGTGCCCTTGTAAGATGCTGGAACTGGGCCTGATAAACAATACGGGGCTGCAGAACCGCCCTCACTAACTGGCGTGCAACAGACGAGCCAGCACCACCCGTTTTAGGTGCAATTCTTCTTATTAAACTTATAGTTTGAAGTGCTTGCTTTTTTGCCTGAGAGAGCCAAGCAGTCGCTGATCCCGATTTGGTGAATTGTTAAACCCAGAATTTTCAGGCTCGAACTTTCTTGTATTGGGGTGCCTGATAGAGAGAGACGAATTGGATTTGAGGCAAGTTTACGGCGTCCCCAGCGGTTGGCGACTGACGTGTATGAAGTTTGACACACAGAATGTTGAAGGCCAATCATCATCATCATCAGCCTGATTATACCCACTGCAGGGCGAAGGTTTCTCCAATATTTCTCCACTTAACCCGGTTCTGTGCCAGCTGCATCCACTTGACCGCTGCGAACTTCTTAATCTCATCCGCCCACCTAACTTTCTGCCGCCCCCTGCTACGCTTTCCTTCCCTTGAAATCCAGTTTGTTACCCTCAGCGACCATCGGTTATCCTCTCTTCGCACTACATGTCCTGCCCATGTCCATTTCTTCTTCTTAATTTCCACTAGAATGTCGGTAACTTGAGTTATTTCTCTGACCGACCCTGCATGCTTTCTATCTCTTAATGTTACCCCTACCATTTTTCGTTCCATAGCCCTCTGGGTTGTCCTCAACTTGAGTAGAACTCTGTTGGTTAGCCTTGAAGGCCAATGGAGGATGCGTAATCAGAGGTTACGTCTAATGCTGACTGAAGGGCGGTCTCTTGAATGAGAAGATTTTTATTTATTTATTTATTTATTTCCAAATACTGCAGACAGCAGCGCTGCCCAAGCAGGAGAGGGGTTACATGTTCTGCAATAACAGTTCAGCAAACATATTTTCATTGGTGCATTCAACAATAAATTGAGGCAAACAGTTCCACTGATGTGTTGTGAGGGGAAAGTATGAATTCTGGTAAAGTTTGGTCCTGGCGAAATATGGGCTTACTACTTTGGAGTGGTTCAGTCTACTAGATCTATGGGGTGCAGCAAAAATATAGACATCACGTGACAAACCAGACTTGTTGTTATACAGCATGTGAAAGAATTTCAGCCTAGAAACCTGACGGCGTACTTTAAGGGGTTCAAGCTTAAGCTGACTCAGCATGTTAGAGACCGAAGATGTTGAACGGTAATCAGAAAAAATAAATCTGGCTGAAAGACGCTGGATGCGCTCTAGTTTGATAATGTCTTTATTATAGCACGGGTCCAAACTACCGACGCATACTCGAGAACTGGTCTGACTAGAGAGCGGTATGCTTCAAGTTTGACGCCACGAGTAGCGCCTTTTAATTTTCGGCGAAGAAAACAAAGCTTATTGAATGCCTTCGTGGTAATATTGTCAATGTGGGTGTCCCATTTGAGGCTGTCTGTAATCGTTAACCCTAGATATTTAACAGCTGAAACAGAATTAAGAAACTGATCCTGTATGTGATAGTTGTAACCAAGGGGCTTCTTCTTTCTTGTTATTGACATAGATACAGTTTTTGCAAAATTAATCTTCATACCGCTCTCCTCACACCAGTCCGCAAGTTTACAAAGGCTTTCATTCAACACAGTTTGTTGTGAAGCACTGTCTATGACACTGTACAAGACACAATCGTCGGCAAACAACTTCACGCTTACACTTTCATCGACGTTTTCCGCAATGCTATTGATATAAATTAAAAATAACAAAGGACCTAGCACAGATCCCTGAGGCACTCCGGTCAATACATCAGTATAAGCAGATCTATATCCTGAACATTCTACAAATTGGGTCCTATTGCTTAAATATGCCTGCAACCATCTAGTCAAATTGTCTGGAACCCCTGCTTGTTTCGCTCTATCAATAAGCAAAGGGTGCAACACGCGGTCGAAAGCCTTTGATAGGTTAAGAAATATGGCATCAACCTGCTTGCCACCGTCAACGGCCGAAGCAAAGTCATGAATGACCGATAAAAGTTGCGTGACGGTTGACACCCTTCTTCGAAAGCCATGTTGATAGGCGACGAAAAAGCTTTTAGATTCGAGGTGGTAAGATATGTGATGGGCTATTACGTGTTCTAGTATCTTACAGCAAGAACATAGTAAAGAGATTGGTCTGTAATTAGCAGCATTAAATTTATTGCCCGATTTGAATACCGGAATTACTCTAGCTGTTAGCCAGTCGGTTGGTAAAGAACATTGCTGAAGAGATGCACTAAATATAACAAAAAGATAATGAGACATTATTTCAGAATATCTTTTAAGAAACGCGTTAGGTATGCCGTCGGTGCCGTGTGGCGACTTTACTTTCATATTTAGCAAGAGTGAAAATATCCCCTCACGACTAAGCTCTATGTCGGGCATTACAGCAGTAGACGGGAATTGGACAACATTCGGGGCTCGCACATGAGAGGAGCCTGGTCCAGCAAGAGCGAGCTGGAAGCTACTGCTGAATTCATTAGCAATATAAGTGAGGTTGTCAGTTATGCTACCATTTATTTTTAGCTGTTCCACACTTCTTTTGGTTTCAGAGAGGAAGCGCCAAAATTTTTGGGGCGACTCTTTTAAGAAATTTGTTAGCGTTTGGCCATAAAACTTGCTGCGTGCGTTCCTTAATTTATTAAGCAGTTCGTCCTTAAGGGCAACCAGTTCAGTGGAAGCGTTTCCCTTCGTTTTCCGTCTTCGTGCAATACGGCGTTTTAAATGGATTATATCGCGGTTAATCCACGGATTGAGACGTTTTGCCGGCTTATGACGTAGTGGAACAAAACATTTAATGCAGGATAGAATTAAAGCTTTAAACTTATTCCAAAGATGCGAGACATCGGCTGTCTGGTCGAATTCAGAAAAGGAGAAGTGTAAATTATCAAGAATGGACTCATCGTCGGCAGCTAAAAAATTACGAAAAGTTTCGCGACAATGCATGGGTTTTTTACTGTCTAATTTCACATTTACGTGAATGAGCTTGTGGTCCGAAATTCCATCTTTGGTACTAACTGCGTAGTCATCGGGCATGTTTTTGAGAAATACAAGGTCAAGAACCGATTGCGTCGATTCAGTAATGCGTGTTGGGTCATTTACAATTTGCTTAAGATCATGAAAAAATATGGTGTCAAGAAGAAGGCGAGCGCTATCTGCATCTTCGGAACCCGAGACTGCAAAACTTTTCCAATCTATGCCAGGTAGATTAAAGTCTCCGGTAAGCACTAGCCAATGATTAGGTTTGAGCGTGCGCTCTAAATATCCTGCCAGTGATTCCATAAACGATACAGCACTTTTAGGAGGGCGGTAAACCACGCCGAGCAAAACGGAAAGATTTGGAAAGTTGATTGTGCACCATAAGCTTTCATGACCCGCGATTCCTTCCAGCTGAACTAAGGGTATATCTTTTTTTACTATCACAGCCACCCCACCTCCTCGTCCTTCGCGGTCACGTCTGATCATTTTGTGGGATGGTGGAATAATTTCAAAATCTGTAATATTAGATGAAAGCCACGTTTCCGTGACAGCTATAATGTGCGGATCATAAATAAGAATAATCTCTTCTAAGTTACCCGACTTATTTACAAGACTTCGTGCATTAAGCGAAATAATGCGCAACTCTCTCATTCTGCGTCAGCAATATTCACCACTTGGCTTGGCGCGCGATAGCTGAACTGGTTGCGAGCTAGCCTCGTCCCACGTATATATGGTATCATCCACGCGTAGACGATCGTAGTCCAGTGTGATCTTTTTGGCCTTATCTTTGAATTGCTTTCCAAATTTCCACAAGTTAGAGCGTCTATTTAGTGTCGCTTTACAGTAGTCTTGATTAACGGAAAAGGCTGTATTCTTCAGCTTATGACAGTTACGTAGTACTTCCATTTTCTCATTATAATCAAAAAAGTTAAGTATTACTGGTCTGGATTTGTCACTCCTTTTTGCTCCTATCCTGTGTACTCGTTCGACAGTTTTTGCCGAGACTCCAAGTTTTTCTTGGAATATGTCATCCACAACCTTCTCTCTCAAACTCGTTGTATCCTCATTTTCAGTTTCGGGAATGCCAAAAATAACGAGGTTTCTACGTCGACTTCTATCTTCCAAGTCATTGATCTTTTTCTGCTGGTCGATGATTACCTTCCTGAGGGAAGAAACCTCAGACCGCAGCTCTGCTATTTCTTCCGTGTGCTGCGAAATAACCCTGAGCGTTTCATTTAGGTCAGCAAGTTTAGCAGTGACCGTTGTTTCTAGAGATGTTTGAGACGCGGAGACAGTATCGATGAAAGCCTGCAAAGTCTGCATGTTCTTCAAGACAAGCTCAATTTTATCCGGTCCAGGATTTGCCTCAACATCCCCAGACAGCAAAATGAGAACAACAAACCAGGCTTCGTCAAGCAGCGAAAAGCAAACAGCCGGGCACGGCAGGACAATAGCAAACCTGTCATCGCTACGGTAACAAACGATGAAATCGACACGAACCTGTGTAAAGAACAGGAAGGGGTTCACCGGTGCGTTCGTCATGGTCCCGCCGTGCCCTCTGAAGCTCTGCTCGCTGAGATGCTGAATATATGCCGTCAGTGGTGGCGCTAAAGTTGCATGGGTGGAATCCGGGCTTGTCACGATGCCACGATTGCCATGAAATATGCTGTTATCTTGATTGGTGAGGATGACGGGCGCAGGCGCAGTTTGGATGGTAGTCCACAGCGTGACCTGTGTAAAGAACAGGAAGGGGTTCACCGGTGCGTTCGTCATGGTCCCGCCTTGCCCTCTGAAGCTCTGCTCGCTGAGATGCTGAATATATGCCGTCAGTGGTGGCGCTAAAGTTGCATGGGTGGAATCCGGGCTTGTCACGATGCCACGATTGCCATGAAATATGCTGTTATCTTGATTGGTGAGGATGACGGGCGCAGGCGCAGTTTGGATGGTAGTCCACAGCGTGACCTGTGTAAAGAACAGGAAGGGGTTCACCGGTGCGTTCGTCATGGTCCCGCCGTGCCCTCTCATGGTGAGTGCTCCATACCGTGATATCATCTGCGTACTGCAAAAACTTGATTTCAGGGATATCATGTAAGCGCCACGCCAATGGGATGAAAGTAATCTTGAACAACGTCGGAGACAATACTGATCCCTGGGGCACGCCACGTAGTGAAACGAATGAACCAACAGTGTCACCGCTGAGGCGTATTGCAAATTTTCTTCCGTCCAAAAATGATGCGACAAACGTGCGTACTCTCGGAGGGAGATGAAGCATGTCAATGGCATTCAGGATTGCAGCATGACTGATGTTGTCATATGCCTTTTCAACATCCATTGCTAATATGGTACGTACATTGCGGCTGCGGGTAGATGACAGAACTGCTGATGCCAAGACAGCCAACCCGTCCTCTGTACCTATGTACGGACGAAATCCAATTTGAGCAGGGTGATAAACACCGTGCTGTTCAAGCCACCAAGAAAGTCGTGTAGCTAGCATTTTCTCTGCGAGCTTGCAAAGCGTTGATGTTAAGGAGACTGGTCGTAAGTTGGCGAGATCCGTTGGAGGGTTCCCAGGTTTGGGAATAGGGATCACGACAGCGGTTTTCCAGCTCTCGGGTACGACACCATCAAGCCACACTTTGTTTATGGTGTCTAGTAGTTGAGGAAGTGCAGCAGTACTGAGGTTCTTGTAAACCTCATACTGAATTTTGTCCAGGCCGGGCACTGTTTTCTGTTTCGCATCGTCAATTGCAGCCAGCAGCTCGCACATCGAAAAGGGGCTCGAATTCCATCTGCGTCGGCAGCAGATGGTAATTTCCATGCGTCTGCAGGGATACCTGCCAAATTAAGGTTTACAGCTGAAGGAGGCAGTATATCGTATTTTGGGAAAAATTTTCGAGCAGCTTCTTTGGCGAAATCGCCCAGGCGACAGATTAGCCGCAAAGCATGCTGTTGCTGCTGCGTCAGTAGAACGACGACAATGTTCCATTGCACGAAACGTTCGCCATAGTGAGGCATTCGATGATTTATCAGAAAATTGTTCACACCATGCATGCCACTGGCGTCGCGAGAGATCGCGTTCATATCTCCGAGCCTTCGCGGTAAGATAATTCAGTCGTGTACGTACCTGCCCCGAAGTAGGGTCTCGCGTAGCAGCCAGCTCAGCTTGACGGCGGGCTGCCCACAAATTAAGCAGGCCGAGATCTGGTGCCGGTCGACCTACATCAATCCAGGTAGTAGTGGTAGCGCTGTTTAGTGCTCTCTGTATACGGTCAACAAGGAGTGACGGCGAATCTGAAGACATACTGTCGATACATGAGCGAAAGTTGTCCCTGCTTATCACAGAACATTTACGGCGTTAAGGGCGGAGACGGGAGGGATGGAGACCGATGAGGATAGGGTGGTGATCACGTCCCCAGCAGTCCGGCTCCATGTGCCATGAGGGAGTTCCTTCGCCCAACCACCACGACAAGTCTGGAGCATAGGCAGCACTACGTATGTGACGCACAGGCCGTGTTGCTGTCCCAGGGTGATTAAGCAGAACAAACAGAGCATCACACCTACCACGAAGGCTTGCAATCGGATACCCCCAATCTGGGTGAGGGGCGTTAAAGTCGCCTCCGACTAAAATTGGACACCCGGGGTATTGCCGACGAACACTTAATAACCAGCCAAGATTAATACGGGAAGAGGCGCCTCCAGCTGATCGAACGTAATAAGAAACAAGAACAACGGTTCCTTTCAGAAATTTCGCAGGAACTGCTACTACCTCTTGGTATGATGTGCACCAGTTTTAGAGAGAAAGGCGTACATGAGGAATACGCGTTTCAACATATATCGCCGCCTTTCCCGGGGGAGAAGCGGTCTGCATGCGACGGTCGGTCATTGAAGGAGACACGTAGCCACTGAAGCCAGGAATAGATGTCAAGGCGTTCGTTTCCTGAAGTAACATAGCCCACACCCGAAGCTTGTTAAATCGCAGTCGGGTCTTGAGCTCGGCCACCTTCGTGGAAATGCCTCTACAGTTCTACTGTAGTACACCAGGACAACCGGATTTCGCCATTTTTGTGTGCTAGTCCAAGCGCTGTAGTATCACAGATGTCAGGTTGGACAACTAGTTGACCATATAGAGGAGCAGCGATGTTGCAGAGTTATCATTGGGCGTTGTGGTACTCTGGGAAGAGGCAGCCAATGGCCCTGTTGCGCGGGATGAAGGCGGTTGTGTTGGGGAATTACTAGATTTGCGGTTACTTCTGCAGCTCGCCGACTTCGAGCAAGCATTTCGCGGTGTTGTCGGAGCTTAGAGACCTCTGCTAAGAGACGATTGATTTGCTCATCCACTACAGCCATATCGTCGTCTGGTAGATCAGTACGCTGCTGTATTGGCTGTTGTCGACGGCGTTTCTTGAGCACCGTATCATTAGACTTTGTCTTAGCTGGAGGTGCATTCGAAGCGGGCTCAGGAAGATGTTTTTTTGAGTGACCTTTTGTGCAGCAGGAGAACCCAGGGGTTGTGTAACGTGATTGTTTCGTTTTCGTCATATTTGTTTTTATCTGGGCCTTGGAGTGAAGGCTTAGGCATAGTTGTGAGTCAGCGCTTGTACTGTGGCTATTGAACTGAAAATTGGCTACTGTGGCTACTGTGGCTATTGGAATTTGGCGATTGAAGCCTCTGCAAAAATTGCGTTCCTGAAGAGACACCATCTTCGTTAGCTTGGGCGCACTCTAAATGAGCTACATGAGCTAGAAAGGGTTAGCCCGGGTGCCTATGTGAAGAAAAAGAATAACGTAAAGGCAGCCCTTCAACAATTTGCGATGGAAAGATGCAAGGGGGCCTTGGTAAGATCTAGTACCCGAAGGTTTCTTGACGAGCAACCTTCACGTCGGGCCATGAGGGATGAAAGAGAGAATGGTCTTGTGAAGGAAACATTGGAAATTCAGTATGGTTATTGCCCATACATCGACGCTCCCGGTATTCATGCTGCTTTCTATGACTATTATCGAAAGCTGTTCCGCAGTTTTGAAAAACCGAATCAGGGTTCCGATTATAATTCCTTACTTGAAAACTTTCCTCGACTAGACGATGAGAAGGTGGTGTAGTGGAGGGACCCATCACTTCGGACGAAATAAATCAGCGATTGTGGCCTTCAGAGTCGAAAATCGCCTGGCCCAGATGGTATTACTAACGACTTCTATAAAACATTTTCGCCTTGCCAAGCGCCTGCTTTGATGGAAGTTTTCCAAGCATCTAGTTATGTGGGTTTCCTGCCTCGCACTTTCTATTTCGGCCACACCATTTTATCACCGCATTCTTAGACGCATACAACTAAATACACTGCTTACTCCTGCCCGATCTTTTCTATACAGAATCATGCATTCCCCTGCATGCCCAAATTGCCCAGAACACTATGCAAACTTGGAGCATTGCATCTTTTCATGCCCTGTCGCCCTCCAATCTCCTCACTTTTGACACCCTCCTCCCCCAACGTGGCGGGCTTGGTTAGCCTCTGACCAGCTGCAAGATCAGTTGGCCTTGGTGACCCTGGCCCAGAACATTCTCAACGCTTAATGTAATGCGTTAAATGAAGTTGTTTCCTCCTCTTCCTCCTTAATTTCCTAAAGGAAAGATACTAATAGGTTAAAAACTGTTAAAGGATATCGTACAATTTCGCTCTGCAATGTTGATTATAAAATTTTTGGCAAGGAGCTTTGCTGTCACTTGCAGCTGGTAATTGTGAGTATGATAAGTTAGCATCAGGTATGTGATTTTAGAGGGCGCAGTTTTCAAACACACCACCATATTGCACGTTCAGTAATGAAGACAGTATCAGATGAGACGGGCGTAGTAGCTCTGATTCAAATTGACCTGGCGAAGGTGTTTGTTAAAGTTAGGGACGAATTCTTGTTCGCGGTCTTGGAGCATGCAAACATTGGTGACGTTTTGCTCAAAGGGATGAGGCTGGGCTATATGAACTCGTGTACAAGACTAATTCTTAGTCTTACCTTAGTGCAAAGCCTTAGTGTATATTCTATTGTAAAATTATTGTTTCAAATAAAAACAAATTGTTAATCAGGAGCTAACAAAACCAACACCATTAGAATCATCTGTTCGTCAAGGATGTCCACTGTCTGCATTGTTGTTTGCCTTATATCTGGAACCCCTCTGTCTACGTATGATTAACAGTGAAGCTATTCGGCTGTAACGGGGGCACTACTGGTCGCGCCGATTTGTCCATAGACTCACAGACAGCGCAAGACTGAATGAACTGTACCACCTATCTGTCCATTTCTGACCACCAGTACTTTTCCCGCAACCGTTGTTTCGTGCGTGAAATACCTGGGTGCGACTCATGAGCTGCTACCAGGAGCCGCCCAGTTTGCGCCGCGCGCACAACGAACCGCTCGCAATAAGATGAATCCCTCCAGCGACAGACAGCTCGTCTCGGATGTGATGAAAAGAGTGTGCACCTGATGGTAGATTCTTACTTGGAGGCAATGAAGAGGTAGTCCACTGCATAACGTTCTGCAGTATTTGATCCTGCGAAGTTTCAACAACGAACTCTTCATGGGTTATGCACGACGAAACAATGCATGCTGCGCCATCAGACCCTTCCGGCTCCACGTGTCTCACGAAAGCAGATTGGGGCATTCGTGACAGCACATCCGCCCCAAAGTTTTCACTGCCCTTCTCAGCTTCTACTGTATAGTTGTAATCGAGCAGCCGGGCATGCCATCTTGCAATTCTGAAGGGTCTGCGACCCACCCATTTTGTTGACAGTAGAGTTACCAGAGCCTGGTGATCTGTGCGCAAAATAAACGAACGGCCCCACAGATACACACGCCAATGGTCGCAGGCCCATAAGCATTCCAGGCCTTCCAGCTCGCCAGTCGAATACTTCTTTTCCGCTTCTATACTGGAAGGGAAAGCAACCAAAACCACTTCTTGACCCCGCCGAAGCTGCAATACTGCTCCGAGGCCAATTCCGGACGCATCAGTTGTAACGATGGTCTCAAGGGCAGGATCGAACAGCTGCAAGCATCTGTAAGACACAAAATGACGCCCTTCATCAAAACAAGTTTGGCACTTCGAATCCCACTGGAGCTTGGAATCTTTCCGCAGCAGCTCGCGAAGAGGTTCGACCATCTCGGCGTATCACGGAACGAACTTCGCGTAATAGCCCGTCATTCCAAGGAAAGAACGTAACGTTGACTTCTCCGTCGGGGCACGTGGGTTCCGAAGGGCGTCAATGTTGCTCTGCAGTGGTCATACGCCCTTATTACCCACGAAATGACCGCGGAATGGAAGTTCGCTCACACTGAAAATGCACTTTTGATTTAAATTCAACCCTTTATCAGTGAAGCGCTGCAAAACTTGCCTGTGGTTTGCGTTATTCTCGTTAAGTAAGCTGTTAAAAACTATGATATCATCTATGTAGCAGAAGGTATTTCTGCACGATTGCAAAATCGTAGTCATCTTTTTATGAAACGCTGCTGGTGCTGAAGCAAGGCCGAAACATACACGTCGGAATCGGTACAATCCTTGGCCCGTAATAAACGCTGTTAAATCTCTGCTTTCTGCGCTCAACAGAGCTTGGTGGTAGGCTGCAGCTAAATCCAATCTCGAAAAATATTTTGCACCATGCAGCTTACTCAGGAGCTCTTCTGTGTGCGGCATCGGAAACTTGCCGACGACAGCTGCCTTGTTGGGCTCAAGTACACCAACACATAAGCGTATTCACCCGTCCTTTTTCAGCACAATGACAAGCGGCGATACCCATTCAGAGCTGTCAATTTTTTCAATGATGCCCTCACGTTCAAGACGGTTTAGTTCTTCGGACACTTGCAGTCAGCTTCCCATTGAGTAAGTGTGCGAACTCGGCGTACAATTCTCTGGGAATGCCCTGAGGCGCCTACGAAGGTTTCATGAAGTTTACGCACCTGCCGTCGATTTCCAGTCGCAGGGCGACGATGGCGTCTAATCCCAGAATGTCCGTTCCTTCAGATACGACTTGGGAAAAGCACATTTGCCTGGCGGTCGCGGAATACAACGGGAGCGACGAAATATCTCCGCAAAGCAATGCGATTGCGTGAAAAATCGAAGAGGGTGGCTACAGATGGTGGCTACGGAGCCGAAAACTTCAGGTTCTAGATGTAGTTGCAGACAAAATTGGCACCGCCGAGCCGGTGTCTACTAAAAGTGAAATAGTGACAGCGTGCACTTGCACGTCCACCTGTATTCCTGTTGTACGGCTTGGTCCAAGTTGATGAACTGTCATAACTATAATGTCATCTTCGGCAGAGACTTCTCGAATAGCCAAGGACTGCCTGGGCTCTCCCAGACTTCTGCTGATATGTTCAAAATGACCGAACTTACCACATTTCTTTCAAGTCTTTGTTATAGCAATACACGTTGAACAACTTGCGATGTGTCGCGGGGAGCCGCAGCGGAAACAAACTCTAGAATTGGCTGTTGGCAGGCCTGCCGCTTCTCTAGAGGCTGCAGAAAGCTCTCGTGGCACGGCTGGGGATGCATGACGCTCGATTACGTGATCTGTACGTGGAGTTTGTTGCAGGGAATGCTGTTCTGTCGTTTCTATTGTTTTGGCAATGTCGAGCGCCCGTTGCAACGTCGTAGCAGAACCTTCTAGCAGCAGTCGCTCCCGTACCTGGTAGCGGCCCGTCTTTTCTACAAGCTGGTCCCGAC
The DNA here is from genome assembly GCF_055883805.1 of Amblyomma maculatum. Lineage (NCBI taxonomy): Eukaryota > Metazoa > Arthropoda > Arachnida > Ixodida > Ixodidae > Amblyomma > Amblyomma maculatum. Next base: position 203,018,276 of record NC_139347.1, on the reverse strand, counting down.
TCAAATATTCCACTTGCGTACCGAAGGCACATGTAACAGAAAGCTCTCGAAGAGCTGTGACAAACAAATTCCCGGATTCATCTGGCAGCTGGCGGAAACATTGTCGCTCAACGACGACATCAGTAGTGGCAATGAAATAATCCTCGAGTGTTTCCGTGGCGATGTCAAGTTCATCCTGCTTTATCGTTGTCTTATCGGCCGCTTCCTTGTCTTGCGGTTTTGTTGCTGAGACTGCTGACAGTTCTTTTGGCAATGTGTAGAAAATGCGCTGCCCTTCAACGCCCAAGCAATGTAGCAAGAGGGCTTCCCGACGAGCAGCAGGGCGGCCGTTGTTCCCCGAGGCCAGCAGATAATTTTCAAATATCCTTCTCCACTGCTTCCACGGAACGGCTGGCCTTCCCGGCGCTGACAGGAATTCCAGCGGCTGAAGCAGGCTCACCTTGTAGCTTATTGGCGCCCATTCCTAGTTATCCTCGTCGCCATCTATTGTATCACCGGATGGCGCACGCCCAGCGGAACATGCAGCCGGCTAAGCAGACACGATGCCAGTAGCCGAACGACGAATAACACCCTTTAATACATTAGTCGCGGCAATATATACTCATACACAGGCCACCCGTGGCGCCCTCCATGACAGGCTAACAGAACTACATCAACTACAACATGACTGTTCAGTCTTTGGAAAACCGCATGATGGACAGACATGCCGAGCCATCGAGATAGTCCAAATCCGTGTTTCGGGAGCAGTGTGCTTAAGTGAGAAGTGAATATGCAGCAACGAAAAGCCTCCAAACTGGCTGCCGTACCTAGATGCATATGTGTGCCTCTCCGAATTTTGATATTTTGATCATGGTGCATTGTCGGGCTAGGGATATGGCGGGCTCGTATTAAGCAGCCCTGCAATTTTAGACATGAGCAAGTTTAGGTAAATGGAGTTTTTCTTTTTGTATAAAAGTTTTCCCATGCAATAAAGAAAAAGAGCCCTCATGGCCTAATGGATAAGGCATCGGTCTCTTATATCGGGGATTGCTGTTCGAATCCCGCCGCGGGCAGAAAGATTTATTTTCATCGTCGAAGCTTCATTCCGCGTGCTCAAAAAGGTGCAGTAAAGAAGTATGCGCCCTACGCGCAACACGTTACTTTCGCAACGCTGGGAAGCTGTTCGCAGGGTCCACTAGCATATCACCGCAGCGCCTGCTTTTGAAGGACACATATATTTTTTGATTTATTAGACTAGGACAGCGGCCCAAGGCCCAAGATTATTTCTTAGTTCACAAGGAGCGATTTAAAACATCTTAGACGGCTATCGCAGCTGCCCGTAGGGCTTTGATAGTTGGTTTTGACCCTAAGTAATCTCAATCGTCTTGAGCAGTAGAGTATCCTATGGGATAACTCATTTAGCCTAAGTCCGCATCGCCACTCTAAATCACAGACCCATTTCGGTAAGTTTATTACTTCATATTGTCACATCACTGTGCTGGTCTTGGCGATATTTCTATTTCTTGCGCATTCAAGGCGAGCCTCAAGCAGGAGGAGAGCGGATACCGAATGCAAAGTATTTGCAGCCAGGTACCGATGGAAGCGAGGAGGTCAGCGTTTTGAATGCCGTCTCTCTACGAAGTTGAAGCAGCGTTAACACTGCTTCAACTCTTAATACCTTCTACCATAACATAAATGAGAGCTCTTATTTTATCAGTAACTGCTTTTTGAGCTGTTGGTTCGGTCAGCGCCCCTTTTGGTTCTTTGCCCATCCACCTATTTTGAAAATATGGTGTATTTTCTTGCCTGCATGAAAGTAACAGCATCTCAAAACTTAATTGCGCATAAAGCGAGAACTATAGCAATTACTCTCATGTGGAATAGCAATAACAAGGAATTGCCAAATACTTTACAAACATGTCAGCTGGGAGCCAGCAGGCACGGATATACTATACCGCATGCTCTTCCCTCAAAACGTCATATGGGAAGAGAGACTATCTCAGCGATCAGCACATATACGCTAAATAATGTTATGAGGCTCCTTCATCAAGGTGATGACAAAAATTGGATACTATGCTTTTGGACTTCGAAATTCTAGACATGGCAGAAAGAACAGCGGGCTAAACCAGAGGCGGCTTATAACTTGATCGCAAAATATTTAGATAATTGAAACCACAGGCACTACGCTGCAGCGCGAATAGCTCTCTTGAAAACTAAAAGAAGAGCTTATGGCGTTAAAAAACAAGAAGAAAGATGTTGAAATCGAACTACAGGGCCGGCTTGCACGATAAAGTCCGAGCTAAGTCCAGACTTAAACGGTGTCTTTAGAAAGACCACGCTTATTTAAGACGGCTCGAGTTCCGAACGTCGAACGCTTCGGGTTGTTCACCAGAGTGGCTTCCCAGAACGGCCTCAGCAACCACTTGGGGCATTTTTCCTCGTAACACAATCTTAAGCCGCAAAAAGCAACGGCACGGATTTTACACAACGCAAAATTGACGGAATGTGTACATCTTACAGCAGGGACAGTGCCAGCGCATCCCTGTATTTCCCTAATTTATCTACTTAGACACCTGGCGTCCTTGTGTCTTAACCAAGACAGCACTAGAGTCGTAATCATACAAGCGACTTATTCAAGTCAGGACTGAAGCCCAGTCTTAACTCCAGTCTTAAGCGGCCATGCTAGTGGCCTATTCTTTAGACTCCAGTTAAGTCTGGACTTAGCTAAGACAGTCTTAAGATTGTTTTGTGCAAGCGGGCCCTGGTTTAAATTACTCGGCTAAGTTAGTTGCAGATTAAACTTATTCATTATCACAATTGAGTCAGTCCCCATCAGTGAGAAATTGAAGGCTGTGCAATTTATAATAACAACGAAGTTAAAACTCCTCGTCTGCTTCCCCTCGACCCAAACATATAACACTGCACAATTCTTGGGCGGTTGGTCTAAAGTTGAAAGAATGAGTAGTGTTTTGAAAAGGCAACTTGTCTCAGGGAGAGCACATTTCCGAAAAACGAAAGAACATGAAAACTGCTATAACTGTTGTCGAATAAACACAAAAATATAGAAGGACAAATGACTGAAAACCGATTTGCGTGCATCAGAAGTGGAAAAAATATATTTATTTATTGGAGTGCAGAAACTGGCCTTTACCGCATGAGAACAGAAGACATGAAAAAACTATTTCTATTCTATAAAAGACCAAGAAGCAAAATGTTTCAGAAACACCTGCTAAGCAATAGGATATGAAATCAATACATCGTCCCCACGCTATGCTTATTTTGTTGCAGTTATGCCTGCATAAAGCACCCAATGCTAAAACGAACACCCGCTCGTTACGAACATGTACAGGTCTATACCGTCAGAGGATCAGTCACAGCTCGGCGCTGCATCTAAATTAACCCAAACAACCGTGATCAAAGGAATCTGTTATAGAGAACACTGACGTACCGGAAACTATAATCTCCCTCACACGAAGGAAGCGAGGTTCACGCCAGATGGTAGACGGAAGATTGTCGCCCCGCTTCAATGATCACTTGAAGATATCACTTCCCCCCCCCCCTCTGTAAAAAAGCGAGGGGCACTGCAAAATGCATTCAAAGGCCATTCACAGTAAGTGAACTAGACGAGGAGCTGGGTGCTCACTTTTCCGCGCTCCTATTTTTCCGCAAGCTGCAAATGTCGACATTTATTACTTCGCCCTTGTCCGCTAGGCTGACACAGTTCCAAACATTGTAGGTATAGGTCATGAGGTAACAGATTTCCTTCAGGAAATATTGCCACCTGACGGTTCGAGGTAGCGCTAAAACGACAAAGAAGTTGGAGACTCTCGCGCGCTTCGGCTAGTTAACCCTTGTGGACTCTTGAGCTTGTGTCTTCGTGCTACCGTTTCTCGGGAACCTCTCTCTCGACTGTGTGTATCTGCCCCTGTTGCCGATACCCCTAAATCCCTGTCTTCGTGACAGTTTTGGTGGAGCCGCTGGGTAATTGTCCTCTCAATGTCGCACACCCCTCCGCGAACCAACGACACCGAGCTTTTGCCTGTGGACACGCCAGTCCATCGCGTCAGCCGGAGGAACCTGGGCCTTCCTCCCGAACACGGGCCCTTGGAGTCCACTTCAACAACGAGCCTCCGGCCAGCCACGCAAAGCACTACGACAGTCATGCAAGGTACTCCTGTTTACGTTCAAAACCCCCGAGTGCCGAAATCGTTCCATGGCACTGCGCATGAAGACGTTGAGGATTGGCTAACTCAGTTCGAACGAGTCGCATCCTTTAATCAGTGGGACGACAGCTTAAAGCTACGGAACGCCATTTTCTGCCTGGAAGACCATGCTTTGACATGGTATGAGAACCGAGAAGGCACGATAACATCATGGCCTCAGTTCCGCCGTCTTATCGAAGAGGCGTATATCAGCCTTGATAAGCGCGAACGAGCAGAACGTGCTCTACAATCTCGAAAACAGATGCCAAACGAGTCCGTCATGATGTATGTTGAGGACATGAGGAAACTATTTCGACGTGCGGATCCCAACATGTCTGAAGAGAGAAAGCTGCGCCACCTCATGCATGGGGTTAAAGAACAGCTTTTTGCTGGTCTTGTACGTAGCCCACCAACTACAGTTACCTCATTTTTAACAGAGGCGGTCACCATGGAAAAGATCCTACACCAGCGCCGCTCGGCGGTCTACGACAGCCCAATCCTCGCTACGACTGCTGCCGAGCCTCTTACAGCTGCTGTAAGAAATACTGAACAGCTCCGAGATCTTATTCGTGCGATTGTACGCGAGGAACTGCAGAAGGTTTGTGGCACGTTCCAACCCAGGGGTGATTCTCTCGCACATATGATCCGTGAAGAGATTCAGCAAGTCACGCAGCCATCTCTGCATGTTGCTGAAGCTCAAAGTACCCCTGTTCCTGATTATTCTCGTCCGACTTACGCTGACGTTCTCCGACGCCCAGTTCCCGTCCAAGCTCCGTTGTCTACGTTACCACCAACCCAGTGCATGCCCGTCCAGCAGCCAATGCAATACATTCCTGTACAGCAGCCTACGCGGTACGTGCGGCCACCGCGACCAAACTTTCGACGAACGGACGTCTGGCAGGCACCTCGGAGCCGCCGCCTTTGCTACCACTGTGGGGAACCTGGTCACATTTTCCGGTGGTGCCCTTATCGGGAACTCGGACAGGAGGGCTTTTACACCAACGCACCTAGACGCACGTTCGGACAACTACCTCGTGACATTGGAGACAACCTCGCACAAGAGAGCCTCCGGATGGCGCGCCGACAATCCAGGTCTCCATCCCCACGTCGGCAAACCGCTTCAACAACTGGCAACTTCCCGCGAGCACCGCCTGGTCGCTCGCCAAGCCCCCACCGGGAAAACTGAGTAGAGCGACCTCCGGGGGCGGGGCCGCTAAATGTCAGCACAAAGAAGTCCCCCCAATGAGAACAGATATGGATTTTGGAGCAGAAACGACAGCATTTGGTTCACGAGACCGGCTATCGCTGGACATCCCTGTGTGCATCGATGGTCATAATGTCAGCGCTTTAGTGGATACCGGAGCAGACTTTTCGATTTTGAGTGGGAAACTGGCAGCGACCCTTAGGAAGGTTATGACACCATGGTGTAGCACACAAATACGCACGGCTGGGGGGCATGTAATTACTCCTATTGGACAGTGCACGGCTAGAATCCAGATTCGTACTTCAACGTTCGTTGTCAGCTGCGTCGTTCTCCGGGAATGTTCTCGTGATTTGATTCTCGGTGTGGATTTCCTGCGGGAATATGGCGCCATCATCGATCTCCGACAGCGAACGGTCTCGTTCTCAACGGAGAAAGCGGCTGCCAGCCCCACCGATGGCCAACGTACGTGCGCCCTACGGGTTTCAGCCGAGTGTGTTTCAGTGCCTCCCCGCTCCAGCGTGTTTGTGAGTGTTGTGTGCGACGGGCTTCGTGACGGGCCGATAATAGCTGAAAGCAACCGTTCTTTTTTATTTTCTCATGGCATCTGTGCAGCTCGAAGCTTAATTATTCTCAGCAATGGTCACTCTGAGCTTCTCGTCACGAACTTCACGAATGAATCTCGCCACCTCTATCGCTCTACTGCCATCGCTTTCGGCGAACTGTTAAATGAAGGTTCTGAATGTTTTGCGTTTGACGTTATCGATACTCCCAGTGTTCTAGACCGTATCGATGTTAGCAGTGACCTTTCTTTCTGTCAACAACGCGCTCTGCGTGCCCTACTGCTGGAGTACGCCCCGTGCTTTGCCTCATCATCGAAAGTCCGGCAAACTTCTATCGCCAAGCATCGCATCATAACGTCTGACGATGCCCGACCTATTCGACAGCAGCCGTACCGTATTTCGGCCAAAGAACGTGAGGCAATTCGGACACAAGTCCAGGAAATGCTTAATGATGATGTTATTCAGCCGTCTAAAAGTCCGTGGTCGTCGCCCGTCGTGTTGGTTAAGAAAAAGGATGGCACGCTGCGTTTTTGCGTTGATTACAGGAAACTGAATGACATCACAAAAAAAGATGTATATCCGTTGCCCCGTATCGACGATTCACTCGATCGACTTCGCAACGCCAAGTTCTTTTCCTCAATTGATTTAAAAAGTGGTTATTGGCAGATAGAAGTGGATGAGCGCGATCGGGAAAAGACTGCCTTTGTGACACCCGATGGCTTATATGAATTTAAAGTATTGCCTTTCGGTCTGTGTTCAGCGCCAGCGACGTTCCAGAGAATGATGGACACCGTACTTGCTGGTCTTAAATGGCAAACCTGTTTGGTTTATTTGGACGACGTCATCGTGTTTTCAGAAACGTTTGACCAACATCTTAAGCGGCTGCGAACGGTATTGGACGCTCTTCGCTCGGCCGATTTGACACTCAAACCGGAAAAATGTCACTTTGGATATCAGCAGCTAAAATTTCTCGGTCATGTGGTTAGCGCTGACGGTGTCCGGCCTGACCCTGATAAAACAGCCGCTGTAGCCAATTTTCCCATCCCTACCACGAAGAAAGCAGTCCGACGTTTCTTGGGCCTGTGTGCGTACTATCGCCGTTTCATTGCCGATTTTGCCAAGATTGCAGAACCTTTGACGCGCCTGACACGTGATGACGTCCCGTATGTCTGGTCTTCCGAGCAGCAGGAGGCATTCACCGAGCTGCGCCAACGGCTGCACAACCCTCCCGTTCTTGCACACTTCGATGAGGACGCTGCCACCGAAATTCACACCGACGCCAGCAATGTCGGTCTGGGTGCTGTTCTGGTCCAGCACCAGCAAGGCGAGGAAAAAGTCATCGCTTATGCCAGCCGCACCCTTTCTCGGGCAGAATCAAACTATTCAACTTCTGAAAAGGAGTGTCTCGCCGTCGTTTGGGCCACAATGAAATTCCGACCTTACCTCTACGGCCGTAAATTTAAAGTTGTGACAGACCATCATGCTTTGTGTTGGCTAGCTAGTCTTCGAGATCCATCAGGACGTCTTGCACGGTGGAGCCTTCGTATGCAGGAGTTTGATTACTCTATCGTTTATAAATCCGGACGCAAACATGAAGATGCTGACACGCTGTCTCGATCACCCGTGGAGTTGGCCCGTGATAGTACGGATGAAGACGCCCATTTTCTTGGCATTATCAGTTCCTCTGATTTAAAGGCCCGGCAACGGGCTGACCCAGACCTCAAAACTGTGATCGATCATCTGGAGGGTTTCGATTCTACAGTATCTCGACTGTTTGCTAAGAACTTGTCATCCTTCTGTACGCGCGACGGAATCCTCTACAAGAAAAGCGCCGGCAACAGTGACCGAGCCTATCTTCTAGTCATCCCTGAAGATCTCCGCGATGAAATCCTTCATGCTTGCCATGATGAACCCACCGCTGGACACTTGGGCTTTGCACGCACTCTAACGAGAGTGCGCCAGGCCTACTACTGGCCCAAACTTACCGCCACCGTTCATCGATATGTTAGAGGTTGCCGCGAGTGCCAGCGACGCAAGACACCGCCATTGAAGCCAGCGGGTTTCCTGCAGCCTATTCCCCCACCGCTAGTACCATTCGACCAAATTGGTATGGACTTTCTTGGCCCTTTTCCTCTATCGTCAGCTGGCAATAAGTGGATTATCGTGGCTACAGACTATCTGACACGTTACGCGGAAACTATGGCAGTGCCACGTGCAACATCCTCCGAAGTGGCACAATTTTTCATGACGCAGATTGTCCTCCGACATGGCGCCCCTTCATACGTCATTACTGATCGTGGCAAGGCATTTACAGCGCGTCTTCTTGAAGAAGTTTTCCAACTAAGCCAGACACATCACCGAAAGACTACTGCTTACCATCCTCAGTCTAATGGCCTTACTGAGCGACTAAACAAAACAATAGCGGACATGCTCGCCATGTATGTCGATGTCCGGCATAAAACATGGGACGAGATATTGCCTTATGTCACATTTGCATATAACACGGCCGTCCAAGAAACAACTCGATTCACTCCGTTTCGCCTAGTATACGGACGCGATGTACAGACCATGCTCGACGCTATGCTGCCATGTGCGGCTGACGACCAGCTGCTTACCGCTGACGCAGAAGAATTCACCACCTACGCTGAGGAAGCTCGCCAACTCGCCCGTAATCACATTACAAAACAGCAAGCAACAGATGCACGCCGATATAACGACCGCCATCGCTATGTCGTGTTCCAGCCTGGTGACAAAGTCTGGGTGTGGACACCTGTCCGGCGCCCAGGCTTGTCAGAAAAACTTCTCAATCGTTACTTCGGACCTTACAGAGTGTTGCGTCGCCTCTCAGAAGTTACGTACGAGGTTATTCCAGACGGAACTGTACCGAGTTCTTGTCGTCAGTGCTCGTCTGACCTGGTGCATGTGCTTCGCATGAAGCCGTATTTTACCCGCTGAAAGTCATATTTGCCATCCGGAGCAGTTTTTTTTTCTGTGAACTTGCGGTTTTTTTTTCGAGGGAGGGGGGGAATAATGCCACCTGACGGTTCAAGGTAGCGCTAAAACGACAAAGAAGTTGGAGACTCTCGCGCGCTTCGGCTAGTTAACCCTTGTGGACTCTTGAGCTTGTGTCTTCGTGCTACCGTTTCTCGGGAACCTCTCTCTCGACTGTGTGTATCTGCCCCTGTTGCCGATACCCCTAAATCCCTGTCTTCGTGACAATATAAATTCATAATAAAATCGAACATACTAAGGGACAGGAAGTATGGAAAGTGATGAGATAAGCAAAGGATTAGGATATAGTTGTCCATCATTTATACGATAAGTATGAAAAGGAGCTAAAAGAAAGTAATGGGGCTTAATCTTCTGTAACATTGACGTAAGAGTCGTATAGCAACGCCTTGTTCTAAGGTTTGAAAAATTCGTTAATTCTTGTAGAGATGAAGGGGACACTCTAGGCTTCAGTTTTAGTACCTTTAAGTCGGGGTCTAATGATATTTCATGTCTAAACCGGTCAAGTGCTTAAATTATAAGGCCAGAAAATACGCCGAGTGAGAGAATATAAAAGACTGGCATACATAGAAAAGCATGAACAGTATGATGACGAAGACATGACGGATTAATGAAGTACAGGGCAATGTGGGGATACCCCAGGTATGAGGTGCTGATGAGTATTTGCAAAGGAATTCGGTGGCAGTGCTAACGTTCGTGAATGCGGTTTTGGACCGAAAGGCAGAGGTACAGTCGAGATTAGAAATAAATCAGACAGCTGTTGGACGATTAGCCCCGGTGTACACGGCAAAAGCAACAACTTCGTGTTACGATGTGATATGGGCTGGGCAAGATGAAATATTATATGAGGGACGCCTGAGCAAAATTGACAATTATAGTCGGCAGCTAGAGTATTTAAAAACCTATACTTAAAAATTGGTGACTTAGAATGGAGGAAACAACTAGAAAACTAATTAGTAAATATGCAGGACCCAAGAACGGAGAAATAAAGTTCGCATTCCAAGCAATATTACAGTCCAGTCCAGCATTCCATTCTTCTTAAAGTAAGTTGCTTTTATCAATTTTGGGAAGCAGTTACGAGTCTATGGTTAGTTCTTGCCTTGCACCTCGAAACGAAGCTGCATGTTACGAGTCTGTGGTTATTTCTTGCCTTGCACCTTGAAACTTGGACGCTCATGCTCCGACTCATTCCTTCTACTTTTCCTTCGAAAAACAGTGCGCCTAGTGCATAAATTTCATCGCTGCTACGAAGAACGGGGTAAGCCTTTTGGGCTATTTCCCGAGGAAGAGCACGTGTCCTCACAGTGTAATGGGCCTTTTTGGCTTTCTGGATTCTTCCAATGGTGATTGGAAATGGGTGGCGAAAATTCTCAAGAGCGAGTGCTGAAGACATGTTCGATTTCTTTCTGTTCCTGTTTCAGTTTTTTCTACTGCTTTCAGTGCCTTAAAATGTTTTGTGAAGCAGAGATCTGCTCTACATTTTCGCTTATATAAGTGATATATGGGTTGGACTGCCCTGTCCGCCCACAAACGTGCATGCTTACGCGGACAGGCAATGCATGTGAAACGAAATTTGCTTATAATTAACTTACTTAAACAATAAACTTACACTTACTGCGAGAGTGGTCAGTTCGAAACCCGCTGCCGGACACCCACCGGTAACAAGCGTCACCCGCCCCGGCGCCCGGCTCTCTCAGGGGTGTGCATTTGAAAGAGGCTCTGCTAACCCTGCTGTGCTCCTTCGAGGATATAAATTTTCGAACAAACTAATGACCTGCAAAGGTCGGGTTGACAGAGAAAAGCAGAAAGAAAGTGTCACATAATGGTCTTTTGCCGCACAAGGCGGACTTGTTGTTGTCCGATGGCGGAACTGATCACTGCCACATCGGAGCAACTATTTGAAAAAGCGCGCTATTTATTGCAAATCAATAATTCTTTTAGCAACACATACCGGAGAAAGAAGGACATTCTTCTCTGCTGAGCAGGATGGCGTGGACAATGAGTGAGTCTTCGGTCCATTTACTGCACGCTGACAAAGAAGGTGGCTTTGTGGTCGTACTGCTGAAGTTGTACATTGCAACGGCGCTATTGGCTACCAAAAAAAGAACTTTCAGGTAACATGTTTGAAGCCGATGAAGGCTAAGACACAAGCGGAAGCGCTTCTGGATCGATTGAATTCCGAAGGGATGAAGAGTGAAGTGTTGAACAATAAGGTCAACTAGTCCCTGTGTGTTTTGTGAAAACAGCCACAAGTTTGATCGCCTCTTTAGAGCCATCGCGACGGAAGCAAGAAGGCAGGCAATGTATCAGCCGGTAATTGCAAAGACGCCTGAAGAGTCTAGTATCTGAAACTACTTACAATATAAAAAGCTCAGATAAACTGCAGAAATTTCCAGAGAGAGATTGCCAGGCGTCAACTCGACCGTGTCTATCGATATCGGTGGGTTATACTGCTCATTTTCTCACCGCGAGTTGCTCAGCTCAGTCCGCAACTGTACTGCAATGATCGTGGGTAGTGTCGTTCTAGAATGCGTTCGGCATTCCAATAGTGGGTTTCCTAGAACTACAGAATATGTACCTCCTCTCAGCCATCGTGAGTTTTCAGAAGAAATTTTATGTAAAAACAACGAGATATTTGTATAGGCTCAAGTGTGACCGAAATTCTCACCGAGAAATATTAAGCCGCAGTTGACTGTTCCCTCTCGCGGGAGCTAACTGACGAACATATTGAGCTGGTTATCAGATATGTCGATGACTATTTAATTCTTTTAAAAATCAATACAGATAATGACCTACGAGTGGTCGCCAACAAAGTTTCTATGCGTATAAAATCTGTTGCCTGCAGCCTCAGCTTTGCCTTCGAAGTTAATGTTTCTAGTTCTTTAATCATATTTTAGTTTTAGGTGAACAGGACAACCTCTGTTGGGCGTACATGCCTCGGTCTAAAAAGGCTCTTAGACTAATCCAAGCTCATTAAGAGGAGAATTGCTTCCTCGTACCTGAGATCGTCACTTGTTTAGTCCTGTTATGATAAAATGCAACACAGTTTTGCCGCTCAAGTAGAAAGCCTAAGTTCTGCCGGTTTCCCCTGGGCTTCTTCACCCTGTATCCGAGGCTCTGTTTAAAACCCTATACCCATGTACAGCCTCATGGGAAACTGACAACCAATCACAAGAGCTGGACATTCGCAGTACTACACTCTGTACAGTTGTTAGAAAACGCGGTATGCCATACGCAGCCGATGGCGGAAACTGCATTACAACACCATCTAACAAGAGCTATCTAAGATCGAGACAATTGTGGCACGGCCGCTGGATTCGTGGTTATGGTATTGTACCATTTTTTTGAACAAGTATGTCACTTTTCTCTCTTACAATCGATATTGGCGTTTAGAGACAGTTTTGCCTGTCTGGAGTACCGTTGAGGCTGAGCCCAACAAATGGCAAAGCAGAGGTACAGAAAGGAAAGCACAAAAAAGACATTTAACACTCGAATCAGCTACATAAATATGCAAAGAAGTAGAAAGAGAACGAAATTGCTTGCAATAGAACAGCAGATTAAAACGACAAATTAGGTGTGTATGCTCTATTCAAAACACATCTCAGGAATCTGTAAGATCCGCTGTTTATTGAAGTTTACGTCTGGGAAAGGGCGCAACAGAACGAAAACGGAGAAAAAGGGGGGAGAGGTAGGCATTTTGATACACCAAGGAACAAATTGCAAAGAATAAAATCATCTTTCAAAGAACATATCTTGGTATCAGAAACAATGCCGGCATATGGACGTGGTTAGGGGTAGTTTATTTAGAGACGGGGGTCTATTCAGGCAGAAAAACAAGGACCTCGTTGAATTTCTCAGGGGCGATATGAATCATTTTGGATACGTGGCCGATATTTTTCAGCTTGGGGACATGAACGGCCACATCGACGATCTGGATTGAGAGATGGATTATAGCGGAAATTATGCTAGATTTCTGTAAGCGGATACAACTTAGTTATTGAAAATAGAAAAACAAAATATGAGGTATAAATCACGTAGGAATTCCAGAATAGACAGACCACGATTGAATACTCCCAGAGAAGTTATTGCAACCTCGCAAAGTAGAAAATAGACAAAGGGGAGTGTAGTCTGAGAAAGGATCATAAACGTATTAGTCTGCAGATGAAGCTCTTGATGAAAAAAGAAATGAAACTTAGACGGAAAGTGAACTCAAAACTAAACGACGATCAAATAGCGCAAATAGCAGCAGGCATAGAGGAAGCAATAGAGAAACGCCCCATTGAAGATTGGGAATATAATCAGGTGGTACTACTCATAAGGCCAAAAATTAAAGAGTTAAAGTAGCAAACCGCTGGAATGGAAAGAGGAAGGCACGGAGCTGGCGGAATAGGGAAATCAGGGAAGCCATTGAACAACGACGGGCCGCTTCAAGATAACACCGAAAGGCAAAAACAGCAGAGGTATCTCAGGAGGAAATAGACCAAAAATGGAAATCGTATCTCCAAAACAAACTGAATGCACAGGCCCTCGTCCAAAGTAAAATAAAACAGTACGCCGATGGCTGGATGACCGAAATCCACGATGTCACTAAAGGCGGACCAAAATATTCTGGACCCATGTAAGCTGGCTAGGTAAAAAGAATCAAAGAAAGCAGGAACTGGTTTAACATTATATGGGGGAAATTGTTTAAAGGGAGACAAAGCTGTGATCTACATTACATCAGTTATAGCCGAGTCATTTAAGAGCCACGATAAAGTAACCTCCGCAAATCAGCGAGCATCAAAGGACAGCCGGATACAAAGCAGCTTAGCACTGACCAATCTAAACTGGAAAAACGCGAACAAAAATATTCGTAAAGCAAATCTACAGCACTCGATGAAATCCCGCGCGAGCATTAAGGAAACGTTGTTAAATGTATTGGAAACAGTCACAACGAATAAGCCGATTCCGGACAGCTGGCGGAACAGTAAAATGATTTTGATTTTTAAAGGGAAAGGAGATATAATGTACATAAAATCCTACCGGCCGATTACGATAACATCTGTTATATACAGGTTCTCCATGCATGCGGTGAAATTAAAAATGCATCAAGGATAGAAAGTAAGAAGGCACTCGGAGATTTTTAGAACGGGTTTAGAATTTATAGGCGATAAGATGATAGCCGGTTCTTGTTTACCCATTGCATCGAAATATCTAGAGTGGAAAATAGACCTTTGTATTTTGCCTTCCTGGACATTAAGGGGCGTACGACAACGTAAACAGGGAACTCTTATGGAACATAGTAAAAGATGAAGGTATCGGTCATGAGACAACAGATTTTGTACAGAAAATACAACAGGATAACAAAGTAGAAATTACATGGGAAGAATAAGAAGTACGGGTGCTGTCAAGGTATGCAAAAAATTAGGACAAGGTTGTCCTCTATCACCGCTGTTGGTTATGCTTTTTATGATAGACATAGAACGGAGGCTACAAGAAAGTAATCTATGTTTTAACCTGTCATATAGATTAGGCGGAAAGATCGTAGAGCATCGCCTCCCTATTTTAATGTATGCAGACAATATTGTACTGTTAGCAGGTTGCCAGGAACACTTTGCAAACTCTAGCTAAGTATTGCGAAGATAAAGAGGACGCTCTAGGCTTCAATTTTAGCGCAGTTAAGTCAGGTCTGATGATTTTCAACGGCTCAATTGAATAGGGTCTTAAATACAAGGCGATGAAATACCCAGAGTGGCAGAATATAAATATCTTGGGGTATCGATAAACGAAGGATTGGCATACTTTGAAATGCAAGAGCAATCACTTATGGCAAAAAGGCGAAGAGATGCCGGGATAATGAGGCATATGGTTTGGTAGGGAAGCATCTGGTATCAGGTGCCTAGGGGTATCCCGAAAGTAATTATGGTGCCTGGGCTTACTTTCGGAAATGCGGGTTTGTGTCTAAAAGCAGAGGTGCAGTCGACATTATAAATAAATCTAAATCAGAGAATCGTCGGCCGATTGCCACTCGGTACTTACGGCAAAACTACAAACGAGGCGGTACAGAGAGATTAGGGCTGGGCATCTGTCGAAGCACGGGAAGCTCAGAGTAATATATTATATGAGGAACACCTGAGGAAATTAAACACTAACAGGTGGGCAGCTAAAGTATTTAATACCTATGTTTAAACAGCGTTGACTCTCAGTGTTGGAAAATGCCTAGCAATCTAACCAGTAAGTATGCTGGTCACAAGGAGGAGAAATAAAGAATGTTAAACATCACGTGAAAAGCACGGAAGGTAAAACTTGCATAAATTCGATAAAAAAGACGTGCACTTTAGTACTATACCGAAAGAGGAAAATTCAGAAGCTTTCTTTTATAACTGAAGAGGCAGTGCCCTACTTTTTGAAGCTAGATCATGGTGCCTTAACACATGCAGCTGCAAAAGGAAATTTAACCAACGAAGATGACACATGTGCAATATGTGTTATCCATGGAAATAATTGAACATCTTATATTCGAATGTGATGGCAGCCATACGGATGTCGATGCAGTAGCAGACACTCTTTCTAAGCCCCTGGAGTTTAAAGATACCAGTGGTCGGGTGAATGATTCTGCGGTGGAAGCTAGCAAAATGCGATTGGAAGATTGGTCTTTAAAGCAAGTGCAAAGACATAGTGTCGGTAATGTAGAAATAAAACTTCAATAAATGGAATGGTGGCATAGTTGAGCGATCTACAACAATACTCAAGACAGGGAAAAAACGAGTATGATAGCAACTGCTACTACCCTGTTTCAAAGGGGACGCTCTTCCATCCATCCATCCATCCACCAATCGGTCCATCCATCCATTCGCCCACCCACCCACCCGCTCACCCACCTATCCATTCATTCATCCATCCGTCCGTGCGTCCATGCATCCATCCATGCATCTATCCATCCATCAATTCAGCCACCATCCGTCCGTCCTTCTTGTCCGTCCGTCCGTCCGTCCGTCCGTCCGTCCATCCATCCATCCATCCATCCATCCATCCATCCATCCATACATACATACATACATACATACATACATACATACATACATACATACATACATACATACATACATACATACATACATACATACATACATACATACATACATACATACATACATACATACATACATACATACATACATACATACATACATCCTAGTCATCCCGAGTTGCACCAGCAGCTGCGTGTTGTATGCTACTTTTAACGCGATAGCGTTAAGGGCCCCGTGTCGCAGAAAAGTCGGTGTCGTCGTCGGCGGTCGTCGGCGGCCGCCGTCCCGCGTCGTCCGGCGTTGGCCGTGAGCGAAAAATCCCAGAAGCATTAATAAATAAAAACAAGTAGGAAAAATCGCCGACCTGAGGAATCGAACGTGGGCCTCCGGGGTGCGAGACGAGCACGCTAACCACCCCACCACGCCAACTAGATGGTTGAAATGGACAAAGGCGCGTCTATTGATTGCGGTGTTGTCTCAGGAATGTCCCATAGAGAAGTGTATTGTGGCGTATAATAATATTTATGAGCATGTAAATTACAGAATTACAGAGCACGCATTTAAGCAAGTGACAAGTTACTTTTCCGCTGTACTTCCTATTCGCTTGGCGTGCACGTAGCGCCATCATGCGTGTGGCGCACAGAATATGATAGACAGAGCATGACCTCCGAGATCTTCATCGCGCCGGCTTGGATGACACAATGAACTACGACTGCAACTTGAGGCGCGCGCGCTTCGGCAAGGTGGCTGGCAGCGCTTCTACGTTGTGGAAGGATTTATAAATAAAAATTATTATAGCAAGTTGCTCGATAACGCTATCAAATTCCATTATTAAAGACGAAGCCTAAGCGTCCTCCAAATGTTTTCTAAGGACAGTACTTAATACCTTGCATTGCCGGAGGTGGATATCAAGAAAATTTAGGTGTAGATGTGCTCCTCTCTGCGCCCTGAAAGTTGTCCTGTCTGTGCAAACTAACAAAGGTGCACAAAGGAAAGCTGACTGCGGAATCAACCGAAAAACAACATAGCTGCCCTGGAGAACTGAACATCGCCCATCTGCGGTTCATTTTACATCGGACAGGCGGAACGCTGTAATAATAAGTGTCTACAAAAGCACAAGAATTCCTTGGGCTCTAACAGCGGCATGCATTTGTCAATGCATTGGCTTCTGTTTAAAGATTGCAGTACCGTTTTGAGCACACTGATATATTCGGAGGCGCCGAAGATACAAAAGCGCGTGAAATCTTCGACGCGAAGCAAATGGATAGGTGCGGACTAGAAAAATGTATCAGCGAGGCTTCGATTATTTTGGTTAATAAGTTACGTAAGTTCTTACCGCTTACTTCCCGTGTTTCGTCATATGCGCGACTTTCATTCTAAGCTAATGTTGCATTTATTTCCCTTGTAGCGATTTGTCTGCACATTTGGGAGGAGGGTGTACAATAATTAATTCTTTATTGCAATGCTCCATGTTGTCTAAGTTAATAAAGTGAGAAGAAAGAATTGAGCTTGAAGAAATCGTAATAGGCATGCTTAACAGATGAGGTATGCCCAACTCAGCTAACTATCAAGAACGAACGTGCAGCATTATTTCATCTTTATCCCAGTATCACTTCACTCAAAAAAAGTAACGCAGGCAAGCCCACTCATTTCATATTTCTCGATGGAGTTATTCATGCGTTTGGGGACTATTTTCATCGTCTCTCGCCACAGATGAAAATAAAAGACAAAAAAAAACGAAGATGTGAGAGAACGCTAGAATCTCGCCGGATATAAAACTGAACAGAGAAACCTTAAGCGACCCGCCAGGCGAAAGTCGGGAGCAGATATGACAGCCTCCTCACGAAACTGACATCGGCGCCTATTCGGATCGCTGCGTCGGTATTATAATATAGATGTATATATCCCCTCAGACGCCGTCGCGAGATCTCAGTCTCTCGGCACCATCTGTCATCTGTTTTTCTCGCACCTGGAAATCACGTCGACACTCAATCAGCTTCAGCGGCCCGCTTATGGGGTTGATATACTTCTGGCCATATTTCACTTCTTGCGAATGGCGCCTGTTTGTTTTAGAGCTAAATCGAGTAAAAGCGAACCCGCGAAGGCACTTTTAAGCAGTGGGAACATCGCGTATGTGACGTTGTGGAGGCGACGGAGAGTGCTTCCAAATCTTTCTTCTCGTCGGGGAAGAACGCATGTGACAGAAATGGCACTTGTTTGCATGTCAGCGTTACATGCTTTAGGACATTTGCCCGCAGTGTATATGGGCGCTCGAAATAGTTTTTTTTTATATATTTATTACCTCGGGGAACAAAAATATATTTTATGATGGATAAAGGGTATACGGTCAAATAAATGAAGAAAGATAAGCTAACGTCCAGAATTAAGCTATGGTGCGGTCCTTGAGTACAAGCGGCATATGACGGTTGTTAGCGAATTCTGCGCCGCTTTCGAGGAGGGGAATTAGTGAGTATTTTAGCTTTCTGCGCAGTTTCATTTGAATTGTAATGTTTAACACTTCAAACGCAACTAGGCCTATGAGAGACGGGGTAAGAAGTACATTCTCGTTTTGCATACTTGTGTAGTTTGTGGTCTATTTGGAAAATTTAGAAATGAGAAGTTGAAGGCCTTTTTACTGTATGTAGCGTTAAGCTAGTAGCTAACTTGCTGTAGAGATGCATAAATGCGCCTCACCTGAGCGGCCGTGGCTGTTCCGTCTTGTCAGCGCGGTTCGCCGTCCGCCGGTGGAAGCTTCTGTGAACGAACGCTGACTAGGATTGTTTGGTACAGTAACGTGATGCCCCGTTTTGATAACTCTATACTTTGATTGAAACTTACATTTGACTTTTTTGTTCATGTAGGTTTACCTAACTATCGACATTGTTCGCAAAAAGCGTCCGTCGGTGGACAATTTAAAAATGTAGAAGGCTAGGTAACTGCGTGATATATGACGCAAGCGCTATGCATGTGGACGACGCAGTAGGTCGTAACAGTGTCGCATGGGAGCATCGAGGGCTTCGCTGACTGATATCATGGGACCACCACGTACCATTCTCTCTTCGAGCTGTTTTGTTACTGCTACCATTGTACGCTGCAGTCGATTGTCCTTATATCTACAGCCCTCTGCTGGTATTGAATAACATAAAGGAAACTCCGTACTTCATTCATGTTGCTACGGCGCCCACCGATTTAAAGAACAGGTAATCTGGAGCAGCTGTTAGCTCATGCCACGCATTTTTCTGAAAAAACTTTATACGTCAGTTCCCGCGCTAGGCGCAGTTATATATTTGCACAAGTTACGATACTCACTAGACAGTTAGCTGCGATTGTTGTACCAGCCGCTGTCCGGTCAGTGAACGTATACAGATTGGTGCTTAGTGGATTTTCTTCGACTATTCAGTCACCTTCACCCCCATTGCATGCGGCCACATAGCTGCCGTCCTTTGTCAGGCGAACATGAGTAGGTATGCAGCACTGCCCGAAACACCATGCTAAACTTTGTGCTTTGCTTCGTCCGGGTTTTGCTAGTACTGGTCGGAAACGCAAGTGGATACGTTCATCATTTCACGGCCATGCCTGCGCGGCGACATCAGCAGAGTCGTAGCAGCGCATGCCAGATCGTCCGACAGTTGCTCGGCCTATTACAAGACTACCGCACGTGGATAGGTACACAGGGACGTACCCGTTCAAACATCGTTTCGGCATGACAGCGAACCCAGCAGCATCGTCGGAGCCCCATAAAATTCTGGTCCATCCTGGACTCCTTGCAGTGTACTCTGCAGCACTGCCTAGAACACTATGCTAAACTTTGTGCTTTACTTCGCCCAGGTTGGTAAACAAAATACCTTGTTCTGATACTCTAAGTAGCAGTTGTGTTTTCTTGTAGTGCTGCCAAGATCTAGCTTTGTTTTCCAATGCGCTAGAGAATGGTTACTTCTGGTAGTACTGCCGAACTCTGGCTTTGTTTTCCAGTGCGTTAGAGAATGGCTACGCGCAAAATGAATATGCTTCGGCCATTTTCGATCCTCATCAAGTATACCTATTAAACACCGTCGAATCATTGCAAAACCGCGGAGTACGTTTTATTTACTCTGGCTATTAACACAATAGCCCTATCACAGCCTTGAAAGACCGTGCAGATCTTCCTGGTTTATATCTACGCCGTGAAGTTGCGCGCTTATAACTTTTTCACAAGCTGTGTCATAACTCAGCACTCTATACAAACTTTTTTTTTTTTGTTCCTGTTCTTCTACTTATGAAAGACGCGATCATCCTTTCAAAATTAAGCGCTTGCCATGCAAGCTTAACTACGCACATTTATTCATAACACGTACTATAACTGGCTGGAACATTATCCCATTAAAGTCGTTGCTGCCTATGGCATTGTTATATTTTACAGTCTGGTGTCTGCTACGACTACTTCTTAACTTCCTTGCGTTACTGTCGTCAATTCGTTGGGTTTTCTTGCTTTGTATTACTATGAATTCATGTTGTATTATTTTTTTTTCTTGGTTCCATAAAACTGTGTAGTTGGTATCAATTTCCGCTTCCCTTCTCTGTCTAATTGTTTTTGTTTTCTTTCCCTCTTTCCACATGCTTTTATGTTGATTGTAACTAATTAATATTTTCGTTCTGATGTCGTGTGCGGTCTTTTTGTTACGCTTTTTTTTTCTATTCGTTGTTTTTTCTATTCTTGATTATTTGCTTCTAACCCCTCCCCATGTCATACTCTCAGCCGCGAGGGCCTTTAAGGGTACAGTGGTATTTGGCATAAATAAATATTTACGTACTTTAAACCTCAACGGCGACGGAGAGTACGAAACCTGGGCCACATGCCGAAAAATATAAAAAATGTTTGAACTGTCAAATCTATAAAATCTTCCCATGCTCTATTAGAAACTGGTCTACGAAATGTACAACCCCGGCTATCGGAAATAGAAATGCGCAATTTCTCACTGCAGGTGTACAGTGAGACGGTAAAAAATTGAGAGGAAGCATTGAGTGTCATGCCCAAGAAGATAAAAAAATCGAAACGCAAACTTGATTATTTTAAATCCGAAAGTCCCCGAAAAAGCGTTATATTCTACGGCATAGAGCAAACGACCAGCGCGAAAACACTACGGACATTGAAAAACCGGTCAGGGATCTCATGTTTAAAGGAACTCTAGGCACTGAATTGTTAGGTCTATTGAGCATATCCACTGGATTAGAAAAAGTAACGAAAATCGGGCGCAACCGGTCATACTTAGTGTATGTTGATGACTTTCTGGTATGGGGTGCAACAAGGGAGGAACACGATGAGCGCCTTCGTGAAGCACTGGAACTATCAAAGCAACCTGGCCTGACGTTAAATGCAAACAAATGTAAGTTCGCGTGCACAGAGGTTGATGCTTTGTAATGACTATCTTGCACCCCTTTAACGCAATTCGTTCAACGAGAGACAACTCTGCAGCGAATGGCTTCCTGCTGCTGAAATGACGCACCCAACCGACAAGACGGCAGTTCAGCTAATACTGGGGGTGGCCAACTACTTTGGAAAGTACATTCCGTATCTTGCAGAGAAGACCAATCTTTTGTGAGATCTTATCAAAAAGGACACAATATTTCAGTGGACAGAGAATCGTGCCGCTGAGCGGGCGGCTCTTTGTATAGTGTTTAAGGCAGCGCGAGTGTGCTGCCAATTTTCAATCCAGCTAAAGAAACGAAAATCAGCTCAGACGCATAAAAAATGGTTTAGGAGCTGTGCTTTGGCAGCGTCACGGGAATAGCTGGCCACAGAGAAACATACTTACGTAAAGAGCGGACACTCGAGCCGTTTCGCGGCCGAGCGAGTAAGTCTGCCACCCGCCAGGTGGCGTAGCGATGTTGGTTTTCACTTCACCTCAAAGGTAGAAAGCTTATCATACATACACAGGATGTTGAATATTCCGGATGCCGGCTCCGCGGTCTTCACGGCATGACATTTGGGCCATCCCACTGACAACGGGGGATGGATGTACACGGACTGGAATCATCCATTCTTCACCGCGGGGTACAGCTGTGTGCGCGTGTGTAGTGTTGTGGTCGGTGGGTGGCGCGAGAGAGGGACGCTTGTGCGCGTGCTCCCTTTAAAAAGAGACACTCGGCGTTTACGGAGTAGTGCGGTGTATAGTTTATGGTGACGCCCTCCGAACAGAGTCCATAGTGAGTGCAGTTTGGATAATTAAAATTCATGTTGTTGTTTAAAAGTTTTCTCCCTAACGTATTTGAATATCGAACATATATTTTGGTGCCGAAACCCGGGATATTCGCGAAAAACAACGACAACTTGAAACCAGCGTTCCAACTGTTACGGACGACAGCGATGGAGCGTCTCCAAACGAAGAGAGAAGTTACGCGAGCCGAACTGAACCGACTCAACGAGGAGCTTGAGCGACTAACGACGGCGGATGACTTCGGCCCCCAGCAACGAGACCTCCTCGCGGAAATATCAGATGAGTTGGACATTGTTTCGAGAGATTTGAAACAGTTAGATGCATTGATTGAGCCGCATGTTCGTGACGAAGGCCTCGCGGAAGAATACAAAGGCGTTCGTCAGTGTCAAGCTCTCATGACACGAATGCGGACAAAGCTTCGGCGTTGCAGTGAAACGAATTCTAACGGTGCAACAAGCACATTGAATGCAGAAGAAACTGCGTCCAGATTATCTGCTGCCCGTTCGGGACAACTGAGGTTGCCTAAGCTGGAGCTTCAGAAATTCAGCGGCAACAAGCTCGACTGGCAACCGTTCTGGCAACAATTCCGGCAAGCAGTCCACGAGAATAACGGCCTGACCAGCATAGAAAAGTTCTTGTACCTGCGGACAGCGTTGACAGGAAAGGCGGCGGCAGCTTTGACCGGCGTCCAAGCGACGGAGAAGAATTACGACTACGCTGTAAAGACACTCCAAGAGCGTTTCGGGCGTCAGGATGTGCTCGTGCAAGAACACCTTACGCAGCTGTTAAACCTTCCCCAGGTTAGAGCTCTCAGTGACGTGAACGCGCTGCGACGCCTCCACGATCATGTTCAGCGAAACATCGCAGGACTTGAAACTTTAGGTGTCAAATCGGACAGCTATGGTGCGATGCTGTGCGCGGCTTTGTTTCGGGTATTGCCGGCCGAATGGACTGTTGAGTACCATAAGGCCCACAGTGCAGACAAGGACGTGATCGACAGTTCGAGTCTCCAAGCCATTCTGCAATCAGTTCGCCTGGAAGTGGAGAGCAGGGAAAAGGCGCACGGAGAAAGCACGAACGCTCCTCAGCGAACGCGACCTGAACGCGCCAGTGAACGGCGTCCCAACAGCGTCTACGGCAAAGGCTCAGCGGCCAGCCTCCAGGTGGGTGCCAAATTGAGCAAAGAAGATGCCCTTTTTGCGCTTCAGAGAAGCATGAGGTGGCAGATTGCAATGCTCCGATATCAATTGATGAGAAGAAAAGAAAACTGCGAAAGGAAGGAAGGTGCTACCGATGCGCGAAGAAGGGGCACATGACGAAAGGATGTAAGAATTGGACACTACGTTGCGTGAAGTGTGGCCGACGACACATCACCTCGCTTTGTGATCCACCGGCACCGAACGCCGAGGGCGACACCGCTACTGGCTTGCACTCAGCAGCGTCTCTTAGCAACTGCATTAAAAACGCCGTGCTGCTGCAGACGGCGCAGGTGTGGGTCAACGGACCGAAAAGAAAACGCCTCGCTCGCTGTCTGTTTGACGGAGGCAGTCAACGATCGTTTATAACAGAGAAGCTCTCGCGAATACTGGATCTTGAGGTGATCGGTGAAGAGGAAGTGACCATTTATCCTTTCGGCGGCTCGGCCAACGTTATGAAGAAAAAACGACGCCGAGTGAAGCTCAGGGTACGAAGCCAGTATGACCGCAAGGAGCACTGCGTCGAAGCCCTCGAAATTGAAGAAATCTGCTCCGACCAACTGCTGCTTCCAGAAAATGCTGTTGAGATGAGTCATGTGGCTGATTTGAAATTAGCGGATGTTACCATCTCACCAACTCGCATCTTCACACAAGGCATCGAAGTTCTAACAGGCTCTGATTATTATTGGACTATTGTACACGCAGAAGTGGGGACAGCGCAAGGGCCCTTGGTTGCGCTTAAGACTGACTTCGGCTGGACTTTGCAAGGACCGATACCACTGTCTGCTTCAGGTGTGTCGTGTTCCACCATTGCCGTTCTGCGCACCAGCGTCTGTGACATGGACGCCAACCTGTCAGACGAACTTCGAGCGTTCTGGGAGCTGGAGAGCCTCGGTATCTCCTCAAGCAGCTGCCTACTTGGAAGCGAGGAGCAGCAGGTGAGAGAAGACTTCACTCGTTCTCTGACTTTGACCGATGGGCGATACGAAGCGAGCCTCCCGTGGAAGGCACTTGACCAAAGGCTAGCCAGCAATGAAGTTGTAGCAAGAGAACGCCTGGCCAGGTTGATGCGGCGTCTTAGACCCAGCAAGAGCAGACTAATGGTCTACGATGCAGCCATCCGTGACTACCTAGATAAAGGTTTTGCTGAAAAGGTTCCAGCCGACGAAATCGACAGTACCTTGTCTCGAGTGTATTATATGCCTCATCGTGCTGTTTTCCGTTCCGAGAGCTCTACCACCAAAGTTCGCATAGTGTTCGATGCATCTTCGAAAGCACAAGGCTGCTTGTCACTCAACGATGCCCTCAGCACCGGCCCGAACCTAAACCCCGACCTGCTGCGGCTTATTCTGAATTTTAGATGCCACAAAATTGCATTGACCGCCGACATTGAGAAGGCCTTTCTTCAGATTGGCATCAAACGTGAGGACCGCGACGCACTGCGATTCCTCTGGTATTCATCTGCGTCAAGTGAGGGCTCATCAGAGGGTGATATAGAGGTCTGGCGCATGACAAGAGTGCCTTTTAGTGCCACAAGTAGTCCTTTCATGTTGGCTACCACAATACAACATCTGGCTAATGTCTCTGAGGACCTCTCTCACTCCGCACAAATCTTAGGCAGCTGCCAGTACGTCGACGATTTGATAACCGGAGTTAGCTACACGGACGAGGCGACGAAATTTAATGAGGAGGCACAGCAAATAATGAGCTCAGCAGGAAAGAAACTGCGAAAGTGGAGTTCCAACAACGAACTCCTACAACAACGGTTCGATGCTGACGGCGTTGGAAATGCCTGCGCTGACACTGCGACGACGACTTCAGCCATGGCAAGAGTGGGGCTCGAGTCGGACAGAGGAAACGACGAGCTGAAGTATTCCCTGAAAACGGCGCTGGAGCTTCTTACTGTCAACAGGAACACTAAACGCTTCGTGTTCCAAGTCTCAGCAAGAATCTTCGATCCCCTCGGTCTGCTGAGCCCAGTAACAATCGCAGCACAAGAACCTCATCCGGTGATAAAATTTAAGCGCTTCAGCAAACTGAATCGCCTACAGCGAGTCACAGCCTGGATGCGACGCTTTGTTCACAACTATGATCGAAAAAAGGATCGGCTTGAGGACCTGCTCTGCGCATTCCAAATCCAACAGGCGCAGAAATGGTCGCTTCACGGAGGCGTTTACTGGGCGAGATGGAAGAACGCGATCCTGTATGATCGCATCACGGAGGCGTTTACTGGGCGAGATGGAAGAACGCGATCCTGTATGAGTGGTTTACCAGGTTGTACTTTTGTACCCGTTGGAAGACAGAAATTAATGAGCTAGCGCTCATTCGGCGGGGAGGATGTTGAATATTCCGGATGCCGGCTCCGCGGTCTTCACGGCATGACATTTGGGCCATCCCACTGACAACGGGGGATGGATGTACACGGACTGGAATCATCCATTCTTCACCGCGGGGTACAGCTGTGTGCGCGTGTGCAGTGTTGTGGTCGGTGGGTGGCGCGAGAGAGGGACGCTTGTGCGCGTGCTCCCTTTAAAAAGAGACACTCAACGTTTACGGAGTAGTGCGGTGTATAGTTTATGGAGAAGCCCTCCAAACAGTGTCCATAGTGAGTGCAGTTTGGATAATTAAAATTCATGTTGTTGTTGTTTAAAAGTTTTCTCCCTAACGTATTTGAATACCCAACACAGGATTGCATCTAAGATTCCCCTTTCTTATCCTTTCCACATAAACGTTGATGCTGCGGCGGTCATGTGCCGCCGGGTACGCACACCTTACCACGCTTTTCAACGCGTCGCCTCGTTTTGCCGGTAACTTGTTTCCTTTTGTCTGCAGAATTATTTTGCTGCTTCTTGAACAAATGATGCTCTAAGTAAGTCGTTTGTTGCGCTTCTGAGCATATTTTTCGCATGTAACCTATAATATGAACCATAAAGCCCTTTTAGTGAGTAGTGTGTCCTTACTCAGTGTGTAAATTAATCAGGTTTTGGCATGCAGTAAATATAAAAAAAAAAATATGGAACTTAGTCTAGAACGCTACACTGTAAAAACAAAAACACCTTATTAGGTGTTTTCGCATGTCTATAACTAACACCCATGCACCCTTGAAAAAAAGTGGCTTCAGAGTGCCAGTACACCCTCAAAGATGGTGCTTTGGTTGGTCATAACACCCTTCTATGGGGCCAATGCACTGGGGTGTTTTCATCACTTTTACACCCTATTGCAGGGTGGAAGCAGTGGCACTGCATCCTTACACCCCTTTATAAAAACCAGTGCGGATAACGTCCATATATTGCATTCCCTAATTAGGAATTACTTTTGCCACTACACGTTCCTTAATGCTTTTCCTCAAGCTTAATGAAATCATGATTGCAAATGATTTGCAATGAAGCTTAATGGTATTCCTTTTAACCACCTGTAATGCCAAATGAGCATGTAAAGAGATGCTGCATGCCATTATTTTGACATCTCGAATGGCCCATGCCAGTATGATTGTTTTTTCAAATTCACAGAGCATGTCACACACAAGGAAACTGGAAGTCTTTTATTCGGCATAGAAGGGTCAGGGTTCGGGCTAGCGGGTGCTCGGGTGCTGGTGGAGGGGGCAGGGGGGCACTTGCGTTCTGTTTCTTCATTGATGCGCGCTATGGAACCTCATTTATTTAACAATACTGCCACTCTCCACCAAGAAACAGACGGGCAAAAACATACATGGTATGTATGTAAATACCTAAAAAATGAAAGAAGCAAAACAGTTCCAACAAATGCAGACAACAAAGTATAAAATTTTTTTTTCAAAAACAGAACCGAACAATGAACACAACAGCATGGTGACATTTCTGAAAAAACAACAACAAAACGTTTAGTCGTATGCAACAATAATCGCAGTACACAATATTAATACTATGCTTTGTCAGTGTCAACGCGTGCGCTTGCATAAAATTCGGCCTTAAGCGATGAAATAAAGCGTCGTGCAGCGCATCTTGGCTTCGACACGCAGACGCCCAAAAAGAGGTGCTCTATAAAGCAGCACAAATTGTCGGACCCCTTGTCATATGTCAGATTGAACAGCCAAAGTCGACCCATTATTGGAACAATACCCTAAGTACAGTCGATGACTCGAAGAAGCTTCCGCTGCTGAATGAAGGGGAAATGCTCTTCAGCTTCTTTGATGCTGCTCCCAGTATATCTGACGCACGGCGTGGCAGGCTTTTCTTCCTGTTCCTTGATAGAATTGTGAAAGAAATGCATAACAGAGCAGCTGTATAAATATGCACTGCACCTGGCAAAAAGCAAATTCAACATATTTTCTACTCTATATTTAGAATACGCCAACGCCCCTTTAGTGTACAGCAGTGTGCTGGAAAAGGGCCCTATCGGAAACCACTGGTGGTTATCTCACAATTAACAATGCAGAGTATACTGTTATGGTTGGTTCAGGAGGCACAAAGCCAGCAGTCTGATCAAGTCATAAATGAGAGCACATAAGGTCAACCCATTTTTATTCATGCAGCATGCTGTTGCATGGTAATTTTAGATTATGCAAGCTATTTTATCAAACAAAAATGGCTACACTCATCAAAAGCACCTGGGTTAGAGAACTTCAATGCTGCCCCACGAACTTTTCATTTCACATGAACTGGAATGCTTATTATGATAGTTAAAAATGTAAATAAACAATAAACAGCACTGGAGCACGGTGTTTACTACTAAAATATTAACAGCTGGCTCAATTGAAGGCTTCACACAAGGCCTACAGCATACCTTGCACTGGCCAAGTAGATAATGCAGAACCAAACAAAAAAAAAAACATGGAAAGAGCATACTTAGTAATGAGGCACTACAAAAAAAAAACAAAGTGCATGTAATATATAACACATAACACATAATGCATTTCTGAACTTTTGCACATCTTCTTGTGCTAAGTATGAACCAGACAAGCCCTAGGTCATCGCAATGCTTCCTGAAGTGTTTACATTTAGGGTTTAGTAACAAGGAAAAAGTATTCTCGCTGCTCTATGTGGCAGTTCTGAAACTTCATCACACATTATTCATTGAAAGTGTACACTGGAGCTTTGAGTTGAGCGACAATTACATGTGCAACAGCAGAGCATTACCAAACAACCAAACAGCAGAAGCTCTAAAAAATGTCAACACTGAAGCATGGCATGTTAAAACATTTTCCACGCATAGCACATTGTATGCATAGACATCCAGAACATCAGTGGTGAGCCTCAAGAGGCGGCAGGAAGCTCAAGTGTTCAAGAAGTTGTAATCGTTATAGCGGCAGGCAGTCATAGCATTTTGAAACACTAAAGGTTCAAATACTAAAAATATGTTGACTAACTTGAAATGCAAAAATAACAATTTGGATTTATTGAGAATGTTTACTATAAATGAGAATGTCTATGACAGTGCCACATGGTTAATGCATGAAATGTTAGCATCTGTAGTTGAAGGCATATTTATACAGCATGAACCTTGAAACACAGCAGTATTTTCTCCTAACCAATGTGGTAAACCTAATCTCAGAAGAATTAAAATTATTACATCATTTCAAACTTGGCTAGCAAATTACAGCATTTTGTTAAAACAACAATTAAACTGCATGACCCACCTTCAGAAGCCTGTAGGATAAGACAATGTGGCAAATATTTATTTTGAAGCAGTCTCAGATTATATATTCCAGACATTAGGAACATGTTAGGTACTAGCATGCATGAGCAGGTTAAGAGACCCCTTTCCAGCAAATTCTAAACCCCACCAAGCTGCCTGCAAGAGCCATCTGATAAAGCACTGCTGGTGCACTGCAGCAGAGTGCTTAGTCAAATGGCACACTGCACCAATCTTGACATTACCAGTGCTTCATCAGGTGACTCTTGTATGCAATACGACGTGGTAAGCATGTGATGACAGGTGTCTCTTCAAAGTGCTTTTGATTGTACTTACAGTGCAAATAATCCTTTCACAGCAAAGAATTCACAGTTGTGATGAAAACTTGTGTAGTATTTCTATTTGAATTATGAATCACTAATACATATTACAAGTTAGACTGTAAACCATTTTAGAAACAAAGAAAATTCGCTAATAATGTCAGTTGCAAGTAGGCTTCCTGAATATTCAAATGACAAAGAGAAAACTTACAAATGATACAAACAACATCCAGAGCTCCCGGCTGGTTCCCAATGTTTGCCTAGAGTTGCAGAATGCATACTGTCTGTACATCTACAATAGAAATAAGCAACACAACAATGGTGTACCTCCTTGCAGGAAAAAAAGACACCCGAGTTTTGAGGCGATAATTTATTGTCTAATTTAGGAAGGCAAATAAACAAAATTGAAAACATGTAGAGGCACGCAAACTGAAACCCAAACATCCGACAGCAAAAATTAGCAAAGCTTGTGAAGATTTGAATCAGGTATCACCTAATTCTCTGCTACTAGTTGAACAGATTCGAAAGGGCTGCACTATTACAATGGAGAAGAATAGGTAATTTAAATTTAGCTAATGCGAAAATTGTTACATATGAAGAAATGCACAGGCTAGTTATGGTTTTATTATTCTTTGTGATGCTCAGCCATGTTTTTAGTATATCTATAAGGCAATGCAAAATGGCAAAAATGTAGGCATTTGGCGAAAAACTGCCAATTAGATAGCACATGCAGCAAACAGAAGGAAACAGCTGAATACTTACGCTTCTTTCTCCTTTCACGCATTCCCTCAGAACATACTTCAAGCACCCGGGCAATGTCCTTTTTTCTTGCACGAATGGTGTCCTTCAAAACCAAGACAAGTGTCTTGTTAAGGCCGATTTCAACTGCCTCTTTGCCGTCCTTCTTGATCAGCATGTTGAAGTCATGTAAGAACTGCAAGTTTGTGTGAATGGTAGCCATAAAGAATTCATTTTACTCAATGTTTCAAGTAATGAATATTAAAAATCATTGTACAAAAGCTAAGGCAATTGATGCCTTTGTACATATCTGAAAAAAAAAAAAAATGGCATTAGCAAACAGCAAATACAAATATTTACTAAGGTTAGAAAACTGCAAAAACCATCAGTATTTTGCCACTCATCGCCAAACTGCAAGCAATATTAAGGAAAGTCTAATATAAAAAATAACTAAGCAAAAATTATGATCCTCCTTCCCTCAACTTGGCACACGGCTGAATGGCAATAAAATATGTAATATATCTCTAAACTAAGGGTCCCCGCTCAGCTTTAAAAAGCAGGCTTCAATTCTTAGAGACAATCTACAGACATGCATTGTTAGCATATGAAAGTCAAATTGTTTTCTGGACCCTTTAAATCAGTAAACTGCTTTCAACACATACATTACAAATTTTTTAATAACAGTAAGTCACAAATTTGCCTGCAATATGCGCACTGTGATGAGCAAAGAAGGTAAACATATGCGACTAAGGCTATGATAACCGCTTCATATGCACATTTAAGCAAAAGACCAAAAAAAAAGTAAACATCTGGTCAGAATCAAACTCTGTAATAGCAACATCCGGTACAATATTTGGCCACGGAATTCAAGCTGTCGACCTCTACTTGAATGCTGAGGCATCAGTATCGAATATCCATTTATTCTAGTCTAAAGACACTACAAAAATCAAGTAATGCGGTCAAACAGTTATGTTGAAATGTGACCACAAAAATAATGAAAACTGGATGGTTTGAACCACATCAGCTGACTTAGCACGTGTACAAGTGCCTTAATTGAAGTCTTGCTGAAAATAAAATACGTACCTAAATGATTCTTCAGGAGCGAAATTAAACGCCATAACAAAAGCAGCATTATAAAAATGCAAATTCACACTCCATGCAACCGCAAAATATAGTCCCCGTAAAATGAAAAATGCTCCCATTGTGATTAAAAAAGGCAAATCCAGACGCGGGGAAGTTAACATAGGCTGATGGTAGCGGCATATAGTTTACGCAGTTTGGAATAAACTATTATGCAACCAGGCCGGCCGACCAGCTCACTTCGATGCCGATAGCACGAGCGCAGAGGCGTGCCGCGCTGAACGGCCGCCGAGTACGAACATAGCCTCCTCGAACAAAAAGTTTAAACAGAAGGGCTGCGGGAGGACACTCCCCGAGCAGCAGGACGGTGCGCGCCTATGCTCCGAGTAAATAAAAAAAAGGGGGGGGGGAGGGGGGGGTCGCACGCTCCGAGTGAAAGAAGACGACGAAGCATTAAAGAGGTTTCAGGAGAGCGAGCGCGAAGTGTAAGAGATAAGGGAGGAGGGGGGAGGGGGGAGTCGAGAGTGCTACGAGAATTAAGGTAGTACGCCAACATGACCTTGCCGCACGAACGGAAATGGTATAGAACAAAACCGAATCGTTGCGAAATGAGCGCAAGTATCAAACTGTCAAGAAACGAAAATCGTTTCGTGAACCTCCTGCGCGTACAAAATGCAAGGAAACGTAGCACATACATTATTTCTGTTCAAGAAAGTTGAGACTGATGTTCTTGCGCGAAATCTGCGTAACTTGCCGCGACATCTACCACATGTGCGATGTCATTTTGGCAGCCAGGTGAAAACAAGAGCGTGTCTCACGTTTTCATTTCAGCGCATTCTGGAGCGTTCCGGCACAAAAAGACACAGAATGCAGCAATCCGGTAGGACACTGTTCCCACAAAGCGCAATATGCGTGAGAATAGGCTTACCTTTACAGACGATTGCGTCAGCCGCAAAGTACGCTGTCCGCCTTCGCATCACCGGCACCGAACCAACCAGTGCGATTTCAGCGCGAGTGCAAAGTAGTCGCCGCATATACCTCTTAGTCACGCAGAAAAAAAAATCGTCCATGCCTTCTTCTTTCAAACATCTCAAACATAAAGCGGTGCAGCAGTCCTTCGGCCTGAGCAAAGCAAAAAGAAGCCCGGACAGTTGCCGACACGATAAATGCCCGTTTGCGTTAAACACCACATGTAGAAGGCACTTCACAAGCGTACACACTTCTGTAACACATATGCATGGAAATGCAACACATTTCACGAGGGTACACAATCGAAGAAGCACATTCAGCATTCGCCGAAACGTGGTCGAAACGCACCCCACAATGCTAACGGCCATATTGTGAAATTTGAAAAGAGCGTTCGTAGCTACCGGCGGCCTCCTGGCGGTGAAATTTTGTTTCAGTTTCTGTTTCATTTTAAGAAAGCACTCGTGTGTAATTTTAATTTTAGCGTTACTTTTGGTGCTTTATTTAGGTGTTGGGTTATATTAGCAGCGCCGCTTGTGTATAAAAGGTTACGAAGTTACGCAGCCATATACCACCAGCATGTTAGGTGATATTGCTTGCCCATAACACCCTAAGGCATATTCTCCAACCAAAGCACCCCTTTGGCATGCAAGAGGTGATTTCCAATGGCACGAAGACCCTAGACTCAGGGTGTAAGGGTGCTTTGAATCAGACAAATGCCCAAAAAAGTGTTTTTGTTTTTACAGTGTATAGGAAAACCACCTAAGAAAAGCACTGATGCTAATTTAGAACCGACATTTCCAGATAAAAATAACGCAGACTTTGCAAACGACTTTAATAATCACTTTATAGACACTGTTTTATTCTTGTGTTCACAAAACACAGCCATTAGGAATGTTACAAATAGCCAGGATATGCTGGTGTCAGGATGAGGGATCTCATGGTTCATTTTGATAGATTTAAAAGGGTTTTACGTTTTATCACCAACGAAACTTTTGCAAGTGGCCAAATACATACACCAAAATAACTGTAATAAGAGCATTGCATAAAAAACGCTCTATGAGGGCCGTTAATAATTACAGGCCAGTTGCAATTTTGCCCTCTATCGCTTGCATTATGGAGAAAATTCTACATGGTAGAATGATCTTTTTTTATGAAAAATGCAATCTTCTAAACATCGCCCAGTATTGTTTCCGCAGAGGCAAAATCACTATAAGCTTACTAGAGCATTTCCATGGCTCAATCTGTAAAGGAATTGACAACAATAACGTTGTGCTTACACTTTTTATTGATTTGCAAACGGTTTGATATTATGAATCATAATCTATTATTAGATGAACTCGATCATTTTGATTTCAGAGGTCCCTATATGTCTTTTGTGAGAGCTATTTTACTGCTAGAGCGCAGCGTGTCCTTATAAGCGTAACGTAAAGTTCAATGCTAATTGTTTAACAGGTGTTCCTCAAGGCTTTCTTTTAAGACCCTTATTATTCAATATTTACATGAATGATATAGCCAACCTTCCTTTAAACTCTCCAACGGGATGTGCATTACTTAGTGGAATGGTTTAATGATAATCAGATCTTCAAAAACCTGCCTCGCCGCCTTTCATAGCATATATCACCATCACCATCATCATCATCATCATCATCATCATCAGCCTGATTATACCCACTGCCGGGCGAAGGCCTCTCCCATATTTCTCCACTTAACCCGGTTCTGTGCTAGCTGCATCCACTTGACCCCTGCGATTTTCTTAATCTCATCCGCCCACCTAACTTTCTGCCACCCCCTTCCTACGCTTTCCTTCCCTTGGAATCCAGTTTGTTATCCTCAGCGACCATCGGTTATCCTCTCTTCGCACTACATCGCCTGCCCATGTCCATTTCTTCTTCTTAATTTCCACTAGAATGTCGGTAACTTGAGTTATTTCTCTGGCCCACTCTGCACGCTTTCTATCTCTTAATGTTACCCCCACCATTTTTCGTTTCATAGCGCTCTGGGTTGTCCTCAACTAAAGTAGAACTCTCTTGGTTAGCCTCCCCGTTTCAGCCCCATAGGTGAGTACAGGCAAGATGCAACTGTTGTATACTTTCCTATTGAGCGATACCGGTAAGCTGCTAGTCATAATCTGCGAGTGCTTGCCAAATGCGCTCCATCCCAATCTTATTCTTCTTGTTATTTCCTTTTCATGGTCCGGATCTGCGGTTACTACCTGTCCTAAGTAGATATTTTCGCTTACTACTTCCACTATTTAGCTACCTAATGTAAACTGTTGTTTCTTCCCGAGGGTGTTGAACATTACCTTAGTCTTCTGTATATTGATTTTCAAGCCTAACTTTCTACTTTTCCTTTCTAGGTTATCAATCATTATTTGCAGATCATCCGCCGAGTTGCTTAGCAAGGCAATGTCATCAGCAAATCGCAGATTACTGGCGTATTCCGCATCTACCCTTATCCCTAATTGCTCCCATTCCAATTCTCTGAATAGTTCCTCTAAACAAGCTGTGAATAGTACTGGGGAGTTTGTGTCTCCTTGCCTAACACCTTTCTTTATGGGAATTTTGTTACTTTTTCTATGCAGAACTATGGTTGCTGTGCAGCCACTATATGTATCTTCCAGCACTTTCACGTACGGCTCGTCTATCCCCTGATTTCGTAATGCCTCCATCACCGCGGAGGTTTCAACTGAGTCAAATGCCAAACGTTTGCGCCTGGTATGCATTTATATATATGCTCTACGATCTATTTACGATGTGTCGGTTAGAAAGATGGTGCATAAGGGGTTAGGAGAGTCCATATTACGATATGTGATATCAATTTATGGCACCGCATCATTATATTGTAACAGGTATTGCGCCGAAAGTCTAGGGCCTAGAAGTCGGCCCTGAGCCTAAAAGTCTACCGAAGTCCGAGAGTGGTCCGAGGTGATTTCAGCCAACTAACTTCGTCTACGCCAACCAGCAACCAACTTCGTCATCTACTCCAACTAGCCAGTGACTGTTTCTACTTCGTCGTCGACTATATTTTGTATCACTGACTTTTTACTAACACTCTACTGTGCCCGGCAGTACTCAAACATTTCGACCCTTCCTTTTCTGGCCTCTGCCCTTTCTGTGGAGAGGTGGCTGATACCTTTCACATGGTCTGGGCATGCCAGCTAAATTCTTTTCTTTTACCCATAAACCCTTCCCCTACCCGAGAGGACTGGGAGGCGGCCCTGCTCGGCTGCCTGGATCTAGCGGCGCAACAAGCGCTGGTCTAGCGAGCTCGTGTGGCGGCCCAGACCAATGGAGTGCCGGAACAAGGGGCTCCACCTAGATTGTAAGGGGAGAGGCCCACTAGGGGTGGCTCTCCAAGCAACCTCTCTTTTTGTAATAAATGCTTTCCAACACCTCAATGCGACGCGGTGCAGTAGTAGGACGTTAGCGAAAGAGTACTCAAAAGTGTCATAAGAACAAAGCGGCGTTGGCGAAAAGTTCAGTCATGCACGATCGTGATAGGGCTTCAGCCGAACCACGTGCACAGGACGCTGTGACCTTCGGGATGGAGCTGGGGCTACAACAACAACGGCGTAGGTGGCGTCACTGATGCGGCGGACAATCTCGTATCGGCGGAGTAACTTTTCAGACAGGCCGCGATGACGAACAGATGTCAACCCCCACACGGAGTCGTCCGGTTCTTAAGTGACGATTCTTCGGCCGAGGTTATACCGAGAGGCGTCATTCGCCTGTTTTCGGTGTATTCGGAGGCGTGCTAGTTGCCGTGCTTCCTCAGCACGCTGAACAAAAATGTTGGTGTCAAGTTCGGCGTCAGAGCCGCAAGAAGGATAAACCGGTATCATGGCGTTCAACGGCGTGTTCACTTGGCGACCGAAGACAAGCTGGAACGGTGTCAGTCGCGTCGTCTCTTGAGTGACAGTATTGTACGCGAAAGTTACATATGGCGAAATTGCATCCCAGGTGCAATGTTCTGCGTCCACGTATATACAAATTATGTCGGTGAGGGTGCGATTGAGGCGCTCCACCAGCCCGTTGGTCTGAGGATGACACGGAGTGGCACGTCAATGGTTAGTGAGTCAGTGTTATGAGCAACCGGGTTAGGCGAGCCGTAAAAGCTGTTCCACGGTCAGTGATAACCACGGCGGGGGCGCCATGACGTAGGACGATGTTATGAATGAAAAACTGTGCAACTTCGGTTGCAGTACCTTCAACAAGGGATGCGGTCTCTGCGTACCGTGTTAGGTAGTCGGTCGACGACTACCCAGTGGTTGCCAGACGAGGACTTCGGAAAAGGGCCGAGAAGGTCCATGCCCAATTGATGGAATTGGGTCTTCGGCGGAGCAATAGGCTGAAGATATCCAGCAGGTTTCAATGGCGGAGACTTCCGACGTCGGCAGGCACGACATGAGCATACATAGGTCTGCACCGAAGGGAGTAACTTGGCCCAATAATACTTTTGCCGAATTCGTATAAGTGTACGGCTGACCCCCAGGTGGCCGGCGGTGGGTTCATCATGACAGGCACTCAGTATATCTGGGCTCAACTCGGAGGGAACAAGAAGGAGAAACGTCTCTTCACTGTTAGAAAAATTTCGCTTGTAGAGCACGTTACCACGCAGAGTGAACGTTTGAAGCCCACGTTTGAAAACACAGAGGATACGGGCGTCGGCGACCTGCAAGTAGTCGTCAAGTGGCGCTAACTCTGGGTTCATCCTTTGAAGCTGCGCCATTTGGGTTGTACTAATATCCTCCAGAAAGGAAGAATCGTCGGCCATTTCTTCTGCACATATGGCGATGGGCGAGCGCGACAGACAGTCAGCATGCAGATGCTTCCGTCCTGATTTGTATAGGACTGTTACGTTATACTCTTGTATCTAAGACTCCATCTAGCCAATCGTCCTGATGGGTCTTTGAAGCTTGCTAGACAGCATAATGAATGGCGGTCGCTTATAACGCGGAAAGGTCGGCCGTAGAGGTATGGTCGGAACTTGGTGAGGGCCCATATTACCGCCAGACATTCTTTCTCAGTTGTTGAATACTTGGTTTCGGAGCGGGTAAGTGTTCGGCTCGCAAGCGATGACCTGTTCTGCACCGTCTTGCAACTGAATTAGTACTGCACCAACTCCGACGTTGCTGGCATCAGTGTGGACGTCAGTTGCGGCGCTTTCGTCAAAATTGAAGAGTATCGGGGGATTGTGTAGGCGGCTGCGAATCTCAAGGAAAGCGGCCTCTTATTCACTGCCCACAGGAGAGGCGTGTCATCTCTAGTCAGTGTGGTTAACGGCTCCGCGATATGCGAGAAGTCTCGTACAAAGCGTCTGTAATACGATTACAAACCTAAGAACCGTCGAACAGCTTTTTTGTCTGTCGGTCGCGGAAAACCAGAAACGGCAGCAGTCTTTTCAGGATCCAGGAGAACGCCTTTTGCGCTGACCACCTGACCAAGGAAGCGCAGTTCCTCAAAGCCTAAGTGACATTTTTTTTCCGGTTTGATTGTCAGGTTGGTATCCCGAAGAGGTTTTAACACAAGGCGTAATCATTCTAGGGGTTGGTCGAAGGTATATCGAAAATAAGACGACATCGTCCAGATAAACCAGACACGACTGCCACGTCAAATCAGACCGAACGGTGTCCACCATGCGTTGGAACGTGGCCGGTGCCAAGCAGAGGCCAAACGGTAAACTCATACAAGCCATCGGATGTTATGAAAGCTGTCTTCGCCCGGTCTCTCTCATCCACCTCTATTTGCCAGTACCCACTTTTTAGGTCTAGCGACGAGAAGTATTGGGCATCTCGCAGTAGATAGAGGACGTCATCTATGCGGGGAAGCGGGTAAACATCCTTTTTAGAGACAAGATTGAGTTTTCTGTAATCGACACAAAACCGCAGACTGTTGACCTTCTTTCTGACGAGAACAACCGGCGAAGCCCACGGGCTTGTGGACGGCTGAATGACATCGTCGGGAAGCATTTCGGTGGCCTATCTCTGAATTGCTGCTCTTTCCGTCGGAGAAACACGGTATGGACGTTAGCATACGGGGCGCGTGGTCTCGTCTGTAATTATGCGGCGCTTGGCGACCGGAGTTCGACCCACTTTAGAAGACGTGGCGAAGCAGTCTGCAAAATTTACCAAGACAGCCGAAAGCAGATTCTTCTAAGCCGGCGATAACTCGCTGTTGATTTCGACTGGTGGCAGAACGTGACACGTTCTAATATCGTCTTGACGGGCTCCTTCCACGGCGCACAAATGTGGGCACTCCGTGACGTCTTGGAGGAAGGAGATCAGTGTGCCTTTGACGAGGTGCTCAAAGTTCGTTCGCAAAGTTGGTGAGAAGAACGATAGTGCAGCCATCTCGTAGGTGGACGAGACCTCGGTCAACGATGAGACCCCTCTCAAATAGCAGCGAGATATGGCCCTCAGCCATGACGTCAGTCATGAAATAGGTCATTCTGCACGCGCACCAGGACACTACACCGTGGTGGCACCGTGACATCATCCTCCACTATACGCAGAGTATGGCTACAGGGATCTCGGGTGTCGAAGCGTGCCACGGCCCGTTTAGTCGAGAATGTAACTCGTGCCTCGTGTAGGTCGACCACAGCATCATTTGAATAACCCTAGGATCAAATCTCTCAGCAGTGGCGCAAGACGACGAATTCACCGGCGTAGACGAAATCGCGGATGCCGATTCGGGCTCAGCACCTTCCAGCCGGGCTAATGAGGTGACCTCCAGCCGTGCGAATGCTAGGGCCCAACCATGGCGTCAAACCTAAATCAATTCCTGTGCGAGGGCGTGGCTCATCACTGAAAAGCCTGCACCAGTATCGAGTAAAGCGTCATGTCAGTTTCGTTAACTGACACACACAAATCAGAAGTAGCGCGCCGGATACTGTCGCTACCCTGCCCCTGTGAGAAATAAGCGTTTCGGTGAATTGGCTGCGGAGGATCTTCAGTTTTCCCGACAGCAGCGGCCTTGCCTCCGGAGACCGCGGGAATTATTTTTCCTGGCGTGGACTGGAAAAATACCACTCAGTATAGCTGGCATCTCGGCGAGGGCTCGAGGAACGGTACCGCAGCGGGGATGACGATCTAAACTCATAGCAGCCGTATCTCCCATGCCTTTGACGGGCCGACAAATGAGCTTCAATTTCGAGTGGCCGTTCGCCGTTCCGTGGACAGGGCGAATTGGGTTCGAAGCCGCGAAGTCCCACTCGGCTATACGGGCATGCACGGTAGAGGTGACCGGCCTCCCCGCAGTAGTAGCATATTGGCCTTCGGTCCCGCGTACGCCACACGTCCGACTTCCGAGGGCGTGGAACAGGCGCCACAGCTTGAGCCTATGCGTTATACGGACAGACGTGGCTAACCAGAGCTTTCGGGTCCATAGGACCACAGGCAGCTACTTGACTTGCAACGGAGGCGTACGTTCGTTTGTCGACGACCCGTGGAGTCATGGTAGCGACAAGATCATAGGAAGCTGTTTGACGACAACGGACGTCAGCATGGGCATCTCATCGAAGCGCTGCAGTACGTTGCTGACCGGGAATTCATGCGTAGCCTGGCGTACTTCATCTCTGACGACTTGGGTCAGTGACGTCAAGGGCGCAATCTGAGGCAGAGGGAAATGTTGGAGCTCCTCACAAACAACTGACCGATTGAGGTCACGTAAGACGTCCGCACTGAATCCATAGCACGACGAAAAAACATCTGGGGCCAGGCTGCTGACATCTCGGTTGTACTGCCTGGCCCGTTGTTGGAGTGTCGTTTCCATTGTCGCTGCCGGCTCCACGAGGAATTCAGCAACGGTACGCGGTGGGCTACGTACGAACCCCACAAACAGCTCCTGCTTAACTCCGCGCATGAGGTGGCGAAACTTCTTCTCCTTTGTCATATTGGGGTCTGTGCGTTGGAAAAGACGGGTCATATCTTCGCAGTACATGCGCACCCTTTCATTTGTCCGCTGATTTCTGGACTGAAGTGCAGCTTCAGCTTTCTCGCGGCGATGGGCGTTGAAGTCAGAAGTTCCCGGCAAAGCGCTTGCCAGGTGGTAAGGGCGCCCTCGTGGTTTTCGAACCATGTACGAGAAGGCTTTTCGAGGACAAAGTAAACATTATTGAGCTTACGCTCGTCACTCTAGCCGTTGTAACGGGCCACTCGCTGGAAGGTCGCCAGCCAATCCTCACAGTCTTCGAAGATATCGCCGTGAAAAGTTGGTGGTTTTCTCGGCAGCTCGCAGAGGATTAGAGCCGAGAGCCTGGGATCAGTGGCCATGTCGGGGTGGCTTGAGAGTGGCAGCTGTGTCATCCTTGTGGGGGTGGAAAAGGGCCCAAACTCAGGTGACGCGCGGAGGCGGCGACTGAGTCGCTGGTGGACTGTAGTCAGATCCATCGTGAAGCGTGTAAACGTGGGAAAACGTACCCAGCGTACTCCACCAGACTGTAACAGGTATTGCGCCGAAAGTCCAGGGCCTAGAAGTCCGCTCTGAGCCTAGACGTCTGCTGAAGTCCGAGAGTGATCTGAGCGCGATTGCAGCCAACTAACTTCGCCGTCTACGCCCACCAGCAACCAACTTCGTCATCTGCGCCAACTAGACGCTGACTGTCTCCGCTTCGTCGTCGACTATAGTTTGTATCAATATAAACTAAATACGCTCAACCGCATTCTGCACAGGATTGCAAGTAATATCGCCTACGGAACCAACTATCACAGTAAACCGGCAATAGATTGTATGGAACATTTTGACACTTTACCTGTCCATAAAAACTTATCTTTGATAGATTACACAAGAATTTCACAGCTCTTTTAAAATTGAGAACGTTAAAACACGGCCTCTCTGTCTGTCAGAAAAGTATGTCATACCCCACATCTTCACTAATGAGAAAAAAACTCGTATTTATTATGTTCCTTATTAGTTTAATAAAATGCGAACAGTCACGACCATTTGTTGCAGATTCGCACTGGAATCAGCAAGCAGAAGGACGAGGAGGAAGAAGTGGTTGCAGGAACTGGGAGCGCGTGGGAGAGATTGAGCGCCATAATAGGACATTGAAAGTTGTGGGCAGAGTCGGGTATTAAACGCAGTGTTAGAGGCGTCCTGGTGTTTGCCCTGCTATAAATTTTATGGTTCCGAAACCCGGGAGGGTAATGTGAGCTCCTTCATCGATCCTTCCTGGAGGTTGCAAGAGGAATGACAACTGCCCTCCAGGAAGATGCCAATTCTAATGGCAACAGGAGATGTCTGCCTGGTGGAATGCCTAGCATGCTACTCCTGATGAGGGTTGAGGGATGAGGGTGACAGAGTGTGGGGAAGGGGAAATAAATGAGAAAAAAAGAGAATCGGTGTCGCACACTTTCACACACACATAATCACACACATATGAGTTTTAAAGGGTATTGATCAACCCTGTGTCCTTAAGAAAACTTAATTTTCACACGCACATAATCACACACAGATGAGTTTTAAAGGGTATTAATCAACCCTGTGTCCTTCAGAAAAGTTAGTAAGGCCTTGGTAGCTCGCGCAGCAGACGATCCGTCGCACCAAGGACCCAAGACATGTTCAAGGCGCAAGGTTTGTGTCTTTAGGTAAG
The DNA here is from genome assembly GCF_055883805.1 of Amblyomma maculatum. Classification (NCBI taxonomy): domain Eukaryota; kingdom Metazoa; phylum Arthropoda; class Arachnida; order Ixodida; family Ixodidae; genus Amblyomma; species Amblyomma maculatum. The sequence goes on along the minus strand of NC_139347.1, from coordinate 202,976,617 downwards.
CTTAAATTATTGCGCAGTGTCCTGCGATGTGCAGTAAACCGTTGACAGGAGGTTACCAAATGTTCAAAATTTTCACACACATCACATGTAGAGCACAGAGGCCTGCTCGCTATGCCTATTTTATGTAGGAAGTAGTTTGTGTATGACACATTCAAGCGGATTCGGTTTAGACAGTTTCGATGCCACCTGTTCAAACTGTGAGGAATTCAAAAGACGCAAGTGGGATCTATTCGGTGTAGAGGTCGATATTGATGGTTCGGGTGACACCACAGAGAGCGTTGCAATCGCCATGATTCAGTTGCTACTAGTCTTGCTGCATCTCTTCGTGAGAATGGTACTGAAATTGTCCTTGTGGAGTCTTTTAGTTCTTTTGCAGCGGCAGCGGCGTCGGCGAAGTCGTTGCCCGCGATGCCGCAGTGAGCAGGTAACCACTGTAGCACAATGCTGTGATTCAGGTCATAGGCCTTTGTGTGTAGCTTATTTATGTCAATGACGAGCTTTTCCTGAATTCTTGATGATTTAAGCAATTGTAGTGCAGCGCGACAATCGCTGAAGATAACCCATGCTGCAGGGTGTTGTAGAATATATATAATTGCTTCTCTCAGAGCTGTTAACTCAGTAGCCACAGCTGAAGTGCGATGACTGAGTGTTGCCGAGATTGTGGTGCGCATTGATGGTATCCACACGCCGATGGATGAAGAAATAGCTGTGACAGAGCTATCAGTATAGATGTGGCAATGATGACTGTAGCGTGCACAGATGTGCTCAAGGGCGAAGTATTTAAGTGCGGGTCCTGGGGTGCGAGCTTTTCTTTTGATGCCAGGTATAGTTGTCCAAATTTGCCATGAAGCAAACCTCCATGGTGGGAAAGATGACGGTATTGCGCGTTGATATTGCGCAGGCAGTAGATGGGAAAGTGATGCCATACTTTCCTCTGAAAACGGGTGGGTAGGTTCACGTGCAAAGCGCCGCTGGGCGCGAAGCAGCTCCTGCGGTATCAGCACGGTTACAGATAGACGTCTGCTCTCCGCCAGGGTGCCCACTGTGGAAGTGTTCTTTGGAAGACCAAGGCACACTCTCAAAGCTTTGGCCAGCATGGCTTCAAGTAGTTTAATGCTTGACTGCGAGAGGCCTTGAAGAACAGGGAGGCTATAACGCAGGAGACCTTCACAAAGGGCTCCATGAAGCCGTAATAAGGAATCGGTAAAGCAGCCTCTTCTGGTCGTTGAGAGCATACGGAACATAGATACGTATGAGGAGAGTTTGGTCTTAAGTTGTTGAACGTGTGGTGACCATGAAAGAGACCTATCAAAGGTCACACCTAGAAATTTTTGATGGTTGACATACGGTATAGGAGTGCCAGCAACTTTCAGTACATAACGGGAGGGATCACGTCGTGAAAATGAAATTGCTGCTCACTTTTCTGGAGATATAACAAGACCTCGCTTGTTTAAAAATAATGCAATGCCAACTATTGCTTTTTGTAGCCGAGCCTGCAAAATGCGCGTGTTTCTTCCGGAGCACCATATGCAGAGGTCATCTGCATAGAGGGAGATTTCAACAGTAGGTGGAAAGGACTTGTCCAAACCAAGAAGAGATATATTGAAGAGGGTTGGACTTAAAATCCCTCCCTGAGGAACGCCACGAGACACATGATGTAAGGACGTGTCACCTTGATTCGTTGACATGTAAATGGTCCTATCACGAAGATAATCAGAAAGCCAGTTATACATTCGTCCAGCAACGCCAATTGAACGCAAGGCTGAATGAATCGCCTCGTGCGTGACATTATCAAATGCTCCTTTAACGTCAAGGAAAACGGCAATAATTAAAGACCGCTCAGCTTTGCTGAGCCTGACACAGTTGGCAAGAGCAATAACATTATCAATACTGCTTCGGCCTTTTCGGAAGCCAGACATTGATGGAGGGTAAATTCCCCTATTCGGCAAGTCCCAGGTAAGGCGTGAATGAACCATTTTTTCCATCAATTTCCTAACACAGCTTAGCAGTGCAATAGGACCATAAGCGTTTAGATCAATTGATGGCTTACCAGGTTTAAGGACGGGTATTACGCGCGCAGTCTTCCAGCTCTCTACAAGGCTGCCAGAAGATGCCAAGAATCCGCCATCGAACCTTACCGGACAGAGAGAAGAGGGCTTCAGCAATACGCCATGGACCGGATCAGAAGGAAGCGCGATATCCAACGAGTTTTTCTGACCCGGCTGTTACATCAGGCAAGAGAACTTTTCAATTCGCACGTAGCAAATATTCTTGAGCTAAAGATTATTCAAGGGAGACTAGAAGCATGCAACGACAGCTTGCGCGTACTGAAAGAGAAGTTGCAGGCTTTTAAAGGCGACGTTTGTGCTGAAGGCGCCGCAGCTGCCCCAGAGTATGAGAAAAATTCCACGCAGACAGTAACGCTTCTCTATCACCACATCGAGAACCTTAAGTCGTCTTCTCATGCTGGCAACAGCCACTGTTTTACGAAGACGGCATTTGTATCGAGATTTTCACCGAATCACCTTTGGACTTAACCGTTGATTCTGTCATTGAGCTTAAAGAAAAACAAGCCCAACGTTCCACTGCGATCACTTCGATGCATGGCTTCCAATTTCCCGAGGCAGCTCCAAAGGCATTATCGGAAGGCCCCGACCACACCGAGACATCGCTGAGAGTCATGGATAAGGATAATAACCTTACGTTTGCCCAGAGCGATGCCGTCAGTGACCTAAGAGCGGCTTCAGTACTGTGGACCACACCTTTGGTAGAAGCGCAATGCAATAAAGGGCCGCTCCACACAGAGTTCTCTGAAAGTAATGAAAACATCGAGTCAATTACACGCATCCAAAATCGAACAACGTATTTTGTACAGTTTGTAAGCAAGATTGTTTTCTAGCCGCCAAAGAAAGAAGACTGCGAACAAGCGCCTGACGGCATACCTATAAAGCGGTCATTCAATGCAATTGACTTTATCGGCTTGGCGAGGTACAAGGCTTTCAAGGAGGAGCTCATAGGATGTAACGAGGATGGCCTCAATCATGGCCCACAGAAACCGTCAACAGAGGACGATGAAAGTGCATTCAGTGGCCCTAAGCAAAACAAGAAAGACAGTGACCAGCATAGATACTCAGCCTCCCGCGAAGAGCTTCGTAGTGCGGTTTCTGGAAAGTATAAGGGAGAGGAAGACGCCGCAACAGTGATTTCAGGCGACATGTGGACCCCCGTGGACTCAAATAACGTTGCGGAGGCGAGAACCGAACAGGTCGTCTACGATGCTATCCCAAAGCGCGAGAACGGAGGCGTGCAATGCTACAACCGCTCGTCCAGTACAAAAGGTTGGTAAAGAAAGACGAGGAATTATTAAACAGCTGGAAACTTGGCGGCATTTCTTTCACAAACACAGGAAGAAAGAAAGGCCACTGCGCAGTAAAAGTAAACGGTGGAAACCAAGAGTTGTATGCAGGGTAGCTGTATCCCAGGTAGCATAGAATGTGGGGCCCCAGTAGGTCCGATGTAAGCAAGTGGGGCTGGGACAACCACCATAAAACCTTCATCGGTCTCCGATGGGGCAAATGTGGGCAAGCCCCATTTGGGCTTGCCCATGTTCCTTCTGCATGGGTACCATTGCATTGTTGCTCGGGCTAATGCAGAGCACATGCCTGCATCCAGACCGCAAAGATCCTTTGTCTAATATTTAAGGGCAATCCAACCTAAATGTGGGCTCTTTAAGGGAAAGGCCTCATAGATCCGAAATGAGGCCACCCTCATAAAATATTTGTGAGACCTACATCGGCCGTAGTGGGGCAAACGAAACGGACATGCCCACTTGCTGCCCCAATCGGCCCCTTGTAGGTTACTTGAGGGTAGGTGAAATAGGAATAAGAGCTCAATTTGGGCAAGCCCTCATGAAGCCCAAATGAGGCAGCCTTAGCTATACCGCTGTAGGTCCCACGTAGGCTATAATGGGGCTGGAAGGCGGGCGTGCCCGCGTGGTACCAAAATTGGTCCCTTGTGGGAAATTTGAAGGCACTGTTACGACCGTGCATCATCCGCACTTGCGCGCTCTATTGTTCGCCTGTGGGCATGGATAAGTGCTGTGGATATGTGGTGTTGGTACAATGGCTCTAAGTGAGCCTGTTTCCAGGAATCCTGTTTTGTAAGCCTGTTTTGCTTTGTGGACACCCTGCAAATGCCAAATTGACCCTGTCAAGAGAACGTCTAGAAAAACACAAAGAAATGTCCCCCTGCGGGAAATAGCCGGAAGTGCTTTCTTTCTTTTGTTCACCCTTCCAGTCGAGAAGCGCCATCGTCCAGTGAGGAATGCCTACTATCTAAAGGAGACGACAGAGTGACATGTCCGCTGACTTGCAGGACAAGAAAGGAGCATGACGCATACGGCCATTAGATGATTTCCCGGGAATGCAGGAAAGATTTGCAATTGCCGGAAAGGGACAATGCTGGAAGCGTATGCGGCGCGCACGTGCACTTGGGTTTCTGAGAAGTATATCCACTTGCCGGAACCAGCCTATCGATTCTTGGCTGAAGAATAGAAATGTACCTCCTCGCCGTTCCCAAGCGTTTCCCGCCAACAAGTGACCAGGCTCAACGAAACAATGCCGGGCCAGTCAGTGCTTCAGACCATCAGTGCAGTGATGTGTTCGATTGGATGCCGATATCTGAGGGGCGTGCCCTGGATTTGGTTGGTCAGCATCTTCAGAGAGGGGCTGGACATAGGGGGTTTTAAGGACGCTGCAGAGCACGAAATGTCGCTCTGAGCCCTGGGTAAACGGCTCATCCAGTCGCTTCTCGCTATGAACTCTTAACGCTTGCCATTTTGCTGATGTACCCTTCTTTTTCTTGTAAATAATCTTGTAAATAAGTTTTCTTAAAGTGCCATTAAACCTGCATGTACATATTTCACCAACTTCGAAGATTCAATCCTTCTTCAACCCGGAGTCTCTGCACGCTACCAAGTGAAGGCCGGGTCGACATAGCCCCAGCGTCACGACAACTGGTGACCAGCGTTGGGGTCTGGATCTACAAGCTACAACATCTGGTCATTCGAGGTGGATCTGAAGCTACAAGCCACAACATCTCGTGATCGGAGGTGGCATCTCAAGCAACAAGCAGGAGCAACAATCGGCCAACAAGAAAGCAGCTCGGAACATCGATCGCATGTGTGGGTGAGTGCTTGGCTTTTCTTCTGATGTGGACCAGGTTCTAGAACAGGGTTAGATTTTAGAACTGGTAAAAAGTGTTGAAACGCCTTTAGGTTTGGTAGTTTGCACTGTTGTTTTGGAAGTAGCCGACACTCGGAGCGATCATGGACCTACAAAAGCTGCAGAAACCGGAACTGTTGCAATTGTATGAGGAATTGCGAATTGATACAAGTGGTTTGGCACGAAAACCCTTGATTATAAAGGCAATCACTGGTCTGGGAACCGATGATGAGGAGCTCAGTGAAGCATGGAACCTCATCGGTCAAAAAAAGGAGCAGCTCAGACAGCAGAAACAGCGGGAAAAAGAGGAAAAGGAGCGCGAACGTGAGAGGGAAAAAGAGGAAAAGAAGCTAGACATTGAGCTCCGGAAATTAGAACTAGAGTTGAGCAAGAGGTCGGGCGATTGTCCCCAGCTAGCGGTACCTCGTCTCAACAAGGAGGCAGATTTCAAGATGTCAAAGTACATGCAGCCATATGTGATATCAGGGGATATCGGTCTGTATCTGGCTAACTTTGAGCGAACCTGCGAAAAACTGTCCTTCCAGCGAGACACTTGGTCTCAGAGATTATTGACGGTTCTGCCCTGCGAGGCAGCGGAGGCTGTCGCGCGGCTAAGCAAGGAGGACGCGGACAACTACGAGAAGGTCAAAGCTTGCCTTCTGAGAAAGTATAGGCTTAGCGCCGAGGCGTTCAGACAACGTTTTCGGAACGCTACTAAGTCCAGGGACGAGAGTTACCCTGAATTCCTGTACAATTTAAGAGTTAATTTGGGCGAGTGGCTAAAGAGCACTGATTCCTACAGTGATAGGGACGCTGTAGTCGAGCGAATTCTTTTGGAGCAGTTTTATAACTGCCTCCCAGAAAAAGAAAGAAATTGGTTACAGGACCGAGGCGAAATTAAGTCGGCAACTGAAGCTGCCGAACTTATTGAGGAGTATGCTTCGCGCCGACAATTCAGCAACCCAGCAGTGGATAGGCCCCGCAATCCCAAGTTGAGTGTGAATAACCGTCAGGAAAGGCACTTTGCTAGAGTTGGAAACGAAGAAATGAAGGTTTCTTCAGGCAAATTCCCTAGAAAGGACGGCAGTGAGAAAAGTGGGGAAGTGACCAACGCGCAGAACACAAAGAATAAGCTTGAGGCTAGGAAGCCGCTCACATGCTTTAGGTGTAATGAGCAGGGTCACATTGCCGTCAACTGCCGGAAAGAAAAGATTGCTTTCTCGTATGTCAGTGACTGCGATGAAAATATGCAGCTTTTAGAACCCTACCTGCATGACCTAGTAGTCAACGGGAAGCATTGCAAGGTACTGCGCGATTCGGCCGCAACGATGGATGTTGTCCATCCGGCGTATGTGTCGCCTTCCGACTATACAGGACAGTGTGCGTGGATCCGCCAGGTAGTGGAGGAACAGAGTGTGTGCTTGCCAATCGCGAACGTGGTCATCGAAGGCACTTTCGGCAAGTTGACAACCGAGGCTGCCGTTTCAGGAAAGCTTCCTAAGTGCTATCCGTATTTGTTCTCCAACAAATCGGACATGCTACTGCGAAAGAGGGGCATCCTTTTCGGAGACAGAGTTGTGCAAGCCTTAACACGTTCAAAGGCGCGAGAACTAGCTACACTGCTCATTCCAGAAGAATCCACAGCGGAGGAAACGGCAGTTAAAACAGCGGTCGATGCGGAAGATAGCGGGTCAGAAAACTTTGAGAGCGAGGCATCTCAGATAAGTCAACTTGAAAGTGAGCTTGATGAGACGCGGAATGAGGACGTTCTTGAGAGTAACCTCTTGCCGCCAGTGTCTAGTAATCTCACGAGACTTTTGAGTGGAACCCGAGAGGACTTAGCTATGGAGCAAGCCAATGATCCCAAGATACAGGAGATAAGGGAGCGCCACCGCGCCACTAAGACAGCAAAGAATATTTCTTTTGAGATGAGAAAGGGAGTGCTGTATCGCTTATTCAAGGATAAGCGCGGAGTAGAGCGGGACCAATTAGTCGTTCCCCAAAAGTACCGCGGAGACTTACTGCGACTTTCCCATGGCAGCTCGTGGTCATGTCACCTTGGAATAAAGAAAACAAAACAGAGGCTGTTGCAAGAATACTATTGGCCTGGATGTTTTAAGGACACGGAAAATTTTGTACGGTCATGCGACACGTGCCAGCGGGTTGGAAAGGCGCAAGATAAGTGGAAATCTCCGATGGTGTTAGATCCAATCATTACCGAGCCGTTTCACCGGTTAGTAATAGATGTAGTTGGGCCACTTCCTGTGACAGAGTCAGGGTACCGTTATATCCTCACTATGTTATGCCCAGCCACAAAGTTTCCAGAGGCTGTTCCGCTGCGCGAGGTGACGTCCGAGAGTGTAGTGGATTCGCTGCTGTCAGTGTTTGCACGAGTTGGATTCCCTTCCGAGGTCCAAAGTGATCAGGGTAGCGTTTTCACGAGTGTCCTCACCACCTCATTTCTCGAGCGATGCGGCATTAAGGTAGTGCATAGCTCGATCCATCATCCGCAGATCAACAGCGTAGAAAGATGGCACTCTGTTCTCAAACGAGTCCTGAGGGGACTGTGCTATGAAAACAAGCGCGAATGGGATACCTGCCTGCCTGCAGCGCTTTTCGCTTTGCGGTCAGTGCCGCACGAATCCACTGGATTTAGCCCAGCCGAGTTGGTGTACGGAAGGTCACTGCGCTCACCTTTGCGAATGGTGCGCGAAGCCTGGGAGGGGCGCGGAGAAGACCCAACAGTAGTAGAATTCATTCTGAACCTCTTGAATCGCTTACATAACACTAAGGAACTCGTTGAGGCCAGCATGAAGTCAGCCCAGGCTCGTTCCAAGGTGTACTATGATAAGTCAGCCCGTCAAAGGACGTTTTGTATCGGGGACCAGGTGATGTTGCTGAGAAGTTCAAGGCAGAATAAGCTCGAAGTACAGTGGGAAGGACCGGCTGAAGTCGTTGCAAAGCTTTCTAACACTAACTACGCAGTGAAAATTCCCGGTAGGCGTAAAGAAGTGCGCATTTATCATTGCAATCTTATGAAGCCTTATGTGCAGAGGGAAGCCGTGGTAAATCTAACGTTAAACCTTCCCGAGGAAATGGGGGACAACTTGATTTGCCTCAGCGGAAAAGGAAGCAACGCTCAGGAGCTTCTCAGAAAGACGGAGCAGAGAGGAGAACTAAAGAAATCCCAGCTGTCCGATCTGGGCGAAATAATAACAGAGTTTGAGGCCTGCTTCGTGGACAGGCCAGGCAGGACTGATTTGACTGAGCACGATATTGAGCTGACTTCAGACGTGCCAGTGCGATCAAGGTGCTACCGATTCTCTCCAAGGCAAAGAGAAATTCTGGATAGGGAAGTAACTCGCATGCTGGAATTGGGAGTAATAAAACCCTCGGAAAGCGATTATGCTTCGCCTATGATCTTAGTAGAAGCTCCAGGTAAAGACCCTAGGCCTGTGGTAGACTACCGAAAGCTAAATTCTCTCACCAGGGATCAAGTGTATCCTATTCCGAATATTGAGGAGAGAGTAGAACAGGTCAGTAGAGCGGCATATGTGACTACGCTGGACCTTACTCGAGGATACTGGCAAGTACCGCTCACTGAACGCGCCAGCAGATACGCGGCTTTCGTCACTCCGACGGGCAGCTACCAGCCAACAATGATGAGTTTCGGGCTCAAAAATGCTCCATTTTGTTTTTCCCGACTCATGGATAGGGTTTTAAAGGGGTGTGAAACATTCGCGGTGCCTTATTTAGATGACATTGCGGTTTTTTCCGAGTCATGGGCGGACCATATGGTACATCTAAGAGCTGTACTGAGCCTTTTGCGTCAAGCTGGACTAACCGTAAAGGCCGAGAAATGTTGCCTAGCAAGGGCGACCGTGGACTACTTGGGTCACAATGTAGGTCAAGGTTTCAGGAAACCCAGCGAGATTAAGATTTCTGCGGTAGCAGACTACCCGCGGCCGAGCACGAAGACGGAAATTCGAGCATTCCTGGGTCTGACTGGGTACTACAATCACTACATCCCTAACTATCCAGCTTTGGCTAGCCCTCTGACCGACGCTCTCCGCAGGACAGAACCGACAAATGTAGTCTGGGACGAACAAAAGGAAGCCTCCTTCGTAAACCTGAAGGCTGTGCTGATTAGCCGTCCGGTATTGCGAGCTCCAGACTATGGCCGAGAATTCACGGTCCAGTGTGATGCCAGTGATCGAGGGCTAGGTACTGTTCTCTGCCAGAGAGATGACGACGGTAATGAGCACCCCGTGCTCTACCTGAGCAGAAAACTGAGTTCTAGAGAGAGAGCTTATTGCGCGTCAGAGAAAGAGTGTGCTTGCATTGCATGGGCCATAAAAAAATTGCAGTGCTATCTTGGAGGGGCCAAATTCACCGTAGAGACGGACCATTGTCCCCTGGCTTGGCTGCAAACTGCGACATCGAAGAACAGTCGCCTTCTTAGGTGGAGCTTGATTTTACAGCAGTACAATTTTGAAATAAGATACAAAAAGGGGAAGTTAAATGGGAATGCAGACGCGCTTAGCCGCTCTTTCTAAGCGGTCCGAGATGTTCCTCACCATGTATCCAAATTGATAATCAGGTTTTCTTTTTTTTTTCGTGCGCTTGTATATGTGTGACTATGTAAAGCAGCACGTTTGGTTTTCTAGGAATACGTGGGTCCTGAACGTCTTGAGAGTGGGCTTTTCTCGAACAACAATGGCAGTTTTCTTTTAACCTGGTCCCTTCAGACGGGAGCCGAGTGCTTGCTTCGACATGTGGTTGAGTTTCAGAGACAGCTCAAGCAAATTGGCCTACGACAATTAAGACAACGCGACAAGCAACAGCGAGCTTCAAGCGTTCATGTGCAGGAAATTAAGTCGTCTCTTCATGCAGCAGCTGCGACTGCTGCCCTCCGAGACTCTTCTGGCGGGGGAGGAGGCTGTTACGACCGTGCATCATCCGCACTTGCGCGCTCTATTGTTCGCCGGTGGGCATGGATAAGTGCTGTGGATATGTGGTGTTGGTACAATGGCTCTAAGTGAGCCTGTTTCCAGGAATCCTGTTTTGTAAGCCTGTTTTGCTTTGTGGACACCCTGCAAATGCCAAATTGACCCTGTCAAGAGAACGTCTAGAAAAACACAAAGAAATGTCCCCCTGCGGGAAATAGCCGGAAGTGCTTTCTTTCTTTTGTTCACCCTTCCAGTCGAGAAGCGCCATCGTCCAGTGAGTAATGCCTACTATCTAAAGGAGACGACAGAGTGACATGTCCGCTGACTTGCAGGACAAGAAAGGAGCATGACGCATACGGCCATTAGATGATTTCCTGGGAATGCAGGAAAGATTTGCAATTGCCGGAAAGGGACAATGCTGGAAGCGTATGCGGCGCGCACGTGCACTTGGGTTTCTGAGAAGTAAATCCACTTGCCGGAACCAGCCTATCGATTCTTGGCTGAAGAATAGAAATGTACCTCCTCGCCGTTCCCAAGCGTTTCCCGCCAACAAGTGACCAGGCTCAACGAAACAATGCCGGGCCAGTCAGTGCTTCAGACCATCAGTGCAGTGATGTGTTCGATTGGATGCCGATATCTAAGGGGCGTGCCCTGGATTTGGTTGGTCAGCATCTTCAGAGAGGGGCTGGACATAGGGGGTTTTAAGGACGCTGCAGAGCACGAAATGTCGCTCTGAGCCCTGGGTAAACGGCTCATCCAGTCGCTTCTCGCTATGAACTCTTAACGCTTGCCATTTTGCTGATGTACCCTTCTTTTTCTTGTAAATAATCTTGTAAATAAGTTTTCTTAAAGTGCCATTAAACCTGCTTGTACATATTTCACCAACTTCGAAGATTCAATTCTTCTTCAACCCGGAGTCTCTGCACGCTACCAAGTGAAGGCCGGGTCGACATAGCCCCAGCGTCACGACAGCACGTGCAACCGCAGGTGGGCTCTAGGTTCAAAAACAACACCCAGCCCAATTGGGGCTGCCCGCACAAAGCTGCTTTATATCCCGCATGGGCCGTAATGGGGCTAGAAGGCGTCCCAGCCCGCATAATACCAAAATCGGTCTCTTGTGAGGAATTTGAAGGCACGTGCAACAGCAACTGAGCTTTAGGTTAAAAAACAACACCCAGACCAATTGGGGCTGCCCACACAAAGCCGCTGTAGGTCCCACATCGTCCGCAATGGGGCTAGAAGGCGTGCGTGCAATTGTGTAATGATTCTTTTCAACCTCTATTTGTATTTGATGTTGCCCTATAATATTATTATATATGATTTGTATAACAGTTGTTGCCATGTTTAGTCGGTTAGAAATAATACATTGCTTTAGTTCTCGCGCTCATGCAAATTGTGCTAAAAATACTAAAACATACTGATTGCTAACTGTAGCTCTTAATGTGGTTGCTGTGGATAGCCTGCAACACTCAGCACAATATTACTGCTCGGAACACATATCTCTCCATAGCCTGAACACGAAATCATTTAGGCTAGATTAATGTTATGAATTATTGTAAAATTTAATATTGTCGCTGTTTAGAAAGGGCAGTCATACATAAAATAATTACTTAGTTATGTGCATAAATAATTATTGGGAAAACTTGGACAGGGGCTTCCCATCAATTTCCTGCGTAGGACCCCTTTGAGAATAATGTGGGCAAGCCCAAGTGCGGCTTGCGCTATAGAAACCGCATCGGTCCTATGTCATTATCTGAGGGCCTAACCGAAAAAAAAATAAACGTTTATCTAGAGCGACTGCCCGAATCTGTCCAAAGTAGGACCATCGTGGGGAGTTGGCGGGATGTGCCCTTTTGGCGATGCGGCAAAAATGTGGAAAGCCTCGCAAGGGCTGCCTGCTTCGGTCCCTAGTGGGGCCTATCGGGGCTTTGTTGACAGCCCCCTTCAGGCCTACGTCGGCCCCTCTTTCAGCACCCACATTAAGCTCACCGGGGCTGTCCTGCATTGCCTATATCGGACCCACCAGGGGCCCCCCTTGATAGCCCACTTTGTGCTACCTAAAATTGTGCTAGTGTTTGTGCGTGAGTATTGCCGCGAAACCTTCAAAACTGTATTTGTTATTAACAGCAGCCGGCATACGGCCTTATCACTCGGATTCTGGAACGCGTATCATTTCTGTATTCTTTATTTGTTAATGCTCGATGTCACGAGACGCACCTTTATCAGTTTCATTGTAGCGCAAGCATGCACAGAGATCTGTCTCGAAGATTCCGGCCACTCGTGTGTATTTCTACGATGTTCCAGCTTGTGCTGGTTACAATTGAGAGGTTATCTAGATTGTTCTGAGCAGCCTTTAAATTGAGCGTTGTCGAGTGTGACGGGCATTATTCGTTCGATGATCGATGAGCATGTTTGTTGCTATCGCCGCCGCCGAGATGCTTAGTTCTTTTGCGGGCGCAAGTCAACCCAATAAAGTTTCTTCAGTTTAATCACCTACTCTTCATTCGTGCCGTCGACCCTGGTCACCACCACTTGACATCTGGTGGAGGTGCTGCCCTTCATCCTTCAAGCGAATACCTCAGCTGTATTCCTGTCGCCCTGAAAGACCAGCCTACAGGTCACTGAGCAAGCCGCCGACTCCAAAACCTACAACCCGAACACGGTCCGCGGCATGACCCCATTCGATCTCGGAAGGCATCGACGCTGACAATGGCTCAGCCTACAGCACCTGTTGTTTTCGTCCAACCCTGTGAGCCCCCCTGCTTCCACGGACGACCGGATGAAGATGCAGGAGACTGGATGGACCTTTCCGACAGTGTGGCAGAATTCAACGGCTGGAACGACGCTGGGAACCTCAGGCAGGTCTACTTTATTCTTGAATGACATGCCTGAGTTTGATTCGAAAATCGCGAGACTTCTTTCAAGGATTCGGAGATATTCAAAGCACAGTTTTTGATGACCTTTGCATGTTCTCTCCGGAAAGAAAGAGCCCAGGCCCTCCTCCGATCAAGAATTCAACTACCAAACAAGCCCGTTCTCGTCTACGTAGAGGAGATGAAGCGCCTGTTTCGCCGCGCCGACCCTAACATGACCGAAGGTGAGAGAGTGAAATTCCTTATGCGAGGCGTTAAAGAGTCGCTTTTTGCAGGGCTTGTCCGGAACCCGCAGAAAACTGTGGAAGACTTTGAAAGTGAAGCATCGACCATAGAGAAGACGTTGGACACCCGGCTGCGCCAGTACGAGCGACCACTTCAACCATACTACTCATGCCACTACCCCAGCGCATCTACAAGCGGAGAGAACCTTTGTGACCTCATCCGGGAGATCGTGCGAGAGGAGCTGCGCCGATTGCTGGCATCATCGCAACAACCCCAGGCGGCGACACTCGCGGACGTCGTTTGTGAAGAAGTCCATGAGGCGCTGGGCGTTCCTAAAGTGACGACTCCGACGGCTCCAGTGCATGAATCAGCACTGATGACCTGTGCAGCTGCATTATCGTCCTGCACCCCGACGCGACCTCCCAAGCGCTTGTTGCTACCATCCTGCCCCTGAAAGCCGCCCCTTGGCCCCCGCCCGCCAAGTCTACCAAAGATCTCCAAGCTCCAGGAAATGCGACGCCTGGAGGACATCTAACAAGCGACCGCTCTGCTTCCATTGTGGTGAGGCAGGACACATCCTCCGTCACTGCCCGTACAGGCGGATCGGCCTCCATGGTTTCGCTGTTGACGCCCCACGACCCCGTCCTGGCGAGTGACTACAGGAAATCAACGAATTCCTGCGCAGCGGAGAGCACTCGTCGCCAATGCATCTGTGACGCTTCCCATCGCCGTACAATGCTGGATTTGCGTCGCCGGGCCGCGATTACTTGCAAGGACGGTCTCCTATCCCCCGTAGGTAAAAGTAAAGGCTGCAACCTTTGGAGGTGAGGTTGATCAACGGCGAAAAGACGAATTTCCTCCGCTGCTGACGACCACTAACGACGACGCAGCCATTTTATTGCCGATCCACACGACGACATCGACGTCAACGCGACCAGAGTGCAAGCCGAGACAGCCGCCCAGCGAAATAACAACGGTATGCCACGGTCATGATCTGAAGAAACGACGGAGCCGAGATCGGACACCAAGGCCCACGTGCAATGCGAGGACACGAATAAGCGACCTTGAAGTTGACGTCGACGGTCGCAGAGTCACTGCCCTAGTAGACACCGCAGCTGACTATTCAGTCATCAGTGGGCCATTAGCGTCTCAGCTCAGGAAAGTTGCCACCGCTTGGGATGGCCCGCTGACTCGCACCGCAGGTGGCAACCTGATTACTCCATCGAAATGATGCACTGCAAGAATAACCGTAAACGGGCGTTCTTGCACCACCAGCTTTGGGGTCTTGCAGAAGTGCTCCCGAGACGTGATTTTAGGCATGGACTTCCTAAATGAACATAGGGTTATCATCGACCTCCGATCCAAGCTCATCACGCTGTCTGCAGATAAATCTGTACCTGCTACGACGAGATCGACGCAACACGTTGCTCTAAACGTCCTCGACTAAGATTTGACCGTGCCGCCCCGATCAAGCGTCGCAGTCAGCGTGAGGTAGCGCAGACATCGAAACCGCTGAAGGCATCGTCGAGGGAAATATCCAATTGCTCTTGGAAAGAGGTGTCGGCATCGCAAGAAGCATCGCGAAATGTCGGAGAGGACAAGCTCAGGTGCTGATAACAAACTTCACCGAAGTATATCGGCATCTCAACAAGGGCACAATAATCGCTTTTCTCAACGAATTAGCGGACCTCGACGACCTATTCGCCCTCCACGACCAACCACTGGAAGACGCACCGGACCAATTGCGTCAACCGAGCATTGACCCACAGCAGTAAAGACCAGATTCGCTGTCTTCTTCGAAGCTACGGGGAGTGTTTTCGTCATCATCGAAGGTACGAAAAACACCACTGGCCAGGCACCGCATTATAACGGACGAACACGCCAGACCTCTGCACCAAAGCCCTTACCGTGCATCGCCGCGATAACGCCAGGCCATTCGCGATCAAGTTGAGGAAATGCCGCGTGATGACGTAATCCAGCCACCGAACAGTCCCTGGCCGGCATCAGTCGTTTTGGTGAAGAAGAAAGACGGCACACTTCGCTTCTGCGTTGATTACCGCCGCTTGAATAGCATAACTAAGAAGCATAGTTACCCCCTTCCCCGCATAGACGACACTCTCTACCGGCTCTGCAATGCAAGGCATTTCTCATCGATGGGCTTGAAGAGTGGATATTGGCAAGTTGAGGTCGACGAAAGAGATCGCGAGAAGACTGTATTCATCACTCCATATGACCTTTTTGTGTTCAAGGTGGTGTCACTTGGCCTCTGCTCTGCACCAGCCACGCTTCAACGAGTAATGGACACAGTCCTGGCAGGCTTGAAGTGGCAAATTTGTTTGGTATATTTGTTCGACGTTGTTGTCTTCTCGTCAAACTTTGAAGACCACCTAAAACGACTGCAGACAGTGCTGGAAGCCATCAAGTCATCGGAACTAACGCTAAAAGCAGAAAAGTGCCACTTCGCCTACGAAGAATTGCGGTTCCTAGGTCGCATCGTTAGTAAGGATGGTATTCGCGCAGACCCGCAGAAAACAGCTGCAATCGCACAATTCCCACCGCCTGTCAACAAGAAAGCTGTGCGCGGATTCCTTTGGCTGTGCGCTTATATTATCGCCGATTTGTCAGAAACGTTTCGCGCACCGCCGAACCGTTGACGCGGCTTACAGAAGCTGACGTACCTTTCAAATGCAAAGCGCCGCAAGAAGAAGCCTTCGACACATTTAAGCGCCACCTGCAGTGCCCTCCTGTACTTGGCCACTTTGATGAAGACGGCGAGACCAAAGTTCACACTGAAGCGAGCAGTGCGGGCCTAGGAGCCGTTCTCGTCCAGAAGAGTGCCGGACAGGAGAACGTAATCGCCTACGCTAGAAGGTCCCTCACAAAAGCCGAAGTCAATTAACCGACGACCAAAAAGGAGTGCCATGCGATCATCTGGGCTAGTTATAAGTTTCCTCCATAGCAATACGGCCGACCATTCAAGGTGGTAAGCGACCATCACGCGCTCTGCTGGCTGGCTAATTTGAAGGATCCTTCCGGCCCTCTTGCCAGATGGAGCCTGCGACTTCAAGAATTTGACTTGACTTTAGTCTATACGTCGGACCGGAAGCATTCCGCCACAGGCTGCTTATACCGTGCTCCCGTCGACGCTTCCCCGAAGGACGATGACGACGACGCCTTTTTGGGACCGGCAAGCGCCAGCAGTTTCGCAGAACAATAGCGATCAGATCCTGAGCTGAAAGCGGTAGCCGATTACTTAGAAGGAAAGACCGCTCGCGCTTTTGGTGTATTCCGGCGACATTTATCATCGTTGGCATTAAGCAATGGCCTCCTCGTGAAGAACTTCGCACCCAAAAAGACCCCACAGTTTCTTGCAGTGCCTAAAAACCTCCGGCAGGAAATTTTGCAAGCGTTGCACGGTGAGCCCACAGCAGGCCATCTCGGATTTGCGCGCACGTTGCGTCGAATTCAGAACTACTGGCCGCAACTACCTGCCGAAGTTGCCCACTACGTGAAGACGTGTCGTGAGTGGCAACGACGCAAGACACCGCCGATCAGACCAGCAGGACTACTAAACCTGATTCCGCCCCCAATCCTGCCCTTTCAGCAAATTGGGATGGATCTCCTCGGCCCCTTTCCATCTTCGTCTATGGTAACAAGTGGATCATCGTGGCCACTGACTTACCCGTCACCCGTTACCTTACCCGTTACGCCGTAGCAAAAGCCCTACCCAATGGTACCTCAGCAGAAGTCACCAAATTTTTTGTAGAACAAATTCTTTCGCGACACGGCACCTCAGAAGTGCTCATAACGGACCGGGGAACGGCGTTTACGGCAGCGTTGCCGCAAGCCATCCTGGAATACAGTCATACAAGCATCGACGAACAACTGCGTACCATCCCAGACCAATGGCTTTAGAGAGCGCCTGAACAAAACGATCGCGGACATGATCGCCATGTATGTCGATGCTGAGAACAAGAACTGGGACGCCATCTTGCCGTACGTGATCTTCGCGTATAACACGGCAGTCCAGGAGACGACCAGAGCCCCTCCGTTCAAGCTTGTGTACGGCAGGGAGCCCACGACGACGCTCGACGCAATGCTGCCGCACGTAACCAACGAGGACAACCTTCACGTCGCCGCCTACCTGCAGCGTGCGGAGGAAGCCCGACGACTCGCACGGCTGCGTATTAAAGACTAACAGCGCACCGACAGCCGACGATAAACTTACGAAGACGCCACGCAGAATACAACCTAGGAGGCCAAGTGTGGGTTTGGACGCCAATTCGTTCCGCGGACTAAGTGATAAGTTCTTGCTTCGATACTTTGGGCCGTACAAAATCATTCGCAGCGTCGGACCACTAGACTATGAAGTCATTCCCGACGGAATGTCAGCATCACAACGGCGACGCGCACGCCCAGAAATTGTACTACATGTTGTACGACTGAAGCCGTATTACGCGCGTTAAGGAATCTGTGGTGTTTAAACTTTGTAGTGTTTATGTTTAAGTTGCTTTGTTTTGGAACATCGAGGCGATGTTTTTTTAAGGGTGAGTAATGCCTCGAAACCTTCAAAACTGTATTTGTTCCTTTTAACAGCCATCGGCATGCGGCCTTATCACTAGGATTCTAGATCGCGTATCAGTTCTGTATTCTTTGTTTGTTAATGCTCGATGTCACGAGACGCGCCTTTATCTGTTTCGTTGTAGCTCAAGATGCACCGAGATCTGTCCCGAGGATTCCGGCCACTCGTGTGTCTTTCTACAATGTTCCAGCTTGCACTGGTAGCAGTTGCGACGTTATCTAAGTTGTTCTGAGCAGCCTTTAATTTGAGCGTTGACGAGTGCGACGGTCATTCTTCGTTCGACGATCGACGAGCACATTTGTTGCTATCGCTGCCGCCGAGTTGCTTAGTTTTGTTGCGGGCGCAAGTCAGCCCAATAAATAGTTTCTTCAGTGCAATCACCGACGTTTCATTTGGGCCATCGACCCTGGTCACCACCACGTGACAGTATTGTCAGTGTTGACATCAAGGATGTTTGTGTAGAACTTCCAGCTGTGGAATAAAGTCACCGTGTTATGAAGTTAAGCAAGATAAATTCCGATTATGCTTAAAGTGAAGCGGGACGGAGCCAGAAAAATATCTTCTTTGCAGAAATGAGATTTTTCATTCACAAGCTGAGCATAGAAATCCATGACAAGGAAGGCTGCAACGTCCGATATCATGCAAGTTCTACGCATTTTCCCTTGTACCGCCAACCTTTCCACCTCGGCGCCACAGAGCCCTGCCCTGAGGCCATTAGGAAGAGTAAGATCGAGCTGAAGCTTTATAGAGTGGGCCTAAAGCCAGATGGCCAGCAGGAACGGATGAAAAAATCAGTGCTTTGGACATTGAGATTGTCAATGTCTTAGAAAAAGCGGAGCAGTTGATGTACCTTTCCACTCAACGTATGATGTCACCTGCACGCAAGCAAGGGGTGTCACAGCAGATACCAGGAGGGGTGGTGCCCTGGTTTCGGTTAACAGAACTTGAAACCCTGCACGTCGTTGCATGGTTCCAGAAGCTGGGATGCCACAGGCGGCAGAAAACCTACCCAGATGGTGGCCCAGTACATACTCCAACACGAACCTAGTAATTGATGTTGCGTTGTGTACTGGGGTCACTGAGCCGACGAATCAGTAAAGTCTGTTGCAGGGCGTTTAGCAGAAGGATGCTGAAAAGAACTTAGACAGAATGTAGGCTACGGTGTGATTCGAGTCTGTGCTGCACGCCCCTTACGGATACATCTTGTTCTGCAGTGTTGGTGGTCTTCGAGATACCTCTCACCTCAGGGCGCGGGGCGTGTTGCAGATTCGCGCTGGAATCAGCAAGCAGAAGGACGAGGAGGAAGAAGTTGCTTGCTGGGACTTGGAACGTGCGGGAGAGATTGAGCGCTATGTTAGGACATTGACAGTGGTGGGAAGAGTCGGGTGTTAAGAGGCGTGCGGGAGAGATTGAGCGCCATGTTAGGACATTGACAGTCGTGTAAAGAGTCTGGTATTAAACGCAGTGTTAGAGGCGTCCTGGTGCTCGCCTGCTTCAATACGATTAACAGAATAAAACGATCGAATATGTTTATTCGATCATGGTTGAATGATAATATGGACTTATTCAATGTTCTTTGCATGTTTTTGATGTATTCATCTCTCTTGAAAGTCCCCAAGACGGAAGATTTTTTTTGTATTCACGTTTTTGTTTTGTCGTTTGTGTAAAACAAGCATGTCTAGGTTTGAATATCATTTGAATTTGTTCTTTCCATTTTGTTTTTGCTCTTAACTCGTACTTCATACTACGGCTGTCCAGCCCCGCACACAATCGATAGCGCTTAAGCGGAACATGTAATTTGTGCGCAGTGTTGAAATAAAGAATAATATTATTTTTATATTATTATTAATCTTCTTCATCTTCTTCTTCTTCTTATTCTTCTTCTTATTATTATTATTATTGTTTGTTTGTTTTTGGATCGTGTTTTTCTGAGGAACATGTACTTCCTTCAATTGCGTAATTTTCTAAAGTAATTTGTAACATCTAAGGTTTAAAACACGGATTAACACTGTATTGCGAGATCGTCTTGTCAATGATGTGTACTTCGCTATATTTGCACAAGGCATGCGCTTTTGTCGGTTCGTAAGCACGATTTTTACATTCCGAGTTCCTTGTCATGGCTAAAGCATTCTCGTTGTCTGAAAAGCACTGCTGCTTGTTTGTGGCCTGTATTTTTGAAGACATTTACTGCTTTTAGTCGGGTACAGTAGGCTCCCTGTAATATTCCTTTCTCATACGGGCAGAGGGCAGTTTTGATCCCGATCAGGAGTATACGTATAGTATTGTGAAACTATTACGTATTCAGTGTGTTGTGTTTAAATGTTTTGAACCGCATATATTGCATCAAGACTGAGGTATAGAAATTCAACGTGGGCTGTACCTGCATTTTTTCCTCCTTGCGGGTGTATAGCCGTTCACATCTACTTTTGTGTTGCTCTCACGGGTGATGTTTTTGAGAAAACACACGCAGCGGGTATGCGCAATTTATTTCTTTTCCTCGTGGCACTGTGCAGCGTGCTTGACCCTGCCTTCTTTTTTATTGTTTTTTTTGTGATTTTGCGCATTTCACAAAGGGCGTGATCCAGTATTCTTTTCGTGCAGTTCAAAATAAAAACAAGATAACTAAACTTTTAGCGTGGAACCCATGCCTCCTATGTGTTAAACTGACAAAACCGGCTATATGGCATAAAAACAGTACAATAACAATATCTTAGATCGTATTATTCCAACCTGCATGAACAAAGTGAGCTGCGCTTAACTTCGAGAACCTTGGCGTTATTTCCAGTAAAACGGCTGCGATCCGCGACTTTATTACTTCTGTATGCATGGCATCATTAAAGACCTTACGCGCCACTATAGGCGTCGTAGTTGAATTTTTGAACAGCCAAATGTAAATCAGAATCGAAGGCATTGCCATCGAAACCAAAACCGAAACAGAGCAAAAGCACGAGCCTAAAATCTCGGAAGACGATATTAGTGGTCTGACCAGCCGCTCGGGTCGCTAGTGGGAGCGCAGTAGCTCGGCCGCAGAGCCCTATGGAAATGTCCGCTCTTCAGGTAAGTATGCTTCTCTTTGAGCTGGCGTCCGGGCGCCTACACATCGCGTATCATGACTGAAACTGAACAAATGTACTGTCAAATAGAAAAAGGAGCCATGGAAATTACATTTGAGTGCGAAACATTTCACCACTTCGTTTATGGAAGAAATATCTTTATTGAAACAGACCACCGCCCACTCCTAGCGATTGTGGCGAAAGGAATCAGCGATATGCCGCAATTGCTTGAACTTTTTCTTTTTACGCTTGCTGAAATACTATTATTCCCTTAAATTTGTACCAGAAAAAGAGTTGCTGCTCGCCTGACATGCTATTAAGATCGTCGCCACATGAAATAGCGTACATCGCCGACGTCCCAGATGACGTAGACGTGCATGCAGGTGGAGTGATCACGGATCTGAGGAGCGGGAAACCAATGAATCTACTTGTTGAGGCCACTACAAGGGATCCTGATTTGCAGTCTATTATACGTTACATAACAGATAGTGGTGACCTGGTCGGCAGCATGAAGCGATTCGCTGCACAGTTGTCTCTCGTTGAAGGAATTGTGTTGAGGGGGTCCATCGCGTCAGTGAGGGCGGAAATGCTTCAGCATCTACATGAGGGTCATTTTGGCTTGAATAAAAGTAAAACAAGACCTCGCCAGCTAATGTTTTGGCATGGACTGAACTCCGATATTGAGCGGATGTTAAACAGTTCCGCTGTCTGCAAGAAATACGCCGACCAACAACAACGCGAGCCGTTCCTGATGCGTCCAACACCCCATTACCCTTGTTACAGAGGCGGCGTCAATTTCTGCCAGCACGGCGGTAGTTTTTACCTGTGCGTGTACGAAGCCCTCTACAACTTCCCAGAAGGTTGAAGACTTAGCGAAACCACAGCTCGTACTGTTATTTACAAGCTGAGCGCAATCTTTGCTCTTTATGATATTCCAATGGAAGTTTACAGCGACAATGATCCCCAATTCTCCTCTCAAGAATTTGCTGCTTTTGCATCCAGGTACGATTTCAGCCACGCTACTTCAAGCCCTCGATCTCCACAATCTAATGACTTGCGGAAAAAGGTGTCCAAACTGTAAAAAGAATCTTAAAAAAAAAAACGAAAAAGACACAGCAGAATTTCTGGCTGGGACTGCTTTCCAACCGTTCGACTCCATTGGAGGACGGCCGTTCACCGGGTGAGCTCCAGCAAGGCAGAAGACTGCGCGCACTAATTCCTGGCTTTAGCCGACACCCGAAGGCAACTGTGTTCAAGCGCAAGCCCCTGGATGCTGGTGCTAAATGTCTACCATGCCTCAAGAAAGGAGACGTGGTTATTATTCGTGACAAGCAAAGAGACTCGCAAAGAGACTCGCAAAGCGTGATTAGTGGGGCCGGTTGCACCGCATTCATACCGGGCGCTTACCAAAGATAGCAAACCGCTCCACCGCAACAGAAGGCACCTAAATGCGACGCCGGAACCCTTAGAGCGCAGCATAGACGAAAGTGACAAGTACGACAGTGAGCGCGAGCCATTCGACGAGCAGGTGTTCCTGTCCACGACTTATAGAGGCGGAGGAGCTAACTACAAGCGGCCAGTCAAAGCCAAAAGTAAGGCGACCCAGCTAAATAGGCCAGCCTACTAGGCTCTCCACTACGACCAGAACTTGAACCAAGTAAATCATCATCATCATCATCATCATCATCATCATCATCATCATCATCATCAGCCTGATTATACCCACTGCAGGGCGAAGGCCTCTCCCATATTTCTCCATTTAACCCGGTTCTGTGCAAGCTGCATCCACTTGACCCCTGCGAACTTCTTAACCTCATCCACCCACCTAACTTTCTGCCGCCCCCTTCCTACGCTTTCCTTCCCTTGGAATCCAGTTTGTTATCCTCAGCGACCATCGGTTATCCTCTCTTCGCACTACATGTCCTGCCCATGTCCATTTCTTCTTCTTAATTTCAACTAGAATGTCGGTAACTTGAGTTATTTGTCTGACCCACTCTACACGCTTCCTATCTCTTAATATTACCCCTACCATTTTTCGTTCCATAGCCCTCTGAGTTGTTCTCAACTTAAGTAGAACTCTCTTGGTTAGCCTCCACGTTTCAGCTCCATAGGTGAGTACAGGCAAGATGCAACTGTTGTATACTTTCCTCTTGAGCGATACCGGTAAGCTGCTAGTCATAATCTGCGAGTGCTTGCCAAATGCGCTCCATCCCAATCTTATTCTTCTTGTTATTTCCTTTTCATGGTCCGGATCTGCGGTTACTACCTGTCCTAAGTAGACATATTCGTCCACTACTTCCAGTATTTCGCTACCTAATGCAAACTGCTGTTCCTTCCCGAGGCTGTTGAACATTACCTTAGTCTTCGACATATTGATTTTCAAGCCTACCTTTCTACTTTTCCTGTCTAGGTCATCCATCATTATTTGCAGTTCATCCCCCGAGTTGCTTAGCAAGGCAATGTCATCAGCAAATCGCAGATTACTGAGGTATTCTCCATCTACCCTTATCCCTAACTGCTCCCATTCCAAGTCTCTGAATACTTCCTCTAAACAAGCCGTGAATAGTACTGGAGAGATTGTGTCTCCTTGCCTAACACCTTTCTTTATAGGAATTTTGTTACTTTCTTTATGCAGAATGATGGTTGCTGTGCAGCCACTATATATATCTTCCAGCACTTTCCCGTACGGCTCGTCTACCCCCTGATTTCGCAATGCCTGCATCACTGCCGAGGTTTCAACTGAGTCAAATGCTTTTTCATAATCAATGAATGCTATGTATAAGGGCTGGTTATATTCCGAGCATTTTTCTATAACCTGATTGATGGTATGGATATGATCAATAGTAGAGTACCGTTTCCGAAACCCTGCTTGATCCTTTGCTTGATTGCAGTCTAAGGTTGTCCTGATTCTATTAGCGATTACCTTAGTAAATACCTTATACGTAAGAGACAGTAGGCTGATTGGTCTGTAATTTTTAAGGTCCTTAGAGTCCCCTTTCTTGTGAATGAGGATAATGTTTGCATTCTTCCATGGTTCCGGTACCGTCGATGACACCAGGCACTGCGTATATAGGTTGGCCAGTTTTTCTAGCACGATATCCCCCCCGTCCTTCAGCAAATCTGTAGTTATCTGATCCTCTCCAGCTGATTTCCCCCTTTTCATAGTTTCTAGTGCTTTCTTGACCTCGTCCTTCGTCACTGGTGGAACGTCTGACTGTTTTTCCCTACCGCCTATCTCACTACGGTCCTGACTACTTTGGCTACTGTAGAGATCTGTATAGAACTCCTCGGCTACTTTGACTATCTTTTCCATATTAGTGATGACGTTGCCCGCTTTGTCCCTTATCGAATACATCTGGTTTTTGCCTATGCCCAATTTCTTCTTTACCGCTTTAAGGCTTCCCCCGTTCTTTACAGCATGCTCAATTTTCTCCATGTTATACTTCCTTATATCGGCCACCTTGGGCTTATTGATTAGCTTTGATATCTCGGCCAATTCGATCTGGTCTGTTGGATTGGAAGCTTTCATACTCTGGCGTTTCTTAATCAAATCTTTCGTCTCCTTAGACAGCTTACCGGTATCCTCTCTAACTATCCTACCGCCTACTTCTACCGTGCACTCAATAATGATATCTCTGAAATTATTGTTCCTTGCCTCTAGGGTAATGTCGCCATCCTCAGTTAGAGCTGAATACCTATTCTGTAGCGAGATCCTGAACTCTTCTGCCCTCCCCCTCACCGCTAATTCGTTTATGGGTTTCTTTCTTACTAATCTGTTGCTTTCCTTCTTCAGATTTAGGCTAATTCGGGACCTCACCATCCTGTGGTCACTGCATCGCACTTTCCCGATTACCTCTACATCTTGCGTAATGGCGGGGGTTGAACACATTATGAAGTCGATTTCATTTTTAGTCTCTCCGTTAGGACTTTTCCATGTCCATTTCCGGTTCTTCCGTTTGCTGAAGAAGGTATTCATGATTCGTAAGTTATTGCGCCCTGCAAACTCAACTAGTAACTCCCCCCTGCTATTCCAAGAACCAATGCCATAGTCATCTACTGTCTTGTCTCCTGCCTGTTTTTTCCCTACCTTGGCATTGAAGTCACCCATTAGTACAGTATACTGCGTCTTTACTTTTCGCATTGCCGATTCTACATCTTCATAGAAGCTTTCAACTGTCTGGTCGTCATAACTACATGTAGGTGCATAGGCCTGTACAACCTTCAGTTTATACCGCTTATTAAGCCTAATTACGATGCCTGCAACCCGTTCATTAATACTATAGAATTCATCTATATTACCCGCTATATGCTTATTGACAAGGAAACCTACTCCTAGTTGTCGCCTCTCTGGTAAACCTCGATAACACAGTACATGCCCATCCTTCAGTACAGTATATGCCTCATTCGGCCTCCTAACCTCACTAAGCCCTATGAAATCCCATTTCATGCCCTCTAGTTCCTCTAACAGCACTGCTAAACTAGCTTCGCTAGCTAGGGTTCTAGCATTAAACGTTGCCAGGGTCAGTTTCCAATGGCGGCCTGTCCAGCGGAGCCAGGCTTTCTTAGCACCCCCTGCTGCGTCACAGTTCTGACCGCCGCCGTGGTCAGTTGTTCCGCAGCCGCTGGTGACTGAGGGCCGGGGTTTTATGGAGCTTATCATAGGAGATTGCGGCCACTTACTGCACCAGGGTGGCCAACTCCTGTTCTGGTGAGGGAGTGCGTTGCCGGAGGTGTTCAACGGCATCAGGTCGCACCCCAAACCTGTCTATGCAATTCCATCGACACGCGGATTTCTTTTTTTTTTCATCCGGTGGAGAATTGCGCGGCACCGGGATCTGAACCCCGGTTCTCTTGCATGCGAGGCGGATGTTCTACCGCTACGCCACCGCTGCGCACCAAGTAAATCGGTGACGTTTAAAAGTACTCACAAACAGTGGAAGATGTAAAAGATGTAATGGAAAGCTACAAAATTGGCCACCTGTATGACCATATTGTCTGTCATAAATGCATAACTGTGTATGAAAGCACTATAATTCACCAAAGTGCAGAGAGATCATTGAAGCCTTTTAATTAACAAAAAGCGGTGTAAAATGTATCAGTTCAACCCCATTAACAATCCTAGATAAAGACCTAGCCTTTTTAGGACATGTGTGATCTACTGTTTCACTTGCTGTTACACTTCCACTTGTTTGTTGTTGATTTTTATGACTGACACGGCTTATGCCTAGAAATCAATTTTATTCATGGAGGTTTTTAGCTTTCTGGCTGTTTTATCGGTTTTAGTTTGCGACTGCATGTTTTACTTTGTTTTAAGTCTGACTTGGCTTTGCCATAGAAATGCGTTGTTATGTTGTTACGTGTGCTTGTCTATTTGTGTGTGCATCTGTGTGTGTATTGGTTGTTTGCGCGCGCGCAGTCTTGCATGTGTGTGTGTCAAATCTGCATTTGCTGGTATGAGCTTGCTTTCATCATTAGGCCTTCTTTATACTGCAAGCAACATTTGGCCTCAACGATAATCTGAGATTGAAGCAGTTCTTGCCCTGCTTGGTAGTGGATCTTTGCTGGTTGTGTGAAAACGTGTTTACTCTTAAATTGCTGTGATATAATTTCCCTTTTCTATATATGGTAGGTACAGTTTCCCAAATAAAACCAGTTTGAAGTTTGCGCTCTGTCCTGTCGTCACGCCAGTTTCTTATTCTACTTTTAGCGCAGGTTTATTTCATTTTGCTAGAAGATATGCATGCGCAGTGCCTGCCAGCCACATTAAGCGCCGAACGCTACCGCAAACGCCGACACGTGCCTGTATAGATTACTCGCTATAAAAGAGCAAGACTTCCCTCAATAAAAGCTCATGCATTATGTTCTGACCTGTCTTTACTGTAACGCTTAGAATACACTACTTCTCAGAGAAAGGAAATACCTTCCAAAACTGCTTCAAACTGAAAAGTAGGAAATCGTCAATCACTGGTGCCTATTCTGCAATGGTTCGTGAAGTGAGCAAGAAGCTATGGCAATCATCCAAGATACCTTTGCGGCAACTGCGACAAGGTGCCTCTCATCTTTACTAAACTGAACATCAATGAGACCTGTATGACCCGCCGGGGTGGTGCAGTGGTAAGACGCCCGACTACTGTCCGGAGTTCCCGGGTTCGGACCCGACCACGGCGGCTGCGTTTCGATGGAGGCGAAACGAAGTGGCGTCAGTGTGCTGTGCGATGTCAGCGCACGTTAAAGATCCCCAGGTGGTCGAAATTACTCCGGAGCCCTCCACTACGGCTCCCGTTTCTCTCTTTCCACTTTCACTGCAACCTTCATCCCTTCCCTTACGGCGCGGTTCAGGTGTCCACACAACAAGTGTGACAGATACTGCGCCTTTCCCTTCCTATGAACCAATCAAAAATCAAAATGAGACCTGTGTATTTGGTACAAAAAGAATGCTGTTCAAGCGTGTCAAACGCATGTTTGCCTACACCGAGGGAGGCACTGATTTTCAGGCTTGAGCGCCATTTACACTCATCATGAATGGAAACATTTAAATAACTGCTCCAGCTGTACTTACTGGATGCAACTGCATTCGAACATAGATGACTCAGAAATAGTAACCTGTTCTTACGCCTTGATCAGCTCAGATCGTTATGGATGAGGAGGCGGTACAGCCATTGCGATAAACTAAGACCTCTGTTTTGAGAAATAATCAGGAATGCCAAAACATGAAAATATATAGTGCACTACGAACATTTCGGGTTACTTCGTACTGCTGGGCGGTATATATGGAGGACCGAATGTCCTAGTTGTCTTTTTGAAATACGCAGCTACCGTCACAGCGTAGCTAACGCTCGCACACAACTCGTCGATTTCAATTTACCACGCATCGAATGGACGGAAGTAATCAAATAAATAACTATGAAAAAGCTTTTTAATTTATATTTCGTTTTTTGCTGTCTAAAGTAGTGAATGAGCCAACGCGTATCCGAGGTCAAGCGATGTCAGGGCTAGATCTAGCCTTTGTAGCTAGTTTTCTCTGTGCTTACATAAGTGCGGAAAACAAAACGAAGTCAGAAGTCATTTTCCTAACTTTTCCTCAACTCCTCGGCAACACAGGTCCTAACGACAGGACCTCTACAATCCCTCTTTCAGACCTGCGGCAGGGCAGATGATGTAGGTATAATAGAATATCTAAAAGCAATTTTCGATGCTTTTTCTTGTGCAGATTCCCTGAGACTAAATACCCTGTGGCTAAAAATAAAAGGAGGCATAACACAGTGCAAGAAATAAAAGGTACTCACGAGAATACAACGAACACAATAGAAAGGCTGTGAATTACACCCACCATCGTTATTCTGGAACTAAGATTGCTCTTCATTCACATTTTTAAATTAAAACACCTTTTGTAATCATTGTTTGGTTAGAATTTTAATTGTGTCTAATCTAAATTTCGCGAAGGATGTTTTCGCCCATATAAGTACTTTGTGTGTGGTTGTTGCGGTTGTTTCACAGGAAGAGAAAGGTGCAGTGTTTGTCACACTTCTTTCTGTGGACACCTGAACCGTGCCGTAAGGGAAGGGAGGAAGATGGGAGTGAAAGTGGAAAGTGAGAAAGAGGAGCCGTAGTAGAGGGCTACGGAGTAATTTCGACCACCTGGAGATCTTTAACGTGCGGTCACATCGCACAGCACACCGACGCCTCTTCGTTTCGCGTCCATAGAAATGCAGCCGCCGAGGTCGGGTTCGAACCCGGCACTCCGGAGAGTAGTCGAGCGTCTTACTTACTGCACCACCCCGGCGGGGCTATAGGCTCCCAAAGCATCGCTGGGCGGCGCTGCGGCTCCTGATGGGCAGCGCCATCTGTGGCAGAAAAATACACAGTGGGGCGCCGCCGGCTTGGCTCGCTGCCTTTGAGGGCGTGTGTCGCGCGCTTTCTCTCGCACGAGCACGCGCCCTGACGCGCCCCCGCAGGAGCATCGCGACATGCCGCCTGCATTCCGTCTTGATTATTGGACAACCTGCCGCGTATTTCCATAGAGGAAGCGTAAATATAGGCGAGAAAACTTTTATTCACGTTTGTACTGCAAAGCAGACGACAGACGGCGATGAGTAAATACTGATTGTGAAGGCGTTTCCCACATCAGCGAAAACGTTGGAAGTGTATTTCGACGTAAGTCTGCTATGCAATTATATTATTGTATATAATATGTTTAAAAACGGCAAAAGTATTATCAGTACTCTGAAATAAAGCGGCTGGCTCGTTGATAATCGTTTTGGCCTGTAGCGTAGATCTGTATACGGTTTTGTTTTTATTATAACGACGTTGCTAACGCAAATCTTGCAGTAGAAGAATAAGTTATAGTCCGAAAGAGGTGTTTCGTCAAAGGCACGAACGCTAGCAGTCTCAAAAGCACATGTATGCTGCACGCGACATAACCGGCTCGCTGGCTCGGAAGGCAGGAGAAATCCAAGCTTGTACTACAATCGTGCTTTATTTCTGTTCTTATTAAACGGTTGTGCTTCATTTCTATTTGGTTTGCATTAACGGAACCTGTGACGCGAATAGGGTGCTCCGCGCGAGTATTGTCAATCGAACCATAACTAGGATTGCTTTTGTATTGCACTTCCGACATATTTTCGTTATGAATAATAATAATGTTGGTTCATTTATTGTCTGGTTTGCGGAAATCTGTAAAAGAGTTTCAGCTCAGCAAGGCATGTCCCCCCCCCCCTTTCCAAGAAAAAAAAAGGTCTCGTTCCTAGATATTTTCTTGGTCTTAGGGTACATTCACACAACATTGTCGATCGTGGACGTCGCACGCTGGATATTGATTTGGTTGCTTTCAGAGCACTCGCAAAGCAGGGAGAGAGCACAGAAAATCGGCAAAGCAAGACACGCGGGTAGCGAAGAGCTGGATATTCCTTCATCCCCTTCGCTTTGTATGAATGGTGTTAAACCACTGTACTCTTTTGATGCCTCTCCAAGCCGTCTTTATCAGCTGTCGACATTTCTGAGTATATGGAGAAGGAGGAAATTAGCTATTTTCGTTTCCACAAAGAACGCAACAGTTCTTAGAACGCTGTCACGCGGTTGGAAAACGGGTCTTGTGGAAACGCTTCCAAAAGAATCTTCAAAGTTTCACACATGAGCCTCGTCTTTTGGCGCTTCGCCTACTATTGTGGCTACCCATGACACAATGGTACTTAGTACCTCCGTTTCGCATCAGCGGAAGCGTTTTTGTATCGCCAAATAACCGCCAGGCGCAACTCGATCGCTGCACGTGCACAAGAAGCTAGCGGAGCGTCTGCTCCGGCGACGTCCTAACGTTTCACATTTCGCCACCATGCCAGGAATACGGCGCTGCCATCACGCGGCGAAACTTGAGCTTGGGTTCCCTATAAGTACTTTGCTGGGGCCGATTTCCTCACATGACAAAAGGTAAGTTCAAACGCTCATTTTCACGTCAACATGCAAATTATTTGGAGCGAAGATATACAGCGCCTGCTTGTCGAGCTGCGGTGGCGTGTTCTATGTCAGAACACGTCGAGTTCCAAGCGGCTTCTAGACCTCAAAATTTTCATTGCGAGATGCGTAAAATAGTGCAATGTGTCTGCAGTTTGCTATTCTGTGCAAATGAAAAGCAAGAAGAGAACGTGGCCTGGTAATTATGCACTCCAGAGCCTCTATTAATGTGGCGGGAAAAACAACTTCCTTTGAGGATGACTTGCAATGCTGAGGCGTAAGCGCAACATATACACCACAGAGAAAACATTGAGAGGACACCAACCTAGAAACGAAATTGTTCATCCTTTACCTAATACGGCGATACCTGAAGCGTTAGCTGCGATACGGATCAAGGTGATGGTATACATCATCAAGGATGAAGTCACTGATCATGGTCATGTACAAGAAACAAATGGAGCGCTTTCTGACAAAAAAAAATCATACAGCAGTTGAGTTTTTTAACAATTTTCCCAACTTTTAACCTTCACCCTGCATAAACAGGTGATAGCTGGGCCACAGCCTACCTTCTGTGTCCGTGCGACTATATGCAAATACGTTTGGATGATGTGAACAACAGGCCGCGCTTCCCAACTCACTCCTCTTTGACGGAGAAAATGTTCTTCTCTTCGACCTGGCAGAAAATGAACCTTTTCAGATACACACAAGGCTTGATCGGCGAGGTCATTTTCCTCGAATGGTGTTCCGCGCTGAGCTACAGCCATGAAAAGAAAAGTTATATCAGAAAACACTCAATTTTTTTCGCATGGTTACATCTCTCTTTTCAGCACGGGAGTAAAGAAGCGAAGAATTGGTGCTGGAACGAACACCAAGCTCGCTTTTATTTGAAACATGAAAACAACGACAATGTGAAAACGTAGTTGTTGACAGGCTAGCGGTGCAAGAGATGGGAACGACTCAGGTTCAGCGATGTATTACAGATATCCACGCGAGCCCGAGGATTCAGTGGGCCTTTATCCCTCCCATCGAGGCGCTCCTGCGTGCATCGTCTCTTCTATTCAACAGCGAAGTTTATCAAAGATGGATAGCGCAGGAGCTCTCCTCTGCGCACGCCCCCAGCCCACACTTTTTATGTAGGCGGCTCTGCCCAGCCTTGAATGTGATCTGCAGATGCATTCTGAGATCCGCCGTAAAGGGCTTTCTTCTTTGACTCGATGGGCCCGGGAAGGACGCGAGCGCTGGCTCCGACGGACAAATCCGGTATCTCAAAGTGAGCCCTCTTGAATAGGCATTGCTCTTCTGTAATTGGGTTTTTAAATACGTTAGCGTATTTGTGCACTCCAAGTGCGGAGACAACGAATAGCAACCGTATTGACGAATGAGCACAATAAAAAAAGTACGTTTTGCAGCCTCCTGTTCTGAACCATAAGGTTATGAGAACAGACTTGCAATTTGCGTTGCGTTGCCTCGAAACAGTTGCCAGGGTAAAGAAGCAAAGCATCACTGGATGAAGACAACAAAAAAGCATGACTAAGGGTTATCGATCAGGCAAGCTACGTTTCGTGAAATAGCTCCAGCTTTCAGCAACTTACACCTTGAGCTTATATACATATCGGGTAACGACGGGAAAGTTTACTGGTGCCGTTTTGTTCACACTTACTTGCATCGTGACAGCGGTAATCGGCTTCACAGTGGTGTAATCTGAAGGGATTCGAACATTGAACATTGAGGATGCTGCAAAACATGTCTTCTTCCTGGAGTTGGAAAGTCCTATTCTATGGAGCTGTATACGAGGATATATGTATGCACTATAGGAAACTTGATGTACGCTAGACCGCACATCTATACTGAAGTGGCACCGAGTGTCAGAGTATATACAATTAGTGTGAGACCCAGAAGCGAGCATGAGGCCGCAACCACAAGTAAAACTGCGGAAAAAGATGCAAGCAAGGGTTATTACCCCTTACGCGCAGAGGCATTTGTTGCATCAAATCAATCAAATCAAATCAAATCAAATCAAATCATGCTGATAAGTTTCAAGTGAGATCTGAATTAACTGCTCATGTAAGTCCTTGCTCGCGGTTCTACTGACGCTGGAAGTTCAAGCTATCGCGGTAGCAGAGCACATAGTCGCGACATCTGCGACATTGCCTGATGTAAACAGCGTGTATACTAGTGCCTCTGTGTAGCTATCGAGCCAGCTTGCATGGAACCAGCTGATGCACAACACTAAAGCAATAAATAACAGGAAGTGAAATAGAAAAATGTGCACAATTTTTTTGTTGTTCTTTTACGTATAGACCGGCCTTTATCATATTTCTGGCTAAAAAAAAAAACTAATAGGACAAAATAACCAAATTCCTGGGAGCAGAGGTCACACGTGTCGGAGCGCAGCCGTCGACGCCGTGCGGGCTGACGCGGAAATGGAACGGCAGCAACAAACGGCTCTGCGGCAACGACTCCAGACGCGAGCGCGGGCCCGACTGTGGTTGGCGCTTGGCGAAACGTCAGAACCTCTAGTGCACGCGCGGCAACACTGGCAGCAACAACAGCGGGGAGACCCTACGCGGAAAGCAATAGACCCCTTTCTCTCCCTCTGCATCGTGACAAGCAATGGGCATCTACAACTGGGGAAACAAAAGCCTCCCGTCGCCAAGGGCGAAATAAACGGCGCAAAAAGCAGAGAGGCGACAGAAAAAAGGCCAGCCCCCATAAATAAGATACAATTTCTAAGCAGCGCTGCGAACGTCAAAAGTATGTATGTATTGCTCCGGTATTGTTTCGGGCTGCGCCATACCGAGGCGGCAGCTGAGGCTGCCGGGGTGGCGTCGTTGGGGGCCTGCTCCAGTCGTGCCGCCGGTTAGCTGCCATCGTTACCCGCTCTGCTTCAACGCCATGAGTATTTGTGGGTGTGCCTGTGTAGGGTCCCGTTCTTATTTCAACTTGGCTGGATCTCGGGTAGCGCGGCGCACGCTCCGAGTCGTTTGTGCCACCTGTGTAACTCAACGGGCAGCACGCGAGCGACTAGTAGTGGTGGCAAACTTTCGCATTGTTTTGTCCTTCTCTATCTCACCCAAGCAAAGCCAAGAACTCCGGATAGAGGTGTATTTATACTCCAATACCGGACGTAACTTTCTTCTTCCGGCAGGCGACTGTAACGGGTGGAAAAACAAAGGGGCGTATGTACGGCCAGTTGCGCCTTCGTCCTCTTCCATGGCGCTGCTGTTACGTCGGGCAAATTGTGATTTACTTTCCTTTTCCAGAAGCCACCGTGCCACACAACGAAGCCGTCGGCAAGCTTCGGACATCTTCACTCATTCCCTTTCCCCTGTTGCCTCCTTTCTCGTGCAGCCTACTGCTCTTTCCACCTCCTTTCACTTTCGAGTGGAGTCGTCGCCACTGGCAAGTGCACGTTTCTTTGACATTAAAAAAAAAAGGAAAAGCGGAGCAGTTTCAAAGGTCGTACCAGTGAGCCGTTCAAACAACGGAGGTCAAGTTGACAGCCTTTGCCGCTTCTACGTCGCCCTCTAGAAAGTGCCGCTTACACCGAGCAGTGGTCGTATTGATGGCGGGCACAAATCCGGCCACGCATGGATACTGCAGCAGCGATGCGGCGTCAAGTGTCGTGCCAGTAGAGATTCAGTTATATGCTGCAAAAATAGCAGAGAAAGATCGTGCAAAACGTTAAATGGGACAAATTCTGCAGTGTACAGTGTATTGCAGTTTTAATATTGGACGAATAAGATTGCACTTGGTAACAAGACAACGCAAAAAAGACAACCACAAAAAAGGAAACGCCTATAAAAAGAACGCTCTTCTGAGGTTGTCTTTTTTTGCCCTGTCTTCTTACCAAGCATGATTAATAAACTGGCCCAACACCATGTTTTACTAAATAAGATGAGATAATGTGGACGAGAGCTTCCTATGTACATGTTTTGTATTGCGTTTAAGCTCTAAGCATTTTACACGAGAACGTGCACAGCCCCTTTCAGTCGAAAAGCAGTCACCTTACCACTTTTCGGCTCGGATTTTGTCAGAAGCATTCAAAACGGGA
The DNA here is from genome assembly GCF_055883805.1 of Amblyomma maculatum. Classification (NCBI taxonomy): domain Eukaryota; kingdom Metazoa; phylum Arthropoda; class Arachnida; order Ixodida; family Ixodidae; genus Amblyomma; species Amblyomma maculatum. Next base: position 202,942,212 of record NC_139347.1, on the reverse strand, counting down.
TAGAAAATATTTAGATGTCCCGTCAAGATAGGTGCTGATTGGGAAGTGTGACTTTTTTTTCTTGAAACCTGTCTAAATATATCTTGCAAACATCTTAACATCACCTTCACTAACATAGGAAGCTTAATGCCAAAGCGAGATGAACTGCGCAGCCTTATTGACGATGCAGACATTGTTCTGTTAACAGAAACGTGGTTATATGAGGGTATCAACGAGAAAGAATGCCTTGCACTAAATACGAAGTACGTTTTATATCGCCATGATCGGCTCGGATGGAGGGGCGGGGATGTTCTTGTGGCTATCCAGAACACGCTATCATCATCGCTCATTGGTCATGACACTAACCTTGAGCTAATCTGGATGTTCATGCACATTGAAGGTGATCTTCAGTATTTGCTAGAGACCACCAGACAGCGATTCGTCATTCTGCGAATCCCTGCATGATGCATTAACCAACATTATAAGTAAATATCCTAATTCGCCTATTTTTCTGTTCGGAGATTTTACCTAACACCATAATGGGCTTCGCTTTTTTACCGAGCCATTCACTTTCTAAAGAATCGAAACAGTTCCTTGACTTGACCCTGGACTTCAACCTGCATCAAGCTATTACATATTAGAGGTACCATACCCTTGACCTATTACTGACATCCTGCCCAGACAACATAAACAGCGTAACCGTGCTTCCAAGCCTCAGTGATCACGCATTTCTGCACATTTGCACCTCATTAAATTTGAATAGGCGATCACCTACGAAAACTGTAATCACTGATTACAAGCGAGGTAATTTCGACGCCATAACTAACGAGCTTTCCCACTTTTCACCGATTGACTGAATTCTTATCTGAACTGCACCATTCATGAAAACTGGGATCATTACAGGTCAGTAATTCTAGTTTAAAAGATTACATTCCAAATCTTGTCGGGAAGTCTGATTTCAACAATGATTGGTTTAACAAAAGTCTAAAGCGCCTCCTAAACAAACAAAGATTATTTCAAACCGCCAAACGAAACCAAGGACAAGATGCATTGGCAAAATATTGGGCCTGTGCGAAACTATCTGCCGCCAAGAACAAATTTTATTCTGTGGCCCTGCTATCCATCCTCAGAATAAATGCCACCAAATTCTGGCGCATCCTCTCTCCTAAACACAAAGCTAACCTACTTGATCTTGTAGGCACAGATGGCGAATCAGTTGATACTAACCATTCTGCAACAGTTCTAAATGACTACTTTTAATCCGTGTTTTCATTCAACATCAATGCTACGCCCGTGACTTTACAAACCTATTGCCAAAAGGAGATACCGGAAATTCAAATTACCCCCGAAGGAGTCGCCGAATTAATAAATTCGCTGAAGCTCTCCTATCCGTTGGAAGGGACCAAATTAACAGTTAGCTCCTCAAAAGCACTCTATTATTACCAAGCCAGATATTACAGCTAATATTCGCACAATCTTTAGACACCGGAAGCGTTCCTCATGATAGGAAAATAGCTTAAATTGTTCCTGTTTCAAAACAAGTGACCGTGCATGCCTAGCTAAATATCGCCCAGTCTCCTTCACTAGTATCCCTTCTAAGCTTCTTGAACACATTACATCCTCGAAATTAATCTCCCACCTTGACTCAACAGACTTCTTTTACCCTTATCAGCATGGCTTCGGGAAATCACTCTCGTGTGAGACTCAGCTGACGGAATTCACCCAAACTTCCAAATAGACGCAGTTTTTTTAGACTTTTCAAAGGCATTCGATCGCGTATCCCATAATCATCTGCTCGCGAAACTTTTACGCTTCGGTACTGCGACGAATCTAATAAACTGTATAGAGCATTTTATCAAAAGACGCTCACAGTTCACATCCGCGAATGACTTTCAATCACCACTAACAGATGTGACGTTGGGTGTCCCTCAGGGAGCTGGTCTATCACCATTACCTTTCTTAATATATGCAAACGACTTGCCTTCTAACATTATTTGTAAAGTACGACTCTTTGCAGATGACTGCGTTATATATAATAAGATCTATAGCCCGGCTGATAATACAGACTTACATGGCCTGAACAGTATTGCATTATGGTGCGAAAAATGGCAGATGCCTTTAAACTTTACTAAGTACAAATCATTGTCTTCACCCGGAAACACACTTTGATACACATCACTTGCAGCATTTCATCAGTCCCTATCATTGTACCACAATCCTACATATATCTTGGTGTACATCTGTCATCTTCCCTTTCATGGGCCACTCACATTTATTCAATTTGCTCCGACGCTTCAAGCTCACTTGGCTACCTGTGACGTAATTTTAAAACTGCATCTCCTAAAATAAAACAGTTAGCATGCGAAACATTTGTACGCCCAAAGTTAAAGTATGCGTCATCATTCTGGTATCCATGGCAATCCTATGTCACCATCGAATTCGAATTAATCCAAAATCGTGTAGCTTGGTTCATCACTTCATGTTACTGACGAAAATCAAGTGTCACCTCCCTCAAGCAGTCCCTTCGTCTCTCAACAATCGAATCACGTCGTTTCACGCAATTTATTTCACACATTTTATCATAATACAATATCCCGCCACTACTTCATAGCTGCCCCACTAAGAACGTCCGCCCGCCTCAGCCACGATAAACCGATAGCACCTATAAGCGGCCACATGTCCGCTTATAACAGCTCATTCTTCTCCAACGCAATAGCACTCATGGAATTCGCTGCCTAAGGACATCGCTGCAGGCACTGATCATAAAACATTCCGCGAAAAATTGAAAGCTCATTCCACTTAAATATCGACAGTTTTTTTGTACTTTTTTGTTATTTTAGTCTTATGCTAAGCGCTGTATATTCCTTTGCTAAACGCTTAAATGAATACCATAGATGTCACGTGTGTTGCACTTTGTAGCTCCTTTTTTACTTTTCACGTTACGCTTTATTTTCATTGTTTCCGTCATGTCAAAAACTATATATGTCCCCCCCCCCCCCCCTTATGTAATGCCGTCGGGCCCTTAAGGAATCAATAAATGAAATTAAATATATATGACGTATTAAAACGGCGGCGTTAAAGGCGCTATCGCGCTTACTGGTATATATCGGATTCACTCTAGAACCCTGAGCTATTGTTGATCAAACTTCCCAACGTTCCCAGGCCAGGAAAGGGTACCAAAGAGCGACTGGGTCCCACAATACATAAAAAATACCATACAATACCATACCAACCACACTATATTATGCCCAAGTGTACCATATCACAACATGCTGCCCCACATCGATAACGCAGTGGTTAGGGCGCTCGACTGCTGTACCCAAGGAGGGGGGATCGAATCTCGGCCGCGATGGCAGATTTTTAGTGGAGGCGATACGGAGCAGCGTCCGCGTGCTGTACGATGTCGATGCACGTTAAAAAACCCAAGGTGGTATAAATTTCCGGAGTTCTCCATTACGGCCTCTCTCATAGCACGGCCGCCTCGATCGGCGCGTGCACGGCGTGGCTTGCTCCGGCCGTCCCATTCGCACTGACAGAGAGCGTAATTGCGGAGAAAGGCCTGTCCCATGGAGGAAGGAAGCCTGTCCGCTCCTTTCCCGGCACCAAGGCGCGCACTCCTCACCCCTCGCTGTGGCTCGGACGGCCACGCGCAATGCGTTTCGCGGCGCCGGGGAAGCGCTGCGTGATATGCAATGGTGGAATACCATGATGAAAAAAAAAAGAAGCGTACGCAAGAACAGTAACAGCTTCTGCACTCGTCAAGCGTGGTATAGCCAAGCTATGTTTCCGCAACGCGCTAGAGAAATCGTGCCGGCACGCAATGGCACATAGCTTTCAGATTCAAGTAAAGCGCTTGGAAGCGGCATGGTACTAGCTCGACTTGCCTGTTAACGTCCGTTTCAGAGAACTTGTAAAAGACACCTTGACATCAACCCGCAGTGGAGCCAATGAACGAAAAAAAAAAAGATGAAAGAAATGTCCCGGTTATCCCCTACTTACATAAGGTTTCTCACAATCTCAAGAAGGTGAGCTCACATGCCAATGTGAATGTAGTTTTTAGGCGCCCGATAAGCTGTCTAAGCTTTGTCACTTGGTTAACTCTGGTAGCACAAGTAAGGGGGCTACGCCAATAAGAATAAAATGAAATTTTGAGATTGCACCCACAATGTCGTGTACAGGCTTCTGCATTCCTGTGGTAAGCACTACACGGGCCAGACAGGTAGATGTCTCAATTACCGATTACGGGAGCACAAGAACAAAGTAGGAAACAATGTTTCCGGTCATCTTGGCATTCATTGCAGGGACTGCACAGAAGAAAGAGAGTATAAAAAGAAAGAACCTTGTTTCCGCATTTTCAACCAGTGCGAAGTCTTAACTGATAGCCGCGTTAAGATTACAAGAGAAATCATAGAGGCCTATAAAGTTCTAAAATACCAAAAGCAATGCGCAAGCACCGCGTCTATTGCTTTATGCGAAAAGGAAATGCGTTTTCTGAGCCATTGATAAGGGATTGCTCACTGCTTGCATGTGCCACTGTCGTCAAGTTCAGAGTTCTGCTCATGCTTCCTATGTCATTTGTGTGTTTGTTTTCTTAATTTGTTCAGATTGTCCGCCACTGTATTTTAACACAGGCACACCGTCAATAAACGTCAATTGTAAGTTCGGCGCTGCGTCTCCGTCTCCTCTCGTCCTAGTCGTAAATGCGCTGAACAGATAATGTCTAACTTGCTCAAGCGTCTACCTTGTCTGCAGCTAGATGCTTTATTTTGTTTTTCATTTTTTATTGAACTTCATAGGCTGAGGCTGCATGTTGTCCGAAGCGGACAGCCTTGATACTGTGTTTTCGCAATGAGTGCTCCTGGAAAAGGATCATATCTTTTCATTGTGCAGCAGGCGAATGAAAAGCATCAAAACATGATAATACGTTACTTCTTTATAAATGAAGTGTCTTGACTGACGAGGCAACGTAGTAATAATGTTTTTTTTAGCGACCTCTTCTCCGTGACGTACTAACTCTGTCAGAATCCGATTGCCGATCGAAATACGGCTTGGAATGAAAAAAAAAAAGGCAAATGTACTGCTGTGAAAATAGAGAGGTAATGCTGCATGCTGTGCCATCGATTTTTATTTTATATTCATCAGGCGAGCTCATCGCAGTTGCTCCTGTATGAGACAAGCTGCTCACCTTAGTCGACAGCTATGGAGAGCAACGACCAATGGCCTCGATTAATCTGTATACATGGATATCATGGTCTTATTCGAGGCAAAACATACCAGCATTACAAGGTTTGCAGGCACACAACAGTTTATTTACAATAAAAAGCTCTTAGCACGCCCGCGCTACTACTGTTTAAACGCGCAAAACCTTTCGACTGAGCGGCTTAGTGATTAATTTTTTTTCCGATAAGCCACTCTGCTCATAACAACAGCAACTATGTATGATAAGAGGGGCTTTAAAAATTTTTTTGCTACTATCGAAGATGTGACAGAGGTATGGTCTTCTCTTGCTTCGCGAATAAAAAGTGGGCAAAATCATTGCCGTCAACTTCTAGAACACATCATCCTTTGGTTTAGGAACGGCGCAAGATTACTGTTCCCGCTCCAACTTTCACCGCATTTTTTTTTTGTTGTTTTATTTGCGGCTGCATGTTGCTCGAGTATCCAGGGAAAATACTGGGTACAGTAGTCCGGTTCAGATGACGGATCTTTGCGGTTTCAGAACGGTCGTTACCCCTCAAGAAGTGCAAAGCGCAGACGACATTGCTGCTGACTTATCATTTGGAGTATAATCTTTCCTCGATATAGCTTTCAGCCGTGCCTGCCGAGGCGTTTCATCTGCTGGGAAATCGCAAAAACTTAAACCAAGCTTTTTTTTTTTTTTTTTGCTGGACTTGTAGCATGGCACGCAGCAGTGCGGCAACTTCCTGAAAATGCGAGAAATTATACATGAGATCCAAGTCCCTTATTGTCAAAATAATTTCTTTTTATGAAATTGAAGTGGTTTTAGCAACGCGATAATATATATAACCCATGTAGCAGAGCGCCTTCAACAGCAACATATGAGGACTGGAAAGCCGACTCCAAACACCACTCAAATTCTCTTGAAGGTACACAATGTGAAAAAGTGTCCTGCGCGGAAGGGCCCCGAGTGTATAATTTGTCCGGTATGAGGATAGAAAAAGCGTACCTCAAAATTACGGCCACTGTAGTGACAGAATTTTTTAAATACAACGCTCGAACCGAGAAGGCGGCTAGGAATCATGTTGAAAGGGAAGCTAGGAAGCGTATTATGCCTGTTTTTTTTTTTTTTTTGAAGGGAAAAGGTAGATAAAAAGGAAGAGAAGCGTCATATAGGGGCAGCGTTTAGGTAAGCATACCAGCAGAGCACTTGCAGGAATAATATCATTACACGTACAATGTGTCACATCGTCATTAAGTCATGCATCCCCGCAGCCTCAACTAAGCCTCGATTGTATTATACGCTACAAAAGCAACGTTCACTGCGTAAGCCTAATTTTAAGATATCGAGCGATGTACCTTGATTTCCTTGTAGCTTCCTCTAGTTGTCACCACATTTTACAGCGAAGCTGTCTCCCGAGGCACAAGTGCACCCTTGGAAATATGCGCTTCTCTAACCATGTGCCGCGACGCCGTTGACAGGAGTGGGAGGAACTTCCACGACGCGCGAGGGAACTTCTCCGATTACACATTTTCAATAGGGTGTGCGCCGAATGGGACGACCGTAGCAAGCCACGCCGCGCGAGCGCCGATCGAGGCGGTTGTGCTCATAGCCGGACTTGCATTGGGATAATAAACCTTACAAAACAACAACATACCATGCCATAAAATGCCATACCATGTCATGCATTCATATGACATATCATACATACCCTGTTATACCATATCACACCGATTCTTAGTTTCATTGGGGAGCACTAGACCATGTTTCAGTTTTGTAGTAAGATTTCAAAAAAACCGATGCACAAAACACGTCCCCGGCAGTAAAATATACTGGGCGTTGTTCGACAACCTGGCTACTGCCCAAGAAAGCATTCGATTACAAAGGACACGCGAATACGGCTGCATAAGCTTTAGGCAGTACGTCCTTTAGATATTTTAAGGAAAGAGGGCATCATTAAAAAAAAAATGTTTAAATCCTGCGTTACGTCAAACGGTGACAAGCGGGTAGTTGGGAATCCTCATATGAGGCGATGAGCCTTCACAAAAAAATAAAATCCGTTCATTTAAACATTCGCTTGTCCGCAGAAGCTACAACACGTAATGCGTTGTTAGCCGCTCCAGAACATCGATGCCGCTGGTCAAGCAGAAGCCGTTGCGAACGATCATACAGGCATATATGCGTTTGATGCGACGGTGATAGCGGCACGCGGAGGGTTTTCACCCAGGGCAATTATCGCACAAGACTGAGCTGATTGGCCACCATCAAAAGCTGATTACCGTCGTCGCCGTCCTCAATACCATCGTCGTCTTACTTTTTCGGCTCCGGGCAACTTGTTCGCGTAAGTAGGGCGGCGTCTTTCGCGACACGCACACGTGCACTCACCGCTGTATGGTGATTACTTACATAAGCATCCACTGCCGTCTACACGGGTAGGAAATAACGAGCTCATCTTGTTCCATTCTCTTTAAGAGAATAATGAGAATCGTAGAAATGGGATTCCTGCTGGAGCATTTATTCAGTTCTTTTGTATTGCTGAGCCAGACTCTCACTTGTCATCGATTCGTGGTGGTTTACGTATAGAGCAACAAAGTGGGTCCAAGTTAAATAGAAAAAGTAACAAATCAGCGCTTTCTTCCACAAACAAGAAAGACGGGGGAAAAAACGACAATCCACTCGAGAAACACGCCTTGCGATGGCTGTCAGCGGAGGAAGAACGACTGGGCGCACATGCATATTGGTGCAGGAGGAGAGGGGATATATTGTAGGTGCCTTTGATGGCGCGCCCCGTCTCAAATGCCGACGTCTACGCCATCAACGACGGAAAAACTCGAGTGTGCTCTCGTTCTTTTCCTTGAAATCAGCAATGCGTTGCAGCCCGTCTCGTGGGTGATTCGATATTGCGGGGGATTAAACTGTGAAATGCAGACCCTGCGCTCCTGTTCCCCTTCCTTCGTTCTCTGCATGCGCCTCTTGAGCCCCCGCTCCCATAAGCGGGTATACTAATCAATATGTCAGCCTGCCTCACGACTGCATTCTGGAAGAGAAGACGGCGGAAGGTGGTTTGGACGTTTACTGCAAGGCTGTCGAAACGGGGAAAAGCAAATTTTCGCTGTGGGCGTTCGTTTGAGATGCGTTTGCAACCGCTGCCGACAGAGGTTATTGTTTCAGCGAGCGGCATTTACGACTTATCCTCGCCCCGTAAGCCTAAATGTTCGGGTGAATTGGCCTCGATATTCCTAAAAAATAATACTGCTGTCCCTTAGGGTTAGCGTGTCCAGGAGTCCATTTTTTCCTTTCTTTATTGATACTGCCAGCCTTGTGTCAGGGCCATTACAGGACTGAAAACACAAAGAAAATGCAAACAAGAAATGTAAACACATCTAATTAGGTCAATCGTGCAATACATGTATAAGTAAAAACTAATTACAAGGACACGGAAACTTGTGCAATGCACAACATACACTGCGTTAAAAGAAGACACTCTTTTAAAGCCATGTAATAAACATATATCACTTGAATAAAAACGGTAAAATAACAAGAAAACGCACATATGTAGCAAACCGCAATTACACAATAAATAACACTGTCTAAATTATTCAGAAAAGCATTAAAAAAGTAGACCTAACTACGAAATTGGGGAGCTTGTTCCAGTCTTTCATCGTTCTGGGGAAGACTATACTTGACCGTATCATTACGAGTTATTGGAGGAGGAATATACATGCTGTGGCGTTGTCTAGATGTTTCATTGGTATTAACTTAAAAATGTTTCATCCTGTTGATGTTTTTTTCGTTGTGAAGAATAAAAAACAGAAATTTTAACCTGTCACACTTGGACCTTACTTCGAAGTTAGGAAGCTTTGCACGCCAAAGAGGAGTGAATACTACTATATTTGTTCAAGATGAATCGAGCAGCTAATCTTTGAAACCAATCCAGTTTCTTACGATTTTTCTCTGTGTCCCAAACAATTTTCGTGTACTCAATGATAGGTCTAACCTCGTTGTATAGGTTAAGTTTTTATTTTCAGGGGTAGCGCTATGGTAGATCTCGCCTTAAACTCCATGGCGCCTATTTGTCTTGTTATTTATTTCCTCTACATGTCTATTCATCGCAAGTCGCTTCTGAATCATCATCATCATCATCATCAGCAGCAGCAGCAGCAGCAGCAGCAGCAGCAGCAGCAGCAGCAGCAGCAGCAGCAGCAGCAGCAGCAGCAGCAGCAGCAGCAGCCTGATTATACCCACTGCAGGACGAAGGCCTCTCCCATATTTCTCCACTTAACCCGGTTCTGTGCTAGCTGCATCCACTTGACCCCTGCGAACTTCTTAATGCCATCCGCCCACCTAACTTTCTGCCGCCCCCTGCTACGCTTTCCTTCCCTCGCTTCTGAATATTAATCGTAAATATTTGTGCTCCTGTACCCTTTGGTGCTCGCTGTCTTGAATACTATATGGAAATCGCAGGATCTTCTTCTTTCTTCAAATACACATGCATACTGATTTTATATGATTGATTACCATTTGCCAGTCATGTCACCATTTTATTAAGCTCTGAAGGCTGGATTATAATTTGATTTGATCATTCGATGATTCTATGGTAATATAGACAACACGTTCATCGGTGAAGGACCGTATAGGAATAAAAACCTGATTTGGCAGATCAATAATAAAAATATGTCATAAAAGGGCCCTGGACACTTCCCTGAGGTACACCAGATATCACAGGTTGTAAGCAAGATCTACGCGTGTCTATTTCAACATATTGCCGGCGGCTTTGCAGGTACGAGATAAACCACTTCGTAATGTTGGAATTCCTAAACATTGTTTTGATTTTTAGGAAAAGTTTGGGGTGGGAACCTTTACCAAACAGCTTGGCGACATCCAAATAAATAAGGTCCATTTGTCTATGGGAATCTATCGCTTGCGAAGCGTCATGAACGAGTTCAACTAACTGTGTAAGAGTAGATAGACATTTATTGCATTCATGTTGTACAGGCGAGAAAAAGTCATACGTTTCAAGGTAATGCGAAAGGTGTTTGGATATAATATGTTCCGAGAGCTTAGACCCTGTACTTGTGAGAGAAATCGGACGATAAACACTAATGTTTGAAGAGCTGCCGGTTTTATGAACTGGTACTACTCTGGCTAGTTTCCATGCTGTAGGGAAAACACCATTTGTTACTGAAGAGTGAAATATTTTTGCAAGGAACTTTGACGTCCATTCAGCATACCTTATTAAGAATTAATTTGGAATACCACCTGATCCAGGGCTTTTCTTTGTGTTAATAATAGGTTTAGAACACCTTCCTCGGTTATCTGAATATCAGAAATGGCAAAATAGGCACAGTAGTCGCAAATGTTAGGCACTGTACCATAATCCTTAGTAAAACCTGACCAAAGAAAATATGAAACTGATCAACTCATTGTATAAACTTCAGTATTAAAATAGCGCTGCTTGCTCCGCGCATTTACAAAAAGCCAAAACTAAGCCGATGCTTTGGAAATAAACGTTTTCAAAGTGACATTGCAAAATCGGTATTTTCACTCCTTAATTAGGCCCTTCAAATCACGTCTCGTACTGCGAATACAATTTTTGCCATCTCCATCGTCATCTCGGTAACATGCTTTCCGTTTTCTTTTAGTTCTTCGTTTTGCGTGAATAATATTTTTATTCATCCTAGGTTTTGTCTTCCCGCACTTCTTTATTATTTTGGGGGACACATTGATCTATGCAATGAGTTACTACGTTTGAAAAAAAAATTCCACAAGTCATCGGTGCCTGCGTTTGATTGGTAGAAAAGCGTAAAATCAAAAAATAAACTCTCAAGGAAGTCTAACATACCCACATCATCTACTCACTGAAAGTTCAAATTTTTTTTTTCTGACCTCTCGCCGAGGTGAATGAAGAGATACTGAAAGCAGCTGTTAGCATCCTATGGTCTGATATCCCATCTCCAACATCGCAGTCGTTCAAAAACCTTATCAAACCCTGTGATACTAAAATACCATCCAAGTTGGATGAGGTTGTATCGCGTAGCCTAGTGTATTCGGTTACTATTTGCTCTAAGTCATAACAAAATGCCTAGTTCAGTAGCTGCTCACAACTAGCCACATCCACCTCCCCGGGTGAGTATGAGCTCCATTTGATTCCCGGTGAATTAAAGTCGCTGAGGAGAATTATATTTTTTCTCTCTCGATGATTTCTTTCCATAAAGTCCCTCGAACTGCTCATTACGTCAGGTGAAGAATTTGGAGCCATATATATCCCTCCGATGTAAACTGTTCGATCACCAAGCTTAATTCTAATCCGTACAGCATCAAAAGAGGTCAATTGTGGGAGGTTTGTACACAAAAAGTAGTCCTTAACTAATATGGCTACATCACCTTATCTTCTTTCTCGGTCTCTAATAAATGCTTTCTACCCAGTTGGTTCAATCTCGGCAACTGTGATATTATGGAACAATGTCTCCCTTATAACAACAACGTCAGATTCACGTTCCAAGACCACAAATTCCAATGCGTCAGCTTGGTTTACTATGCTCCGAGCATTTATATTTACTATCCTAAAACCATCCGATTTAATTATGTGGCGTCAGTGCACAGCTTCGACAAGCTAATAATATGATAACTCACCTTTGTGTCTTCATCACACCCATACAAAACATTATTCATGTTTAGTTTATCAAAAACAAGTTTGACTTTGCGGCCTTCTTTTCTTTCCTCTGCACACGATTCCCAAAGATTCTTCCTGATCTCCACAACTCCCTTGGAGTAATCCACCCCAATGCTTATCCATGTATCTTTAAGCTTGGTTCACTTCAGTCGTTCAGTCGTGTCCGACTCTTTGTGACCCTATGGACCATGTCACGCCACGCTTTCTGGTCTCTCACTATCTTCCTAACATCACATAACTTCATCTGCAGCGCCTTCAGGATGCCATCTAACCATCGCGTTCGCTGCCTACCCCTTATCCGGCGACCCTCAACATTTCCCAAAATCAAATCTTTCTCCAGCGGCTCCTCTCCTCATCAGATGACCAAAGTAGCTGATCTTTAACTTTAGAATTTGACACTCCAATAAGCACTCAGGGTTTATGGTCGACAATACCGACTGATTTGATCTTCTGGCAGTTCAAGGAACTCTCAAGAGTCTTTGCCAGCACCACAATTCAAACACGTCAATTCTTCGGCGGTCAGCCTTCTTCACAGCCCAACTCTCGTATCTATACATAACAACTGGAAAGACCACATCACGAGTTATACGGATCTTGGTTGGCAGTCTGATGTCTCTGTTCTTAACTACGCGGTCAATGCTGGCCATTGCTCTCTTTCCCAAAAGTTCTCCTAATTTCATTGGCTGCAGTCTCCTTCTGGGGTAATCTTAGAGCCCAAGAAGAGAAAATCTGTCACAGCTTCCACTTCTTGTCCCTTGATGGTTCAGGACTTGATAGGGCAAGACGCCACGATCTTTGTCTTTTTAATGTTCAGTTTAAACCCAAACTTCTCACTCTCTTCTTGTACGTGCATCAGAAGTCTCTTGAGTTCCACATCACTTTCTGCCATTAAAGTTGTGTCATCGCATATCTAAGGTTGTTGAACGTTTTCCAGCAATCTACACTCCAGCTTAAGACTCGTACAGACCGGCCTTCCTCATGATGCACTCTACATATAGGCTAAATAGGCAGTGCGACAGTGCGCAGCCTTGTCTCACTCCTTTGTCAATCGGAAACCAATCAGTAAGACCATGCCCAGTTCTGACTGTGGCCTCTTGCCCTTCATACAGATTCCTGAGGAGACAGATAAGTTGAATTGGAACTCCCATCTCTTGCAGAGCTTGCCGCAATCTGCTGCGATCTACGCAGTCAAACGCTTTCGCATAATCAATAAAGCAAAATTAGATGGGTTTCTGGATCTCTCTTAAGCTTAGTACAATTGCTCAAAATCTTTACTTTCCCCCTAAAGTACAATAACCTGAAAATGGTCGGGCGATTTCTTCCAGATACCTTCTTTCCAAACCTGTGGATTCTTTCAATAAAGGTTACTTCTACTTTAACATGTCACTACAAATTTCTTCAGTAACTTTCTATATTAATACGTCCTCTCCTTCTTGGGCGTCTTCAGTCACGGCTCTAGTTAAATAATTTCTTCGTGAACGATTGTCTTATTCATCAGCCTGTCGAGCGAGGCTCGTCATGCCACCATCCCCCCCTATCGGCAAGCGCTTCAATGTTTGTGAGCCTGATCTGAGTATCATCCAGGCTATGTAGCTTCTGTTCAATTGCAAGAAGTCGATTTTGCATTTCAAAGATTCTCGTTTCAGAGGAAGCCTGATCTGTCTGAACCTCGGTGAGTTTTGACAATATCTCTTTGTGGTTCGTATAGAAATCTACAAGTATCTCCTTGTCACTGGTCAGGATTTTCTTGTATATCACCCGACAACTTACGCAATAAATCTACTAATGACATAGACTCACAAAAGCCGCAAAATACAGTGTACACGGCAACACTATAAGGCAAAGGTCGTCACTGAGAAAATAGTACTTAGCGTGAATAATCGGCACAAAGAGCGGTATGTTGGGTGACATTGTCACGGCTGTGCCGCCGTATCCACTGAAGGGGGCCGTCATTAATTTCAAACTTAAAGGCAGCAGCATGTCCCTGCAGGGAACGGTTCCCGCTATCATCGTGCCTGACGAAGATGCAAAGGTGTCCCCATGTGCAGCATCAGCGGCAATACCGCACAGCCCTCCGCGAACGATGTGTCGCAATTTCCTCCCAGGGCCACACACAGCGGCGCGCCAGCGCTCCAGATAAGCCGCAAAAAGCTATTGTACTGGAATGCTGCATCCCCGTTGAAAGCGGATGCGTAGCACGAGCACAAGACCTGCACAAAGAGCGGTATGTTTTGCGACATTGTCACGGCTGTGCCATCGTGTCCACTCCCGGAGTCCTTTGGAAAGTGCAGGCTGCCTACAACCTATGGGGAAAGTGTTAAGGTCGACGGGACACGCCTCCCCACGTGACCACAGCAGCAGCCTGAACAGTCATTGTTCGGACAGAATTCCGCAACTAGTACCACAACCTCATTACGAGGGAGAAGCACAGCTTAATTCATGGAGAGTAATTGCTGGAGGTTGCGATGAGTCTTAGATAGTGAGCTTGACGACAGCGCGAGTGCAGTTCGCCGCTCTAGAAGACCCAGTCGTCATTGACTAGCCCGTAGGATTGAGAGTAGGAAGCCGCGCTGGGTCCATCCGTTATACCAATGCACATCAGATATTCAGATATTCTTTATTTCTCTTTCAAAAAATGAAAGAAGGAACTGCGACAAAAGGCGGTTAGGCCTGACGGGGTCACAGTCCCCCTTACAGTTCACAGCGGCGCGCAACACGGAAAACAAACGATAACAGAACATTACAGCAAACATGGTAATTAAACATACTGGAGTAAAACCTAAAAAAGGAAACAGTGTACACTGTACACTCAAAAAGAAACAACAGCATATCAGCGACGCATTACTCGCGATGGCACCCTCAGTTGGAAGTTAGGCACAAACCTGCGCGAGATTCTTACCTCCGCGAAATATCGCGTCACTGAGCCGTGAGCCCATGACACAGCACCTCCTCGATTTCAGTGATGCTGTTAAACACGATCTTAGCGGGCGAGTAGTGACTGAAGCTTCCTGCATGCAGCACGATTAGATACAGCGGAGAGAAAGATTGTGCGCCTGTTTTAGGCCGGAACGTGTGCCGAGGCGGTTGATATATGTCTCTCAGCTTGGACGCCGAATTTTTCAGTGGTTATTAACGATATTTTTTATGCTCTTTTCATGGCTATATCTGCATCTGACAGGCTTTGCGATTTTACTTCCTCATCGCCGTCCTAAATTGTAGCATAGTTTCACAGAATAACAAACTTTCGAGAGCACTGCAGAATCTGTACAAGAAAAATGTGAAAACCTTTGTGTAGCGGCGCACTGTATGTACAGCTAGAAGAAATATGAAAGCAAACGCGGGAGCGCGTGGCCTCCGCGCTTTGCAAAGCGCTGCCTCCAACGCAAGATGAGAACGGTGGCACCAAAGGGTATGCTCCGAAAGAGTAGCCGATCAAGCTTAGTTTGGATGCGTCTTTACCACTGGTTCTTATCACCTGTCGGTAACAGCGCATTTGAAAGCGTGGAGGCCACGCGTTTACGTGTTCCCTTTCATATTGCTTCTAGCTATACATCGTACAGCTCTTATATAGCTTTTGCTTGCAAGGCTGCACAGCCACACAGCACCGTTCAGGCTCGTGCCGCACAGTGAAAATTTCGTTTCCTTCCCATTCCGAAAAAAATGAGAATAGCCGTTACGCCACTCTTAGCCACAGGCGACACAACATAGTAGCTACACAGCGGGGGTAGCCTAATGGTATCTGTAATTGAAGTAATTGGTCAAAATGGTGCGAGGTGGATGTTCAGCCTCCAGGCGTAGATCTCTGGACATGTGACAGACTCCTTTCCTTGGCGCTCTTTTTCTCCCTTTGTTCCCCAAATCCACATGTAGTAGCCTGCTGGGCATCGCCTAGTTAACCTTCCTTCCTCTCTATTGCATTTATCTCTTTCTCTCACCTGTCTTATCCGCGCGTTCATTGCAGTGCACCTGCAAGTGTGGTATTGGACGGTACGCCGTCGCTCCTGTAGTGTGCCATTCTCACAGCCACTTGACATTGTCATGTAACTTCCCAGTCACGTGACCTTGTTTTGTGGTAGTCTCATATCCAGGTGACATTTTCATGCAACTTGACTGTCACCTGATACTCTCCCAGTCACGCAAGTTTCATGCAACTTGACTGTGACGTGACTTTGCCCCGTGATTTGTCACGTGATCCTCTCACAAGCACGTGACATACTCGTGCAACCTTCCTGCCAAGTGGCATGGTCGTGTAACGTGAATGTCGCACGATTTAAAATTGCAGTAGTTAATCTATATTTATCTATTGTTTATCTAAAAACAATTTTTTACCTAACTGAACCAATTCTATTACAAATTGCTCCTTCTCGTAAGCTGCAGTTTCCTGTTCATTGATTTGACAACGGTAACAAATAACTGCAATATTTCTCACCTATTATTATTTCGCAATTTTGTCAATCTTGCAACAGTATATTTTACGTACAAAGTAATCGTTTTATACCCTATTACTTACTATTTATTGTTTATGAACACATTCACATACGTCACCGCTTCTAACGGAATATTTAATACGTTACATCGATCTAATTAGTTAACTAGTTTCAATTGGTCAACATTACTACCAATGTTTGCTCTAGTAACGTTGCTCACTGCTGCGTATTACACACACATTAAAGTACTACCCAACAAAATTAAACTTTTTCACATTCATCCATATGGGAAACGTTTTCGTGCCGACTGATTTTGCCGGCACGCTTTGCGGGCACTTTTTTCCAACAAGACAAAGCTATATAATGGTTCCGCACATCACACCTCGCGATCACATGATCACTTGTTAGCGATAAGAATGAAGTCTTGCGCACGGTCTGCATCTGATTGCTTGCCTAATTGCTGGCTTAAGCATGTTTGTTCTTTTGTCAAGTGTTTATTTGTATCCGCACAGTTCTTTTCTCGTTTAATAAAATAACCTGGGATGGTTGTGAGCCTTCGAACGTTACAGCCAACATTTCCAAGGCATTCCGAAGAACTGCAGCACTCATTAACACAGCTCACGGTCGTTGTTACGCACGGTCATTGTTACCGGAAAGTGAGCCCTTGCACAAGATGCTGACATCTCCGATTCTGCGAGAAGTTCGAGGCAGAGAAAACCAACGCTGGAGTTGATTCTGGCTCTACGATGTTGCCAACAAATGCAAAAACAAAACAATGCAGACAAGCGACGCTTCGAAATAACAAGTAGGGTTTTCGCTGTCATGCGAACATCACGCTTCTCTCACGCGCTCTCACAGTTTCGTGCTCTAGCGAACATGCTGCAATTCGCGATCTTGGCAATTCTGGCCCCTGAGAATTCAAACTCGCTGAGCGCACAAGTTGCATCCGCCAAACGATTTCGCAGGCTGTGTAGTGATTTCGCATGCTATGGCGTTAGATGGATGCATAGCTAAGAGGAGAAGGGAAGGCAGGGATTTCAACCAGAAATGCATTCGGTTGGCTACCCTCCACTGGAGAAAAGGGATGCGGAGAACAAAGAGGGGAAGAGGAAAGGGACTAGGAGCAGAGTGATAAATTGTCGCTTAAACCAGTGGCAGTCAGGTAACAAAACGATCACTTGTATGCCTTGAAGTCAATCGAATGTTGTGGCCACGGACCAATGAACTTATCCGGCGTTAAAGGGCGAGGATGGAGGCGGTGAACTTCACACCGCAACTTGCGTCTTTTTCTTGCCGCTACGGCGTTGGGTCTAATAAAAGAATACTCGTCACTATAAGGCCTAAAATGTGTCATTTGCTTTTTTACAGATCCATACTACTTCACGCTGCTAGACAGCCGATGTCTAATGCATTACCAATTCATTACCATATCTACCCACCCTTCTTTGTATTCATTGTGAGCAGTCCCCTATACCGACATCTGTAAACTTTCAAAACAACCACTACACTCTCATGGTATAGACCAACGCGGCTCCTCTTAATCCAGTCGAAAAAGAGCGAAAGAGTACGGATACTCTACTTCGGTGAGAGCTACCCAGAAAAATGGTAGACCGAAAAGAAAGTAGGCTTTTGCGAAAGGGAACTAACTGTTCATCAGAATGGAAGGGTGCACGTAACTAAGGTTTCTACTGAATGGTTTTGTGGCTACATTCGCCAAAGAAGGCGAATCTTGAGCGTGTTCTTGCCCGTTCGCGATTATCGGAACGACAGTTGTACGTTTGCGCAGTCATCCGCTCTCTTTTTGTGTACGCGTATGTGTAGTACGTCTGAGGCAGGGCCGAAACTGCGTCCTAAGAAACTGCGTGGCGCGCACAAGAACGCTGGATCTTTTTATGTCAGTGCCAGTTGCACGCGCTCCAGAAAACGCTGCAGATGTTTGACACCACAGCACACGCTGGCTACGTCACCCGGAAACTCTTAGTTGGCGCTGAACCCCGTGGAGAGCAGAGAGCTGACGTGGTCCATTCCTCTCCCGCCTTTCGAGGCAACCTTGCAACCAATAGTGGGGCGACGCAGGAGGCAAGCGGGAACCGTTCCTTTTTCATTTGATCTTTCACGTCCGTTTCAACAAATGCGCCGAAGCAAATCTAGCAAAAGTCGCGAGGCCTTATCGGTCTCCCTGTCAGCGCTCGTCTAGAATTCTGTCTGAGTGAGAGCGCTGATGCAAACAGGAAGTGGACATATCGGCTAGCGAAGTTTTCTAATTTCGAACACGGCCGGTATCTGACATTTGTAGCGCACGCTCAGGATGGAAAATGGGGATGATAAGGGAGGGGTGGCTACAGTGTTAGAATTCTCGATGTACTTCCGTCGTTATCTCTCACTTCTCGAGAAGTACTATTGCGCGTACCTGGCAGGCTGAACAGGTTCAACCGAAGTATCCACAGAGAACCGGATACCGTACTGGCACATGGTGGTTTCTATCACTGAGAAATCGCGAAAACAATACATCGAACGGAAACCACATACAAGGACAAAAAGTAATCAATAATTAAAGCCGGCCGATAGTGAAACTCGAGCCTGCATCCCTACCTGTGAGTTATATTCGATGTTGAGGCGTTACCACTGCGAAAAATGAGGCTTCGTGTTCTATCAGAGGTATACAGTTATGACATTCAGCGCCCCTGTGGACGGGTGATATGAGCGAGAAATGGAGGATTGAAGGAGCGAATGAGCAGTGGCTTAGGATGGGTTTCCGCTAACCTTGACTTCTCGTAACAATAAATACCCGGCATCTTGTTCCGGGGCGATCGGAAAAGCTTTCGAGGTTTGTTACTGGTGCTTATATTAATTACAACATGAATGCAGTTCTGCTTGGGTAACTACACTCATATCATGTGGGCACACTGACACACAAAAACGCACACATTTTCAGTCAGCACATGCACAGTTAGGCAAATATAAACAATTTTGGAAGGTTAGGAGCACTTGAGCTGTCCATTTTGCACGAGCGGCAAGAATCATATTTTCCATGCAAGCGGGATGGAATAACATAAAGCTGCATCACAAACGGATTTTGAAATATGAGAACATGAATTTTAAGAGTTTTAATATTGCATTGCTTTCAGCTCCCGTTGACGGCGACATTGAGAGGACGCCGAAATAAAACCAAGAGCCAACATCCGGGCACCGATTCTCATCATCCGGGCACTGATTTCTCTTCATCTGAGCATCCGAAATTTAAACATAAAGGCATCGAGTGATATTTCACAAGGCGACTTCGCTCACTAAGGCACTCCCACGCCTTACACAAGGATGCAAGGATACCATTACCGCTTCACACACTAAGGCCTAAAACGCCGCCCGACGCCGGCGCTCAAGGCGGTAGTTGCTCGAACAGTGTTCGGCCGCTTGGAATCGAGTCATTCACTGCGTTACGCCGTCCAATCATGGTGTTTCCTTCTTTAGCACAGACGCTAGCACTCGAACACGTTGCTTCTCGTGGTCTTATCAGGCCAGCTTCTCTTCGTGGGCGCCTACGTATCTGCATCATTCTGCAGTTCGCTGCCGTCATCGTCGCAGCTGCTTGGATTTAGATTAATTTGATTTGTGTGGTTTAACGTCCTAAAGCGATTCAGACTATGAGAGACACCATCGCGGTGGGCTGCAGAAATTTAGGACACCTGGGGTTCTGTAACCTGCACTGACATCGCTCAGCCCACGGCGCCTTGCTTTTTGCCTCAATCGAAAAGCGGCCGCCGTGGTTTGGATTAGATCCCATATCCTTGGGCACAGCAGTCGAGTGTCCTAACCTCTGCACCATTGCTGCTTCAGCCAACAAATGGATTCTGATGCAAGGAAGGTACGAAGCGAACACTTTGCGAGTTATACGCCAAGGTAGAAGTTCCCTATTGTTTTCAAACTGCAGGCTTATTTAACAAGCAAAACATAATTTTTGTTTCATCAATGCATCAGCTCACTTCAGTTCAGTTCAGTCGTTCAGTCGTGTCCGACTCTTCGTGACCCTGTGGACCATATCACGCCACACTTTCCGGTCTGTCACTATCTCATCAATGAATAGCTATAAGCTATGCCGTATGTATAAACTTTTATTTAAAAATAATCACGCCATAACAAGCCTAGCACGGCTAACAGAAAACTTCGCTGCTACTAAAGTACGCCATCCTGAAATGTTGCGTATAGCTAAATGTAGAACTAGCCGGGGTGGTGCAGTGGTAAGACGCCCGACTACTGCCCGGAGTTCCCGGGTTCGAACCCGACCACGGCGGCCGCGTTTCAATGGAGGCGAAACGAAGGGGCGTCCGTGTGCTGTGCGATGTCAGTGCACGTTAAAGATCCCCAGGTGGTCGAAATTACTCCGTAGCCCTCCACTATGGCTCCCCTTTCTCTCTTTCCACTTCCACTCCCACCTTCATACCTTCCCTTACGGTGCGGTTCAGGTGTTTACATAGCAAGTGCGACAAATGCTGCTCCTTTCCCTTCCTGTGAATCAATTATATTATTATTACGGGCATCAGATGTTGAAATTCCAATTTCCCACATCTCTAAATCAAATAATTCAAGGAACTGACAATGACATCTATCGAACATCGCCAAGAAAACTGTGCGCGATGTTTGTGCGATGATGTAACATAGCGACTTCACTATCGTTGCTTTATAATGTTCCTTTTTTAAACAATGTTTCATGAATAACGCGTATTCCCGTCCTATTATACTGTCTTCCCTTAGCCGCACGCTCTCTGCTGCCACGTGTGGTAGGGGGTTAGGACTCCTCAAGCTGTTTTGACAGCTTTTTCCTGCCCTCCATGTAAACCTTTGTTCGAGGAACAAAATTTGAAGTCTGAAATTCCTCGCTTCTGCCTACGTGGCCATGAGTATGCAGCCGCTCAGCAAGGTGACAGACCGCGATGAACCGCAACCGCCTACCTAACGCCGTACAGTAGTAGGCGATGGCGTCGACGCGGCAAGAAAAACTTGTGAGAATGATTGAGCGCGCTACCCTGTTTAGAAGCAAAAAACAAAAACTCGCGGTGTTGTGTGCTGTGCCCTCAACTACACCAATTGAATAGTGTGGCTAGTACCACCTACAAACATAGAACTTGAATTCTTGAATTCTACGATTGCACAAAATGAAGGTAACTATCCTATGCAAAAACGGGTAATTTGTATTGGTTTCTCTGTCGCGCTAGTGCTGTGCAAAATCGTTTTAGAAAAATTTGACTCGATGCTACAAGGCTGTCTTCAAAAAACACGTATTGTAAGGGTTTTTATACATGTTGACGATTTTTAATAATATCGCTACGAGTGGAAATCACCCACCAGTGAGCAACACCACTCCGGAATTGACGAGCATCGCTTTACGTCGTCTTCGTCAACCGACCCACACACTTCGATTTTCACTTGCTAAATGCCAGCATGGTACACCAGATAGCATTACCCCCGCCGCAAAAGCCCAGTTCCGGTGCGTTCTAGGTGAGCGAATGAGGGCGTGAATACTACGGCTTGAGGGGTGTCACGTGTACAATGCCGGAAGCTCGTGGTGAAGAAGACTTCGTGCTCAGAGGTGAGATTTCGTATGTGACGTCGGTGACTCGGCGCAAGATACGGTAGGGGCCTGTGCAGCGTGTTAGAGGGCAAAGAGCCTGTCGCGAGCAATATGGCGAGTATTATTAGCGTGGGCGATGGCATCACGAGTGTAAGTACTAGTGGCTGCGTCAGCAGCGGGTCGCGATGTATCGAAGGAGAATAATGAGTGTCGGCCAAAGAGCAGATGAAAGGGAGAGTAGCTAGCGGTACTATGACGAGAAGAGTTGTAGGCAAGTATTACACAGGGTAGATTAATGTCCCAATCCCGGTGGCCGTCGGAGATATACAGTGATAACATATCTTTGAGAGTACGGTTGAGAAGTTCACTAAGGCTGTTGGTCTGAGGATGATAGGCGGTGGTGAACTTGTGGCGGACTGTGCACACATGACGTAGCTCGTCAACCACTCTGGAGGGAAAGCAGCGACTGCCATCCGTGAGTAGTTCACGAGGGGCACCGTGTTGGGTTATCACGTCGTGGGAAAGGAAAGCAGCGACGTCTGTAGCTCAGCTAGTCTGGATCGCGCGAGTAATGGCGCAACGCGTAGCATATTCGGTCGCGACAACGATTCATTTGTTGCCCAAGGCGGAGACTGGGAAGGGCCCAAGCAATTCAACACCAACACGGAAAATGGGTCAGTCGGATGGAGATTGGCTGCAGGTGTCCAGATGGCAATACGGAACACTGGCACAGCTCACATGAGGCCACATAATGCTGGACTGCGTGATAGATACCCGGCCAGTAAGAACGTCGGCGCAAGCTGTAATATGAGCGGGACACGCCAAGATGTCCAACCATGGGAGCATCATGAAAGGCTGTTGTGGTGGACACGAAGACGCTTGCCGAAGACAACGCCAGACGTATCACTATCATGACGGCCAGGATTGACGATGCTGAAGACAGGGCCCGTCGTTCAAATCTGCTTACTTCAACCTAAAAGATACACCACGGGAAACATGGGACGGATCTGAAAAACAAGTCATTAAACTCTGCGAAGAAAAACTTGACATGACCCTACAACCTTCCGATATCGAACGCGCACACAGGCTTGGACAATACCAAAATAATAAAGAACGATCAATATTCGTAAAATTTACTCACTTCAAAACTAAAGAATGCGTCATGTGACGTGCGAAGAACCTGAAGGGCACTTCATACGCAGTATCTGAAGACTACTCAGCTAGAACACGGCTAGTCCGCAAACGTATTTTTGAATTCGCCAAATCTGAGAAAAAAATTTACAAACTGCGTTATAACAAGCTTATTATGGATAACATCACGTACGTTTTCGACCACTCTTCACAGGCTATAGTCCCACCTAATAGTCCCGTCCCACACCAGCCATAGCTATAGACCAGCTCGCACCCCAAACCCATTTCTAAGCCTGTACCTTTCATATACACAACCATTAGAAGCACCGTACCAAAATCTGATTCATTACGCAGCCTTATTGACACCACAGAAAGTAAAATAGTTTACTAACGGAAACTTGGCTTCATCCATCCGTTTATACTTCTGAATTATCTGTCAGTTCAGTTCAGTCGTTCAGTCGTGTCCAACTCTTCGTGACCCTATGGACCATGTCACGCCACGCTTTCCAGTCTCTCACTATCTTCCTAACATCACATAACATAATCTGCAGCGCCTCGAGGATGCCATCTAACTATCGCGTTCGCTGCCTACCCCTTCTCCGGCGACCCTCAATCTTTCCCAACATCAAATCTTTCTCCAGTGACTCCTCTCTTCTCATCAGATGACCAAAGTATCTGAGATTTAACTTTAGAATTTGACCCTCCAATGAGCAGTCAGGGTTTATGGTCGACAATATCGACTGATTTGATCTTCTGGCAGTCGAAGGAACTCTCAAGAGTCTCCGCCAGCACCACAATTCAAACGTGTCAATTCTTCGGCGGTCAGCCTTCTTCACAGTCCAACTCTCGCATCCATACATCACAACTGGAAAGACCATAGCACGAGTTATACGGATCTTGGTTGACAGACTAATGTCTCTGCTCTTTACTAGGCGGTCAAGCCAACCATGGCTCTCTTTTCCAGAAGCAGACGTCTCCTAATTTCATGGCTGCAGTCTCCTTCCGGAGTAATCTTGGAGCCCAAGAAGAGAAAATCTGTAGCAGCTTCCACTTCTTGTCCCTTGATGCTCCAGGATTTGATAGGGCAAGACGCCATGATCTTTGTCTTTTTTAATGTTCAGTTTAAGCTCAAACTTCTCACTCTCTTCTTGTGTGCGCATCAGAAATCTCTTGAGTTCCACTTCACTTTCTGCCATTAAAGTGGTACCATCCGCATACCTAAGGTTGTTGATACGTTTTCCAGCAATCTACACTCCAGCTGAAGACTCGTACAGACCGGCCTTCCTCATGATGCACTCTGCATATAGATTAAATAGGCAGGGCGACAGTATGCAGCCTTGCCTCACTCCTTTCTCAATCGGAAACCAATCACTAAGATCATGCCCAGTTCTGACTGTGGTCTCTTGCCCTTCATACAGGTTCCTGAGGAGACAGATGAGGTGAATTGGAACTCCCATCTCTTGGAGAGCTTGCCACAATCTACTGTGATCTACGCAGTCAAACGCTTTCGTATAATCAATAAAGCAGAAGTAGATGGGTTTCTGGAACTCTCTTGTTTTTTCCATGATCCAGCGAAGGTTGGCAATTTGGTCTCTAGTTCCCCTGCCCTTGCGAAACCCAGCTTGCACGTCTGGAAGCTTCCGATCCACATACTGCTGCAGCCTTTCTTGGAGGATTTTCAACATCACTTTGCTAGCATGCGAAGTAAGCGCTATCGTGCGTTATACCCATGCCACACGGGAAAATTAATGTCATTTCCACCGAATGACATTCGTTCAGTTTAATGTCATTTTTTCGACGCGCTGCTACACGACCAAAGCTAATGCCATTTGCAAATGATGGCAATTGCGATAGATACACAAATGTTGGTGCGCCTTGGAGAGAATGATGAGCGCTGTGAACGAAAGCAGCCTTTAAGATCATATTTATGCCTTGCATGACTCGTAACTGACCTGTTGATTACGACTACCCATTACGAAGTTAGCGACTGCGCCGGTTGCGTTTGTTTACGAAAGGGGGAACGTGCGCGCGTCGGTGCCTGGGTGTGGAAAGCGGTCGAATTGTTTCAACAACGTACATTTTGCACACTCCAAGTGCAACAAGTAAAATAGGCAGTGGCTAGTGTATTGACCGACGACGCTTTTATTGAATATTCGAGTATCGCCCGACGGCGTAGCGCACCGCAGCCCCGTCGAGTCTCGTCATCGCAAGATCGTTTGCTGGGCATAAATGCCCGTCGAAAAATGCCGGACCCCAGCCTCATCAAGAAAGCAGACAACAAAATAGCATCACTTGGTGCGCCGGATCCCACGACCTTACCGAAACGGTGCTGCCCGCGAGAGCGGTGGACGACGGCGCTCTGGCCGTGCGCTACGCCCTGGTCGTCGCTAGGCCTAAACGGTTTCGCATCGAAGCCACAGCGGACGGCGCGTTGGGAATAGTCAGTTGCCTATTCGTGGAGCTGCTTACTGTAATTTCAATGGTGTCATAAATTTTCTGACGGTAAACGGAAGGTGTAATTTTGGCGACGCATTAGCATTGGAGCTACGTACTACGTACAGCACGAGATCGGATGAGCTGCCTCACACCGGCGCTGCGGCTGCTATGGGGCTGCGAGTAGAAAATCGCTCTGGTTACTTATCACCGATCCTCAGTAAAGGTTATTTTTGAGGTTCCTTTATCCAACCGCGTATTATTTAAGGTCAGCAGATTTTGACATGTTTTCTGACGGTGGCGAAAGAAAACCACTGTGCCTGCGCCCATGGACTGCGGCAGCCGCGGCCATTGCCGCTCGCGCTGAGTACAGTGGCTGGTTGGCTGGTAGCGAGGGTTGAATTTTTTTTTTTTCGCGATGCTATTTGGCATGTTTCACATAATTTATTCACTAGCTACAAAATTGTAGATGCACAGTAGTACTATAATGCCTGCGGCACTTTTGCAGTTTATTTTGGCTATATATTCTCGCTGAGTCTCTGGTGTCGAGATAACACATGCCCTCGCTAGTCGCATTCGAATGAGTTCCTCAAACTCATTCGGTGCCTAATGTCGTTTTCATCGAATGTCATTACATTTCCCCGTGTGGCAGCAAACAAATGTCATTTTGAACAAATGTCATTCGATGGAAATGACATTAAATTTGCCGTGTGGCAGGGGTATTAGTTGGAACAATCTTTGGCACTGCCTTTCTTTGGAATGGGGATGTAAACCGACCTCCTCCAATCCTGTGGCCACTACAAGGTTGTCCATATCTTCTGACATAATGTATGCAGAATGTTAACAGCGTCGTTGTTGAGGTTTTGAAGCACCTCAGCTGGAATACCATCAATTCCGCTAGCTTTGTTCTTAGCAAGGCTGGCTGAGGCCCATTCAACTTCACTCTTCAGGATGCCCGGCTCGAGATCAGTAATCACAACCGTCTTATGTTGGGTTTGCACATCCGGGTCCTTCTTGTACAGTTCTTCTGTGTATTCCTGCCACCTCTTCTTTATCTCTGAGGCTTCATTGAGGTCCTTGCCCCGTTTGTCCTTTATCACGCCCAGTTTAGCACAGAAGCTTCCTTTAATATATTTATTTGTCTTATACTGAGCTCTTGTGTTCCTTAAATGGCTGTTGTCCTCAACTGCTTGGCACTGTATGTTCAGGAAGGCATTCTTATCTTTCCTTGCTGTTTTCTGAAAATCCGCATGGAGAACCTTGCATCTTTCTCTTTCCCCCATAACTTTTGCCATCCTTCTTTCTTTAGCTATTTGCAAAGCCTCTTCAGATAACCAGTTTGCTTTCTTGCATTTATTTTGCTTTGGAACCACCTAAGTAGCAACTTCTTGTATTATATCACGAAGATCAGTCCACACCTCTTCAGGCTCTCTGTCCTCTAGATCTAATTATTGAAATCGATTCCTCACTTCCACAGCATATTCTGATGGAATTAGACCCAGATCATACCTTAAAGGCATTCTAGTTTTCTGCTTTTTCCTCAGTTGAAGCGTAATTTTGGCAACAAGAACCTGATTATCGGTGCCACAATCGGCCCCAGGCCTTGGTTTTACTGCTTGTATAGCGCTTCTCCATCTCTGCCGGCAAAGAATATAATCGATCTGATTCCTGTACAGACCGTCCGGTGAAGTCCATGTGTACAGGCGCCTCTTGGGCTGTTGAAATAGAGTATTCGCTATGGTTAGGTTGTTTTCTTGACAGACCTCTACTAGCCTCTGCCCAGCTTCATTTTTCTCACCAAGACCGAACTTATCTGTAATTCCCGATATTTCTTCACTCCCGACCTCAGCATTCCAGTCTCCTATGAGAAAAACGACGTCTGATGATGGAGTGTGGTCTAAAAGGCATTGCAGTTCCGCATAAAATCTCTCAACGTCAGCTTCTTCAGCAGTAGTGGTTGGAGCATAGACTTAGATAACTGTTATGTTGAAAGGGTGACCTTGCATCCGAAGTGAAATAATTTGGTCGTTTTTGGGGTTGTACCCTAGCACTGCTCTGCGCATTCTTCTGTTTACTATGATAGCGACCCCATTCCTTCTCTTGAATTCGTGCCCACTGTAAAAGACGTAATGGTCGCCGGAGTTAAATTCTCCCATTCCTGTCCACTTGAGCTCGCTGATACCCAAGATATCAATGTTCAATCTGTCCATTTCTCGCTTGACGACATCCAGTTTACCTTGCGTCATAGATCTTACATTCCATGTTGCTATGTGATATATATCCTTGCAACATCGGACTTTCCGGTCGCTTCCCGACACATCCACAACTGAGCGTCCTTTTGGCTTTAGCCCAGCCGCTTCATTCGTCCTGGAGCTACTAGGAATCACCCTTTGTTCATCCCCAGTAACATGTGGGACGCCTTCCAACTTGGGGGGCTCATCTTCCGGCGCCATATCATTAATGGTATTGTGACTGGCCATAGGGTTTTCTTGGCAGGAAATACTGGAGTGGGTTGCCATTACCTTCTCCAGTGAATCACATTTCGTCACAACTCTGCCGTGGCGTGTCTATCTTGGGTGGCCCTACACAGCAGAGCTCACGACTTCATCGAGTTTCGCAAGCCCCTCCGCCACGACAAGGCAGTGACCCATGAAGGGGGAATTATTTGCAGCCTTCCCTAATTATGATATATTTCGTCATGATCACGAGAACAGGCGTGGTGGCGGCGTTCTCATTGCCACTCGTCAAAGCTTACTTTGCTACCCTATCAACGTCACCTCATGTTTGGAAATCACGTTCATTGCATCTGAAGCATTTAACCCCCCCCCCCCCCCCTCCCCGTTATCGTCGGCTCGTGTTACAGGCTACCTGACGCCGACTTGTCATTTGTTATGCAGTTTCACGATGCACTCAAATCTATAGCCATATCATATCCGCGTGCAGCTTTGCTTATATTTGGCGACTTTAATTTCCCTTCTATATCATGGAGCGACTTGGCAACGACACTAAGTAAGCATACCACCGAAAGTGATTTCTTAAATGCATGCCACACATTTGGCTTGTCTCAGCTAGTCATCAACTCGACAAGGCAAGGATGGAGGCAAAAAGCAAGGCGTCCGTGTGCTGTGCGATGTCAGCGCACGTTAAAGAACCCCAGGTGGTCGAAATTTCCGGAGTCCTCCACTACGGCGTCTCTCATAGCCTGAGTTGCTTTGGGACGTTAAACCCCACAAACCAACCAACCAACCATTCCTCTAACGTTCCTGACCTCGTGCTCACAGCCAATCCTGAGAGCATTTCACCTCTTATCTATTTACCAGGCTTGAGTGACCATTCAATAATCTACGGCACCTATCACAACCTATCACGTCCTCAAAGATTAACGAAAATATTGATGGTTGGTTGGTTGGTTAGTGGGGCTTAACGTCCCAAAGCGACTTAGGCTATGAGAGACGCCGTAATGGAGGACTACGGAAATTTCGACCACCTGTGGTTCTTTAGCGCGCACTGACATCGCACAGCACACGGTCGCCTTGCTTTTCGCCTCCATCGAAAAGCGGCCGCCGAGGCCGGGATTCGATCCTGCGTCATTGGGAACAGTAGTCGAGCGCCGTAACAACTGCGCCACCCCGGCGGGATCGAAAATATTGACACTACAACAAAGGGGACTATAATGCCATTAATAACAGCCTTACGGAATTCAATAGATCTTATCTTTCAAACTTTTCAAATCGCTCTGTCGAATCTAACTGGTCTTTGTTTAGTGATAAAATGCACGAACTCATCCGCACGCACATCCCCACAAAAACCATCACCATACGGTCATCATCACCATGGTTCAATCAAACACTAAACAGGCTGCTCAACAAAAAGAAAAGGCTGTTTCGTAATGTGAAATGCTCTAACAACGCGCAAGTATGGGCAAAGTACCATGATGCCGAAAAAAATTTTCTTTTCCACGCAAAGCAGGCTAAGAAACCTTTTTTCGCATCTACATTACCTGCTATGCTTCATAATACCCGCAGAGAATTTTGGAAGGTGATTAATTCCAAACCATCCTCGCCAATATTGCTATGCGACGTACGTACATGGTTCACCCATCCCACATAGCGTTACGGCCGAAAACCTAAATTGTGCTTTTTCATCCAATTATAGCCCCGCCAGGGTGGTGCAGTAGTAAGACGCCCGAATACTGTGCCGGAGTTCCCGGGTTCGAACCCGACCACGGCGGCTGCGTTTCGATGGAGGGTGGTGGTAACAACTTTTATTGCCACGAAATGAAAGGAATTATTTCGGGCTGGGGCGAGTCTAGGGTGGCCTCCAGTCGGGAGCGACCTCTTGAGCTCGCGTGACGAGGGCCAGTTGCGTAGTTTTCCTTGGGCTGGCCAACAGCTTGTCCCATTCCTCCGCTGAGGGAGCTGGCAAGAGTGTCTTTGGAGGGGGATTGCTGGCGCATTCCCACAGTATATGGTCTTGAGTGGCCTGCGTCCCGTCACCGCAGTGCCGGCATGCAGGGTTGAATTCTCCGTTTGTAATTAACGATAGTCGGTAGGGGCTAAGAATGGCCTTTGTTTGTAGGCGTCTGAGTGTCGTGGCTTGCGCCCGGTCGAGGTCGGGGTGAGGGGCGGGGTACGTGCATCTTAGCTCGCGATAAAAGTTTGTTACCTCCGCGTATGTGCGCGGTGCCTCCACAGGCGCGTCCGTTCCCGATAGATCTCCCGTCTCCCGGTTGGTTAAGCCTCGGGCTAGACGGTCGACCCCTTCGTTTCCGGAGTTACCCGCGTGAGCCGGAACCCATACGAGATTGATGTTGTGATTGAGAGATCGGTTGCGCAGAATTCGCGCCGCGAGTGCGCTTACAGAATTTTTGGCGAAATTTTGAACGGCGCTTTTTGAGTCGCTTAGAATAGTTTTGGTGTGGGGATCCGCGATGGCCAGTGCGATAGCTACTTCCTCTGCCTCGCATATGGAGCTAGCATGAAATGTTATAGCGTTAATGAAGGTTGACTTTGGAGTGGCCATACATGCCACGTATGCTCCGTTTTTGATGTGCTGAGCTGCATCCACGTACACTGCTTGTGGATCGTCCTCGTACTGTTTTTCAAGGGTCTGTGCCCTTGTCTTCCTTACCTGGTGCTGAGGCATCCTTGGTCAAGATGGAGGAGCCTCCAGGGCGAGGCGCGGGCATTGCACTGCGCTCGTTCTGACCTCTGCCACTTCCTCGATGGAGGCAAATGAAGTGGCGTCCGTGTGCTGTGTGATGTCAGCGCACGTTAAAGATCCCCAGGTGGTCGAAATTACTCCGTAGACCTCCACAATGGCTCCCCTTTCTCTCTTTACACTTTTACTGCCGCATTTCTCCCTTCCCTTACGGCGCGGTTCAGGTGTCCACAGAGCAAGTGTGACAGATACTGCGCATGCTGCGCCTTTCCTTTCCTGTGAACCAATTATTATTATTATTCATCTCATTTTACAATCGAACCTGAAGACGACATTCCTGGCTATCCTTGTTTTGAGCATCCCCCTATGCCGGACATACATTTGAACTCTGACGGAATTATAGCGTTATTTGATTCCCTGAAACTACGTTCATCAGCTGGCACAGACAAAATTAGCTCAAAAGCTCTCAGGAATACTAAACACACTGTAGCTACCCTTCTTTGCCTTATTTTGTAGCAGTCACTAGAAACCGATATAGTACCTTGCGACTAGAAAGTTGGAAAAATAATCCCCGTGCACACAAAAGGCCCTTCCTAGTCCAGTAATAATTACCGACCCATATCACTCACTAGCGTTTCCTCTAAATTAATGGAGCACGTAATTTACTCACACATCATGAACGTTTTGCAGTCTGTCAACTTTTTTCACCCCTGTCAACACGGATTCCTGAAAAGCCTAACTTGTTCTACCCAGCTAGCTCTCTTTAGTAACGATATCAGTTCTTGCATGGATACTAACACACCGATAGATGCTGTATTCTTAGATTGTGAAAAAGCTTTCGGCAAAGTTGCCCTCCAACGCCTCTTTTCCAAACTTACTCGCCTAAACCTTAACCCACTGGTATTTAATTGGCTTGCGACGTTCTTACTAATCGCAAACAGTTTGTATTGGTTAACAACAACACATCGTCCATGTCCCCCGTTACCTCAGCAGTATCACAAGGTACCCTATTAGGTCCTCTATTATTTTTAATCTATATTAATGATCTTCCAAATAATCTATCTTCTACTGTTCATTTGTTCGCTGACGACTGCGACATTTACCGGAGCATCGCTAACAACAAAGACGCTGACCATCTGCAATGCGACCTAACACTTGTAGAAAAGTGGTGCGCTAACTGGCTAATGTCTTTAAACGGTAATAAAACAACTATGATCTCATTTCATCGCCGTCAGTCTTACCCTACCCCAAACTACACTATTTGCGGCGCACCGATATCTATTGCATCCACATATAAATATTTAGCAATGAGCATAGCACGGGACCTTTCTTGGAACACCCACACTGTTAACATAACAAACGATGCTAACCGTGTTCTTGGCTTTCTGAAACGCAACTTGCGTCTAGCACCGGCTGCAGTAAAACTTTCCGCTTATTTAACTCTTGCCCGCCCTAAACTGTTATACTCATGCTCTATTTAGGACCCCCAACAAAATAACCTTTCTAAAACACTCGAGTCTGTTCAAAACCGCACCACGCGATTCGTTTATTCGGATTACTCATATCATACAAGCCTAACATCATTAACGCAAAAGCTAACCTTCCCAGCCTTGAATCCCGTCATAAAATAGCCAGACTTTTACTTTTCCACAGGTTTTATCATTCCCCTCTGAATCATTCCATTATCACCCCTGCTCACCGCTTTTCACTTCGCACCAGTCACCCGAACGCCGTCCACACACCTCGAGCATCCACGTCTGCATATCTCAAATCATTCTTTTCCCAGACTGCAAGAGATTGAAACTACCTACCAGCTGAAGCTTTTGCCCATCCTGACCACGAATTTTTCAAGACATTCATCACCAAATATATATGATTTGTTAGTCCATCTCTCATGTAACGCCCCAAGTGGGCATTTGAGGTACCAATAAAATAAATAAATACATAAATAAATAAAAAATAAAATTGTTCGAGGATGGTGGAGCGGAGATGTTTCGGAGCGACGAACAAGAGCTCAGCGTCATCATGTCGCATATTGCTGCGGCATAGTGCCTCCACTTAGAGTACGAACATGGCGAGGGCAGGATGAGAATGGTCGGTAGTGAGATGGTCAATGATAGACCGGACCGGAGGAGGAAAAAACTTTATTTAAATAAAAAAAAAATTAAACACTCTCAGGAGGACCTCTTAGTCCAGGAGCCCTCTAGCCCTTCCTTTCTAGCTTAGCACGCTCGACAGGCCGCAACTGATCTGCAGGTTGCGTGGCCAGAAGGGCAGCTTCTCAGGAGGAGGAGCAGGGGTCTTTGACGGGAGGAACGCGGATGGGATGTGGGCAGTCCCATAAGTAATGGTAGAGGGTGGGTGAGGTGGTGGTGCATGTGGCGAAGTAGGGTGGAAGTCCGTGGGGGGAAAGATGTGGGCAAATTGAGCAGATGGAAACGAATGTGTCTGGAGTTGTCGCCAGTACGTGCTGCCGATGTGAGAAAGCGTGTGATGTGGTGGCGGGTACGTGGCACGGCAGCGACGATAGTAGTGAACAATTTTATTGTAGTCAAGAGGTTCGATGGGGATCTATAATGAAGGTTTCGGGAGGACAGCCACTGGCGCCCGGAAGCTTAGTTCTCGGGAAAACGCATGAGTGCGCTCCTTTCCGAGGATGTCCTCGTGCCCAGGAAACCATATTATGGTGATGGGATTGGGAGGGGTAAGTAGAATAGATAATATTTTAGCAGATGAGTGTGGGAGTGTTCCTCGCAATAGATATCTGTATGCTGTTTGGGAGTCTGGGCATATTGTGGTGTGCTGCGTCGCAACTGACTGATGTGTGCAATAGCGAGTGTAATGGCCAAGCATTCGGCCTCGGCAATGCTAGTGCAATGAATGGAGGCGGCATTGAATGTTGAGCGGCGAATGTCCGTGAATACAGCAGTGCAGATGTGAGGAATGTCCGGATTGCGTGAAGCATCCGTGTAGATTATGTCCTGGCGTGTAGCGTACTGTTTGGAAAAATATCAGGCACGGGCTGCGCGACGGCCTTTGTGGTGTTCGGGATCCATATTTCGTGGGAGAGGTTTGAGCTCGAGGAGGCTCCGCAGATGCGGAGGGATGGCTATATGAGTATGAGGTGAGGGATCAGGGGTATTGTAGCCCTTTGTGCGCAAGAGATGAACGCGTGTAGATGTTGTGCGGAGTCGACGTTGTTGGCTGGAGAGGTGCGCCTCTATTATCTCCTCAACACTGTTATGAGTGCCTAATTGAAGGAGTCGAATCGTACTGGTGTGACGAGGTAAATGAAGGGAGCTTTAACGGCTGAGTGGTGTAGGACGTTAAGTTTATTGAGTCGGGGTTTGGTGATGTGATGGTAGGGGTGGTGGTAAGCTAGTCGAATAACGATAAGGGCGTCTACGAGTCCTGTGTCTTTTTCCTTGAGGCCATGATTGCGGCTTGAAATGCGACGAATGCGATGTGTGATCTGGTTGATTTGGCGCTGCAGGAGGTGTATGGTGTAGGTGTCTCTAGTGTCCTGTTGAATGTGGAGACCCAGCAGTCGGAGCCGTGGTACTTTAGAAATCGGAGCGTTGTCAAGGAGTACGGTGATGGTTGGGGCACGTGGGGAAGGCTTGATGACTAAGAGCTTAGATTTCTGCGGTGCACACGCAAGACCTATAACCTGTGTATATGTGTGGATGGCATCTGTAGCGATTTGCAAAGTATGTTCCACTTGGCCAGGACAACCCTTAGCAGTCCATAGTGTGATGTCGTCTGCGTATATTGCGTGCTGAAGGTCATGTATAGTTTCGAGTATCCGGGCTAAGGGAGTTAGGGCGATGTTAAAGAGGATGGGTGAGAGGACTGAACCCTGCGGTGTGCCTCGGTTGGGTATATAGATGATCGGGGAGGTGTAGGACCCGAGTGTGATATGAGCGGTGCGTTTGGTTAGGAATGCCTCAACGTAGCGCCAGATGAGTAGCTAGCAGTTAGTTGTGGCAAGGGTAGACAGAGTGTGGTCATGGCTCACGTTGTCAAATGCCTTTTGTATATCAAGTGCAAGTATGGCCCGTGTGGCATGTTTTTTGAGGGTATTGTTTAGGACGGTCTCTTTCAGGTGCAGTAGAATGTCTTGGGTGAAAAGATGTGGGCGGAAGCCGAATTGAGAGTGAGCAAAAACGGCGGTAGATTCGAGTTCAGGTTGAAGCCACCTAAGGATTACGTATTCATAGAGTTTGCCAAGACAACCTGTGAGAAAATTGGGCCGTAGGGTCTTTAAGGAAAGGGGTTTTCCAGGCTTAGGAAGGAAGTTAGTTGCAGCGTGTTTCCAAGAGGCTGGTAAAGTGCCCTCCCCACAGTATTGGTTGTACTAAGCTGTGAACTGAGAGAGAGAGATGTATCATCGAGGTTTCGAAGGAGTTTGTATGTAATTTGGTCTGGTCCGGGTGTGGTGCTACGAGTGATGTGGGCGAGGATGGCCCGTACTCCGCGGTGGTTATGCCCTCATCCAGCCTTGGGTTAGGTGGGGGAGGGGATGGGGGCGTGGAAGAAGGTGGGAGGGGGGTGAAATGTATCGCTGTGTGAGGTATTGAAGGATGTTTGTGCCTTGTGCTGTAGTGTGAATGAGGCGGTGCGTGTTGATGGCGGTCTGTCCGGTCTATCCGGAATGATAGACCGGATAGGCAGGAGCGCAGAGTCCAAGCACTGTTCGTCGGCTTTGTGGGGAAAATCCGATAAAGACAGGACGCATGCGTCATGTCAGTCCGTATAGCTAGGAGGGTCGCCAGGGTGGCCGGACAAGCCGTCTGCATCTTGGTGAAGCCCACCATAATTTTAAACGATGGAAAATGTGTATTCTTGCAACCTTAAAGTCCAGCGTCCCAAGTGTCCAGTAGGGTCTTTGAGTGAAGAAAGCCAGCTCAAGGCATGGTGGACCGTGATAACAGCTTGAAGCTGGGTTGGAGGCAGCAGCGATCACAAGAGTGGCTGAGTTGGAGTCAATGGTGCCCGGGACATGGCCAGTACAGATGCCCATCATAGCAACCTCCTGGCAAACAAGAGCCTGGATGAAGGATACCGTAGGCAGGGCGTTGTCCGTCAGCTGCGATGAGGAAACAGCGGGAGCCATGGCCTGAGTTTGCGGCGGAAGAGAAGGGTCAACTTATTCTCGTTGGAAGCCTGACGGAGAGTAGCTAGGTCAGTAGAGAACAAGCTAGCAGCTGTGTTTGGCAGGCAGTCAAAGCGGTGACATATGCGTTTTTCTTTCGCCTGCTCGAAGCGCGGGCACATCTGAAGAACAGAGTACACAGTAGAACCGTCCTTACACAAGAAAAGGTGGAAATCGATGTCGGCTATACCCTTTAGTATGTGGTCCACTTTATCTTCCACAGTCATGGCCGATTCTACTTTCCGGCACAGGGATAGGACGTCTTGCATGTAAGAAACATAGAATTCATACGAAGTTTGAACGCGATATGCCAAGTCTTTCTTGGCAGCAAGTTTTTCCAAAGAGGTCGTAAAGCTTTTGCTTGCATACGTCCCAAGATGTCAGCTCAACTTCGTGAGTTTCAAACCAGATGCGCGTGGTGCCGGTAAAATAAAATATGACATTTGCCAGCATGAGTGTTGTATCCAAGCGGTTGTGCTTGCTTACTCAGTCGAAGAGGGCCAACTAGTCGTCCACATCAGCTCCGTTGGTCCCGCAGAAGGTGCCCGGGAGCCGTAGAGAGGAAGGCGTCTGTGGACATTGTGACAGTACCGACGTGGCGGCCACTGCGCAGATCCAGCTTGTTGTACGGGATCGATTATTTCACCTCCACCAAAGATCAGACACCAGGGGGCAACACCGCTCCGGAATCGATGGGCACCGCTTTACCGCTGAACTACACACTCAACGTCGTCTTCGTCAACCAACCCAGACACTTCGTTTTTCACTTGCTGAATGCCAGTATGGTGCTTCGGAAAACAATATTGAATGTACCTGAAACTGACCTGCTCACCGCAGTGGCAGACAATAATTTAAATGTTTTTAGCATGTGTTCTGATAACTTGGTTTTTACAAACGGGATTCCTTCTGACAAGACCATGAGGTTCCTTTGTTCCGAATTCACTGTTTGTACGCAACCGACACGTGTGCTGTAAATATGCGACCCCATGTAAACGGGCACTGTGCCCTACGAATGGCCCATTCTAAGTTAGTGAAGTGCAGCAAAATTGGGTTTCTTGAATACCTTAAAGGAGAGTTGCCCTCATGTGATACAGCAAAGTCTGGGCGAGCAGAATGAATGGCTAAGATGTTCTGGGTTTTCATCAAGGCGGTTATAAAGAAACTGCAGGAGTGGAAATCCCCTATACAGGTCATAGGGCTTCTTGAGGGGGGAAAGAAGTGGCCTGCCAAGAGCTTGGGACCGCTGTTCGTCGGCGATACCAGTGTCTTTCAAGTGCTTATATATATTTATGTTCTGATGCACTCGTGTGGGCTATCAGGTTAGCCATACTGGACGTCTCCGAATCGATTTGAACCACTGGATGTTTAAAGATGTCGACGATATCCGAGTACTGGGGCATTTCTCGCTCTAGTCGAATCTAGAGTCGCAGCTCAACACCAATGTCAAACATTTAAGTGTTACCATAGCAACGCTAGTATTACGTAGTTGCGTAGCTTATGTCGGGTATAATAGCACCGCATCAATTTCAAGTATTAATTAAACATAGTGAATTCATAAACTGCTCTTAAGCTTTGACTTTTATGTGGCATCATCGATTCATATGTCGTTGGATAGCATATGTCGAGTATGAATGCAATGGGGCTAATTTTAGGTCCCAATTATTTACTGGTAATTAGATAACTGAGTAATTATTCATATACCTCCTTTGGCTACAAGTCATATATCCTTGGATAGTTTATGCCTTGTGCAACTGCACTGGACTAAATGCACGTAGCCCTGGCTCCTTTTATGTAGGAATCCTCCTTTTGGAACGCCGGTCTTCATCTACCTGTGCTTAAAACTTACAATATCGCGTTTTGCGGTCTGGTCGGTTGTGACAAGCACAGCTAATGGCTATAAACTGGAACAAGAAGACTGCCGCAAATTCAGAACTCAGTGGCGTGTCCACACGGCGGCCAAAATTCCACGGGGCTGCCCGAACGTTGCCGACGCCACGTATCGCACGTATCAGCAGACGTGCAATCAGCATCAATTTAGATCACTAAAGAGCCTGTTCCTGACATAATGTGCATTCCTGTTTCCCAGGAATGTCGAATATTCCTCAGCTCATTTTCCAGTGGTCGATA
The DNA here is from genome assembly GCF_055883805.1 of Amblyomma maculatum. NCBI lineage: Eukaryota > Metazoa > Arthropoda > Arachnida > Ixodida > Ixodidae > Amblyomma > Amblyomma maculatum. Next base: position 202,904,382 of record NC_139347.1, on the reverse strand, counting down.
TTCACCATGGCCTCCACAGCAGGATAGCTCAGGCTCACCTACATTAGGTGCAGTAGCAGATGGAAATTCGGAGCTCACTTGGGCTCTATCGTGAAGGGCATTGCGCAATAATGGCAGTCGATTCTCTTTGCGGCCACTCGTTCGCGTTGATGCCCCTTTGCTCCTCGCATAATCACCAATCCCCTTTTAAGGCGAAAGCCTTTAATGGCTCGTACTCACGGCGTCCCAGCGTGCTGGCCCACTATAACTATCAATCAAGTGACATCATCAACTGAAATGCACATCACAATTCTCCTTGTCTTCTGTGAGTAATGAAGTTAAAAAAATCATCTCTCCAGCGTAAATCGAACCACCATCCCTTGAATCCCCAGCCGAGAACTTTAACCAACAGCCCCACGCCTGGATATTTTTTCAGCATGGTATTGTTACGGACAACAGGGCTAGACGTGACTAAGACGACGGGACGAAGCTGTACCAGCAGGTAAAGTTCGGCGCACAGCACGCGAGTCAACTTCAGTGTCGTCTTCTTCCAGGAGCAGCAATAACATGGGGACACCAGGTGGCATTACTCCCCCTCTTAAAAAAAAGAAATAAGGGACGGAGCGCGAGGTACGGTATCCTACGCGACAACGAAACAAGCGCATAGCGCACTACCGCGTGAAATAGGGCTTCATGCGGACAACGTGCACGACCTCGGAGCGTGGTTGCCGACGCGAGGGCTGCACAGTACCCACTGGGCTAGACGTGACTAAGACGACGGGAGGAAGCTGTACCAGCAGGTAAAGTTCGGCGCACAGCACGCGAGTCAACTTCAGTGTCGTCTTCTTCCAGGAGCAGCAATAACATGGGGACACCAGGTGGCATTACTCCCCCTCTTAAAAAAAAGAAATAAGGGACGGAGCGCGAGGTACGGTATCCTACGCGGCAACGAAACAAGCGCATAACGCACTACCGCGTGAAATAGGGCTTCATGCGGACAACGTGCACGACCTCGGAGCGTGGTTGCCGACGCGAGGGCTGCACAGTACCCACTGGGCTAGACGTGACTAAGACGACGGCACGAAGCTGTAACAGCAGGTAAAGTTCGGCGCACAGCACGCGAGTCAACTTCAGTGTCGTCTTCTTCCAGGAGCAGCAATAACATGGGGACACCAGGTGGCATTACTCCCCCTCTTAAAAAAAAGAAATAAGGGACGGAGCGCGAGGTACGGTATCCTACGCGGCAACGAAACAAGCGCATAACGCACTACCGCGTGAAATAGGGCTTCATGCGGACAACGTGCACGACCTCGGAGCGTGGTTGCCGACGCGAGGGCTGCACAGTACCCACTGGGCTAGACGTGACTAAGACGACGGGACGAAGCTGTACCAGCAGGTAAAGTTCGGCGCACAGCACGCGAGTCAACTTCAGTGTCGTCTTCTTCCAGGAGCAGCAATAACATGGGGACACCAGGTGGCATTACTCCCCCTCTTAAAAAAAAGAAATAAGGGATGGAGCGCGAGGTACGGTATCCTACGCGGCAACGAAACAAGCGCATAACGCACTACCGCGTGAAATAGGGCTTCATGCGGACAACGTGCACGACCTCGGAGCGTGGTTGCCGACGCGAGGGCTGCACAGTACCCACTGGGCTAGACGTGACTAAGACGACGGGACGAAGCTGTACCAGCAGGTAAAGTTCGGCGCACAGCATGCGAGTCAACTTCAGTGTCGTCTTTTTCCAGGCGCAGCAAGAACATGGGGAGACCAGGTGGCATTACTCCCCCTCTTAAAAAAAAGAAATAAGGGACGGAGCGCGAGGTACGGTATCCTACGCGACAATGAAACAAGCGCATAGCGCACTACCGCATGAAATAGGGCTTCATGCGGACAACGTGCACGACCTCGGAGCGTGGTTGCCGCGCCAGGGCTGCACAGTACCCACTGGAAGAACTTCGTATGTTACTTCCGTGACTCGGCGCAGAACTTCGTAAGGTCCGAAGTAACGGAAAATCAGTTTATCACACAAGCCGAGCCGAAGCACCGGTGTCCACACCCAAACTTTCTCTCCGGGATGGCAGGCGACGTGTCGATGACGGAGGTTGTAGCGGCGTGCATCCGTGCCCTACTGTTGCTGAATGTCAATGCGAGCAAGTTGACGTGCTTCCTCAGCGCGCTGAGCAAACTGTTCGGCGTCTGGCGTGAATGGATGATCATCTGTGCAGCTCGGAAGCATAGCATCTAATATCGTCTGAACGTCACGTCCGTAGACTAGGCGAAATGGTGTAAAACGCGTCGTCTCTTGGGTGGCTGTGTTGTAGGCATATGTGATGTAGGGGAAAATTTCATCCCAGTCTTTGTGCTGCGAGTCTATGTACATTGCGATCATGTCGGCGATGGTTTTGTTGAGTCTCTCCGTGAGGCAATTCGTCTGCGGGTGATATGCATTAGTTTTTCGGTGGCTGGTATGACTAAGCTCGAGCACGTCGTGCACGCGCTGTGCCGTAAACGCGGTGCCTCGATCGGTTACGACCAGGGACGGTGCGCCATGACGCAACACGATTTGCTGCATAAAGAATTGAGCGATCTCAATTGATGTGCTCCACTGCACTGCCTTGGTTTCCGCATAACGTGTGAGATTTTCGGTCGCGACTATAATCCATTTGTTACCCATCGATGACAGCGGAAATGGGCCCAGTAGCTAGGTTGATGCCGACTTGGTCAAACGGCGTCAGAGGTGGAATAATAGGTTGGAGCAAACCCGTGGGTTTGAGAGGAGGTACCTTTCGACGTTGACACTCGCGGCAGCCTCTGACGTAGCGATGGACGGCGTCAGAAAGTTTAGGCCAATAATAGGCCTGACGAACTCGAGCGAGTGTGCGTGCAAAGCCCAAGTGGCCGGAGGTGGGCTCATCATGGCAAGCAAAAAAGATATCGTCGCGAAGGTCGGCCGGCACGACAAGGAGGTGCGCTCGATCAACAGTGCTGGAGTTTTTCTTGAATAAAATGCCATTCCGAAGACAGAATGCAGACAGGTGCCTTCCAAACTGGCGGGGGACGTCAGCAGCGCGATCCTCCAGGTGGTCAATGACAGGTCGAAGGTCTGGGTCAGCTCGCTGTCGGGTCATTATGTCTGAGGCATTCACTAGTCCAAGAAAACCTCTGTCATCCGTGGCGCTATCGACAAATCCGACGGGTGCCCGCGAGAGTGCGTCAGCATCTTCGTACTTCTGACCAGATTTGTACACAATGGAATAATCAAATTCTTGAAGGCGAAGGATGGATAGATGGATGGATGGATGGATGGATGGATGGATGGATGGATGGATGGATGGATGGATGGATGGATGGATGGATGGATGGATGGATGGATGGATGGATGGATGGATGGATGGATGGATGGATGGATGGATGGATGGATGGATGGATGGATGGATGGATGGAATATAGGAGCGTCCCCTTTGAAACGGGAAGGTAGAAGTAGCTATCATGCTCATTTTTCTCCCTATATCTTAATTATTGATTTAGAACGTTTAACTAAACCATCATTCTATTTATTAAATTTTGTTCCTACATTGCTAACATTATGTCACTTCTCTGCTTTTAAGCCACCAATCTTCCAGTAGTTTTTGCTAGTTTCCACCGCCGGTTTATTCACCCGGCCACTGTTATCTCTAAACCCCAGAGCTTCAGGAACAGTGATTGCGCCTGCACCAACTTCCGGATGGATACCATTACATTCGAGTATAATATGGGCAATTGTTTCACTGGAGTTTCCACATACAGCCCATGCGTCATCTCCATTGTTAAATTTCTTTTTGTAGCTGCGTGTTCTAAGGCACCCTGATCTAGCTTCAAAAAGTAGGGCACTGCCCCTTGAGTTATCAAATAAATCTTCCTTCCTGATCTGCATCTTCCGCTTTCGGTATAATTCCACACTCTGCTTCTTTTCCATCGAATTTATTCAATATTTACCTTGTGTGTTTTTCACCTGTTGCTTAATGCTCTTTCTTTCTCCGTCCTTTTTACAAGCATACTTACTAGTTAGTTTCCTAGTTCTTTTCCTCAATTGTGAGTCAACGCTTTTTAGGTACAGGTATTTAAATACTTTAGCTGCCCATCTGTTACTGTCCAATTTCCTCAGGCGTTCCTCATATAATATTTTACTCTGAGCTTCCTGCACTTCGAAAGATGCCCAGCCCATATCTCCCTGTACAGCCTCATTTGTAGTTTTGCCGTGGGCACCTAGTGCTAATCGTACAACGGATCTATGATTTGTTTCTAATGTCGGCTGTACCTCTGATTTGAGGCACAAAACCGCATTTCCGAAAGTAAGTCCGGGCACCATAATTCCTCTCCAAATACCCCTCAAAACCTCATACCTATTGTACCCCCACAATGCCTTATGCTTCATTATCCTGGCATTCCTTCGCCCTTTGGCCATAAGTGATTGCTCATGCTTTCCAATCTATTCCAATCCTTCGTTTACCCATAACCCCAGATATTTATATTCTGCTACTCTAGGTATTTCAAGGCCTTGTACTTTAAGACCCTGATCAGTTGAGTCGTTGAAATTATCAGACCCGACTTAACTGCGCTGAAACGGAAGCCTAGAGCGTCCCCTTCGTCTCCGCAATACTTAACTAGAGTTTGCAATTCTTCCAGACTCTCAGCTAGCAGCACAATATCATCTGCATACATCAAACCGGGGAGGCGCTGCTCTACCGCCTTTCCTAGGGTGCCTCGATGTCAGCGCCGCCGTCCAGGGTGGAGACAACCTCGCCGACGCCGCCATATTGAAGCACATGGGATCCGCTGCGCTAGCATGGGTTACAGCGGCGTTCTGATTTCGGCGCTTCAGAGTGCTTTGAGTTGAATTGTCTTTTCCATCAATATCGCACTGCATGGAATTTCCCTGTCAATCGAATTGTCGAATACTTAATTGTACGATTTAATTTTACGGTCTCAAGTGGCCGAGCTTGTGCGGCTGTGGGATTGGAAAACCTGTTAGTATTTAACAGATCCTTTCGACAGCATGTTCTGCTGCCGTATGCGGGTTGAAGAAATCATGTTATTGTTTTTCACGTGGCCTTTTTTTTTTTTTATCCGTGGTTTTGTTGACAGCCGCGCGTCAGCCGCTCGCGTCCTGCGGCTGGATTCGCTTTCGTTGCGCGGGCTGTTTCTCTTTTTTTTTTTTTTTTTTTTGAGCTCGCAGAAACTGATGTCGGTCTCATTCTAACCTTTCGAAGTGAAAATTCAAGTTGTTTAGCCGTATATTGCTTACAAGGAGCAATTACATCTGTTTGCAGGCAGACGCTTGTATATACTAATGATGCGTGAACTTCAGTATACGAACGTTGCGATAGCGCCTTCTTTTTCTCGGTTCCTGCAAAAACCGACTTCTCTAGTTGTTGTTAGCATTAACGATTAAGCAAGGTTTTCACTCGTTTCGTCTTCCTCATGAGCACCCATTCGCCGGAAGTCCGTGAACATGCTTGCATGTCGAGTTCGCTTGCACCATGGACATATGCACCGGTTGCTCGAGTGCAATTCCTCTGCAATATTTTTTTCGAGGCGATCTCTACTGATTATTAAACTATGCATGTGAACCTACACAAAAGGTTAACTTGAGATCATCATAAACTATAGATGCTGTTTTCTGAAAATTTAAATCCTAGATAAGAGTAATCGACTCTAAAAAATCATTCATTGCAAAAATAATGCGACCATGAAGGGTTTGATTGAAAAAGCTGCATTATTTTGGCTATGCCTGAACTACATCTTCTGCCGGCAGGATCCCGTACTGAACAGTCAGGCTGTTGTAAAAATAAATGCTAGACGCCTAAAGATTGATGTTTATTGCTGCTGCCGACAAGTATGTAACGAAGCTTATCAACCTCACCCCTAGTAGACAGTAAAGACAACAAAACCGAATACGATGCGAATTTCAAAAAGCGTAGCTTGTTGATCCATTTAATACATGGTACGTGCAAATAAAAAATAGCCGAAACGACATGTTCATAATGAAAAGAAGTACACCGGTCGACGCTGGAAACACCACAGAAATTTTCTTTTTCATAAAATTGTATTTTGTTTTTCCAGCGTTTCCGCTGTTTTTTTTTTTCACGTAGAATGCAAATTATTTTCCTAATGTTGAGTGCAGTCAAACATGGAAAAAATGCAAACTGTAATATAAATTACTGAGGCAAAGGACATATATATTGTGTATGTATAGTCGATTGTAACTATAGTAGAAAAGATATGAAAGCAACGCGTGAAAAGAGATGCTAATCACGAATTATGTAACAAATTGAGAGCAAAAGTTTTGATGTGCGCAGTGTGAAAACACTGCGCACATCAAAACTTTTGCTCTCAGTTTTCATTTTCATTATTGTTAAAATGCTTTCGCATTTTAACAATAACGAAAATGAAAAAAAAGGAAAGACATCAATCACGAACTAGCGAGCTAGAAAGGCTGGTAAATTTGATCTGTAGAGTTTGGTATAACAGTTAAAACATTGCACTCTACGCTAAGTTGACATCAGCACAGCATAGCTGCCACAATTGGCGTCACAATCCTCAAATTCGCCTAGGCGGCCTCTGCACCAACAGGTGAGGAGGAGCTGCTGTCTTCCTTTCCAGGAGGTGCACATTTGGCAGGCCGTTTCGCAGAGAGTTTACTCGGCTTCTGTTGAGTTGAATAAATAATAAAAGCAAGTGCTATTGTTTCGAATCCCTGGAAATTGAGAAAAGAATACACTCCAGTTACATCTAAAGTAAAAGAGCACGGTCAAAGCTCTGGAGTTTAACAGACGGCGTCCATCCTACCGATTTCTCTGCAAACTCGTCCTCATCAAGTGCTCATCAAACGCCAAACGTGATTACTAGGGTTAATTCAGAGTGATACAAAAAAATACTTTGAAGAATACTATCCAAAGTGATGAAGAGAATGTTTTCGCAAAAATGTTGCTGAACATTACCGAGCCTCGCATGTTTATAAACAATGCGCAGTTAACGACAGATACCGATCCAGAAAACCCAGGAAAAATGTGAATAATAGAATGCATGTTGATGGCATGTTTACATATGTCACATCATGCTTAGGCATTTTGCTCCGCAACATAATAGGAAGCGCGGCAATGAATGAATATCGCATTTATCGTGTTGCAAATATATACCCCCAATAAAATTTGGCTACATTGTTTGAGTTTACAACGTTGCAATATATACTTATCTAAAGAAATAAGCTAGGAGCCTTGACTTGAGATGCGCGAGACATCGCTACCGAAAAGCATCTTCATTCGACTGTAGCTATGACACTACGCGAATAGAAAAACAATGTTCAAAACGAAATATAAGTCAAAACTGTCTTGAAACTTACATCGCCGGTATATAACCTAGTTATTTTCCGTCGGTCCTACTTCTATCTTCTCCTTCAGCCCGAAGGGAAATGAAAACAACCTAGTCCTTAACGAGTTCACACAGCGCATATCAGTACACACAAATTCTCGTAATGCTCATTCTGTTGACCTTACAAGCTCCTAAGACACGTGGTCGAACAATCTAAAATAAGTAAAACCGCCAGCGAGTCATCCGCAGCCTCGAACAACGCAAGCTTAGCTGCTTGCCCCACGCAACTGCGACCGCACCGATCGCCCGTCGTGATTCAACATGGCGCCGCAGCGCGAAAGAAGCGGCATGGGGCCGGTCAAAGGATGGCACCACCCTGAACGGCGGCGCTGACATCGAGGCACCCTAGCCTTTCCACCTAATCTATATGACAGGTTAAAACCTAGGTTACTGTCTTGTATCCTACGTTCCAGGTTTATCATATAAAGCATGAACAGCACCGGTGATAGAGGAAAGCCTTGTCTCAATCCTTTGCATACTTTGACATCCTCCGTACTTCTTATCCCTTCCCACGTAATTTCTACTTTGTTATCCCGGTATATTTCCTGTAGGAACTCTATTATCTCATAACCGATACCTTCTTCTTTTAATATTTTCCACAGGAGTTCCCTGCTTACGTTGTCGTACACCCCGTTTATGTCCAGGAAGGCCAAATACAAAGGTCTATTTTCTACTCTAGATATTTCGATGCATTGGGTAAGCACGAACAGGCTATCATCTAAGCGTCTACCATTTCTAAAGCCGTTCTGAAGTTCTCCGAGTATCTTGTTACTTTCAACCTATGCTTGCACCTTTCATTTCACCGCCTGCATGGCTAACCTGTACATAACAGATGTTATGGTAATCGGCCTGTAGGATTTTATGTGCATCCTGTCTCCATTCCCTTTATAAATCAAATTCATTTTACTCTGCCGCCAGCTGTCCGGAATTTCCTTATTCGTTATGACTGTGTCCAGAGCTTTTAACAACGTTTCCTTACTTTTTGGACCGAGTTCATTAATCAGCTTGATCGGAATTCCATCTATTCCTGTAGATGTGGTTTTAGGAATATTTTTTTCTGCCTTTTTCCAGTTTAGATTGGTCAGTTCTATGCTGCTTTGTATTCTGCTACCTTGTGTTGCTTCCTGATTTGTGGAGATTACCCTATCGTCGCTTTTAAATTTCTCGGCTATAACTGATGTAATGTAGTTCGCTGCGTTATCTCCCTTTAAACAATTTCCCTCGTTATCTTGAATCCGATCCTGCTTTCTTTGATTCTTCTTCCCTAGCCAGCTTATATGGTTCCAGAATTTTCTTGCTCCTTTTTTTCTTGCTTCTTTTCTTGCGAAGGCTCCATCGGGCTAGGCGCCCCGATGGGTCACGGAGATTGGCCAGCCAGCACAAAGAATGGTGGTCAGTAACGACTTTAAACACGCGGCCATAGAGCTGAGGCCTAAATTTCACAGTTTCCCACACAACTGCGAGGCATTCCTTTTCCGTAGTTTAATAATTTGTTTCAGCGCGGGAGAGCGTGCGGCTGGCATACGCAATGACCCTTTCCACGCCAGCTTGGTGTTGAACGAGTACAGCGCCAAGGCCGATGTTGCTGGCGTCGGTGTGGACTTCGGTGGCAGCGTCTTCATCAAAGTGCTCAAGAACAGGGTAGTTTGCAGTCGTCTGCGTAGCTCTGCAACACCCTTCTGTTGCTCGGCGGCACACGAACTGTGTATCATTCCGCGTGAGGCGGGTGAGGGGTGCGGCTATCTTGGAAAAGTCGGCGATGAAGCGGCGGTAGTACGCACACATACCCAGGAAACTTTTTAAACTCCTCTTCGTGGTAGGAACGGGAAATTTGGCGACAGCGGCAGTTTTGTCGGGGTCTGGCCTAACGCCTGCGGCACTCACAAGATGACCAAGAAACTTCAACTCTTTGTAGCCAAAGTGGCACTTCTCGGGCTTGCGCGTCAAGTCAGCTGACCAGAGGGCATCTAATACTGCTAGAAGGCGTTCGAGGTGTTCTCCAAAGGTTTCTGAGAACACGACAACATCGTCGAGATAAACTAAACAGATTTGCCATTTCAGGCCGGCGAGAAGAGTGTCCATTATGCGCTGAAAAGTAGCCGGCGCTGAACATAGGCCGAATGGCAGTACTTTAAACTCATACAGTCCACCTGGGGTAACAAAAGCTGTTTTTCCGCGGTCCCGCTCATCGACCTCAATCTGCCAGTACCCGCTCTTCAAGTCAATGGAGGAGAAGTACTGGGCGCGACAAAGCTTGTCGAGCGAATCGTCGATACGGGACAGCAGGTAGACGTCTTTTTTTTGTGATGTCGTTCAACTTTCGATAATCAACACAGAAGCGAAGGGTGCCATCCTTTTTTTTTTCACAAGCACGACAGGGGACGACCACGGACTGTTGGAGGGTTGGATGATACCATCACGAAGCATCTCCGAAGCATCTCGTGAATCGCTTCACGTTCCGTCGTTGAGATGCGGTACGGCTGCTGGCGTATAGGGCGGGCATCGTCGGGAGTAATTATACGGTGCTTCGCAAGAGGCGGCTGCCGAATTTTCGATGACATCGCAAAACAAGCACTGTATTTTAGAAGGAGAGAACGCCGGTCGTGCTGCTGTGTTTCCGAGAGATCTGTACTAATATCGAGACGATCAAGAGATGGGTGCACATTTTCAACTTCTCCGAACGTAAAACATTCAGAAACGTTCGCAAGGCGTCGGCGAATGCGATTGCGGTAGCGCCTCAAAGATGGCGGGGCTCGTTCATGAAGTTAGTCACCAGGAACTCAGATCGGCCGTTACGGAGATGGATGAGACTCAGCGCCGAGGTGATGCAGTGGGTGAGCAAAAGGGACTGGTTGCCCTCAGCGACCGCCGTTCCGTCACGCAGTTCATCGCAATTAACAGTCACAAAAAAACTGGAACGTGGCGGAATAGAAACGCTCTCTGCGGAAATTCGAAGAGGGGAGTGGCTTTGGCGGTCTACAGTGTCATTATCATTCAGCTTTCTCGGTCGAAAAGGTCACGGTACGCTTCCGGAGATCGATAATGGCCCCATACTCCCTAAGAAATCGACACCAAGGATACAGTCGCGGGAGCAGTCAGGTATTACAAGGCAGCTGACAACAAACGTGGAGTTGCGAATTTGGACTCTCGCCGTGCACTGACCGCTCGGAGTTACGACATGCCCGCCAGCTGTTCGAATCTGCGTGCCAGACCATGGCGTCATCACTTTTTTTAGAAGCGCCGCTAGCTTCCCGCTTAAAATCGAAAAATCAGCACCAGTGTCTACCAATGCGCTAACCTTATAGCCGTCGAGGACCACGGGTATATCCAGCGAGAGTCTATCTTCACGTGTACGAACTGTCGTCGGGGTCGTCAAGTCGCGGTCGCTCACAGGTCGCGTTGTCGGGGGGTCTTCGTCGCGTCGATTTGAAGCGGCCTCGCCCCCTGAGGTCGCTGTCTTTAGGTTTCCCGGCTCGGACTAGACGGCCGTCGCTGCGCCATCCAGGAGGAGCTGGGCTGCGAGGATGGTCGGCGTGGAGACTGAGATCGTGACTGTCGTCTTGAAGCTGGCGCCATGCGCTGATGGGCTCCATAGTCCTCAATATCCCGGGGTCGTTGGCCTAAAGGAGGGCTACGCATGTCGATGGGGAAACCCTTCAGTCCCAGTTGTCGATATGGGCACTGTCGATACAGGTGGCCAGGTTCTCCGCAGTGGAAGCACAGGCGCTGCCGATTTGGGGCACGCCACAGGTCTGCCTTTCGCTGGGGTGGTCGGCGGTTGTCGATGTACGGCTCGGGGTGGGCAGAATACAGCGAGCCTTGGTCGGGTGGCGGTAATTGTGTGGAATCAGTGGGGGGACGTCGCAAGATGTCCGCATACGTTGGCCGATAGGACTCGGTGGAAAAGGATGAAGGGTTAGCAGATGGTACCGAAGGCCGAAATGCTTGTTGGAGCTCTTCTCGGACAATACTAGCGATAAAGCCGACCGTCGGCTGGGGAGCACCGAAGAGCGTCTGGAGCTCTTCACGCAAAATGGAGCGGATGATGTCGCGAACAAAATCCGGACTAGCCCCGAAGGTCGAATGCGGCTCCGTGAGCGAAGCGGCGAGTACCGGCCTGTCGTAGGTCGTAGACCGCTGCTGGAGCATCCTTTCCATCGTGGTTGCCTCCGAAAGAAACTCGGCAACTGTGCTCGGCGGATTGCGCTCGAGCCCAGCGAACAGTTGTTCCTTAACGCCGTGCATGAGATGGCGTACCTTTTTCTCTTCGGGCATGGCCGGGTCAGATCGTCGGAACAGCCTAGTCATGTCCTCCACGTACACGGTTATGGTCTCGTTCGGCATCTGTATGCGAGAGCGTGAAGCTCTTACCGCTCGTTCTCAGCGATCCGGGCTGGTGTAGGGGTCCAGGATGCAGCGACAGAACTCGCGCCACGATGTTAGGGCGTCTTCGCGATTCTCGTACCAAGTACGAGCGCCATCTTTCAGGCTAAAGAAGACGTTCCTGAGCTTCGCGGCGTCGTCCCACTGATTAAATGCGGCGACCCGTCCAAACTGGGCGAGCCAGTCTTCGACGTCTTCCGTCTGACAGCCGTGGAAAGCCTTAGGCAGTCGTGGGTACTGGAGAGTGTAATACGTTGGAGTTTGCATGACAGGTCGAGGGACGGCTGCGGTGGTGAATTCCAACGGCCCGTGCTCAGGTGGTAGGCCTAGGTTCCTCCAGCTAGCGCGGTGAACAGCAGTGTCAATTGGCACAGGACCTGAATCCTGGGTATGCGGAGGTGTGCAGGACATATACTGATATCGATACCCTGCGCCGACACCAAAATATGTCACGGACAACAGGGCTAGACGTGACTAAGACGACGGGACGAAGCTGTACCAGCAGGCAAAGTTCAGCGAACAGCACGCGAGTCCCCTTCAGTGTCTTCTTCTTCCAGGCGCTGCAAAAACATGGAGACACCAGGCGGCATTATTTATTATATCCATTTATATTGCGTCCATGTGCTGTGCGATGTCAGTGCACTTTAAAGAACCTCAGGCGGTCGATATTTCCGGAGTCCTCCACTACGGCATCTCTCATAGCCTGAGTCTCTTTGGAACGTTATACCTTACAAACCAAACCAAAAAAAAAACTGCACCACCCCGGCGGGCAATCATTGGAAGGAACCACTAAGTTGGGAAGAAGGTTTACAAAGTTAGTTTGCAGGGATGCTCTGATAATTGGATGGGCGCTATTACGGAAAAAGAGGAAACGAGCAACTGTCTGACATAGAGATGTGTCAAACCTTGTAGCACAAACAAGCATAGAGAGGTTATCGCGCTGCATTGGATCAAAACTGGAGGACCATATGAACGTCGCAAATGTTCGGTCAAACCTTTTGATGTAATGCCCCGCGCAATGAAGTGTCTGCAAAACGCAATGAATTTTTGTTGCTAGGAACCTATTACATGCATGTACTCTACCATTGATAGGCGGTGCAGAGGAAAAGTCGTAGCATAGCTTTGAAGTGCCGGGAGCCACGCTTTCCAGTAGCGACCACCTGACTTGAATGCATGAAGGGGAGCTCCAAGGTATTTAGGGGGAACACGAGGCGATTCGATTCCAGCATATGAGTCGACATTGCTCTCCATGAACCAATTTCAGCGCCAGTTACAATGCTAAACTGCTCAATAGTGGTTATAGTTTTGTCTGCGCTAGGTTTTTCAGTGCAGAAAAACGCCAAATCATCGGCGTACGCAAGATGTTTAACTTCATCACTAAAGGCAACATAACCACGGATATTGTTGTTTCGCAGTACTCTCACACAAAGTGGCTCTAGGTAGAGGGCAAAGAGTAGCGGTGACATCAGATACTTTTGCTTCACTGATGATCGAATTGGCACAACTCTGAGGGGTAGCATTAACAATCCAGAGAGTGGAACCGTACGTTGTAACAAAGATGCACCCCTTTAAGTACTGTTGATCCAACTTCGGCTCGTTCGAGAAGAGAAAACAGAAACGAATGCCGGACGCGATCAAATGCCTTCGCAAGGTCAATCTGGGCTAAAGCAAACTGCTCCTAAGACCCAGAGTAAATTTCGAGGATTGGACGTTCAATATGTATGGTATTTTGTATGGAGCGGCCTCTCAAGCCACACGTGTGATGAGGGCCATTGAGGACTGTCGTCGCATGTTGTAAACGATGTGATAGAATTTTCGCAAAATGCTTGCAGTCTACATTGGCCAACGTAATTGGCTTCTAGCCAACCACTAAGAGCAATTTTTCATTCTCAGTGTTCTTTGGAATTAAGACTTTGTGATTCCTAGTAAAGGAGTGAGGAAGAACCCCTACATCTAAACTTAAAGCGAACATCTGCAGGAGGACAGGGCACAGCAAAAGTTTAAAAGTTTTGTAAAACTCGCATGATAAGCAATCAGGGCCAGCTGTTTTGCAGAGAGGTAATTGGTCAATTGCCTAGTCTATTTCGCCTAATGTGACAGGGTCATTGGTAACAGCACAGTCATCATCTGATAAAGGCGTTATAAGAGCTTTGAAGTTAGCTGGTAGGTCCGAGTCAGGAATAGCAGAATCGTCACTGAAGAGTACTATGTAATAGGTCACAAAAACAGAGATGACATCACACGGTTTCTTTACAAGGGTGTTATTGGACTTCATTTCCGGTATCAACTTCGCAGTAGCATGACCGTGCTCGTCAAGTAGGGCTCGTCGCGTAGGGGTTTCGCATTTCAAAGTACGCTTTGTGCGAGATCGAACTCGGCATCCCCCCCCCGCGGTATCTTTCAGCGTCCTGTTTTTGTAGACCACACTTCACACTAGCAATCCAGGTGCCTCGTATTCTAATTAATAGAACACAAACTCGTATGCAATGTCCTGTCTTGAAATGTCTTGTAAAAAGACCTAACAAACCCTGTTTTCGTAGATATTGCTCGCACCCCCTTTTTAAACAGCTCCCAAGCAGCAAATATTGGTATGCCACCTGTCAAACACACTTGCAGTTGTGAGCGTATCCAAAAAGCAAACTCCTTATCATTTGCAAGCGAAGAAGGTAGCTTTCAAAGCTCCCATTTCGACCTACATTTTGAACAGTAGGTTCTCCCGAGCAGAGCAACCGCCATATAATGATCTCAGAGGGAACAGGTGCAGTTTCACACTACAAATCACGGGTAACCAGCGAGAAAGAGACATAAATCATGTCTAGGCGCGCAAGGGACTTCGCCTGGATATGCGTGAATAGTATAGTTGCATGAAATGAGGCGCCTGTATCAATGAGACCTGAGTCATCTTTAACACGCGACAACACTTCACTACTTCTGTCCTGGTCAAATATTTAGGGGAATCCCTCAAGGTGGAGTAGATTTGTAATAAGGGAGTAATTACTCATTGCATCCACCCAAGTGCAGCCATACGGCTACAAAGGAAAGCTACACAGCTTTCTCAGAAACTTCGTAGTTAAAGAAAAATTCGTCCTGATCCGGACGAATTTTTCTTTAACTACGAAGTTTCTGAGAAAGCTGTGTAGCTTTCCTTTGTAGCCGTATGGCTGCACTTGGGTGGATGCAATGAGTAATTACTCCCTTATTACTTCTGTCCTGTGTGCACTAGGCACGGCAAAATCATTCAGGTAACATACGCAATTAAAGCCTCCCATTAGCACAACATTCTTATTACAGTCTATGGAGTAGCAATGCCTTCAAACGTATCAACGCGCTCAGGTGTACTATTGAATGCATAAATATTTAAAAATCTGCATGGCTTCCTGTGGAGCAAAAAATCCCAGCCGCCCTTCAGAGTCGGTATCGTAAGATAACGCATAATAAGGAAGACCCTTTTGATCAAACAAGAATCAACAATAAAGCCTAAAAACCCACAGCATGCGTCACAATAACATTGTGATCAGACAGAAAGGGCCCTGGTGCCCTCGCCTCCAGATCTCCGCCACGACTGAGGGAACGCGAACGTTGGCACTTCCCCTTGTGTGCCGACGTGCTCCGGCAGTGACGATGCTTTACGCTTACCGGTTCACTCTCTTCACTTGAATCAGATGCGCAATGTGCCCGACGCTTATGAAGGTGCTCTTCAACAGGAGGGACGCCTCAATTGTAGTTAGAGCGGCCTGACATGCAAGCTCTTCCTCAGTATTGACCTCAGGGACTGGAGTAACCAAGGCGGCATCTTTAGTAGGTTTAGAGCAGGTGGCAGGTTCCCCACCGTGTGACGAATTCGGCGTCTCACATCGAGGCAGCGTAATGCATTCTTCCACTTTCTCACCACTCTCCTTGGAGCCAGCCTTTTTACCAACCGATGTGTTAGCTGTGGAAGCCGTGTCCCCAGTAGCGGCTGAAAGGACACCAGCCGCGTCAAGCACTTCCGTAGCGTCCATTACATGCTCTTGTAGAGCATCGTAGGGGGGCCGCAAACGAAGCCCGCAGCTTATCCGCATAGGAAATGAGGCACGCTTCTCTAGTGTGACCGAGGCGTCGGCATTTCTCACGACGCGGCATACAGTAGTGCCAACAAAAGTAGCCAACACGGTTACATCAGAGGCATAGCGGTGGTCTTCCCGGTATTAAAATAAGGCTTTGTATACCAGAAATAGCCAGCAGATGTGGGACGAAGTCAACGCAAACTCCGTCAGCGAGAGAGACAAGAGCATCCCAGCTCAACGTTCTCAAATCTTCCATTTCACTTTCCAGTTTTCCGTTGAAATCGAAGTCACCTTCCTGTACGTCTGTAGTTACCTAGTAGCACGGGCAGGCACATTATTTTATGTTTTTTTTGGGGGGGGGTAGCCTCAACATAATATATGTACGTCTTTAGTGCCTCACGTCTGAAGGCGTCTTCCAAGCACTCGGGACGCCACAGAAGCTTCATTTTCTCCACATTTGTCTCTGGGTCCACGATGATACAGCTATGGTCCTTGACAACGAGGTCACCACAAGCCACCCGTTTCTCTTTTGATTGTGCCGATTTGGAGATGACTATCAGTTTATTTGAAATTGGCCATTTGAACTAATTTGCTCGAGGTGAAGGAAGTCTCTGACGCCTTGTGCCCGGTACAGGCGCGCAGCAAGGTCAGCATGCAAAAACACGGAGGCAGCGACGAGCTTACCAGTTGGGAGACGAGGCAAAACAATATGGTAGTCATTACTGCTAGTATTAGACACAGCAGTACTTCGGCCAGAGGCCGATTGAAGCCTTTGTGCGGAGAACATCAAGAAACGCAACCGTTTAGAATAGCGTCTTCGTCAATCGTGGAATGGACATCATAATTCTGCTTGTCTACCGTGAGGATCATGGCTGAAAATAAAATATCCTGTCTCCCCCGGGAATCGAACCTTCATCCCTTGGGTCCCCAGGTGGGCGCTTTAAAAAGCATGCGCCAAGCTCGGAATCGTGAAACGCATGTCATAAATTCGCCTTGTCTGCCTTGAGGATAATTTCAGTGATGACAATGAAGCTGCAATTAGTGTTAAAGAAACTCATGACATTAGTAATTATAGTGACGGTGCATTGAATTGGGAATGATAATGAGAGAAAACGTGATGCACCGTGCACACCACAAAAGGCTCTGGGTTTCTCATTTCTGCAGTGTAGATTTCACAGTGCTCTCGAAATTTTTTCTACCTTTTAACTCACACATGCTCATTAGCAAACAGCCGTAAGCTACTACGTTATACGAAAGGCCAGCCAGCATATATATATATATCGCTGCGGACGAGGAAGACAAAAGCGGGCAGTGGCGCCTGCATGGAAGCTCGCGCTTGACCAGTCCTCTTATGAGAAATTAAAGCCTATTTGTATCATTATTGGAACTCTTAATAGGTACCCTAGCACTTCTTGCCGCCGTAATTGGAGAGGAAGAGGGCGATGAGAGGAGAACGTGACTAAAGAGCAAAGCAAATGCTCTGCAGTGTCGGCATCACCAAATCTAGAGTTATGAATGAAGGTCCGCAGGGTGGGAGGGAAAAGGGGGGAAGATGGTAATCAAAGAACAATGAAAAGCGCTAGAAAGCAGGCGCCCTATAGGCATGCTCTGCCAGGCTAGTTGGTTGCGATCCAATAGTATTAGCACGCAGCAGCCCTATAGGTCCTGATGTGGGCACAAGCTGCTTCCATATGCGCCGGGCGACGCGGAAGTTAGGTCTATAGGAAGCATCACGCTTACGCCACTGCTGTCCAAGTAGGCTGAGGGGTGACTGACACGAGGGGAGAGAGGCCGAAGTGATAGCGTGCGAGGACGCGACTGCTGAGTCTGGAGCACGGTGCAAGAATATTTAGGTGGGGACACAGCACGGGCGAGGCACTGGACGCAAGTTTCCAGATAAGGTACCAGCCACGCTCCTACGAACCGGGCCGCTGATCGCAGCGTCAGCGTCGATTTAGCGGTGAATCTTCGATGGAAGAAAAAAACACATACATCGACAACGCCGTTGCGATAGCAACCCGCTGATATCGCGCGGCGCGTTTCTCCTGCGTGAGCCGTTTGCGTGGCCCGAACTGTTTCCCCGCCGTCGCCAGAAGCATCACCGTAGCATTTTATTCTTAAGCCGTGCCCACTGCATCAGTGCAGAAGCGAGGTCCAGAATAATTTATTGGCTTGCCAATACTATTGACGTAATATATTCCTAACAACGAAGTGAATAAAAGGTTGAAGTTGCACTTTATGTTGAAATATGGGGGAGTGAGTACTACATTACTCAACCATTGAGTCATCGTCATTCAATTGAAGGCGCCGGGGAGGCAGTTTTGTCACTTTGGATAGCGTAAATAGAGCAATAGAGCAGGGAAGCGAATCCTGCGTTCGGTTGGGCGAATGGGAGAAAAATATAAAAATTCATAGTGTATTCTTAACCACTTAATCAAGGAAATGCAACAGCGCCCCGTACCGCTTCTCTATCGCATAAATCACTAACGTGCAAACTGAGTGGAAGAATGGGATAAGCAAGCGAGGAACAGTACGGACGTGTTATGTGCACGAAAAACGTCACAAATGCTGTCGTGATTTAAGGCTTTTTTGCCTCAAGCAAGCTCAACTGTCTTCTATATTTGCACGAATCCCGACAGCACGAACGGCTGCACGATCTATCTGTCTATGTTCATCAACTGATTTATATGCGGCTTTGGCGCACCACATCACACTACTGTTCGCCAATCTCTAACGTAGATTCAAGAAAGCTGTTAACTGTAATTTTACCTCTACTTTTTTGTATTGAATAAATTATACTTGGTGTTCTTTTTTCATTGTGAAATTCTCTTCCCCTCTGTACTGTACCCTATACCCTGAGGATAAAAGAATAAGGGAAAGGAAAAAAGAAGCTAAGAGAAGTAATGGTATAGAGGAAGTGAGAGGAAGGGGGGAATTCAGTGGGAGCTAGCAGAATCCAGTTAGAGGACCTCTAATGTATTGAAGGAATAAAGTAAGGAGCAAACTAAGGATGAGCGGGCACACTGATGGGCGAACAAAAGCTGTAAAGTCAAAGAACAAATGAAACGACTGATGGTTAATGCTTTGTTGTCAAAGTGCCGCCGCTTATGCGTGCAGCAGGTTCAAATTCCGCGCGAAAATTCATTCGCCTTTTGCGCTTTTATTTAAGCATTCACGAAGCAACAGATTTATAAAACTGCGCTGATTATTGGACCTAGACAAAAACAACGCGACAAAAATATTTTTCTCTCATCATAGGTCACAGTTTACGAGAAAATGGCTCTCAAAAAGCATGTATTCACCATAGAAAAGCAGTGCCTCCCACAACGTCACAGGCCGCTGAGCGAACTGCCATCTCGTATGGCTTAGACTAACTAGGGGACTTTATCTGGAACCGGCGCGGTACGCTGTGTCCCCACCTATATATCTTGCACCGTGGTCTGGAGAAAGACGCACTTGTACAACACGGGCCGGTGACGGTCGCTATGGTTTTAACTGTGATACGCGCCACTGTTTCATTGGCTGCAGCTGCGAGTCTGCTCCCTCTCATTACTGGCTAAGCCGCGTGACGCGCCCGTCGACTTTACTCTTTTACACTTCAAGTTCGTGAAAAGAAGGACAGCGGTTTCGAAAAGGCAAGGTTGAAATCCGTGATTACGGCTGTCATGCTACTCACAAAAATGATATGTATTTAAAGTAGTTAAACCGATTAGAGCATGCAATGTCTTGCACACAAAAGGAATCTCATTGAAGGCGATGATGCACAATGCACGACCGCGCCAGAACGTGTTGTAGCCCGCACTCGCTGCGATCAGATGCCACGATACTTACTACATATGTTCCGCACTCGTTATATCATTTTTCTGGCTCCCAGCCTCTAGATTTGCGAATAAAACCAACTCATTGCCATTAGTTATGACATCTTCACTAGCTTGCCGCTGCGTTACATTTTAGTGAAGCTTTCGGGCTACTGCATCTTCCCTCGCCATCTAGGCCTTGAAGCTTCGGCGCCTTGCGTCTGCTTCCGTCATAGCAGCGGGATTTCGGTCAGCATCGCCCCTGTGATCCGGCCCTAGCTCGCCCCGACGGCAAGCGATGACAAACAAGAAGTAACCTGACCAGAGGACCGCGCCGACCCGAGAAGCAGCCCCGTGTGAGCACATCGCCCTCTTTCCATGCCGTTCGATGCAGGCCTGGGCCTCAGCTGCCAGATATTGGCAGCCTGGGCCACGGAAGCTCCCCGGGCTAACCTTCATCTGGTAATCGTCGTGGAGCAAGCCGTTATCTTTTTACCCTTCTGTCAGTCCCCATACAGCCATGCCCATCATCACGTGATGCATCTGGTCAACTTCGACAATCTTGGTGGATGATCGCGACAATCGCTTGGTGTTCCCTCGTTTACCGTTATCTGCGAAGCAGTTCGTAGAGAAGCGCTCGCGCTAGACCCGCCTCCAATATTCTCAACCTTGCCGCCATCGTCATGCTGCCTAGCAACACCGTTTCTTTGAATTGAATGGTCCACACTAGCTCGAATAATAACTTAAGGAACCCGAGTTGGCACTTCTTATCATGTCTAACGACGTCACGCAACCCGGCAACCAACCAATTTCCGATCATTTCATCTGCCGTCTATCTCTTGCTAGAGACATGTTAGTGATTTTTCACTCGAAATGTCGAGAACGTAGCATTTTGTCAAGCGTAGGACATTCAACGCTATTGCTGTAAAGGTGGTAAAACACTCAGCGCGTCATGTCCCTTCGGCGCACAGTCTTTTGACGCATTTTTCGTCTTTTAATACTGTGAGCATTGTCTCGGGAGCAGCCATTTCTACAGTTCCTCCTATTCAGCCATCGTCGCCTTGCTTCGCGATCCGAGGGTATCTTTATACTCTCGTTTAACGCACTGGCGTCGATTATCTCCTTCCTTCGTTTTACTCAAAAACCATTTGCGCAAAACACGCGGAGTTGAGCAATTACACTCTTCTCTCTCTCCCCCTTCCTTGACGAGAATACTCTGAGAAAAGCCGGAATGCGTAATGCCCCCTAACGGGTTATAGGCCCACTGCTCGTTATCTACGTCGCGAAAGCACTCACTTGGCAGCAGAAGCTGTTGAAAGCGCTTTGATAGATGGGCAGCGTTATAAGCGTGGCGAGGTCGGCTGTCTAGCAAGGCGCGAAGCTCTCGTCCACTGCAACAGTGTCGCGGTGCTGCGCAACGCGGCCATTTCGACGTGACGAATACACAGTTTAGGCACCTCGCTTCAAATAGCCGGAGGCGAACCCAGAGCGCGAAACATAGGCTCCCTTGGTGTGGCCTGCCTGTATCTTTATAGCTGCACGGCGGGGCCTCCTTTTCGTGATACCCTCTTCATGAGTAGGGCTCGGTCGCGTGAACAACGAGCGTTGTTTCTCTGCCACTCACTCTTTTCTCTACCCACGGCCTCTTCCCATCTGCTAGCGAAAACCGCCGCCGGGTTGCAATGACAGGGCGCGACTTGCTAGCTGCAAAGGAGAGAAAGCGAGGAAAAAAGCGGACTGGCGGTATATAGAGACTCAATGAACGACGCCGCCTGGCTCCCGCGCCTGGTTGCGGGACCCAAGTGGAGCCAACTCAGCCTTCCAACCTTCCTCCCTCTTTCCCTTATCCCTCGTCCAGGCTCATTCACCCCTTTCCCCTTGCTCCTCCACCTTCCCGCTCCGCCCTACTGCTGGCTCGGCCGGACATTAGAGCAGGACAAATGGTGGACGGGAAAACGGGCCAACATTCAGCGCCCTAATGGAGCCCTTCGCGACGAGAGGCGATGCTGCGGCGGCCAAGGAGCTCTCTCGCCTCTCTCTGAGCAAGTGAGGGAGAGAGTTCGCCAAAAGCAATACAGAGATGTATAGAAGTCGGGGCGACAAACGAGCAATCCGCGCAAGAATCACGCACTCCCATTCCTTTCCTTCTTTCTTTCGCCTCCGCGTTACGAACGCATCCCTCGTTGCACCCTTGCGTACCAAGCACGGGCTGAGGCTGCTCGCTTCGCACCGCGCTGCCATCCAGAGGAGATCACTGGCCGGACGCCGTCGTCGCAAGTTTTAAACACGCCGGCGCGTCGGGGGTTCGTGATTCGCAGTACACAGGAATGCATACTGAGGAGGTGCACGGCCTACAAAACAAGGATGATTTGAGAGCGCGAGAGTGCATTTCAGTTTATTTTGAATCAATGCATATCTATTATTATCTGTATCATCTTATTGTGCCTGCCGCAATGGCAGAGTTCGAATGAAATTATGTACATTAATCTAATAGAGTGTTATGGGGGGCTAGTTTGTAAGGCATTATAGAAAACTGAACTTTGTTCTTGTCTTGTCCCGTCCTTTTGGCTCAGTTCAGTTTTTCATAATATATACATTAACGCACATCATGCGAGTATTCATAGCCATGAGAACAGACGTTTTTCACAAAAATAATTCTGAACCTTCAGGTAAAACAAGCGAATAAAGTCTATGAACATGAAAAAAGTGAATAACGTTCAGAAAGCTTAAAGGATTAGAATGATGATTTGGTTTTATTTATGATGTTTAACATTCCAAAGCAACTCAGGCTGTCAGAGATGTCGTAACGAAGGACTCTGAAAATATTGACCACCTCGGTTTCTTTAACGTGCACTGACATCGCACAGCACACGGGAGCAAAAGAGGTCTATTCGCAGTTCATTTCGGGCTCTAAGTTGCGTGACTTCAAAACGGATATGAACCAGGAATGAGTATATAGAGCGATAAGAAGAAACTATACCGAAAACTTTTCGGGTGCGTTCATATGCCATGGCTTCATCAGTCATGGCTCCGTGTTCTCATCTTCAAGCATTCAAGGCAGAATATTTTTTCGCGCGAGTCTTCAGCGGTTTCTGTTTCACTAAGAACTACTCCGTCTAACCAATACGCCCTCAAATAAATGCTGTCGAACACATTCTAAATCAAATGTAAAATACTGCCAAAGTCATCATCGTCAGCCGAACTATATGCACTGCAGGGCGAAGGTCTCTCCTATTTTCTTCCAATTACCTCTGTCCTGTGCTAGCTGCCTTCACTTGACCCCTGCGAATTTCTTAATCTTATCCACCCACCTAATTTTCTGCCGCCCCCCTGATAGAGTTACCTTCCCTTGGAATCCAATTGGTTACTCTTAGATACGATCGGTTCCTCTCTTCGAACTACATGTCCTGCCCATGCCCATTTCTTCTTCTTGATTTCGACTAGAATGTCAGTAACTTGAGTTATTTCTTTGACCCACTCTGCACCCTTCCTATCTCCTAACGAAACACCTACCATTTTCCGTTCCATGGCCCTCTCTCTCTCAGAGTGTATCACTGTCAAAGTACTCAGGGAGATAGATACCTTATCCTCGCATTGCAATTGTCAGGTGAGATCGGAAGCATTTTCATTTCTAACTTGCGCGATGTGCAAACCTCCGGGTGCAGCTGAAATGCGCACCTCACATTACGCGTAGCCTTAACATTCTTTTTGCAGCATATGCGCCTGATCTACATTTTTTGGTGCTTTTGATTATCTTCCTGCGGGAAAGTGTGTTCCTTGGAGAGTTGGTGGCTGATCATGGTAGAAGAAAATAGCGCAGGAGACGGGACAAGGAAGTAGACACAACACGAGGACCCACTAACAACTGAATGTATTCAAAGCGTGATCGTATGGATACACTGAGTGACAGATGCGCCGGAAGGAAAAAGAAGAAAGGCCACAACGTCAACACAAAAAAGGCCATGCTCATCATTAAGAATTAAAACAGGCCAGCTCCTGGCGCGACAACGAAGCAGAAGGTATGCTTGCACATGAATCCCCTTTGCGCAACTTGGCACTGCATTATAAATCTTGTTTAAATTGTGTTCCGCTATTTGAACAGTTCGTCATTCTGAAATGTTACCCTAAAAAACATACCAGAAAAATATTTGAAGCCTAATTATTATCACCCGCAAAGGGGCTCTAGGTAAGCACATACTCTTATCTCGGCTGTCTTTGAACACAAAATACCCAATGGGGGTGGTGCTGTGATTAGGGAGCTCCACTACTGCGCCTAAGGATGCAGGATCGAATCCCGGCCCCGGCGGATGATTTTCGTTGCAGGCGAAAAGCAAGGTGGCAGTGTGCTGCGCGATGTCAGTGCACGTTAACGAACCCCAGGTGGTCTAAATTCCTGGAGCCTTCGAGTACGGCGTCTCGCATAGCCTGAGTCTCTTTGGGATGTTAAAGTCCCCAAACCAAATTATCAATAAACAAGGAGGAAACAGGCGAACATGATAGTTAAGACATTCCGCTCTTCTTAAGCGCAGAAGCGAGTGTAAAAAATATAGCTCATTTATTTTCACACTTAGCTCTTGACTTGTTTTTGGGTCGTACGTGCCCACTCGTTACCACAAACTCGTAACCTACCTCCTTATGCGAAATGACCCCCGACATAAATATAAAAGCCAATTCAGTCAAGCCGTACGAATATGCCTTCATGGCTTATAAGCAGCCTGTCTAAAACGACACCCAACACGTTTTCCCTGCTTTGTTGGGTCTTGCACATGCACTAAGACCATGCCATGCGGGAAATGGCACAAGGATAGTATATCGCAACGGAGCAAATGGGCTGTATTAGCAAACCTTATCTACCAAGTAGCTCTCGTACCTTGGCTGTTTTTTGTTCTTCCTTGTATTCATGCGTCGTATCTTTTTTCCTTTATATATCGCAGGTTTCATCAATAGAGCTAGTTGTGAATCCAGGCCTCGAATTGTAACTGACTTTCTTCTGGACCCTAGTCTTTTGTGC
Organism: Amblyomma maculatum; assembly: GCF_055883805.1. Classification (NCBI taxonomy): domain Eukaryota; kingdom Metazoa; phylum Arthropoda; class Arachnida; order Ixodida; family Ixodidae; genus Amblyomma; species Amblyomma maculatum. Next base: position 202,879,755 of record NC_139347.1, on the reverse strand, counting down.
GCGGCCCAAACTGACCGTTCTACTAAGATCAAATGGCGCAGGGAATGCGATTCCCATTTCGGAATGGCCATCCTTGCTGGCAGCTCTTCCCGGCGGCTTCGGTGCAAGCAGGCAGGTATTATCTAAATCAGTACGCAGGACAAATAGAGCTACAGAAATAGAGACAACAGGAAAGCAGAAAGAAAGAAACTATTTAAAAGGCAACATTGTTGGGACAGCACTCCCGCACTATGAAGTACGGATATCTGTACGCTGTCGCGCCATGGGAACAAAACACGCATCCTGGATGCTTGGCACCAACTTGCTCAAATTTCCACCCTTTTTCAGATATCCTCATTCGTCATACTGGTAGCAAAGGGAATGGGAAATAATAAGGGTCGAGTGGTTGACGGTGATTATTTTGCCGCGACCACTACGCCGCTGGCGCAAAGTCCTCTGCAGGAGGGAGTTTCCAGCGCTGAAAATACGGTGCTACGAAGCTAGCAGTTCCTGGACGCCGTAATTGCCACAATAAAGTGTTCTGGCCCCTTTTAACAACGCTCCGCACGGCTTCCGAATGGAGCGCAGCGCTTGCGGTAAAGCGCTCGGGTCGAAGCGGTAAGGAGGTCGGGACGAGAGCGAAAGGACAAGGGGGAGCTGGAAAACTGTCAGAACAGGCACGCTTATTTTCAAGCACCGCCCACTTAGCGTGTTTCGAAACGCCTTTGGCTCGGTAATGAGCATCGAAGAAACTTTTACCAAAGGACTTGTCAATCACACAGTTAAGGGCATTATGGTCGCCGGCGCTGAGCTCGTTTCTTTTCTGCGCCACGTGCTGCAGAACCGTGTAGAAATATTGACGTGCCGTGTAGGAGTACTGCGCACCGCTTCCGTCGATCGTGAGTTCCAGGCTTTTAAAAGGGTTTTATGTTTCCGCTGCTCGAGGTAGACTGAAAACGTTTTTCTTTTAATCTTTAAGGAAGAAAGCGTCCTGGTAGCCTCGATTTTCGGAATTTGGAGAAACGATTTTTCTTTACGTAATGCGCACTGCCATCACGAACTACGACAGCAAATCCGTACATCGATACTTGTTCCGATGAGGGTTTTGAAGACTGTCAGTTACGGCGTAAAATGATGAGTTAAGACGAATAGCGGACCGCTCATGAGCAGAGGATTAAGACCAGCAGGTCTCTACTGTATATGACTAGACGGTGGTAATACATATAAGGAAACGATTTGTAGTTTTTTCATTTATTCTTAAGCCACACTGCCGGTGTCGAAATTGGAAAAACTTGCACATTATACTTATGAAATAGGCGCACTGTTCTTTATTAATGCGAAATCGTTAATAGGATGTGTTGGGGAGGCCGACCTATGGACGCAAAAAGAAAACGCAAAAAGTGAAGCTGAGACGGTGTATGAGAATATTAGTGCGGTGTAGAAGTATAACGTTTTCTTACGGCGCGGTTTAGGCGTCCACAGAGTAGTGTGACAGTACTGCGCCTTTACTGAACTGCGAACCAATTACTACCCTACCCAAAACTCCTAAACTAAAATCCATCACCCTGCAAAAGTGCGCGCACTATCGGAAGGAAATCATCACGGAAAACATGAAACGCGAAAGTGCCTGTCCGACATACAGACGGACTAGACCGAGGCCACCGGCGCTTACAGGCTGGAATATATGCGGCTTTGTGCGTATTGTAGCGAGAGCTACACCATGCTATAGTCGGGTACAACTAGAAGGCAGCGGCATTTGCCCCTAAAAGGCGAATGCTGGCGGATGCACACAAGCATCCGCCAATAGGCGCGCGCTTCAGGTGTCGCCATGAGCCGGCCGGACGGCCGGTGACCCCGCTGACGGAGACCATGCCTAACATGGCCGCCCTCACTTCGAGCTGGGCCGAGTCGGGTCAGCTGTGTGCATCTCCTTTCGTCAGAGTGAATTCGAATTGTTTTTGTGCGTCTGTCATGCGGGAAGTGTTATAGAGATCTTACGGTGCACAATTTGTGCCGCGTGTGTTTGTTCTGAGCTGAGAGCCGGCGAAAAAAGATTTCAGCGAACATCGGTGACGTTGCGCTTGCGCGGATGAAAACAACCTACGAGTTCCTCAACAAAAAATATTTGAGAAAGCAACCTCCAAAGCAAAGATTCGTTGCTACCAGCTGGGCGCGCAAACGATCGATCGTTGGTAGCAGTATGATAAGATAGCCGAGGGCGTCGTTCTAGTGTTGTGTAGCACAGTCGATTGATTGCTTTCCACCAATGCTAACAATCAGTGACTAACACGCGCGGCTTGAGCGAATGTAATTGGATTATTAACAGTCAGGCGTGTGGGAGCAGTGTTTGTTTCCTTAATGTCAGCCTTAGTTCTAATATACAATTGACTGATACAGTGGCGCCCTTAAAACGGAGCTTGGCATGAATTCGCGTCGCTGTGTGGCTTAGAATTATTCGCTCACTGTACGCGCCAGCTGTAGAATGCCTGCTGTGACACAATCGCGCATAAGTTGTGCTGCCAGCGCTCGACTTCCTTTCCCACAACACAGCTTTGCGCTGCTTTTCGATTGTCATGATAGGTTGCAACTAAAAAAATTCTAATGACAGTGAAGGCAACACAGCCAATGTGTAATTTGAAAAAAAAAAAAAAAGTATGACAAAGTGTGCACAGCTGCTTGGGAACTGACTCCTTACACCTCTATTCGCGTCTGCGTTAAATGTGCGTGCGTTTTATTGCGTTTTTGTGCATATTTGTTATTTCCCCCTTTTTGGCATTTTAAAACTTAGTTTTTGCGTTTGTGCGCATGTGTGTGAATATGTGAGTACTCCGTGCGTGTATGTGTTTATTCCTGTTTCTGTCCTTTTATTTTGGTGTTTGTTCTTGTAAGCATGCTGCAGTCACGCTTTCTTTAAAATTTCATTAACTCGTTTCATTCAAAGCACCAAATCCTGTGAATAGCCGGGCTGGCCTCTTCGATGTCATTAAATCCTTTCTCTCTCGTCTACCTTGCCTCCTTAGTCTGCATCTTGCGGTGCTTTCTCCTACTATTCCGACCTTGCTTCTTGTGCTGTTGCCGCAACATGATTAATCAACTTGCACTAAAGAAAGTTCTGTCAGCTGTGACAACAGAACATTGACAGATACGAAATGTTAATAGCATCAAGTGGCATACAGTAACTTCGTCTCTTACCCCTGTTAATGTGTTTATGCATCAGTGATATGGCAGCTTCCCAGAAGTTCACATGAAAGGGTGCCATATTGTGAAACAGCACCTTGCTATGTTGTTGCTTAATAAACAGATGGTTTTGATGCCCGTCACATGTGGTGGTACACATATGCAACATTGTGCAGTGAGGTATCATTTTCTCTCTTGACGATTTCATCATTAAAAACGCAGTTTTCTAGTGAATGGAGTCCAGCAAAGAAGTGCTGTGAGATCTTTTGCAGCTTCCACCATTTATTTTTTCACCAATATCATTGAATGTGGCTGTCATTTTGCCTACAGCTTGTATGAACAAATTGACTCACTAAAACACGTTCAACTTTGCAGAGCATTTTTCCGGTACGTAAAGAAAAATCCTCGCAAATTTAATCACGTTATTAATTGAGCTTGCAATCACGATAATTGCCCGAGTCAGATAAATTCAAAATTGTATATGACATGATTGCTTAGTTTCCAGTGCAGACTGCTAACAGAGTCGTAAAGCGTGCCTTGACTCCTGTTATTTCACCCTGATTTGGTTGGTTCGTTCACAGGAAGGGAAAGGCGCAGCATCTGTCACACTTGTTTCTGTGGACAGATGAACCGCGCCGTAGGGGAAGGAAGGAGGGTGGGCGTGAAAGTTGAAAGAGAGAAAGAGGAGCCGTAGTGGAGGGCTGCGGAGTAATTTCGACCACCTGGGGATCTTTAACGTGCGCTGACATCGCACAGCACACGGACGCCTCTTCGTTTCGCCTCCATCGAAACGCAGCCGCCGAGGTCGGGTTCGAACCCGAGTACTCCGGCACAGTAGTCGGGCTTCCTACCACTGCACCACCCCGGCGGGGCACCTCAGCTGACTTGTGTGGACAGAAGAGAAAGTAGAGAAGAAAAACAAGAGGGAGAGAAAAACGCCCGTTGCAACAGCCGTCGTCCGCCACCTAAGCGGTGGCGGGTGCAACGACGGCTTAGAACCAGCTCTGCCATCACACAGCACAAGGACGTCTCTCCGTTTCGCCTCCCTCGTAATGAAGCCGCCGGTACAGCGTAAAAAGCGACGCATAGCAACGGCAAAGAGAGAATGAGCCTAAGAAGGCGAAGAGAGGAGCGGAGATGCCCAAATAGAGAGAGGGACGGATTGCCAAAAGGTGATGCCAGACTGCTGAGCGTAACAGACGGACTACCGCCCAGATGCGGCTTATTAAAGAGTTCAGTCAGTGGGAACCAACCAAAGAGAACCTGAAGACCCGTCTTGTGACTGATCACTCCATTTGCGTTTCTCCATATGCTACGCGGACATTTGAAGCAGACTTTGTGAACAATTTGTTTGGACACATGTGTAATCTCTGCGAGAGACGGTTGCACTGAATGGACTGACACCCGTGAGTAATCCAATTTATGAGACTGCGTTTCAAGACTGCCCAATCAAAATACTATTACTTGCTACTTCACAGATCATCGGGCAGTCTTCGTACCTATAAAATAAGATGAATAAAAGATGTGTGTGCCCAACATATCTCATTGCTAATCATAAATGAGCACGAGCTCAGAGACCGAAACGTACCTCTTGCTACGTATACCGGGCATAGGTGAGCTAAGCCAGTGCCATTTTGCTATGTTTATCAATGTGTATTATTTATCGAGCATATTTATCTCCTAGCTACCAAAACGCTACGTTCTGCTTGCACTTTTGCGTTAAGGCGGCGGTCGCAGATAAGAGGATGCACCCCAGCCGGGGTGGCGCAGTGGTTACGGCACGCGAGAACTGTTCCCAAGGATGCAGGATCGAATCCTGGCCTGAGCGGCTGCTTTTCCATGCCGGCGAAAAGCAAGGCACTCCTGTGCTGTTCGATGTCAGTGCACGTTAAAGAACCCCAAGTGGTCGAAATTTCTGGAGTCCTCAACTATGGCGTCGGTTATAGCCTGAGTCGCTTTGGGACGTTGGACTCCGCAAAAAAAGCACCGCAAAATCTTGCGAGCTGCAGCGACTGCTACACGCGTAAAAAGCGACGCGATGCTCGTATGTATACTTGCTGGGGTTAGCGCACACTTCAACGGCTTCATATCTTCGAAGTATTCGTGAAACAACGCACACTCCATATTGTTAAGGGAAGCCTATACAGCGGTAAACGCTAGTTAACTGTCAGAAGCACACACCACCAGAACGAACCCAGCTTAGCCTGAGCGTCGTCTTTTTCACAACACCACAACAGCGCGTCGTCATCATCTCAATATTGCGCACCGTAACTGTATTCCCTGCGCGGGAGAAGCACCGTCCCGGTGCTGCCTACACAGGAGAGCTTGAATGGTATGGTTTCAGACAGGCGACGTGCACGATTTCTGGATGAGGGGTTGTGGAAGGACACTTGGGCTGTAGAGGGACGATCTCATAGGTCACATCCGTGACTTGCTGCAGGACGCAGTAAGGGCCCACGCAACGAGGCAGGAGTTTGTCGCACATCCCCACACGGCGGGCCGGAAGCCAAAGAAGCACGAGGGTACCAGGAGGGTAGTGGACGTCTCGGGGATGGTCATACCGACGCTTTTGTGAGCACTGAGACGCGCCAAGCCGGTCTCGAGCAATGTGGCGGGCGGCATCAGCGCGGGCGATGGCATCCGAGGCGTAACTACAGGAAATGTAGTCAATAGATAGTAAGGTGTTGAAGGGGAGTAAAGGATCGCGGCCGAAAAGTAGATAAAAGGGAGAGTATCCGGCGGTATCATAGCGTGATGAGGTATAGGCGAACGTGACGAAAGGTAAGGAGACATATCAGTCACGATGGTGATCGGACATATACAAGATAGCACGTCGGTCAGTGCGCGATGAAGGCGCTTAGTAAGACCGTTCGTTTGCGGATGGTAGGCCGTGGTGAATTGGTGAGTACTAGCGCATGAGCGGAGAAGGTCATGAACCACTTTAGAAAGAAAACAGCGGCCACGATCTGTGAGCAGTTGACGCGGAGAGCCATGAATCAAGAGTACGTCATGCAAAAGAAATTCGGCAACGTCGGAGGCGCAGCTGGTGGGGATGGCACTGGTTACAGCATATTGGGTAGTATAATCAGTCGCCACAGCAATCCATTTGTTTCCAGAAGTCGACGTCGGAAAAGGTCCAAGAAGATCGAGACCCACAAGAGAAAACGGCTCAGTCGGCAGTGAGATTGCTTGCAGGGGCCCACTAGGTTGAAGCGAGGGTGTTTTACGGCGCTGACATAGCTCACAAGCGGAGATGTAGCGTCGGACAGAGCGGTAGAGACCGCAGGCCAGAAAATTCGGCGTCGCACACGGTCGCACGTGCGAGATACTGCCAAGCGTCCTGCTGTAGGGCCGTCGTGAAGTTGGGCGACGACAGTAGAGCGCAGATGAGCCGGAACAACCAGTAAAAGGTCCGCGCCATCTGGACGCATATTGCGTCTGTATAATGTCTCGTTATGCAGCGCGAACATGCTGGCGGAAAAATCGGGGTTCTTGCGCTGCTGGTCTATAATTGGTTGCAGGGCAGGATCACGACGCTGTTCGGAGGCGATATTTATAAAGTTTGAGATTGACAAAATGTAGTTATCAGCAGTATGGTCGGACGAATCGAGAGGATCTACGGGATGGCGGGACAAGCAGTCAGCGTCTTGGTGTAAGTATACCGGACTTTTCTACCAGAGTAAATTCGTACTCTTGTATTCGCAAGGCCCAGCGACCTATACGGTCAGTGGGGTTCATAAGTGAGGACAGCCAACACAAAGCATAATTGTCTGTCAGTACACAGGACCGTCCGAACAAATAAGGGCGGACTTTGGTCAGCGCCCAAACAAGTACAATGCATTCCCTCTCTGTAATTAAATAATTGCGCTCAGAGGACTAAAGCAGGCGGCTGGCGTAAGCAATGACGCGGGAGGACCCATGCTGGGACTGGGCAAGGGTAGCACCAATACCATGGCCGCTAGCATCGGTGCGCAGTTCGGTAGGTGCGAAAGATCGAAGTGCGCTGAACAGGTGGTGTAGTGAGGGCGGAAATAAGTGTCGTGAAGGCATAGGCGTGGTCACAACCCCATGCGAAAGGTACGCTTTTTTTTGGAGAAGAGAGACTGGCGGACGAGCGATGTCGGCGAAGTTCCGATTGAAGCGGCGGAAGTTGGAGCAAAGGCCCAGGAAGCTTCGTACGTCACTTGAGCTACGCGGGGTAGGGAACTCGTGCACGGCTCGAACTTTGGTCAGGGTCAGGCTGCACACCATTTGCATCAACCAAATGACCCAGGACTTTGATTTGGCGCCGACCGAAGCGCATATTTTGGCGGTCAGTTGAAGACCGGCGCGGCGAAAAACGGCCAGGACTGTAGAAAGTCGATGAAGGTGGGTTGCGAACGTGCACGAGAAAACGACGACGTCGTCTAAGCAGCATAAGCATGTTGTCCACTTGAAGCCACAGAGGAGCGAGTCCATCATGCGCTCGAATGCCGCAGGAGCGTTACAGAGTCCAAACGGCATCACCTTGAATTGATAGAGCCCATCGGGGGTGACAAACGCGGCTTTCTCGTGATACCGTTCGTCGACAGCAATTTGCCAGTAGCCTGAACGCATGTCGATGGAACAAAAATAGCTGACATCATGCAAGCAGTCAAGCGCGTCGTCAATTCGCGGAAGAGGGTAAACATCTTTCTTTGTTATTTGATTAAGGTGGCGATACTCGACACAAAATCTCCACTTTGTTCTTTCTTTTTGACCAATACTACAGGGGACGCCCAGGGACTGCAGGAAGGTTCAATCATGTTGTGAGTCCGCCTCTTGTCAACTTCTTTCTGTACAGCATGCCGCTCAGTAAGGGAAACACGATAAGGCCGTCTGTGGATGGGGCTGACGTCACCCGTATTGATTCGATGGGTCCCAACGGATGTTTGGCCCAATGGTCAGTCCCCGAAATCAAATATATCAGTGTACGACCGGAAAAGGTCGGATAGAGCTCTGGCTTGGTCATCTGGTAGATCCGCAGATATCATGCTTGAAAAGAGGTTCGGAAGGGAAGAAGCTGATATATGCTGCTCCGACAGATGTTGATGCGTTAGAGCAGCAACTTAGCAGTCCGCCAAAGGAAACAGATCAGCAAGTGCGATGCCATGGGGTAAAACTTGGGTCGAGCGGCTGAAGTTAAGGACGGGAAGATAGGTGCGGTTAGCAGTGACAGTCACAACGGTATGAGGGAGTAGGATGTTGTGACGGAGAACATCATCAATAATTCGGCAACTGACGTATGTGCCGTTGAGAACTGCGGGGAACGGGACTAGTGGAACATAAATAGCAGCTTCAAGCGGTAGACGAATAAATTCGACGGATAGGAGGCTGGGCTTGACATCGGTGTTTTCGGAGCAGTAGGGCAGGTCTAAGCGAAGAAGGCCAATTGAGCAATCAATCGGGGCGGAATGGGCCGTTAAAAATTTGATGCCGAGGATCACGTCATGAGAGCAGCGGTCGATAACAGTGATGAGGACAGGGGTAGTGCGACCGCAAATACTTACGCGCGCAGTGCACAGTCCCACGAAGGCAGCGACGCTTCCATCGGCGGCACGAACGGCGGATGAAGCAGCGGGTGTGACAACCGTTTCGAGACGGCGGCGAAAGGATGAGCTGAGGACTGAAATTTGGGCACCAGTGTCAATGAGGGCTGTAACAGGGGCACCATCCACACAGATGTCTAGAAGGTTGCGGCGATGAGCGAGGGTCAGCAGAGGATTTTCGGGCCCGGTCGTCAATACAGCATCACCTCCGGGAGCTGCATTGGTTAGTGTTCCGGAAGAGAGCCAGAGAAGTGGGGAGATGGTGCACGGCAAGGTAGGGACGAGCGGGACCTCCGGGTCTGAGGTGACGGTGAGCGGCTGGACATGCGCGGGGCTGGCGAGTTAAAGTCACGAGAGCGCGTATCACGGAAATGTTTTGGACGTGGACCATATTCGGCGCTGCGATCAGGGAAGTAGCGGAGTCGAAGTGGCGGAATTCAACGGCTGCGGCAATGACGAGAAATGTGGCCGACACGTGAGCCGTTGAAGCAGATGGGTCGGTCATCCGAGGTTCGCCATTCGTCCGGGTTGCGGTAGCGGTATCGGTATCCCGTCGGCAAGGGCGCAGTCGGAACCGCAGCTGCTACCACCGGAACGGTGGGCTGGACAGATGGCTGCGCGTTAAGTTGGAACGAGGGCTGTTTGGAAGACTGGCCAGAGTTGAAGCCCACGTTCGCGTTGAGGCCTACATTGCGAACTCCTGGTAAACGACGGATTGCATTGAGGCTATAGTACCATCTGCCGGCTCAGCAGCGAACGAACGCAACGGGCGCCATAGCTTCTATCTCTTGGCGAAATATCCTGGCCAAGTTGGAGGGATGAAATGGCTGCTAGAGTGTTGGACTATCTGCGCACGAAGACGTAGCAGCTGCGTTTGGCAAGCGGTCGAAGCGGGGAATAATGCTACGGCGTTTTGCTTGCTCAAACTGCCGGCAAACTTGGGTGACTGAGTCGACCGTCGGAGAGTCTTTACGAAGCAGCAGATTGTAAACATCGTTTGCAATTCCCTTTAATATGTGGCCCACTTTGTCTGACTTGGACATGGCGCTGTCCCGGCATAAGGCTAGGATATCTTGAATATAAGACAAATATGATTCCGTCAAAGACTGGGCACGGGATGCGAGGTCTTTTTGTGCGCCGAGCTTGCGTCCGATCGGCTTGCCGAATAGATTGTGAAGCTTCTTGCACATATCCCAGGATCTGATATTGTCTTCATACGTCTCAAACCAGACGCGCGCCGTACACGCCAGATAGAAGATGGCGTTGGCGAGCATGAGGGTCGCGTCCTAATGATTGTGCTTGCTTACGCACACGTACATACCGATCCAGACTTCTACGTCGACACGGTCGGTGCCGCAAAAGGTGCCCGGGTCACGAGGCTGCGTCATGACGACGGTGGAAGCTGGTGGTGCCGCTGAAGATGATGTCGCGTCGGATGGCATAGTGATGGTACCAATCTTGTGGCCACTACGGAGATCCAGGTTTGCTATGGGCGCATTTCCATCAATTCTCCACCAAATGTTAAGGGAAACGTACACAGCGGTAAGCGCTAGTTAACTGTCAGAAGCACACACCACCAGAACGAACCCAGCTTATCCTGAGCGTCGTCTTTTTCACAGCACCACACCAGCGCGTCGTCGTCGTCTCAGTATTGCGCACCGTAACAAAATATGCAAAAAAGCTGTAACGTGTACTTTGTATGGTTTCATGCTTATTTAGCTCGCCGGCAGGCTCCGGCATGGTCAGTATGGAAGAACTTCACGTGTACTTTGTATGGTTTCATGCTTATTTAGCGCGCCGGCAGGCTCCGGCATGGTCATTATGGAAGAACTTCATTGATCGGACCGGCTTGTGTTAAGAAGCGGAATACTCTGTCCGGTATCAGTTCCATTCAGGACGGGTTCGTCCAATTTCAGTTTATTTATTTTTGTACATTACCCCTCAGGGCCAGAGGCATCACAGAGGGGGAGTGGTAAATACACAAAAATGAAGAGAGTACAGTATGTACGTACATGAATGTCAAATAGCACCTGAGTATACAATGCTAGCTAGAAGTACGCGGAACTGCTCATTGCCAACACGTTCTGCGGGAAGGTGGTTCCACTCTCGTTAAGTTCGCGGCAGGAAAGATTGCGAGAATCATTTCTTGTTACATGATAAAATTGCTACTTTGTGTTGATGGTTAATTCGATGGGATACATAAATTGGACGGGGAATGAGGCGATCACGAAGAGCGGGGTGATGGTACAACTTGTGGAACAGGATGATGCGGCAAACATTTCGGCGCGATGTTAGTATTGGGAGGCACAAAATAGTCTTCATGGCTGTTATACAGGCTGTTCGGTAGTGGTTAGCAAAGATAAAATGTACAGAGCGAGCTTGGACCATTTCGAGATCAATAATTAAGTTCACATGAGTAGGGTTCCATACCGGCGAAGCATACTCGAGTTTCGATCTTATTAATGATTCTTATAGTAACCGTTTTAAGTGAGAAGGAACATTAAATAAGTTGCGACGTAAGTAGCCTAGCAGGCGATTAGCATTTTAATTATGTTCTCGGTATGAAGGGACCAGTCGAGGTTACTAGAAATATGAACGCCGAGGTATCTGTATGACGAAACTGCTTTCAAGGAAATGTTATCGAGGTAGTAGTGGGGTGGGGAGGAAGTTAATATTTGTTAATTTGTTAATATTTAGATGCATTGGCCAATCTGGGGGGGGGGGGGGTATTTACAGGGCTCTGTCCAAACAGGACAGCGGCGAAGCGTACAAAGGTCCCTCTGCCCTTGCTCTTCTTTTTCTCCACCGATCTACCCGACCGTTCTTCATTTTCCGTCGACGTTCTGCGAAGGCGCGTGACATTTCCCTCCTCGCAGACGAAGCCCGTCGGGCGAGTTACATAAAACCTCTCGAATAAATTCGTTTGAGGAGGACAACATGCACCACCTGAGACTGCCGTGACTGTCGAGAATTCGCAGTTATGCGTGCTATAACATAATTCAGGTCACTGATGCGCTTAACACAACAAACGGTGTGCTCTAGTGTGATAGCAGTTTTTGACAAAGACCACGCTTACGGAGAGGTGTCCTCCACCACACATAGTCGCCAGGAATATAAGAACTTTGTTGGTGTCGGGTGTCGTAGCGGTTATTAGAACGTTCTTGTGAAGATAAAATTCGAACTCTGGCCAATTGGCGAGCTTCTTCAACTCTCCAGAGTGTGGTAGCAAGAGAAGGTTCGTCATGAATGAAAAATGGCAGTATGGTATCGAGGCTACAAGATACATATAGCATAGAGAAGATAGAAGGGGCTGTAGCCTGTTGTCTCATGTTACGCTGTGTTGTATGCATGAGTAATGAACGGTAGAATGCCATCCCAGTTCTCATGATCTGCAGCGACGTACATAGCCAACATGGTGGTGTGGGTCCTATTATTTCCTTCTACCACACCGTTCGTTTGGGGATGATATGGCGTGGAGTGCCGAAAACTGTAGGCGCTGAGGCGAAGAAGATTTTCGACAATGTCCGCTGTGATTTGGCGTCCACGATCACTAATGATGACTGCAGGACAGCCGTGCCGAAGAATGACGAATCGAAGTAAGAAATTAGATACTTCAGACCTAGTAGCGGATGGTATCGCGCTGTTTCACAATAGCAGGTTAAATAATACACGCACACAAGAATCCTTCGGTTTCCTTTAGAGGAACGTGGGAAAGGTCCAAGAAGGTCAATGCCAACTTGCTGAAACTGGGTTGTTGGAGGGTTGACTGGCCAGTTTTCCATGTGGCCTCGAAGTCGACAGCTTAAAGCGCTGGCATTGCACACAGCTGGCTACATATCGCTCGATCGTTGAACGCATCTTCGGCCAGTAAATTCGCTACTGTGTGCGCTGGAGTGTTTGGGCCACTCCCAGGTGCCCAGACGTGACGTCATCATGCATCATTTCTTGAACTGTGATGCGTAGGCTTTCCGGAACGACAAGAAACATGCGTGCTCCCCCAGAGACGAAATTCTTCTTATAAAGCACTCCTTCGTGAATGTTAAATGTGTTCTTCAAAGGATCGTAGGCGGAATCAAACAGAGAGGTTAATTTTTGGTCTTTCCATTGCTCGGATTGGAAAACTAGGAGATCGGCGAAGGTTTGTGAAACTGGAGCAAAATATTCATCGAAGTTGTGTGAATCGTGATCAGTCGTTTGAAGTGGCAAACGCGAAATACAATCAGCATCTGAGTGTTTATGGCCGCTTTTATGCACGACAATAAAATTAAACTTTTGTAATCGTAAAGCTCATCTAGCGAGCCGCCCACAGAGGTCACGAAGAATCACGAGCCAGTAAATGGAGTGGTGGTTGGTCACGATGGTGAACACATTCCCGTACAGATAGGAATGAAAGCGCTGTGCAGCGAAAACAACGGCGAGACATTCTTGCTCCGTAACCGTGTAATTTCTTTCACATTTACTGACCAAGCGGCTGCCATACGCTATACCGTGTTGATCGCCTCCATGGCCTTGTATAAGTACAGCTCCGAGACCGATACCACTTGCGTCAGTGTGTACTTCAATTGGAGCTGATGGGCAGAAGTGGCTGAGGATGGGGCCCGAGGTCAAAATAATTTTCAGATGACGGCAAGCTGAGTCACATTCGCTGGTCCAATTGAACGGTACATCTCAGTAGACACGTGAGTGGGTAAGCGATTTCTGCAAACCTCGGAATAAAGCGTGGAAAGTACGAGCATAGCCCCAAAAAGCTCTGCAGCTCTTTTACTGATTTGGGCACGCTAAAACATTTCACAGCTTCATTTTTCTTGGGATCTGGTCGAACGCCTTCTTTATCAACTAAGTGACCGAGGACAATTGTTTCGCGATCATCAAATTGACATTTCTTTGCATTCAGTACAAGACCAGCTCGTTCCATGCAATCAAGTACGATATCGAGACGGCTGTTGTACTCAATAAATGTTTGCCAAAAATTACAACGTCTTCTAGATAACATAAACAAATTTGCCACTTTAGTCCACGGAGGATTGTATCCATGAAGCGCTCGAATGTATCAGGCGCATTACATTATCCAAAAGGCATAACGTTAAATTGATAAAATACGTCTGGTGTTAAGAATGCCGTTTTTTCTTTATCTACAATGTGCATGGGTATTTGCAGTAGCCGCATCTCAAGTCAATAGAAGAAAAGTATGAAGCTGTGTGCAGACAGTCAATTGCGTCTTTTATACGAGGAAGCGGGTACACATCTTTCTACGCTACTGTATTTAGGCGGCGGTAGTCAACACAAAACCTCCATGTGTCATCCTTCTAACAAGGACAACTGGAGCAGCCCAAAGACTACAGGACTCTCGAAGAATGGCACGCTTTAGCATGTCTTGAACTTGCTCATCTATTACCTTACGTTCAGTTTCTGAGACTCGATAGGGTTGCTGATGTATTGGACGTGCGGACCCGGTATTGATCGTGTGATGAATACGACTGTAGGCAGTGGCGTTGAGCCATCCTTGGCAAAGTCGAACATTGTCACGAGTTTCAGTAGTAGTTCGACTAGAATGTGGCGTTCGGTTATAGAAAGAGACTTATTAATCACAGCGGTAAACTTGGGACTCCATATTTGGTTGCACCTGCTGCTCAGTGACAGAGCTGTTTAACGCCGCAACGTAACCTGATACGCCTTCCTCGAACCGGGCGAGTTTTAGACTCCGAGGCAACACAGCTGTCTTTTCAGAGTGGTTCACTGTTCATAGCTCAGTGCGGCCTCTAGTCTTGGGAACGACGCAACGAGGCACAATGATACTCTTCTTAGAGCAGGTGAGTCTCGTACGTTCTACTATAGCTTCAAAAGATTCGCGCTGGTAGCGAATTGAGAAAACCCGAACGAATGTTTCAGATAACTCTGGCACAACTGTGTCTTCTTCCACAGCAAATGCTCCAAAATCAGGTGTCGAGTCATCCACAAGAGCCGAAAGTAGTGAAGGATTTAAATAAATCTCTCCCGTACTACAATCCTGCAGAAAATCAATCCCAGGAATCACATCATGCGTTAACCGGGGCAGCACTGCAAATTCTACTCTAAACATGAAGCCACCAAACACAACATCTGAAGCACACACACCAAGAGGAATTGAAGGTTCACCACCGACACCACGGAATAACACTGCACGGTCACCACTGAACATTACTTTCCTACCTAAACGGTTCTTAAAACCCAAACTCATAACAAATATGGTAGCACCTGTGTCCCCAAGAGCCATTGTTTTCACACCATCAACAAACATTTCCAATTTGTTCTTTAACATTAACACGGGTAGAGCTATGGACGTCTTCAACTCGCCGGCGGCCTCATCTCCACTGGCCTCGCCTCCTAGTTTCCCTGAGGAGGAGGGGAAGAACGACGTCAAGGGGAAGGTTACCTGTGCTGGCGCTGGGGTGGCGGCGTCACAATACAATCAGATGCAGGAGATGAGTTCCGCAAATATGTCGAATGGTATGAGTCCCACGTGGACATAGTCGGGGATCGCTGCTGTTCGGTGTACAGCCGTCAGTGAATGTTCGGTAGTCTTCGGTAGTCTTAGACAGTTGGGAAACGGCGGCGGCAGTACCAAGCTATATGCCCTGCAATGCCACACCTGTAGCACACAGGTTGAGGGCGCCAGCATAGTAGTCCTCACTGCCAAAGTCGCGACGTTGTTTGTAGCCAGGCTCTCGCTGCTGACGAACCACGTTTCCAAAGTAGGCGGGCCTCCTTTCCATCGGTTGGTGGTCATAACGTTGAGTAGAGCTGCGCAGATCGTCCATATGTGAAGCGCCGCCAGGTTGAACCCGTGGAGTGGACAGAATGGCAACATTTGCCTGTTGTGCACAACTCTGCCGCACATATTCTTCACCACCGATGATGTCTGGATCTTGACAATTCCTCGCGTACAATCTCTCGTATCATGTAAGCCATTGAAACTGAAGGACAGGACACTTGCTACAGAGGTGACATTGGTCAGTCTTCCGAATTTAGGTGTAATTTGACGCAACTTGAAAACCTCAAATGTTCTACATTGCTTTATAACATCCGCGGTGGTGCTCAGGCTGTATTTGCTAATTAGAAAATTATAAACGTATTCCGCTATTTCTTTTAGGAGATGGCCGATTTTGTCTGTTTCAAGGATAGTGGGATTCACAAGTTTGCATAGCTTTAAGATGGCTTCGATGTATGCAGTACAAGTTTCTCCTGGTACTTGCGCCAGGTGAAGCAAAGTCTGTTCAGCGCGCTTCTTTTTTGCAGGTTCATCGCCAAAATATTTCTTGATTTCGCTTGTAAAGCTAGCCCATGTACTTAATTAGTCCTCATGATTATCGAACCAGTCGAAGGCAGTGGCGGCAAGGAAGAACATTACGTTAGCCGGCTTAGTAGCGGGTTTCAGCGATTTATTTACTCACTCTTTCGTAGTGCTTCAGCCACTCATCAACCTCCGCCTCAGGTTTTCCAGAGAATGTCCGCGGCTCTCGATAATTGTTCCAGTTGTTTGCCATGGATGGTACTGGCTGCTAGGTACTGCCGTCTTCAGCCATGTCCGATGACATTCGTGGTAGGTCAGAGAGTCTACGGCTTCTTCGGTGGATGGAAGCTCCGTGGTCATTACGCAAGCACATCTCACCAAGATGTTACGTGCTTTGAACGCACGGGGGGGTTTATGTACAGGGATTGGTCCACACAGGACTGCGGCGAAGCGTACAAATGTCCCTCTGCCCTTGCTCTAATTGTTCTTCACCGATCTACCCGACTATTGTTCATCTTCCGTCGACGTTCTGCGAAGGCGCGGGACAATATGTTAGACCATTTTGCAACAGGTACTGGTAAGGGATATTGGACGATAATTACGAGGAGATGCCTTACGGCCGCATTTGTAGGCTGTAATCACTTTTCCGATTTTACAATCATTAGGAAGTGTTGAATGATCAAGTGATTGCTGGGAAAGTTTGATAACATTATAAAAGAATAAGCCGAAGTGTTTTTTAAGAACTTTGAATTAGTGCAGTCATATTCCGGAGCAGAGTGAAAACTGAGACCATCAATAAGCTTATTGACACCTGGTTATGGGGGGCATGAGAAAATAGTTTGAATAGTATATTGTTGGCATATGTACATCAGATATGGTTTTAAAGCTGTTAGTAAATGCGCGGCTCAGAATCGTAGCACAAACGTCGGAAAGAATGGGGTTACCTGGTGGGTAAGTTAGAGCGATGCTATCATCAGTGGAAGGATTAATGACACGCCAGAATTTTTTTACATTGGTGGTTGACATAGAGTGCAGTACACGTAAGTAAAATTTCATTTTAGCTTTTCTGGTCGCATGCACGTACGTAAGGGACGCGACTGTATACGAAGCCCATCGGTCGCTTTTTGCGCAAAGCTTCGCAATACGGTAGAGGCGTTACTTTTTGTTTCGAAAAGTCTAAGAAAATGAGGTCGATTTGTTTCTGCTGATCAATAGCGAAGGATATGTCATTAGTTGTGTAGTGTTAGTGTATGTGTATGTCTGTCTGTCTGTAGTTGTGTAGTGTTAGTGTAGTGTATGTGTATGTATGTATGTGTTAGTGTATGTTAGTGTATGTCAATTAGTTGTGTGACTTTAGAAACTCCTTTCCGAAAGCCGTGCTGAAAAGGTGTTAAAATTTGATTTTCCTCTAAGTAGGTTATATGCTTTAAGATAATCTGCTCTAGTAACTTGCATACAGTGCTTGTTGTGAAATTGGTCTGAAACTTGAGGGATCTGATTGGCTTCCTGTTTTGTGTATAGGTATCACTTTAGCTATCTCCATTCTTTAGGAACGGTGCGCGATGACAATGACTTGTTAAAAAGTACCACTAAAAATTTTGCTACTCATTCAGCATATCTACGCAAGAAAGAGATTCCATCAGGCCCTGATCCTTTCTTTGTGTCCAAGTTTAATAAAAGGTTTGACTCCTGCTTCTGTTGCAGTAAGGGGTTCTAAATTATTTCCTGAGCAAAAACTAGTACAAGGCTTATTCCCGTTGTCTGTAGTGAAAAACGAAGTAAAGTAGTTATTCAGCGTATTTGCAATATATCTGTTTTTCTCTGGAAAAGCTTGGTTTTCGTTTCGTGATTTAGGGTTCAGGTGACGCCAGAACTTTTGGGGAGCACCTTTTAAGAAATGAGTCAGCGTATTAGTAAAGTAAAATGTTTTAGCTGTTTTTATTTTGGACTTTAAATCAGTGATGGCCGAGGTTAATTTTTCAATTGTTTTTGGTGATTGATGGGGTTTCTGCACTTTTTTCAGCCGTCGAACTTTTCGCTTGGCATGAATTATGGTTCGAGTTATCCATGGATTACGTTTGCGTATTCTCTTAGTCTTGGTAGGCACATATTTAGTAACGCAATATGACACAATGTTTTTGAATCTCTGCCACAATGTTTCTATGTCAGTATTTATGTCACCTGAGAGTTGCTGAAATGATGTTAGTTCGTGTGATAAAGTATCAAGTATGGTAGTGTCGTTAGCTCGGTTGTAGTCTGGGTACGTTATTGCAGATGGCAAGCAAGGGGCATTATGGTGATGCGAGACAGAACACATTATTAGTTTGTGGTCAGACAGGCCATTTAAAATTTCAACTTTCGTTTCTCGACAGGAGAAGTGACTACTCAGGAAAACTAAATCTAAAATGTTAGCACAATCAAAGAGTATGTCCTTCAGTATTAAACAAATCAAGTTTTACAGTTATTGCGCGCGGTTTTTTTTTCTTACCTGTAGAGTATTAAAAGACTGAATATCGATTCCGTGGGAGTTGTCGCTGTTGTCAACGACAAAAGTTTCGCTTGTAGACCACAATTTCTTTCGGACGTTCCCAAGCCATGTAGCACTGGCTTGTTGCCACGAGTTATATTTTCTGCGTCCTAATGTCGATGAAGAGAGTTTTTAACTGAGCCATTCATTCGTTCGCGGGAGATTGTATTTCGCGCCACCTTTGTCCCGTGGACAAGAGTGAGCGCCACGAAGTCAGAATGAATCTTGCCCAGCCAAGTTCTTATGAGAAATTTTGTCCTCGCCATAAAATGTTCTTGTACCGAAGTTCGCTTTACGGATGTCACCCAATGAGAACATTTCAGCTCTCCTACGACTTTAGCCAATAGGGATATGAAAGACATTCAGTGTGAGTGGGCTCTCGGTTGGTCTCGAGATTTCCTGCACAGACCAACTTCAGTAACATACACAGGGAATAGAGGTGTTGAGCGAAAAGTGCGAGCTTTCCTGGATAACAAGAGCTAAGTAACTGGATCTCTTGGTAAACACATGCATCACGAAGATGAAGGGACAATTAGCTCTAGCCATGGTCGTACATGGGCAACTTCTGAACACCTACAATATTACGTGCCTGAATATAAAGCCGTAACACATTCAGTTTAGGGGCTCAATTTGCGGCGAGACCTATTTTTCGTGTTCTAATGAGTGCAGATAGCGTTGATACCTGAGCCTAGCCTCCGCCGCAAACGGCGGTGACCTGCCTGTCCCAGCCCCATTTGAACTTGTCTTGCATAATGTGGATGCGCCTTATTCAGCTGACGAGAGCTTAGGCATTGCATTGAATCGTCAGACGTTTTCATTAAAAGGCCTATTGGCGGCCCGTAATGAAATTTTGTCTGTCGAACCTTGTTCTCTCGTTGATGAAATTACAAGCGCTAACTCTTATCCCTATTAGCCGAGCGTCCTTCAGGACCTCTACTGTGGGAAAGAAAGTTTTATCAAATCAAAACCAATTTATGCTTGCGTCAGTCTTGATCTTCATCACAATTGTCATAGGGACAAAGACCGACTCAGGAAATTCAGATTTATAAGCCCGCTCAATTTATTAGTCGAATTTGTTTACATCTCAAGTACGCATCACGTCGGAACGAAGGCACTACGCAGGTGGATGCGGTGACCCTTATTTCACAATCATTGAATGGAATAAGACAAAGGGAATAAGACAAGCAAAGAAGCTCACCCCAACTATGAAAAGTTCAATAGTAAAACTAAGCACTTTTCTAAATATCATAAAATCATCTGAAATGTTGTTGCATTTAATTTATTTCATTTGTTTTCTCCTTAAGGGCCTGGTTGTAATACATAAGGGGTGGCCGTTTCACATGTATACCATTCTTTGAAAATGTTGAAAAGAAAGAAACCAAGAGCAAAGCATAACACAAAATGCGGCAATACTAACAAATACAAAGTATACATTGACAATTCAGAAATATATCCAGAAGGAATAACAACAATCAAGCAAGAAAAGGAAAGAACAAACAAGATAAGAAGGCAGGAAGTAAAATTTTTTATGGTCGTGTCACTCAAAGGGATTTTTTCACTGTTCGCGGAACGTTGTTCTTTGTGTGCAAGTTGCCATGTATTCAGGTAGAGAATTTCATAAGAGTTTTGAGTGAGGAAACAGTGAGCTATTCATTTCTAGCATGCGGGCAGGAATACGTGACAAAGACTCGCTTCGGTTTAAACTGGAAGATCGTCTTTTTAGAAGTTGATGTCTTGACTTCGGATGTTAGTCAAAGGGTCAGGAAGGCACAGACGAGCTATAGGGCGACGCGACTCGAGGAAAGGCAGTCCAAGGTTTCCTTTCAGAGAAAGGACGCTGGATTGTTTAGAGTAGGTTGAGGTGATGAAACGTGTTCAAAAGAAAAACAAATGCCAAAGAAAAAGGTCGCGGTACCAGCAGGAGACACATACATACACCGTCGCCGCACTTACAGCAGTTTATTATCAGCACAACCACGTTGTTAGTCACATTCCTTGAGGAAGCGCACATACAGTCCTATGTATCACAGTCTGGACGTCAATGCACACCTGATCAAAAATGGCATTCTTTTTTTCGTGACAATGACAAGACGGATCGCTGCTGCGAACATATGTTCGCTCTTTTTTATTACAAACACTTCAAGCAGTTCCCACTCGTGCCTGTACTTTCCGTGGCAGATAATATTAGTCCTGTGATGTAGCGTTGAGCAGTTCTGGCACTCTCTCACATGTGTGACCAGGTTGTTCCCTTTGCCAGAATGCAACGTCCTGTCGTTATCTCTGAGGCTCTCGTCCGAGCAC
Organism: Amblyomma maculatum; assembly: GCF_055883805.1. Lineage (NCBI taxonomy): Eukaryota > Metazoa > Arthropoda > Arachnida > Ixodida > Ixodidae > Amblyomma > Amblyomma maculatum. Next base: position 202,858,934 of record NC_139347.1, on the reverse strand, counting down.
TGCCCCGTTTGCCGTATATAAATTTTTCCGCATGAGGTGTCAATGCTCTTAATTGGGCTAGTTGGTGAGCAAATTCAGACATGGTGCTCGCGTAAAAAAAAGACACATACTCGTGAACACGCACTGTGTCCTGTCCGCCTACCTCAAGTGTGTGTCTTTCTTGTGCGCTAGCACCATGTCTGAATTCGTTTGATGCTTTTTTTTTTCCACGCAGGCTCTCGCTGAGAGCCGCAAATTCGGACGCATAAACCGGAAAGTTTGCGCGGGGCCGAAAACAACAAATTCACATCTGATTTCTCGGAAATCTTTTTTGGCCCATGCGAAATTCCGTGGTAGTAGGGAATGACCTCAAAATTTCTCATCCTACCTGTTGGGTGCTCGGTATTGGAAGGTGGCATTTTCATTTTTTCCCCAAGGTTTCAGCGATCGCCACTAGTAACGAGGAAGAAAAACCAGAAGCTTCATGTCCGAGCACCTGCTCGGCAAGACTGTGTTGCATAGCATGCGGGCAACGTTTCCACAGCGCATTTAAGAAACATAGGCTGGCAATGGCGCGTTTTACCAGCGTACCTCCAACAAACGTGTCCGTCCGCTAAAACCTTGACTTCTAAATATAGAAAGCTAATGGTGTTGTCAGAAGGCAAGTCTTTGGTAAAAACCATGTTCTTGGAACACGCACTAAATACTTAAAATCTGGTCCGCCGCAGGAATTCGCTGGTCAGTTGATAAGTTGAAAATGATTAAAAAGTCGTCCACATATCTAACACTTACACAATGCGCGTGGCGTGAAGTGCTTCCCGCTGGGTGTTTTATTTTGAACATGTACCAATCGCGCAGCAATTCACGCTTCTGATAAAACGTGCTGCGCGAATTTGAATGGCTTTGTTGTTAACTGTGAAGCATACTAGCGATGGATTCCTAAATTGATAACGCGTATTCAAGATTTGGTCTGACGAACGTTAGACAGGATAGTTATTTAATGCCTTAGGATGAGTTGTTCAGGTTTCGCAGCATGTAGCCAAAGGTACGCGATGCTTCGGATCAGATGGGCTCTATATGGACACCCATTATGATGAAGATTTCATGTGCACGCAAAGATATTTGTATGACGTCGTGTAAATAACGGGACGTGAGCTGAGTAAGTCATGTGGAAACCGAGCTGCGAAGGCGGGAGAATATTATTTCACTGGGTTGAATGGCATAAGCCAAGCTTAACACAGCGTGATAGCGTTTAGATCTTGTTTCAGGACGCATGTGTAATCTTAATTGTTTTGTGGTACGGTCAATGACGCAGTCATCTGCGAATAATCTCAATTTAGACTTGATGTTAGAATGCAGTTCGTTTATGTGTGTTACAAACAGTAAAGGAGACATCCCAGCATACTTAAGAATACTGAATGTTACGCTTGAACAAGAAGAGTTACGGTTCTGAGATCATGAGAGCCACGAACTTTCAAGAAGTACTTCATTAAACATACTAGTTTGTGTTTTACGCCAGTTCCGGACAACTTTAACAATAAATGGTTTAGCGAGAGCTGATGAAATGCCTTGGAAAAATCTAAAAATACTGTTGCAATGCAATAGTAAAGGGTTGCTTATTCACAATGCAGATGGGAGCGCAACAAGGTGCGGTCTACTAGCTCCAAAGCACCACTGTTTCTTAATTCCTTCGCTTCTCTTCTTTCTTATCTTCTGCCACACAACACCTCGTTTTCGTAAGTAGAGTTAAATTTACCCTCTGCTCAACCGAAGCCCTCTAGGCGTGTTCATAGGTTGTTGATTTGTTTCTTTTTTTTTTTTCAGTTGAGCGAGGCTGATACGGCTTTAAACGAACGACGTGACAAAGTTCAGTTTTCGCAGACCAATGACCCGATGAGGTCAGGCGGGCTATTTCATAAGTTACATTGCTTATCTGTTTGACTGCCACATATGGCCCGTCATAGTGAGCCAAGATATTTTGATATAGGCCGTGGCGCCAAATTGGGCTCCACACCCAGAAGAAATCACCTATTGAGTACGTGACACGCCGGTGACTGGCATCATATCGTGCTTGTAGAGTTCCTATGAAGTACCAGACCGTAAGTGGGCGATTCTTCGAGCTTCTTTGGCGAGACAGAAGGTCTCAGTCAGGCAGATCTTCACAGCTAGAGAAGGGCAGGGTGGTATCCAGAGAGTAGCTTGGTGGCCTGGCATACAAGAAGAATGGGCTGTACTCAGTCGTCTCACGCGTGGCGGTATTAAACGCGTATGTAATGAAGGGTAGAATGATGTCCCAGTTCTTGTGCCCTGCATCCGCATACATGGCTAGCATGTTGGTAAGCGTTCTATTAACGCGCTCAGTCAAGTCATTTGTCTGGGGATGATATGGCGTTGAGTGTCGGGAAGTTACGGCGTACGAACGCATGAGGTCCTCAAAGACATCGGCGGTGAATTGACGGCCTCGAGCTTTGAGGACAATTCTTGGCGGCCAGTGTCGTAGGGTTACTGATTTCTGCAGAGAAAGCGACACTTGAAGCACAGTATGTAGCAGATAGAACAACGGCGGTTTCACAATAAGATGTGAGGTAGTCCGCGCAGACTACAATCCAGTGATTTCCATCCAAGGACTTTTGGAAATGGACCTACGAGGTCAATGCCTACTTGATCGACCGGATTTGTCGGCATGTACACAGGGTGAAACAAGCCAGATGGAGCTGGGATGGGACGTTTGTGGCGTTGACATTGCTTGCAACTCGCAACGTATTCTTCAATCTTTGAGCGCATTCTGGGCCAGCAAAATCTTTCTATAGCACGAGTTCGAGAAAACCCTAGATGCCCAGATGTCGTATCAGCGTGCATGATACGCATTACTTAAGTGCAAAGCGCCTCCGGAACCCCACATAGGTATCGCTGGCTGACAGGCAAGTAACACTTCTTTTACAAGAGGACATTGCGCACACAAAAACAGCTTGCAGCTCCGCTAACTTGGGCGGCTGCAAAAAGGGGCTACAGGATCGTGTCCCTTTGCTGTTCTGATTTAAATACTTTCGGATCGGGGAACGCAGGCTTGAGGGCCGATATCAGTTCAGTTCAGTCGTTCAGTCGTGTCCAACTCTTCGTGACCATTTCGACCATGTCACGCCATGCTTTTCGGTCTCTCACTATCTTCCTAACGCCACATAACTTCATCTGCAGCACCTCGAGGTAGCCATCTCATCACGTTCGCTGCTTACCCCTTCTCCGGCGACCCTCAACCTTTCCCAACATCAAATCTCTCTCCAGCGACTCCTCTCTTCTCATCAGATAAGCAAAATAGCTGACCTTTAACTTTAGAATTTGACCCTCCAATGAGCAGTCAGGATTTATGGTCGACAATATAGACTGATTTGATCTTATGACAGTCCAAAGAACTCTCAAGAGTCTCCGCCAGCCCCACAATTCAAACGCGTCAATTCTTCGGCGGTCAGCCTTCTTCACAGTTCAACTCTCGCATCCATACATCACAACTGAAAGACCACAGCACGAGTTATACGGATCTTGGTTGGCAGACTAATGTCTCTGCTCTTTACTAGGCGGTCAAGGCTAACCATGGCTCCCTTTCCCAGAAGAAGGCGTCTCCTAATTTCATGGCTGCAGTCTCCTTCCGGGGTAATCTTGGAGCCAAAGAAGACAAAATCTGTCACAGCTTCCACTTCTTGTCCTTTGATGCTCCAGGACATGATAGGGCAAGACGCCATGATCTTTGTTTTTTAATGTTCAATTTAAGCCCAAACTTCTCACACACTTCTTGTACGCGCCTCAGAAGTCTCTTGAGTTCCACTTCAAGTTCTGCCATTAAAGTGGTATCATCCGCATATCTAAGGTTGTTGATACGTTTCCCAGCAATCTTCACTCCAAGTGAAGACTCGTCCAGACCGGCGTTCCTCATGATGCACTCAGCACATAGGTTAAATAGGCAGGGCGACAGTATGCAGCCTTGTCCCACTACTTTCTCAATCGGAAACCAATCAGTAAGACTATGCCCAGTTTTAACTTTGGCCTCTTGACCTTCACATATATATATATATATATATATATATATATATATATATATATATATATATATATATATATATATATATATATATATATATAATATATATAAATTATTTATTTATTTCAAAAATTACATACAAATACGAGCCTGCCCAAGCCAACAATGGGCTTCTGGGGCAGCGCTCGGCAGAATGGAGCAAGCCCAGGGGCGGCACAGTAAGTCAATTACACAGGTTCCTGTGGAGACAGATGAGGTGAATTGGAACTGCCATCTCTTGGAGAGCTTGCCACAATCTGCTGTGATGTATGCAGTCAAACGCTTTCGCATATTCAATAAAGCAGACGTAGATGGGTTTCTGAAATTCTCTTGCGTTTTCCATGATCCAGCGAATGTTGGCAATCTGGTATCTAGTTCCTCTGCCCTTGCGAAACCCAGCTTGCACGTCCGGAAGCTCCCAATCCACATACTGCTGCAGCCTACCTTGGAGGATTTTGAACATCACATTGCTAGCATGCGAAATAAGCGCGATTGGGCGGTAGTTGGAACAATCTTTGGCACTGCCTTTCTTTGGAATGGGGATGTAAACTGACCTCCTCCAATCCTGTGGCCACTTCAGGGTTGTCCAAATATTCTAACATAATGTATGCAGAATGTTCACAGCGTCATGGTTGAGGTTTTGAAGCAACTCAGCTGGAATGCCATCACTTGCGCTAGCTTTGTTCTTATCAAGGCTGGCTAAGGCCCATTCAACTTCACTCTTCAGGATGCCCGACTCGAGATCAGTAATCACAACCGTCTTATGTTGGGTTTGCACATCCGGGTCCTTCTTGTACAGTTCTTTTGTGTATTCCGGCCACCTCTTCTTTATCTCTGAGGCTTCAGTGAGGTCCTTGCCTCGTTTGTCCTTTATCACGCCCAGCTTAGCACAGAAGCTTCCCTTGATATCTTTGATTCTCTTATACAGAGCTCTTGTGTTCCTCAGTTGGCTGTTGTCCTCAACTGCTTGGCACTGTATTTTCAGGAAGGCATTGTTATCTCTCCTTGCTATTTTCTGAAAATCCGCATTGAGAACCTCTTTCCCCCATAACGTTTGCCATCCTCCTTTTCTCAGCTATTTGCAAAGCCTCTTCAGATAACCAGTTTGCTTTCTTGCATTTATTTTTCTTTGGAACTACCTTACTAGCAGCTTCTTATATCAAGAATATCAGTCCACATCTCTTCAGGCTCTCTGTCTTCTAGATCTAATTCTTGAAATCGATTCTTAACTTCCACAGCAAATTCTGATGGAATTTGATCCAGATCATACCTGAAAGGCTTTCTCGTTTTCTGGTTTTCCTCAATCGAAGCTCAATTTTGGCAATACGAAGCTGATGATTGGTGCCACAATCGGCCCCAGGCTTTGTTTTTACTGCTTGTATAGCTCTTCTCCATCTATGCCGGCAAAGAATCTAATTGATCTGAATCCTGTACAGAGTGTCCGGCGAGGTCCATGTGTACAGCCGCCTCTTGAGCTGTTGAAAATGAGTATTCGCTATGGTCAGGTTGTTTTCTTGACAAACCTCTATAACCTCTGCCCAGCTTCATTTGGCTCACCAAGACCGAACTTGCCTGTAATTCCGGATATTTCTTCACTCGCGACCTTAGCATTCCAGTCTTCTATGATAAAAACGACGTCTGATGAGGAAGTGTGGTCTAAACGGCCTCTCAGGTCCGCATAAAATCTCTCAACGTCAGCTTCTTCAGCAGTAGTGGTCGGTGCATAGACTTGGATAACTGTTATATTGAAAGGGTGACCTTGGATCCGAAGTGAAATCATTCGGTCGTTTTTGGGGTTGTACCCTAGCACTGCTTTGCCCATTCTTCTGTTTACTATGAGAGCGACCCCATTTCTTCTCTTCGATTCGTGCCCACAATAAAAGACATAATGGTCGCCGGAGTTAAATTCTCCCATTCCGGTCCACTTGAGCTCGCTGATACCCAAGATATCAATGTTCAGTCTGTCCATTTCTCTCTTGACGAGATCCAGTTTACCTTGCGTCATAGATCTTACATTCCATGTTGCTATGTGATATATCTCCTTGCAACATCGGACTTTCCGGTCGCTTCGCGACACATCCACAACTGTGCGTCCTTTTGGCTTTAGCCCAGCCGCTTCATTCGTCCTGGAGCTACTAGGAATCGCCCTTTGTTCATCCCCAGTAACATGTGGGACGCTTTCCAACCTGGGGGGCTCATCTTCCGGCGCCTATCATTAATGGTATTGCGACTGGCCATGGGGTTTTCTTGGCAGAAAATACTGGAGTGGGTTGCTATTACCTTCCCCAGTGAATCACATTTTGTCAGAACTCTCTGCCGTGACCTGTCGATCTTGGGTGGCCCTACACAGCAGAGCTCAAGACTTCATCGAGTTTCGCAAGGCCCTCCGCCACGACAAGGCGTGATGGGAGGTTTGTGGCGTTGGCATTGCTTGCAACTCGCAACGTATTGTTCAATCTTCGAGCGCATTCTAGGCCAGCAATACCTTTCTTGAGCACGAGTTCGAGAAAATCCTAGATGCCCAGACGTTGTATCAGCGTGCATGGTACGCATTACTTCAGTGCAAAGCGCCTCAGGAATTACAAGTAGATATCGCTGGCTGACAGGCAAGTAACTCTTCTTTTTAAAGAGGGCATTGCGCACACAAAAACAGCTTGTAGCTCCGCTGACTTGGGCGGCTGCAAAAAGGGGCTGCAGGCTCTTGTCCCTTTGCTGTTCTGATTTAAATACTTTCGGATAGGGGAACGTAGGCTTGAGGGCCGATATATAATTGCCGAAATCATCTTTGTTGGATTCCGTCGTAGCTACTGCATCCTAGAAAAACAATCTGCGTCTGGATGAGGTCTCCCGCTTTTGAAAACCACGACGAAGTCATGTTCCTGTAACCGGAGGGCCCTGAGTGCGAGGCGACCACATGGGTCTCCAAGGTTCTGCAGAAAACAGAGTGAATGATGGTCGGTTACGATAGTGAACGAACATCCGTAAAAAATATGAAAGGAAACGCTATAGCGAAAACAACAGCCAGGCATTCGTGTTCGGTGACTATAATTTCGCTCTGGCATGGTTAGGGTACGACTTGCGTACGCAATAAATTTCTCTCGCTTGTCGTGGGGCGGTCAAGGGCGGCACTGATGCCGATTCCAGTAGCCTCCGTGTAAAGTTTTGTTGATGCAGTAGGATCGAAGTGACGGAGAACGGGTTTCGATATTAAAAGGAAATTTAGCTGACGGTATGATGCGTCACACTCTGGTGTCCAGTCAAATGTGGCGTTTTTGCTGAGAAAGCATGTCAACGGGTAGACAACATCAGAAAAGCGACGTATAAAGCGTTTAAAATACGGACACAATCCTAGAGAACTGTAGAACTCCTTCACTGTCTATAGCGATATGAAGTATTCAACAGCTGCTGTTTTCTGGGGATCCGGCATAACACCATTACCATTAACAAGATGTTCAAGAACCAGCGCTTGGCGCTCTCCAACGTTGCACTTTTTTCAGTTCATGATCTGGGCGGCGTTGTGCAAACACTTAAAAACGTGGACTAGACGGTCATTATACTCTTGTAAAGGTTGCCCAAATATGACGCGTCGTCAAGATAGAAAAGGAAAATATCACAATTTAAGCAGCGCAGAACTGTGTTGTCCTGAATCGTTCCAATGTGGCAGGTGCATTTCACAGCCCGAATGGCATAACATTAAACTCAAAAAGACCATCTGGCGTGACAAAGGCCGTCTTTTCCTTATCCGTAGAGCCCACTGTAATTTGACAGTAGCCAAATCTGAGATCGAGACGAGAAAAATAGGCCGCACAAGAGAGACAGTCGAGGGCGTTATCTATGCAAGGAAAGGAATTTACGTCTTTTTTCGTAACAGAATTGAGACGCCGATAATCCACATAAATTTACACGAACCGTCTTTCTTGCGCACGAGAATGACAGCAGCTCTCCAAGGGCTGGATGACTCCAATATCACATTTTTGAGTAGCAAGTCCTCCACTTGTTCATGAATGACTTTTCGCTTAGATGGAGACACGCGGTAGGGCTTTTGACGGATGGGACGAGCCGAACGAGTGTCGATGGTATATATGTTATGGGTCCTAGACACAGGGCAAGAGGTTGGCTCATTTTTGTTGCGGAAGCGACATTACGCCAGGTTTCGGCTCGTCGCGTAGTCCTTGGTCGCAGTCATGGATGAACTTAAACAGCCGCGAAGAAGATGATGGCGAAGACGAAGAACAAGAAGGCGAGGAAGTCGAATATGAAGAACACTAATAAGAAAACCACAAAGAAGGAGAAGAATTGGAAGAAGAACGCTCGGTCACCCGCAGCCTATGCCTTTGCTCCGCATTCGGTTCAGCAGCGTTGAACCATTTTCTTCTTTTTTCTTGCAGGAAAGTCAAACGTAGGCGAGAAGGAGAGAAGAATGCCCACAAGAGTACGGCGTTGTGAGCTCAGATCGGCGATGATCATGTTGAAGAGTGAAGATTCATCAGCGGCCGAAGGTACGGGGCAGTCGTAACATCTGTGACCACAACAATGACGCGTGACGCATCGGGTTCACATGAGGCAAGCTTCAAACTAGTTGGCAAACCTGCAGGCACGGAACTCGTGTTCAGTGTTCACAATGAGCCACTACCGTGGTGCACGGAGAACATACAGTGAGGAATGCTAACATTTTTCTTGAGACATGCTGAGTGCATGGAGTGCACAACTGCCTGACTGTGATCTTGTAAGTGGAGAGGACACTGGAACGAACATGCCTGACAACGGTAGAAGTACTGTGTCTTCGGTAACACTAAAAACAGTTTCTTTGGTTACGGCAGCTTTCAAAACGTCTCGACAGATGAGCAGCCACCGTCAAAATAAACCTTTTCATTTCGCGAGTCCGCGGTAGCGCCACAATACTTCAGAAAGTCCATTCTTAATATGGTATCATGCGTAGAGCGGGGTTGCACGATGAATTCGGCTGGAAAAATTACACCACCCACAGACACTTGAGCACTCCACACACCTAGAGACCGCAACGCCTCTCCACTGACACCACAAAACGTGGAAACACGATCATATTGAAACAGCACTTTGCGTCCCAACAAGCGCCGAAACTCATTACTAATCATGGACACAGTCGCACCCGTATCCACCAAAGCTAATCTACACACATCATGAATGAACACACGAATTTTGTTTTTGAGCATTACAGTTGAAGGAGGGATATTGGCGCAAAGCCGATTTCCAGCGGTCTCACCCCCCTTAGTCGTGTGGTTACTTTTGCTGACGAGGTGATACGGAGCGTCACCGTGGTGATGGGGAATTGCGCGCACGGCAAGCAGGTGGATGGGTAACACTTCGATGAGATGCGGGGGAATGCTCGCGTAGATACTCTTTCAGGGCATTCGAGCATTACCCACGCGTAGCGTTTGATTGCCGCAAATCAGGTCCCAGGTGCCTATTGTTGCGTATTGTTGGAGGCGCCGGGCGTTTATAGCTTGGTGGCAGCATACTGCGGCAGTACCTGGCGATGTGACCTTCGATGCCACAGCGGTAGCAGATCGGTGCTGCGGGTACAAAATGCTGCTGTTCATAAGGGCCAGGATCAGCAAAACGCATCGTAGTTGTGGGTGAATGCTCGCACAGCTCAGCCTTCCTAGTAGGTTGGATCGAACGCCGGGAATTGCGAGAGGCGAAATCACACCTTCGGGCATCGAGGGTCGGCGAAGTCACGTTGACGAAATGCAAACGCGGATAGTCAATCGAAGCTGCAGCTTGAGGAGATTGGGAGAAAGGCAGGGTTGCAATCGCTTGCGGTGATGAAGAAGGCTACCATATAGGGACTCTGCGGCCAGATACCAGAGCAGATTCACGCTGAAGAAGTGGGTTGAGGTGTAGAAGTTCTTTTTGTATGATGTGCCGAATAATCGACGGAAAAATCCAGTAGAGCGTGGTCTTCAAGGCTAGCCACAATAGGCACGTTGGCCAGCCGGCCAAATTCAATACGAGGTGTTTTCAGGGCTTGAAACGCGTGGATGTGTCTAGTGAAATCAGAGACTGTATCAGGGTTGTCTTTGGCAAACAAAAAGTACACGTCTCCCGCAATGTCCTGCAAAAGGTGGCGACTCTATCTTCCCCTAGCATGTTTGAACTGACGCATTTGCGTAAGCGGAGGATCTCTTCAGTATATGTGCTGCAACTTTCACAGGAAAATTGAGCTCTTGGGGCTAGGGTCTTCTGAGCCCACTTTTTGCTCGGAAAAGTGTTGCCAAAGCGCTGTTTTAACCCTGTAGCAAACCGTTCCCATATCGTAAAGTTGTCCTCGCTATCTTCAAGTCTTCGCTGTATGAGTTAGAAAGAAAACGAGATTGGTTAGCATGGTGGCAGCTTCCCATCGATTGTACTGCTAATTCTTTGATACTCCATGAGGATGGGAAGCGGTGGCAGTTCAGCAAGGCGGCGACTACGGCGAAGCTAAAGTTGTTCTTGTTGCGCCGTTGATAGTCGAAAAGGGGTCAAACCAGCACCATCCACCAAGTGGCCCCCAAGTTATCAATCTGACGGTAGTCGTCCATGGGCTGTAAAAAGTTATGAGTAAATTCTGCTAGTTGCGTTTCGCATGAGAATAGCTTTCAAAAGTCCAGTTGCTGAGGGTATGAGAGGTTAACTTGATTCCAGTTGTGCCTTAAGCTAATATGCAATGATATTGCTACGCAAAGACGACGACGAAGTGTTTTCCTCTCTTGCCTCGCGGCAAGATAGATGACGACGAAGTGGGACTGTTTTGCTGGGGTGCTGCTCGCTGCTATGCCAGTTGCAATCTTGTAAATATATTGTAAATTGATTGAGTCTTCACGTAACATCTTGATCGAGGTGCTGCCGTTGATCTCGGCGTCAGCCTCCGCACGACGGAACTCCGCAGCGGCCACCTGATTTTCTAACCAACAATGCCCCAGGATACCGTCCCCACACCACTGGAGGCCTTGCCGACGGTCATCCTCACCCACCCGCGCGATCCTGGTTGTTTTACTGGTATGGACACGGCTGACGTAGAAGAATGGATACGGAAGTATGAACGTGTTAGCAAATATAATCGCTGGGATCCCACCTTCATGCTAGCCAATGTTGTTTTTTACCTTGAGGGCACCGCGCTATCTTCGCGAGAGACCCACAAAGAGCAGCTGAAAAGTTGGGATGCTTGCAGAGAGAAGCGCTGTGAACTCTGGAAAACCGCTTGGCCGAGAGCTCGACTCCAAGATAACCCTTGAGACCTGTCTTCAAACATCTACTAAATTGTATGTGGCCTAAATTCAGGATGTGCTCGCCCTTTGTCATAAAGTGGATCACAACATGTCGGAATCCATAAACGTTGGTCATGTCTTAACGGGCATCGCAGACGATGCATTAAACTTGCTTGTATACAAAGAGTGCCACACAGTTGATACAAACGTGAAAGAATGCCGCCGTTTCGAGGACGCCTAAAGCCGTCGCATTGCACCATAATTTGCATGCCTTCATATTACTGCTCCGACATCTTCGTGTCACGATTTTCCGCCCAACACCTGCCACATCGCCGAACATGTGACCCGTATTGTCAGCCGCGAACTCGAGACCATCTCTCCTGCTACCTTGCCGCAGCACTGCGTTGACGGCCATCACCCGGACATTCCCCTGATTCAGGCTGTTGTACGCAAAGACCTCGCCACCTTGGGTTTCAACTTCATTGCTGCCATCAGCCCACCCACTGCTGCCGACGTTCACGCTGTTTATTGTGGTCGACCTGCTTATGAGACCGACGTTCGCACCGTATATCCTGGGCGACCTGCCTATGTCGCCCCGCGTCGACGTAATCCAGACGAATGGCGCACATCTGATAACCGGCTTATTTATTTTGCTTGCTCCTGCGTGGGCCATCCCTAGTGAAAAATCCCGTATCGCGACAAACGGGTCTAAATCGGTCCTGTATTTTCCCGTATAAATTTCATACCGGTGTGACCAGTCCTGTATGAAGCTTAAACGGGTTTATATCGGCAGGTCATGTCCGGTATGAATCTCAATCCGGCCGGTCCAGATTACATCCCAGTCCGATATGGATATGAAACAAGGCGGACCAGACCTGTATTCAGCTCATATATTGGGCAGGTCATGTCCGGTTTAACAGAAACCGGACAAACCCGATATGAATGAAACTGATACGGGACAGGGTATTTCCGCTTCTCAACACAATTAGGGCGGATCGTGAAGTTCAACCAGGATGACCACTTCGGAACATGCCTTCGTGGTAAATAAGCATGAAAATACATATTATACATTGCAACTTTTCTGTATATGTGGAGTACGCGCTGTTTCACAAATACCTAGAAGATATGAAGTCGTAGATGTGTGCGCTAGCAAGTACATACGCGCATCGTATTTTGCTTTTGCGTGTGCAACAGTCGCTGCAGCTTGTACGATGGTGCATCTTCATAGCAGCAACTGAAGATCTACCACCTTCAACGCGAAAGTGCAAGCAAAAACGTAGCGTTTCGTTAGCGAGGATAAAATACGCTCGAGAATAAATGAAACACATCGCTGACTATCGAAATATACACAGGTCAGCCGTACATCGGGAGTCGCTTCCTCAAGTGTTTACGCATGCAAAACACTTGGTCAGAAGTAAATTCATTGACGTCGCGGCTCTGCTGGCAACAAGTGAAGCTAAAACAAGCAGTATTACAAGTGTTGGTGCACCGCATAATTCTATATGTAGCAAAAATTGCATGCGTTCGAACACGATGACAAAACACATCAGCACTGGTAAATTGTGACATTCGATTTGTCTGCAAGAAAGCGATGCATTGTAAAGATGCGGGATACGGATAACCCTTCGTGATAGCCAGGAAAAAGATTCAGCGTGTTTAAAGGGAGATCGTTCAACTACGACCACAAATTCTACACCCTACAAAAATACACATACAAAAGAGCAATGTCGACTACATAAGCAGAAATATAACCACTACCATCGTTTTCTGCCGTGGTGTAGAGGTTAAAGTGCGTGCTTGCTGGCTGAGAAGACCTAAGTTCAAATCACATGTAAAATTTTCTATTTCTATTTTTTCTTTTCTATTTTTTTTTTCTTTTTTTCTGTTCTTTTTCTTTTTCAAATGTAGTGGTGTTATTTTATAACTCTGCATGCTTTTTCCTGCCTGGCGTCCAGTTTTGTTTTCTGAAACAGGGGCCACGGACCATACAGGAATTTCCAGACTGGGAGCTCCGCGCGGTTTCATTTCGGTTCAGCCTGTATCAATTAACCAGTAACCGGACGAACGCGTCATTTCTGGAACTGATACCGGACAGAGTATTCCGCTTCTGAACAGAAGCCGGGCCGATCGACGAAGCTCAACCAGAATGACCATGCCGGACACGCCAGCGCACTATAATAAGCATGATACCAAACATATACAACTATTCTGTATATAAAGAGCATGCTTCGTTCGCCAAATACCTCGAAAATACGAAGCCGTCGAAGTATGCGCTAGCAAGCATATACGCGCGTCGCGTCGCATTTGCGCGTACAATAGTCGCTACAGCTCGTACGATCTTGCGGTGCGTCTTCATATCTGCGACTGAAGATCTGCCGCCTTCAACGCGAAAGTGGAAGCACGAACGTATCGTTTCGCTAGCGATGACAAAAAACTGTTCGAGAAAAAATAAACAAACATCGCTCACCATCGAAACATGCGCAGATAGCCGCACACCAGGCGACGCATTCTCGAATGTTTACATATTGAAACCGCTCAGTCGGAAGTGTATTCATTGACATCGATGCTCCGCTGGTAGCACGTCAAGCTAAAACGCCCAGTATTACAAGTATTAGTGCACCGTATATCTCTGTACGTAGGAAAACTTACAAGCGTTCGTAGACGATGAAAAACATATCAGCACTAGTAAATTATAATATCTTGAGGTGTGCCTTCATTATAATGATACGGCAGATTTGTGAACCCTCGTGATAGCCTGCAAAAATATTCAGCGTGCTTAAAGGGCAATCGGTGAATTACGGTTACAAATGCTACAGCCAAGAAAAATATACAAAATACGAAAGAGCAAAAGTAGCTACATATACTGAATAATACCCATTGCACCGACAACCCGCCGTAGAGTGGTTAAGGTGCCAGTCTGAAGACCGTGAGGACCAAGGTTCGATTCCACACTTGGTGTTCAAATTGTTTTTTATTATTTTTATTTTATTTATGATTTTAAATGTAGTCGTGTTATTCGCGTCGCCCCCCTGGCGACGCGGTTCTTTCCGGAAACGAGCGCCGCCAACCATACAGGCCATTCCGGTATCAGAGCTCCACTCGGTTTCATTCCGGACTTTCCAAGGCAGTACAGGAATTTCCTGAAATAGCCCACAGTCCTGTATCCCAGATCCTGTACAGTAAACCTGTATACGATTTCCTGTAGGAATTTTATACAGGATTTTTCAGTAGGGATATCGCCCGTTATTGCCGCAATCAATGGTTCCAGCCGCAAAGGTACACCCTTCCACCCTCTTCTATCTACGATGACCACTCTCCTCCCTTGTCACCTCAATAAGACCATTCAAGCACTGTTGTTGAACCTGAGCCTTCCCCCCTCAACCGATCGCCCTCGCCACACCGCCGTCGCTTTTCATCTCCCAGTCCCTATGGCCGCTCCCAGACGGAAAACTAGGTGCTGCAGCGTCTAGAGGTGATGCTGCAGTAGCGACCACGATTACAAGTCCCCGTCTAGCTCTTCGTGCGCTACTGTGCTCGTAAGTTGCCCACCGTGCTCGTTGTCGGAGTAGCGTTCATGCCCCGATTGATACCGGTGCGCAAGTTTCTGTCATGAGCCCTGAACTGCGCTGTCGCTTGCAAAAATGGCTGACTCCTGCCCCTGTACAGGTTGTGCGTGCCGCAGATGGCGCAACGTCAAAGGTCGTAGGCCTGTGCTCTGCCCCCGTAACGATATCTGGCTGTTACACAGCAGTTTTTTTCACAGTTCTGCAGCATTGCCCTCACGACGTCATTCTTGGGCTCGGCTCTCTTTCTGACCATGCAGCCATCATATACTGTTCTACAAGCACTGTTGAGCTTAACCTACCCTCTCCTTTCGACTGATCTTCTCCTATTGTGCACCGCCTTTGTAGTGTCGACATTGACCACCTGCTACCTGAAGCCGCAACTTACGCCACCTTCTGCTCTGTACCCCCTACTCAAGCTGGCCTCTATAGTGTTACCCAAACCCTTGATGCTCCCCTCACGCGAAGTGTTGCTCTTGCTCATACCGTCGTCACTATAACCGCGAACCAAACATGCCTCCCTGTTCTTAACTTTGCATCGCAAGTCCAGCCTCTCCCTCAGTGCATTTCGCTCGCCACTATGTGTCCTATAAATGAGTGTGATCTTTCTATAGTGACCACCGGTTTACAGTCCTCATCTGACTGCTCAATATCTGAGGTTTGCAGCCTCCAAGACTATGCTAAGATAATCGCTATAGATCTTTCTCCTCTCCAAGCTCAAGCACTTTGCCATCTGCTGGCCTCGTTCAGAGATAGTTTTGATTTTGGTCAGCGCCCTTTGACCCGAACCGCTGTTGTGCAGCATCACATACACACCAGCGACGTCGCTCCTATTCATCGCCGTCTTTATCACGCATCCGGTGTTGAATGCCAGGTGATCCAAAAGGAGGTTGACAAGATGCTCGCACAAAACATCGTCGAACCTTCGACGAGCCCGTGGGCGTCCCCAGTATTTCTGGTTAAAAAGAAACACGGCAGCTGGCGCTTCTGTGTCGATTACCGCCATCTCAACAGCATCACTGAAATGACGTGTACCCTCTCCCCAGAATCGATGATGCTCTAGATTGCCTCCACGGAGCTAAATATTTTTCCTCCATCGATTGACGGTCCGGGTATTGGCAGATCGCTGTTGACGAGCAGGACAGTGAAAAAACAGCCTTTTTCGTGACAGGCGGCTTGTACAAATTATCTTGCCCCAGCAACCTTTGAACGAATGATGGACTCCCTTCTTTGCGGATTTAAATGAACATCCTTTCTGTGCTACCCCTACGACGTCGCATTTTTCTCGCCGACCTTTTCTACGCACCTTGAACGCCTCACCATTATTCTCACCGTGTTTCGTACAGCGGGCCTCCAGCTCAATTCATCGAAATTCCAATTTGGTCGCCGCCAACTCACCATTCTAGGGCACGTGGTTGACGCCTCCGGAGTAGGAGCTGACCTGGCTAAAATTCAAGCCGTCAAAAACTTTCCGCGTCCCCAGCCTTGAAGGATTTGCGCAGCTTTGTTGGCCTCTGCTCCTACTTTCGCCGCTTTATCAAAAATTTTGTCCGTGCCGCTCGTCCTTTTACCGACCTACTTATGACCGACACCGCTTTCGCGTAGAGACCTGACCAGCAAGGAGCATTTGCAAAGCTTATCAGCTTACTGACGTCTCCTCCGGTCTTGGCTCATTTCAATCCCTCAGCCTCTACTGAAATTTGATCAGACGCCTGCGGATGTGGAATCGGCGCAGTGCTGGCCCAATACCACCACGGCGAAGACCTTGTCATCGCCTATGCTAGCCGTTTTCTCTCTAACGCCGAACGCAATTATTCGATTACTGAGCGCGAGCGTCTCGCCATTGCATGGGCTGCCGCTAAATTCCGGCCTTACTTATTCGGCTGGTCTTACTCAGTTGTAACTGACTATCACGCTCTTTGTTGGTTGTCATCCTTCAGAGATCCCTCCGGCCACCTTGCTCGCTGGGCACTGCGCCTTCAAGAATACTCGTACAACGTGGGGTAAAGGTGGGGGGCCTTCATCAAGACACTGACTGTTTTCTCGATATCCTGTAGAGCCCCTTGAACTTTGGACACAGAAGCTATCCCCTGCATATTCGCCCTCTCCAGTCTCGCCAACGCAGGAGATGAACCGCGCAGTGACCAATCTTTAAGACCTATCATTGAGGGCCTGATATCTGGTAGATCGGCTTCTTCCCTCCAGCTTTTTGTTATACAGGATGGTTTCCTCTACCGCCGTAACTTTTATAATGACGGTTCTCCAATTCTATTGATGATTCCAAAGCAGCTCCGTTCCTCTGTTATTGAAGAACCTTACAACCTGTCCACAGCTGGCCACCTCGGTGTGTCTTGCACTTACGGCTGGGTACGGCGTTATTTTTGTTGGCCTGGACTATACCGTAGTATCCGCCGCTACATCACAGCCAGTGACACGCTTCAGAGTAGGAAACAACCATCGACGCCACCAACTGGCACCCTGCAACCTATTGACGAGCCCCTGAAACCGTTTTATCGTGTTGGGCTTGACCTTCTTGGCCCGTCCCCGACGTCAGGTCATAAATGGATCGCAGTGGCAACCGATTATGCTTCACGCTACGCCATCACACAAGTTTTACCCACCTGCGCTACGGATGTCGCTGATTTTATTTTACACAGCGTAATTCTCCATCATGGCGCTCCTCGCCAATTAATCACCGACTGCGGTCGCTACTTTTTGTCACGAGTTATCGAAGATATCCTCCCTTCATGCTCTACGAAGCATAAGCTCGCGACCGCGTATCATCCCTAAACCAACGGCCTTACCTAGTGTTTCACCCGGACATTCACTTGCATATTTTATATGTATGTCTTGCCTGATCATCACGACTGGGACCTCGCGCTGCCATATATGAACTTTGTCTACCCTTCTTCCTGCTCTTTGGCAGGAACATTGCCTTACCTTTGGACACGCTGATCCCGCCTGCTGGCCGCCCCGTAATCACCTACGCACGAGACGCCATTTGTCAAGCCACTGAAGCGCGCCAAGTAGCCCGTCGTTGGCTCCTCACCTCTCAGACTTCCCGAAAGTCTGCCTACGATAGGCGACATCGTCACTTAGCTTATGATCCTGAGTCCTTGGTTCTTCTATGGTCTCCTGCTCGCCGCGTTGGCCTCTCGGAGAAAAGTTTGTCCCCCTACAGCGCCCCTTATCGCGTTGTGCGCCAGGTCACCGATGTGACGTACGAACTTACTCCTCTTGTGTCTGCATCCGCCTCGTCTCGCCCCGCTACAGGACATTGTACATGTTTCGCGGCTTAAGCCATACCAACTCATTCCTTATTTGGCAGTTTAGCGCCAGTACGTCGCTTACACCCCCGGGGGTCATGTTAAGTGAAGACGAAGACGAAGTGCTTTCCCCTCTTGCCTCGCGGCAAGATAGATGATGACGAAGTGGGACTGTTTTACTGTGGTCCTGCTCACTGCAATGCCAGTTCCAATCTTGTAAAAATACTGTATATAGATTGAGTCTTCACGTAACAATATGTTCAAACAGCTTTGAGGGAATGCTTGTCAAGGATATCGGACGGTATATGAAGTTTTTTGAGCGGTCACCAGATTTGAAAATTGGCATAATTTGTTCTATCTCCAAGTCCTTGTGATGTGATGCATGCCAATAGATTGCGAACAGTAATATGACGTGTTTTATCATTTTGATATTTATGTCATCACAGCACCCGGACGTCGATAGTGGAAGTAAGTTAATAAAGTAAGATATGTCCTCAGCATTATATTAATTTTTTTTCGTTGATTGTGAAGGAACGATGGGTGTGTTGTTGATTTAAGTGATGTTAACGGGCGTGAAAACCGAAGCTAAATAATCATGCAGGGAGGCAGAGCAGCAATCAGGCTCAATTTGAAATCCGTTGGGACGTAATAAGTCGATTTTATTTGAACGTGATTTATTTGACAGAAGATGTCATGCCATAAAACCCCGGCCCTCAATCACCAGCGCCTGCGGAACAACAGACCACGGCGGCGGTCAGAGCTGTGACGCAGCAGGGGGTGCTAAGAATTCCTGGCTCCGCTGGACAGGCCGCGATGGGAAACTGACCTTGGCAACGTGTAACGCTAGAACCCTAGCTAGTCAAGCTAGTTTAGCAGTGCTGTTAGAGGAACTAGAGGGTATGAAATGGGATGTCATAGGGCTTAGGTTGGGAGGCCGAATGAGGCATATACAGTACTGAAGGATGGGCATGCGCTGTGTTATGGAGGTTTACCCGAGAGGCGAGAACTAGCAGTAGGATTTCTTTTCAATAAGTATATAGCAGATAATATAGATGAATACTATAGTATAAATGAAAGGGTGGCACCATCGTAAATAGGCCTAATAAGCGGTTTAAAATGAAAGTTGTATGAATGAATGTTCGGTGAGGTCCCGAATTAGCCTAAATCTGAAGAAGGAACGCAACAGCTTAGTAAGAACGAAACCCATCAACGAATTAGCCGTAAAGGGGGGGGGGCAGAAGAGTTCAGGATCTCGCTACAGAATATATTCAGCTCTAACCGAGGATGGCGACAGTACCCTAGAAGCAATGAAGAATAGTTATAGAGATATACTGAGTTCACTGCAGAAGTAGGCGGTAGAGGATACCGGTGAGATGTCTAAGGAGACGAAATATTTGAGAAACGCCAGAGTATGAAAGCTTTCAATCCAACAAACCAGAGAGAATTGGTAGAGATATCAAAGCTAATCAATAAGCGCAAGGTGGCCAAAATAAGGAAGTATAACATGGAGAAAATTTAGCATGCTGTAAAGAACGGCGGAAGCCTTAAAGCGGTAAAGAAGAAATTGGGCATAGGCAAAAACCAGATGCGCTAAATGACTAGAGGGGCAACGTCATCACGAGAATGGACAAGATACTCAAAGTAACTGGGGAGTTCTATACAGATCTCTACAGTAGCCAAAGTAGTCAGGACCGCAATGAGATTGGCGCTAGGGTAACACAGACGTTCCACCAGTGACGAACGACGAGGTCAAGAAAGTATTAAAAACTATGAAAAGGGAGCAACCAGCTGGAGAGGATCAGATAACTACAGTTTTGTAGAAGGACGGGGTGGGGGATATCGTGCCAGAAAAACTGGCCACATTGTATACGCAGTGCCTGATGTCATCGACGATACCGCAACCATGGAAGAATCCAAACATTATGCTCATTCATAAGAAAGGGGACGTTAAGGACCTAAAAAATTACAGACCAACCAGCTTAGCGTCTGTTACGTATATTACTAAGGTAATCGCTAATAGAACTAGGAAAACATTAGACTGCAATCAAGCAAAGGCAAAGGATGAAGCAGGTTTTCGGAAACGGTACTCTAATATCGATCATATCCGTACCATCAATCAGGTGATAGAAAAATGCTCGGAATATAACCAGCCCTTATACATCGCATTCATTCATAACGAAAAAGCATTTGACTCAGTAGAAACCTTGGCGGTAATGCAGGCATTGCGAAATCAGGGGGTAGACGAGCCGTACGTGAAAGTGCTGGAGGATGTATATAGTGGCTGCACAGCAACCATAGTTCTGCATAAAGAAAGTAGCGAAATTCCCATAAAGAAAGGTGTTAGGCAAGGAGACACGATCTCCCTAGTACTAGTCACAGCTTGCTTAGAGAAAGTATTCAGAGACATGGAATGGGAGCAGATAGGGATAAGGGTAGATGGAGAATACCTCAGTAATCTGCGATTTGCTGATGACGTTGCCTTGCTAAGTAGCTCGGAGGATGAACTGCAAATAATGATTGATGACCTAGGCTGTAAAAGTAGAAAGGTAGGCTTGAAAATCAACAGGCAGAAGACTAAGGCAATGTTCAACAGCCTCGGGAAGGAACAGCAGTTTACATTAGGTAGCGAAGTACCGGAAGTAGTAGCCGAATATGTCTACTTAGGACAGGTAGTAACCGCAGATCCGGACCATGAAAAGGAAATAACAATAAGAATAAGATTGGGATGGAGCGCATTTGGCAAGCACTCGCAGATTATGACTACCAGCTTACCGTATCGCTCAGGAAAAAAGTATACAACAGTTGCATCTTATCTGTACTCACCTATGGGGCTGAAACGGGGAGGCTGTCCAAGAAATTTCTACTTAAGTTGAGGTCAATCCAGAGGGTTCTGGAACAAAAAATGGTAGGGGTAGCATTAAGAGATAGGAAGCGTGCAGAGTGGGTCAGAGAAATAACTCATGTAACCTGCATTCTAGTGGAAATTAAGAAAAAAATAGGCATGCAGGACATGTAGTGCGAAGAGAGGATACCCGATGGTCGCTTAGGGTAACAAATTGGATTCCAAGGGAAGGAAATCGTCTCCTATAGCTTGTACTCTGCGTGGCGTTGTCGTAAGTTGTATGGTCAGGTGTAGGTACGCTGTTAGTTTTTAAATAGGCCCAGTGACGTTCGTCAGGCCGCTAATTCCAGCCAACTTCTAGGTTCTTTGCACTTTGCCGACATCAGTTCAAAAAGAATTAAGTTATTCGGATTATAAAATTCTAAAAACAAAAAAAAAAACTGCGCGTCTCATCCCGGTGTGAGAAGGATCCCTTCTCTCATTTAGGTCGCCCAGCACTCGACTTGGGCGAAACCTATGCGAAACGAAGCTTTCTGTTGACGTTGCACTGACGTATCGGAAGCTATCCACAATTGTTGCCTGTTAAACTCAACCTGTAGCCGCGCATTTTTGGCAGCGTCATTACCATGCATGTAATGACGCTGTGAAGTTGTGCTATGAGGACCGACTTCTCCGTCTGCTCAAAGATAGCCAAGCCCACCAGACACTGCTCCATACCATCTTTGCTGGGGTGTCGACGAGGGGGACCCGACGGTCAGCAAATCTGTGTTGCCGTTTTGGTGTTCTGCCGGCGTCAACTGCAGCTGCTGCTGCGGATCACCGAGCGTTATTTGTGCGAAAGTCCGAGAACGAGAGCAAAACGCGGATGCGGAGAAATTGCGTACTGGAGCTAAGGCGAAGCCTACCCTGGATCTGTACAGGGCCAGCAAGAAGGTGATCTGCCGGGAACGACTATATGGCAACTCCTTGGGCCGAGGCCTGCTGGCGGAAGTCCGCTGCGGAGGGCTGCGGACTAGAGTGTGGCGAGCGCGCATCACGAGCGATCTTGACACAACTTGTCCTATCCGTGGAGCCTCGGCAGAACAATCAGCCACGTGGTTTTGTACTGCTAAGCGATTTTGCCGACCTTGTCAGCTCTCTTGATCCGAACCGGATCTTGTCAGATCCGAACGTTGTCAGCTCTCTTGGGATTTGAGGAGCCTCCGGGAGGAGAGACCACAAAGCGGCGTCTTGAATTCCGGTGGCAACGGGGAGCCCTGCGACCTGCGGCGGTTGGTGACGGCTGTGGGACCTTTGTGCTTGAGATCGTAGAGCCTGGACAGCGAATTGGCGGACGTTTTAAGGTGGCAGCCTTTAATGCCTCGTCGTTTCATGCAGGAGTTATCGACAGAAATATCACGCCTTTCAATTTTTCGAAATGGTCCTGACGTGACAGTGCGGGAAATTCATATGGGGCCAATAATACTTTCGCTAGTAACCATGCAACCAATTAAAGCGATGGTATAGTGATACTCCAAGTAAGTGGGACTGAGTTTAATTAATTGATTAAACAATTAGCCTGATTATCCTAATTAGGTTCATCATTATTTAGTTCTCTAAATGTGGGCCTAGTCAAGCGAGGGTGTACTTACAATTGAGCGAAGGGATAGTAATTTATACGAATTAGCTAATTAGCATAGTAGTGCTAATTAGCCAGTTAGCGCGAGTTGCGCTTGTTAACAGGAACTAATGTTTACTGATACGTATACCTTGTACAGTTGATTGACTGATGTACAGTACGATAATTAGCTAATTAGTTGGCGTGTGCTAATTAGGTAATTGGTTATAAGTAATTAATGAAAATTTACGCGTACAGAATTGGGACTTTGGGTTGACGGCAATGACTAACAGTGCGCCGGAAAAGGCTTCCGCTTTGAAGCACTTTAGCAAGCCAGAGTGCCTCCTGAATTTTTGTCTTTTTTTCTCTGATCTTTTTTTTTGGCTCCGTCGCGCCATAAGGCAGCGGCGACCCGTTACAAAGGGCAAAGACACCAGCAACATCATCAAAGCAAGCAGATGCTCTCCCGCGCTTGTTGACAACACTGCATTTACCCGAGTTTACAGAGCCTATCTTTTCAAGCACTTTAATGAACAGATGCGAAACTAAAGCACCTTTTATTTGTTTTCTGCGTAGTAAGCTGAAGAACATTCAATTGTAAAATCAATATGACTTGACTTAGCTCCGCCATATATGCTGTTCCCCTGTCCGTGATGAACAGTCAGAGGGTGCCGCTTTGCAGAAGGCGCTCGACGAAAAACGTGGCCACTCCTTCTGCGGTACCATTAGGCAGTGCTTACGCGTAACGGGTAAGGTAATCGGTGGCCGCGATGACCCACAATTGTTACCTGTAAATGACTTCGGGAAAGGGCCGAGCAGATTCATCCCAGTTTGTTGAAATGGTTTGGTCGAATGCAGTATGGGATTCAGTAGTCCAGCTGGTCTGATCGGGGGCGTCTTACGTTGCGGGCTTCACGGCACATTTTCAAGTAATGGACAACGTCGGCAGACATCCGCGGCCAGTAATGCCTCTCTTGGATCCGATGCAACGTGCGCGCCATCAGTAGGTTCCCTGCTGTCTGCTCAGCGTGGAAAGCCTGTAAACTTTCCTTTCTTAGTTCTTTCAGCACGACAAGGAGATATGTGGTCTCGTTGGGCACGAAGCTCTAGGACGTCGTTGTGCAACGCGAAGGACGACAACTGACGCCTGAACACAGTCGGAGAAGATGCGATCTTGCCTTCTAGGTAATCCGCTAGGTCTCTCAACTCAGGGTCCGAGCGCTGCTGCTGTGCAAAAGTGGTGGCGCTGACCGGTCCTATGAAGTCATCGTCGTCCCTTCGGAGGGGGGGGGTGGGGAGAAGGGTCAAAAGGGGCCTGTGACAAGCAGTCTGCATCCGAATGCTTGCGGTCAGATTTGTAGACCAGCATGATGTCAAATTCTTGTAGCCGTAAGCTCATCTTGCAAAACGACTGGAGGGGTCTTTCAAGTTGGCGAGCCAGCAGAGCGCGTGGTGATCTACCACCTAAAATGGTCGACCGTATAGGTACGGGTGAAACTTTGAAGTGGCCCAGATGATCGCAAGACGCTCCTTCTCGGTCGTCGAGTAATAATTGGCTTCAGATTTTTAAGAGAGACCTGCTAGCGTACGTGATAACTTTCTCCTGTCCGGCACTTTTTAGGACGTGAACGGCGCCGCAGTGCTTGCGTCGGTGTCAGTTTCGGTCTCGGCATTCTCATGAAAGTGTCCCAGGATATGATGGGACGGCAGGCGGCGCATTAATTCGTCGAGCGCTTCTGCTTGCAGGGCATCCCATCTAAAATACACGTTGGTCTTTATGAGCTTCGGCGATGCGCGAAACGTTCCCGACAAATCGTAAATAAGCGCGTAGCCCTAGGAATCTGCGCACAGCTTCTTGTCGGCGAGCGGTGAAAGCTGTGCGACAGCAGCTGTTTTTTCTGGGTCATGGCGAGCACCATCCTTACTATGTGACCTAGAAAGCGCAGTTCCTCGGTGGCGAATTGACATTTCTCTGGTTTCAATTTTAGCCCTGCCAACTTGATTGCATCGAGCACTGTCCGGATAATTTTCAGGTGGTCTTCAAACCTTGAGGAGAAGACAGCGAAATCGTCTAAGCACACCAGACAAATTTGCCGCTTCAAGCCAGCCAACACTGTATCCATTTCTCGCTGGAACGTAGCTGGTGCACAGCAAAGGCTAAAGGGCATCACCTTAAACTTATGAAAGCCGTCTTCTCGCGCTCTCTTTCGTCGACCTCAATTTGCCAGCCGCCGCTCTTTAGGTCCGTCGACGAAAACTACTTAGCTTTGCAAGTGTATCGTCGATACGGGGGAGCGGGCAGACATCCTTCTTCGTTGAAGTTGAAAGTTTACTCTAGAACCAAAAAAACAACATAAAGGAATATACAGCGAGAGGTCCCATGGTACAAGAACGCAGGTGGGACCTCCCATGGAAATATGTTTCGATAGGAAACTTAAAGAATAATATTATTGTAAGGAAAATGTTGTGATGAAGAAACAATTAAAATAAATAACGAAATACATAGTAAAAAGAGCATTGTCGACAGATTTAGATACAAAAATAGAATACAGAAAAAGCTACAAAAACACTTACAAATTCCGCGACACAAAGGATAATAACAGAAATCACAAATTAAGTAGAAAATGTTTTAGTTTGAACTTGAACAAAGAAAGTGTATTAGTTGTCCTAAAATCGAAATTCAAAGAATTCCAAAATGATATGGACGAATATGGAATACATTGTTTCCCGTAGTTAATACTGACCTTAGGTAGTAGAACATTATTACGCAGAGCGAACCGTGGCCACTTGTTTTTGATCCTGTCGGGAAGAAAAATGCTAAACAGGAGCTGATGGCGAAGAATCTTAAAGAATAGAATACCGCTATTATAAAGATAAAGAGCTGATAGGGGTAGAACATTTAAATCTATGAACAAAATGTGCGACGGTGACATTCCAGTGTAGGAGGTTATAATGCGTAGGGCTTGCTTTTGCAGTTTTATTATTGGCCAAAGTTGAACATGATAGAAGTTACCCCAGGATGAAATGCCGTAGTTTAAGTGGCTGCGGACGAATTCGTAGTAAAGTGATAGTAACTTGTGGATTGGGAAATAGAATCGGGCTTTGCGCTTAACCCACATGAAATTTTCTTGCAAGTTTTTGCTATATGACAATAGAATTTTAAGTGAGGGTCAATAACAACATCTGGAAACGAAAATTGGCCTTTCGATGCGATGGCAGTGAACTGAAGTATTGTAGTGGTGAGACGAGCAATGGCTTCTGAAGGGGTGGAAAATTTGAAAGCAAGTCTTAGTAACATTCATAGCCAGGCGGTTAATGTGGCACCAATGATCAAGAGAATTAATGTCATTTTGAAGGTTAGATGTGAGCTGATAAATATCATGATGCGATGTTATCATGCTAGAGTCATCAGCGTATAATATACTATTTCAATGCCTAAAACAGGATGGCAAATCGTTAATATAGAGTAAAAACAATACAGGACCTAGAATAGAACCTTGTGGAACCCTATTGTTAGTGAGAGCTTCGTTAGATGTATGGTTATTAATACAGACTATGTGCTCTCGGTCACAAAAAAATCCCTTCAAGAGCATTAGTGGAGGTCCTGATACACCGTACGACTCGAGTTTCTGAAAGACGATGGAGTGGTCGATGGAATAAAATGCTTTGCTGAAGTCAATGAAATCTCTGTCGTGTTAGCCCAGGCAGGGGGGGGGGGGGGGGGGGGGCGCCGTTGCACCCGCGCCGGAACGCTGCCCGAGAAAGCAGTCTAGGCGCAGTGGTAAGACGCCCGACTACTGTGCCGAAGTTACCGGGTTCGAACCCGACCACGGCGGCTGCGTTTCGATGGAGGAGAAACAAAGTGGCGTCCCTGTGCTGTGCGATGTCAGCGCACGTTAAAGATCCCCAGGTGGTCGAAATTACTCCGTAGCCCTCCACTACAGCTCCCCTTTCTCTCTTTCCACTTTCACTCCCACCTTCCTTCCTTCCCTTACGGCGCGGTTCAGGTGTCCACAGAGCAAGTATGACAGATACTGCGTCTTTCCCTTCCTGTGAACCAACCAACCAACCAACACCGCGCTCCCAAACGAGGAAAATGACCCCCGTTTATTCTCGCACTCCGCTTTTATACACTTGCGCCATGGTAGAAGAACAAATGGTAGCGTAACTCCCATAGAAGCCTGCGTGTCGACTCTGAGCGAGGCTTTAGCTTCCCAGCACCCCCTGCGAACTGTGAGGCACATCAAACACGTGACGTTACTTGTGACGTCACAGAGACGTACTTTTGGCGGGGAATTTGATTGTCTTTTTACTTACGAACGAAAAACAAGGCCAACAACGACGGAGGCAGAACGATGCTCGGATAAGGCAGAAAAATGGACACCGTAACTGTTAAGCCAACTTTACTTGACATGGATTTCTACTGTCAAGTTTTACGTTAACTGAAATGTTTCGGCATCTTTAACCACCTTATCATAGCATCGTTCTGCCTCCGTCGTCGTTAGCCTAGTCTTTTGTCGCGCGTCATGTAAACACATTCTGGGGCTTATTTCTTCGGGCACGTTTGTGAAAAAGAGCCTTCAAGTGAATTCGGCAAGCACATGGTTAGAACCACATGGCTTGAGGCATTTCACTAAGGGCATAAATGAGTGAAGCTGTGCTGCATAGAAAGTCAGGCTTTATTAATTCACGATTACTTACATAGACGCTTCACGACAATGAAATCTTTAAGTGTAGGAGAGCGACCACCGCTCATTCGTCATGGTCTTCATGAAATCCTCGTGATAACAAAATTTCCTGAGCGTAGGTCTCCAAACGAGACGCGGTGAGATTATAAAAGGGTGAAAGATCTTGCTAACAAACAAAGTACATATCAGCGTCAAAGAACAACAAAAACAAACGAACGGAATAACTAACGCTAGCGCTAGAACGCCAACTGGCAAGAGCTTAGGTAAGCAATTCAAATTGGGATTGCTAGTATTTAGAAGTTAATGCGTCTGAGAAGTGAAAATATCTACGATATAGCTTCGCTCCAATAAATCTCGCCCTGTTCACGATTGCCATATTTTACTCGCGCTTTATTTGCCACTGAAAGGAGTCAATGTGAGGTTACAAATTTACAACTTAAGCACTTAACATGTTCATGAGAAAGATCCCATTGACAATATGAACATCACTGTAATAACAGCTAAAGCACGTTCAGCGAACGTTGTTGCGGTAATACGACGCAGTAAGCAAAACACGCAGCAAAGGGAGCGGAACGGAAGGCTCTGAGCAATGCGACACGCGTCTTGGGGGCAATAAAATCTCACCTTCACCACTCAACTAAAACATGCAGCGATACGCTGCTCATGCAGACGTGTATACGTAAAACAAGCCACCACTTTTGCGACGTGCCTGGGAGGCCGAGCTGAGCCGCCGAGCTGTGACGCAGCATTGTCCTATCGTCCGGAAATGCGCACATGCAGCGGCAATCAGTTTCTCATCGAGCACACACAGTCTTCGCCTTGCTGTAAAGCTCTACTACAACCAGCAGAATGAAATACTGACTGTTTGTTACAGATAACCCACTCTGTACGCAGCACGCAACGTTGAACGTTGAACCGGGGCCGACGACGCACTCATTCCGCGGATGAAAAAAGCTTTGGTCTGAGCTTTGGGCAACTACGCAAGTGGCCGAGAGAGGCCGTTAGAAACAAGTTAAAATATTATTAAAAATGTGACACATTTTTTATTACGCAAGAAACAAAAACTGCATTCATTCCTGAGCGCGAATATTATGTTTACTTTCTAGTTCTTTGGAGTTCTGGCAGATCTTATTTTCTGTGCGCTAGTAATTTGCCTCACAGTTCGCAGGAGCCCTCATCATCGAGTTGATGCCGCTGGCAGTAGGCAGCTGCACGCGTTTTCTTCCAAGTTGCGCGACCACTTGTACATTGACCTTGCTTGCGCCACTATCGCAGTCGCAGCTGCCAGCCAAACCAAGCCAAACCAAAACAGATGATAACAGCACATCCCCCTTTTCAAGCACTATTAACTTTACATGCATACATTTCAAAATAACATTGGAACACACCCAAGAAAACACGACAGAACACAGTCACTCCAAGCATCAGTCGTCCACGCCCAGCCTTATGGGTTTGCAAACAACTCTTCCAAATCTGGTCGTAGTTACAATTCTAGCTTGAGAATTGCCACCGTCAGTCTTCGTCTGAGTTAGAGGCACCAAATCTTTCGGAGCTTCGTCAAATTGGTTGTCTACTCCATTTACCAATCCGACCCTGCTGGGCTGTTCCTGAATATCCGGAAATTCGTAGTTCCCGCTATCTACCCGGTCTTTTAGGAGACGGTTAAGCGTTCTCCTGTTTCGACGGACTTCAACCCCGATTTCCGTTTGAACACGGTATGAACGCGGCTGTGGTGCTGCTCCGAGCACTGTACCTTTGGTACGGAGGTCACTCACCCACACCACATCACCTGCTTCCAGCTTTGGGAGATATTTAGACCGGTGACGTCGGTCGAAGTGGCGGCTTTGCTCCTTTTTGACTTTACGATCCTTGGCTGCCGCTTCTTGTAGACAGCATTGTCCCGGATTGCGGTGCGAATGCAGCATTGGGACTCTCGTTCTAAGCCTTCTACCCATCAGTAACTACGCTGGGCTGGCGTTCAAAACACCAGGGCCCGCTTGCACAAAACAATCTTAAGACTGTCTTAGCTAAGTCC
The DNA here is from genome assembly GCF_055883805.1 of Amblyomma maculatum. Taxonomy (NCBI): domain Eukaryota; kingdom Metazoa; phylum Arthropoda; class Arachnida; order Ixodida; family Ixodidae; genus Amblyomma; species Amblyomma maculatum. Next base: position 202,829,666 of record NC_139347.1, on the reverse strand, counting down.
AGACTTAACTGGAGTCTAAAGAATAGGCCACTAGCATGGCCGCTTAAGACTGGAGTCAAGACTGGGCTTCAGTCCTGACTTGAATAAGTCGCTTGTATGATTACGACTCTAGTGCTGTCTTGGTTAAGACACAAGGACGCCAGGTGTCTAAGTAGAGAAATTAGGGGAATACAGGGATGCGCTGGCACTGTCCCTGCTGTAAGATGTACACATTCCGTCAAATTGGCGTTGTGTAAAATCCGTGCCATTGCTTTTTGCGGCTTAAGATTGTGTTACGAGGAAAAATGCCCCATGTGGTTGCTGAGGCAGTTCTGGGAAGCCACTCTGGTGAACCTGAACCCGAAGCGTTCGACGTTCGGAACACGAGCCGTCTTAAATAAGCTTGGTCTTTCTAAAGACACCATTTAAGTCTGGACTTAGCTCGGACTTTATCGTGCAAGCCAGCCCAGGTGTGGCCCTATAAGCCAGCAAGGCTAAGTAAGGGTCGTCCGATTTTAGAATGAGATTCTTAACCGTCTTTACCATACGTTCGACTTCCCCGTTTCCCTGGGGGTGCCTCGGACTCGAGGTGACATGACGGAAGCCATACAGTTTTGCAAATTTCTCGAATTCGGCACTGACAAATTGGGGACCATTGTCGGTCACCACACACTCGGGAATGCCATGTCTCGCAAAAATGCTTTTCATTCGGCTTATCACGGTAGCAGACTTTGTTGACGGAAGAATGGCAATCTCTGGGTATCTCGAAAGATAGTCTACTACGACAAGATATTGCCGTCCCTGAATTTGAAACAGATTGACCCCTACTCTCTCCCAAGGAAAAGAGAGCGTTGGCGATGCAATCATCGGTTCGATCTGTTCTGGCGCATGCATCGCGCAAACGCTGCACTGTTTCACGAATGACGCTATCTCAGTGCTAAGTCCCGGCCACCAGACAGAACCTTTAGCCACACTGCGGCATCGCGAGATGCCTTGGTGACCGTCATGCAGTTTGCTTAGCGCTTCCTTGCGAAGGGTCTGAGGAATGATAAGCCTCATACCTTTCAGCAGAAACCCGTTCACCAACTAATGCATGCACGTTCCTGCCAGTATGGCAGAAGATAACAGGGAACATTTTGTTTCCTGGGCCACCCTTTTTTGCACACTGTGCGCAAGCTTCGACACACTTCGTCTTTTGCTTGACCTTCTTTTACTCTTTTCAAGAAATTGTCGCCTGTTTCTAAACCCAGTAAACAAGCTTTAGAGTAAGCGGTTACCTCTGAGACAGTTAAACAACTTTCCACTTTCGTACGAGCTAACGGCGAACGTGAAAGAGTATCAGCAGTGGTTAGCGATTTGCCTGGTACATATAATACAGAAAAACTGTATCGCATCAGGCGCAGACGAAAACGTTGAATTCTTGGCTGCATAGCATCGATTGCCATGTGACGCAACAGCGACACCAAGGGCTTGTGGTCAGTTTCAAAAACAACTTCCAGACCACGTATATACTGATCAAACCTTCCCGCTGCCCACGTCAACGCCAGCGCCTCCTTTTCGATCTGGGAGTACCGTTGCTCGGTTTTGGTGAGCGAACGAGAAGCGAATGCAACTGGTCTACGTTGCCCGTCTTTTTGCTTTTGAAACAAAACTGCTTCCAGACCGAAAGGCGATGCGTCAGCTGAAAGAGTGGTTTGTAGCGAAGCGTCGTACAAAGCCATGCATTGCGCTGAACAAATGAGCTCTTTGAGTTCTTGGAACGCTTTTTCCTGATTGCTGTCCCAGACCCAGTCCCAATCCTTGTGCAAAAGAACACGCATGGGAGCAGTCACTTGGGCTAAATGTGGCAGGAAGCGGCCCAAATGATTCGCCATGCCCAAAATGCTTCTAAGCTCAGTAACGTTTCTGGGTGCTCTCAAATCCTTTATAGCACTGACTTTCGCTGGATAAGGATGAATACCTTCTTCATTCAGAATGTGACTCAAAAAACGCACTTGCCTAACCCCGAATAAGCATTTCTCTTTGTTTAATGTCACATTTGCCCTTGCTAGGCGTGTGATCACGTTACTTAAACGCTCATCATGTTGAGCTTTGCTTTCACCAAACACTAGGACATCGTCCATGAGATTAACGACCCCCGGCAGGCCACCTAGTATCTCAGACATTCTCTTTTGGAAGTACTAAAGAGCGGAGGTAATTCCAAAGGGTCGTCGCGTGAAACAGTATCTACCGAAAGGTGTTAAGAACGTGGTTAGCTCTTCCGAGTCTTTACTGAGTCGCACCTGGTGGAAGCCTGAGTTAGCATCGAGCTTTGAAAACCATTTCGCTCCCGACAGTGACCCTAGAGCTTGATCCACAGTTGGTAACGTAAATCGCTCTCGAACTACGCATTTGTTCAATTTAGTGAGGTCTACGCAAACTCTCAGGTCTCCTGAGGGCTTCAATACCGGAACAATTCCGGCGCACCATTCGGTGGGCCTATCCACTTTCCTGATTATGCCCAAACTATTCATTTTATCTATTTCGCGCTTCAGGGACTCCCTCAGTGGAATTGGTATCCTGCGTGGAGCGCTTATGGCATGCGGGATAGCGCCAGCTTGTAGCCTGATGATGTACTGCCCTGGCATCGTACCTAGACCGCGGAACATTTCTGGAAAACGCGTCTCGTACTGCAGGTTTCCCGACTCGACCGCGCCTGCAAATTTCACGATACCTAAGACCTCAAGTGCAGGTAATCCTAGAAGGACGTCGCGTAACGAACTGACAACGTAGCATGTTTGATACACTGTTTTCTCTTTCCATGCGATCTCTGCTACGAATTTGCCTAGTACGTTAAGCTTACTGCCTCCTGCACCTTGCAAGATTTCATCGGTTTTTACCAGTCGGGACGGTAATCCCGGAAACGTTGCTGGTAATACTGACACTTCAGCACCTCAGTCAACCTTTGCAAAAATGGGCACAGAATTAATGCGCACCTGAACAAATCGCGCTTTTCTGCATGCATCTATTGATCCCACGAAAGTCTCTCCAGTTTCCTGGTTGACCGCTGAGACGCGTAGCTCTCCAGTTTCCTGGTTGACCGCTGAGACGCGTACCTTTCGTTGAGCGGAAGCCGTTGCTTTCTTCAAGCAGGCCTTTGCGAAATGTCCCTTCTTGCCACAGTGAAGACACTTGGCAGCTCTGTCTCGGCACATTGTCCTGGGATGGGCATCGCCACTGCAGAAAGGACAGCGCACCTCCGGCGTTCGTTGCCCATGCTGCCGCACCTCTGGCGTTCGTTGCCCATGCAGATGTCCCTTGTGCCTCTGTTGAACCACCGCGTCCACATTGGCGTCCTGGTCACGAATTTCCGATGACTTATGGCTGTGTTGTCCTCGTAGCGTACTTTGCTGCTGTTGGACGCTTTCCTTTAAGCGAGCCTTCGACAGCGCCGAAGCCAGCGTGAGGTGAGAATCCATTTGCAAAGCTTCCGAGAGCTTTGCGTCGCGGAGCCCGACAACCAGTCTGTCCCGGATCATCCGTTCTTTTAGTTCACCGTAGTCGCAACGTTCCGCCAAGCCGTGTAGCGCAGTGACGAACTGGTCTACCGACTTTCCTAGCATTTGTACGCGTCTGTGAAAACAGGCGCTTTCGTACACGATGTTCCTCTCTTTTACAAAGTGCCCGTCGAACTTTTTCTTTACGGTTTCATAGTTCTTGGCGTCTTCGTCAGATAGTGAAAACGTCTTGAATATGTCACGAGCTTGCCTCCCCATTGTGTACAACAGCGTTCGTACCTGAGCCTCCCCGGAGCATTCGTTGAGTCCCGTTGCATATCGGAAGTCGTCGAAATGTTCGATCCACGCCGGCCACTCTGACGTGCGGTCAAAGTCCAGCGGTGGCGGTTGCTGCAGTCCATGCAGCCGTATTGAAGGCGTCTTCGACATCGTGGATGGAAGGTGCCTGGCTCAGTGCGAACATTCCTGACCATCTGACATCATGTCGTAGACGGCCACTTCTGACTTCATGTCGTGTTAGCCCAGGCAGGGGGGGGGGGGGGGGGGGGCGCCGTTGCACCCGCGCCGGAACGCTGCCAGAGAAAGCAGTCCAGACACCGCGCTCCCAAGCGACGAAATGAACCCCCGTTTATTCTCGCACTCCGCTTTTATACACTTGCGCCACACTTGCGCCACAGATACACTTGCGCCACTATCGCAGTCGCAGCTGCCAGCCAAGCCAAACCAAACTAAAACAGATGATAACAGCACAATCTCCTGAAAACTTTTCTTTGTCGGTAGCCATCCTGATGTAATCTAACCGCCGTATTCAAGAACTAAACTTAAACTTAACTTACAAGTTAAGTGACTCATCGGCACTTAACGCGTTTCATGAACAACACTTGCACTTAAGCCACACTTAAAACCGCACTTATCGGCCCCAAAAGTTAACTTTCCAAAAGTAGCTCCCTACCTAGCTTAAGTGCAGCTTTTTCGCATTCAAAATGGCCGACTCCTACCGCTGCTTTTCCGATTTCGTCGACTACTGCGCTCGCGCAACTGATATCGCCGAAGACAGAGCGTACAGGTACGCACGCGCACCGCGGCCAGTGCTCAGGGATCGGCAGAACCCAATGGAGTTATACAACGACGCCGAATTCCTTAGCAGGTACCGCTTTTCCAAGGAAGCGGTACTGGAGCTGCTCGGAAGGCTTCCCCTTCGCGCCAACAGCGACGAACGCGGTCTCCCCGTGCCGCCGCTCCTGCAATTACTTCTGGCACTGCGGTTCTACGGAGCTGGAACCTTCCAGGTTGTCACCGGTGACCTTGTGAATGTGTCGCAACCAACAGTGTCCCGCATAATAGCACGGATTTCATATATGATCGCCGGCACTTTGTTCCCGACGCTCGTCAAGCTGCCAAGCGCCACCGAAGCCCCGGCGGTAATGCAGCAGTTTTATGCAGTGGCAAACTTTCCCGGTGTCACCGGGTGCATTGACTGCACCCACATCCCGATAAAAAGTCCGGGAGGAGAAGATGCGGAAGTGTTTCGGAACAGGAAAGGCTACTTTTCCATCAATGTTCAGGTATGTCTCCAGCGAAAATATTCAGCGAATCGAGAAAAAAAAAAAAAAAAAAAAGGACGCAATATTTTTTGATAGCTCTGGAACTTCATGCTTCATTGATTACCAAGATATGAAAAGAGTGCGAAATGTACCGTTGTTTTTCGATACGTTCATGGTAGCTATAAACCAACTTTAAAGAGGCTTGCGAGCCGGTAGGAGAAGCCAGCTTTTCGTTTTGTTGACTGTGCCAAAAGCAACGAATTTTACAGTAATTGCAGAAAAGTAGGGGTGATAGCTGTGAACTATAGTATGCAAGCATAATTCATGATTTTAAGTATAGCTAAATGTTTTCACCATAACTGCCTGGCAATAAATAAAGTAATCATTAATGTTTACTGTTTCAGATACAAAATGTAACTTATTGCCGTATTTTCTTGGTTTCCATATGTTGTGCATGCTTTCAGCAATACAACAGGCTGTTCACAGTTCGTGTCAGTAGACATCGATATAACAAAACAGTACTATACGAATTTCCCGTGTCGTTGCCACATTTTTGTGCAGTGACCTAAAATGTATATAAATACAGGCAGTACTTGGGCTAGTGTGCAAACGTTTGCACTACGCAAGTAGCCTTAATTTTTATTCATCTGACCACTACTGTTCTCGTATAGGCCATAATTACTGGCAGCAATGCGAGTAGAGTACATGTTGCAAGAGCCAGTTTACTTCTTCTTGCAGGCAATAACAGGGCCCAACCTCCAATTTTTGGACCTGGTAGCCAGCTGGCCTGGTTCGGCTCATGACAGCCGTATTTTCGATAACAGTCGAGCAATGGTCCTGTACGAGCAGGGCAATATTCCTGGTGTCCTTCTTGGTGATATGGGCTATGCGTGCAGGCACTACCTGATGACGCCTTTGAGAGATGACGTGCAACAAGGGAGTCCACAGCACAAGTAAGTTGAAGCTGTAGCTTTAACAAAGGCAAGTGCAGTGGCTCAACAAAGAAAAACTTTTATTTTTCTGCAGGTGCAACAAGTCACAAACACGGACACGCTGCACCATTGAGAGAACCTTCGGGGTATGGAAGAGAAGGTTTCCATGCCTCGATATGACGCTGCAGATTAAAACAGCTACAGTGCCTATAGTGATCACAGCATGTGCAGCACTGCACAACCTGGGCAGGCTGCTCAGAGACCCCAACCCCCCAGCAGCGCAGTATGATGCCACTTGTGACAACACTCCGCCTATTCCTAACTCTGGAGGAGCTCAGCCATCCCCCTTGGTGCCACTAGTGCACACAACAAGTGGTTTCAGAACAAGAGAAAGGATCATTGCGCAGTATTTTCACTGAGCGGAATCAATGTGCTAGACCCATATTCTTTATCTTTGATTAAAGGTGGGAAACACAGACAGGAGGAAGACACGACTGAGCAGCTCACAGCTGCTTTATTTGCAGATAGAACGCACCAACATACAGCCATCATATAAGTAAGGAACACAATCTCATCACTGAACTGAAGCTCTTGCTTGAATCTTTTGTGTTCCTTGCATGTGTGATGACCGCATATTTATGCTTTCTTTCTGCCAATCATGAAGTTCCTTATTAGCTGTTTTGCGACAGGATGTGTAAAGAAGAAATTTTATACGTTTGCTCTCCTAATGCATAATAACCTCTGTACCCCAGCATCATTACAATATTCCAATGTCCTGCTTTGAATATTATTCAGTTTTATAATTTGCTTGGTATTTCAATTTTTTTATGGCAATGTTAGAAGTTTTCTGGTGAATTTAGACCACCTGGGGATTTATTAATGCATTTGGTTTGGTTTGCATTGCCCTAAAGCAACTCAGGTTTTGAGGAACACAGATGTCGAGAACTAGTGCAGCTATTTTTTCATTGCTCTCGTCGACTTGTCTCTCAAGCATATTGAAGCCTTCCAACTTTTTGTCAATTGCATCAAGCTTTTGGTTAGTCGCTGCTCTACCTTTCTTTATTTCTCGGATACCCAGAAATTTAAACCACCTATGGTTCTCTAACATTGCACAGTATGCCAACATGAATAAAACACCATAAGCATCATACTTCCTTGTTGTATTTGTGCCTTCATTGGCCGTGAAGCAACTAACTTTCTTGTTCCTAGATATATTTCGCTTTGATGGCGTCTTGTGCACAAATTTATCGTGAACAATTGTAGCCATGTTTGACTGGTTTCACACTGTTCCAGATCGTCTTTGTTGCCTCTGGCGACTTTGTCACAATGTATAATTCCTTGCAACCGCTGGACATCGACGACAGTATTTTCACTTTGTTTTTGGCTAACCAGACGCCTCACACACCTGTAACTTTAGAAATTATAGCTCGACTTGAGATAACCAAGTTGCAAGCAAGAGTTCACATGACACAGTAGCATTATGATTGCAATTGATAAAGATGATGTCACGCATTTTCTGTGTTCAGAGTGGCTTGTTGCTATTAACCGTGTCGAGGTGTGCCGCTTGCCCTCAAAGTAGACTGGAAATGGGCCTACAGCAAGGGCACCAGTGTTTCACAAGCAAACGCTAGACGTCGACAACAGTATTTTCACTTTGTTTTCGGCTAACGAGATGCCTCACACACCTGTAACTTTAGAAATTATAGCTCGACTTGAGATAACCAAGTTGCAAACAAGAGTTCACATGACACAGTAGCATTATGATTGCAATTGATATAGATGACGTCACACATTTTCTGTGTTCAGAGTGGCTTGTTGCTATTAACCGTGTCGAGGTGTGCCGCTTGCCCTCAAAGTAGACTGGAAATGGGCCTACAGCAAGGGCACCAGTGTTTCACAAGCAAACACTAGACGTCGACAACAGTATTTTCACTTTGTTTTCGGCTAACAAGATGCCTCACACACCTGTAACTTTAGAAATTATAGCTCGACTTGAGATAACCAAGTTGCAAACCAGAGTTCACATGACACAGTAGCATTATGATTGCAATTGATATAGATGACGTCACACATTTTCTGTGTTCAGAGTGGCTTGTTGCTATTAACCGTGTCGAGGTGTGCCGCTTGCCCTCAAAGTAGACTGGAAATGGGCCTACAGCAAGGGCACCAGTGTTTCACAAGCAAACACTAGACGTCGACAACAAGTAAGCAGACGCTGCAGTGTTCACAAATACAGCACTCATACAAAAAAAAACTTTATTTTCTGCAGATACAATAAATCACAGACAAGGACTCGCTGCACCATTGAAAGAACGTTCGGGGGGTGGAAGCGACGGTTTCCGTGCCTCGACATGACCCTTCAGATTTTATTGTAAAGAACACAAATATACTCTCCATCTACAACCAAGAGCATGCATGAGTAGTACTAACAGCACCGATACCTAAAAACTTGAATCTGAACTATCAAGATACCGCAGTTCACAGTCACGAACGAGAAAAGACGGGGTGCTAATGCATGTGTCGCGGTTTTTATGAATGCAAAATGGGGGGGGGGCTTCGCTGTTTCTCTGGTTAATCATTGTGGTGCTTGTACAAGATAATATTATCTTTAAAGAGCACACAGCATGGTTTGTTGTTAGAATTAGGAGTTTTACGGTGGCATTCCCAGTAGTGCAAGGCCAAATTCGAGGGAGGGGCCCCATCCAAAGAAGTATTGTACTCACATATGCGGGTATTCACGCACCTTCCCGTATGACCTATACATCTTTTTCCACACGTGAAGGAAAAATTATACATCGCACCCGCACCAGGCTGCAAATATGGTGTAATGTTTTTTTTTTTTTTTTCTGCATCTAATAAGCTAGGCAAACTTTACAACATGGTTGATAGGATATCCAAGGCAGAAAAAGGACAAAGACGAAAAAGAGGAATAACAAAAAAAGCATGCCAGATAAATCAATAATGAAGTTTGTCCCTTGTGCCACAAGTGTGGTGTGAGTACTGCTCATGTTAGTACTGTGATGTTAGTACTGCTCATACGTGTTCTTGGTTGTAGATGGAGTACAATTTGTGCTCTTTCCAATAAAATCTTCAGTTGCTAGTCAGCGCGGGTTCAATATTCTCTCTTGTCTTTATTGTTGCGGTGATATCTTTTTACTAAAAAACTCTTTAGCGGAAAAAAGGGGCTCGTTATGATACAATTAAAATATTCAACAGTCTGCAAGTCCGAAGTCAACAAGGGGATATATTTTTTTATGTTTGTAGTTGATATTTACCTGAATTAGTCATGTGATGATTTTAGGGAGAAAGATTATTAAATGCAAAGTGGAAAGAAAAACAATGCGTCGATTGTAAATGAGCCCACCATTTGCGCATTGTTTTTCCTTATACTTTCAGTGCACGCCAAAGAAGCCCAGGTGGTCAAAATTTTCGGAGTCCTCCACTACGGCATCTCTCGTAGCCTGAGTCGCTTTGGGACGTTAAACCCCACAAACCAACCAACCAATATTCTCAATATCAACTAGAAAAGCATAAAAAAGGTATCCCCTACATTTACCTTGGGCTTGCAGACTGTTGACTGCTTTCATTGAAAACTTTCTGTATACTTACCCCATTTCTGACCTGATCTTTTCAGTTTTCCTTTCCATTAAGCTTTTTGATTTGTAGGTCAAGGAGGAGTTTTTTTTTCCTTTTCAATTCCCTATCCAAGTTTAAATTCTCCATTTCAATGTCATGAGCTTGGGCTCTTTTCGCTAACCGATCTTTGTGCTCAGCTTTCAGAAGCCGAACCCTCAAACAGTGTTCTCGCGTCTTTTCTTTTTTTTCACTTTCAATGGCTGCGAGGCGAGCCATTAGCTCTCGCTCAATCAGTGTTTGCCTTTGTGCATTGGCAGAGCGACTGGTAGCTCCTACCCTCACTTCTGAGGAAGCGGATGCTGATGCTGTCATAGGTGGTGCAGCTAGCGGAGCAGCAGATGTTGCTGGCACGGCCCTTGGGGTAGGTGGGATGGCTGGAAGAATGCTTGATGCAGCCTGGCTCGGTTGCTCGGCAGAAGCAGCAGAGGTACTCGTAGCTGCATCGGCCAGCTCCTCCTCCATTTCTGGCACCTCATCCTGATGGAAATGCCAGGACCAGTGTGGGTCCTCTGCATCATCTTAGGCAGAAGTGCTTGGGATTAGATGTCGCAGTGAGGGTGCATACTTTGGATCAAGACACTTCAATTCTCACAGCAGTTCACTAAACCTTTCAATGGTTCATAATAAATGAGTATGTGAAATGCATTGACAGCCTGAGAGATGTGTTTCATGTTTACAATGATGCAGTGTTCTACAGAAGACATTTTATCATTTACATTGTGCAGTAACTCAAGCAATGTTTCAGTTAGAGCCAATTTATACGACATATCAATGGAAATAAACCAGGCATATTGTCCATACTTTGGAGGGAATCAATTCTAGAATACGGTTCTCATATATATATATATATATATATATATATATGACCGACAATGGCTTGGCAGATACGTTTATGTAGTGCATCTGCAACTTTCCAAAAACCACTACGGTGCAAAGAAAACAACACAATATGTAGAAGGACATCAAATGCTCTGTTTTGCGTTGTTTTTTTGCGCCGTAATGATTTTCAAGTCATGAACCAGCTCGGACCACAGGCCATTATTGTAAAGCATCTGAAACATCTTTTGTTATAAAGGTCACACAGGTATACTATAAGACCACACAGATGCCATAGTAAAAATGCTCATGGGTGTGCAAACTTAAATTTAGAGCAGCTTTACACACTTTGATAAGAAAAGTTTATATGCAAAGAAAAAAATAAAATGTGAAGCTACAGCAGCAGCTCCCCAGCTCTGAGGAGATCTGGGGAGACACGAAAGGCAGGGATATGCTACAATTTTTTTTTCTGGATAGCCTATTCTTACTACATAAAGGAAATGGTTGAAAAAGTTATGCATACCAGTGCATGGCCACCAGCTTCGATATCTCAGTAAAAATATATTATGAATTTTAGTGGTGCATTTATTTTCGGTTCCTGCAGTACGAGTATAAAAAAATGAAAAGGCGTACCACTAGGTCCTGCTAGTGGAGTTTCTTGTGTCTGCGACAGCAAGGCGGCCACAGACGGTGTTACTGCTGTAGATTCAGCCTGCTGGTGGCGCTCCCGGTCGCTGTCGAATGGGTTTGGCACTCGAACTCCCATGTGGGAGGCGACAGCGCCGACCCGCTGAAGTTCGTCTGTCAGCTGGCTCGGTGGTGCTGAACCACCGCCTGGGAAATCGCAGAAACCGCTGTTAGTAGAGTTGGAGCAATTCTACACAGAAAATCATTAAGCGATAAGGTTTAGAAATGAAGCGGTTTTCACAGCGCTTGTACTGTGATGCTGTTACTTTGGGGCACGCTCAAAACATATCAAATCGCAAATTGTTTACTCATGCAAGTTTACTATTCACTTTCTATTCTTTCTCTACAGCAGGCACACGATGCTTGTGTGCGTTTCATAGTAATTCGTGGGGTAAAACACAGCACTCGTTCCAAAAGCGGGTGTGTTGAAGCTTGCTGCAAGCTGCGCCAAAAATTTCAACCCCTATTCAGCTGAGTAAAAGCTAGGATTACAGCTGTTTTCAAACTCTGTGCTACGTTACTGTGCTCACCACTTTAAGCATTACATCGCAGCAAAATAGTTCCTCATGTAGGTTGTGAGGTTCCATGCTGTTGCACAACGCCTTTAATACTCTAGCTTCGAGCTTGTGAGATGAAGCAGGAGACTGCATGGCAGCTTTTCGCTGAATGCTAGGCGGGACGTACACGCAGCAAGCAATTGGAGCAGCGGTACAGCAACAAAGACAAAAAAAGAAAACGAAAAAACGCAGGATAAAAGAAAACAGGACTTACCAGTCCGAAAAATTTCTCTTGTATCGTCCGCTTTTCCTTTCCGCCACTTCTCTTTCAAGTTCTCCCAACACTTTTTCAGTTGGAGCCATGTACGCGGGCGCACGTTATGGTGGGAGTTGAACTCTCGTTCTATCATTTCCCACTCTTTTCGCTTTCTCGCCACGCTCACTGCGTCAGTCTTCTTGTTTTCTACTACTGGCCGGTGCTTTTCAATGATGCTCAGGAGGATGGACCGCTCCTCTTCTGAAAAGTTCGCTTTCCTCTTTTCCATCGCGACCACGCGTGACACAGCACAGAACACGAAGCAAACTACGTTAATGAGAAAACATAAAACACACTACAAACGTCAATACACTACCAATGAATACAAAACTCGAAATATATACAATAAAAACAGAAACAGCTACGATAAAAGGGCAGGGGAGCGAGACGAAAGAAGAACGTTGCGAGCGATGAATGCGGGCGAACAAAAAGTATGGTTGCAATTTCGACGGGAGCTTTGCTAGACGCGCTACTATTGTGACGGCTCCATTTGTGGCCAGACAAGCAACAATAATTCGGTAAATCTAGCCCAATAAACTTTTTTTTTATTGTCAAATTGCAAGTTAAGACATTTGCTACCTATTTTCGATAATGTCCGACCGTTTACGTTTCTTATTAATTTAAAAACTTATTGTGTATGCCATAATATTTGCTTACCCTCGCTCCCATGGCGCTTACGTATTTCTAAAAGGGCTACTTGGATAAGTTGAGTATAAGTGCTGTTTTTGAAACGTTCGTCACAGAAAAGTTACACTTACACTTTCCGCGTTCTTAAGAATGCAGCCTTAAGTGGTAGTGTAAGTTCCGTTCTTGAATACGGCGGTAAGAGAGAAGCTATAGCAGTATCTGTAGATAGTCCGAGAAGAAAACCGTGCTCAGTATCTGTCAATATGTTGTATTTTTCAATATACCCAAAGAGCTTTATTTCATTTCTTTTTTCTAAAATTTTGTCAGAAAAAAAGGAAGAATGGCAATCGGTCGATAATTATTTGTTAGAGTGGGATCGCCTTTTTTGAACACTGGTATTATTTTCGCTATCTTGAGTTGCTGGGGATAACTAATACATATAAAAAGAAGATTGCAGATGTGGCTAAGAACTGTTGCGAGCATTGATCAGATGATGTCACCAGTTTTCAATTAATGTCAACGCCGGGACCGATCATCTTTAAGTTATTAATTACGCATATAATTTCTTCTAGGCAAGCGGGGGTAAGAAAGAAGGAATGGGGGCAGCGGTCAAGAGAAGATGTACACGACAAAGAGCAAGGGTAAGAAGATGAGGTGAAAAAATAATTGCACAATGTGTTCTACCCCCCTCCCAACATCCCATCTCCCCTTCCCCCGGACACCAAGAGTGCCGCCGCGAATTAAGGCCGGCATAACCCGTGTCCGGTATCCCCCCCCAAGAATAACCCAAAGACCCCATCCATCCATCCATCCATGTGTTCTCTGTTACTTCAGAATTGGTTAAAGGAACACCATCGTGGAAAATAAATTTAACTACTCTGGGCGTCTAGCCAATGTTCAAATATTCATCAAGGAGCTGCTAATTTTGTTGTTTAGAATTATTAGATTGCTTGAATAATTGGATTTCATAATAGCTTCATTTAGCTTTTTTAAGAAGAGATGATAGTATACTAGAATACCTGATGTATCGCAATTTAAGACGATGAATAAATAGCTGGCGTTTAGTTTTTTTATTCATGTTTTCTTTTTTCCAGAGTGAGTTTAAAAGAGCAGTAGTTATCAATGGGGAAAGAGGGGTATAAATACTTTCGCGACGATGATCAAAGTGATTACAGTCGATAGCTAGTGAAGAGTCACTTCTTGATTCGAGACACCCGAAATGTACGAAACATCAATGTTAGACACGGTTTCAATATATTTTTCACTATTTAAAACTGATTTCTGTGTAGACGTGTGGTTAATATCATGAGATGATAGTGCGTAAAGAATTACCGAAAGATATCAGTGATATCACATTCTGCCATGCCAACCTGAGGAGCGGTGGGAAAATTGGAGGTAATGTGATCGAGTAATGAATCCGAGCCGTGGTCAGTACAATGTGTAGGGGTGTTAATCAAATTTGTGTAACCATAGCTGTAGAAATAGGTCGTGTAATCGATACTGATAGGATTAGTCAAGTCAAGAAAATTAATGTAAAGTCACCCATAATGAAGACGTTATTATTTTATTATGGAGTGTTCAAAATCTCGGCAGAATTCAGACGCATTATTAGCAGGGGATCTGTAAATAGCTCCGCATATAATATTCTTTGTGTGACCAGTATATTGACAATCAAGTTCGATCCAAACCAATTCGCATTTTGGAACATTGAAGCACAAATAAAGGCGTCTTTTGTAGGCGATGTGATCTGAAACGTAGATAGCAGAGCCGCCATAGGCATTATCAACATGGCTTGTATATTCACTAGAATAACCAGGAAAAGCACACAAGTCTTTATCAAGGGAAGATAGCCAAGTTTTAGAAAAGAAAACGATGGAACATTTATGTTGGTGGGAAGTAAGTAAAACGGTTATGCTATCGTAATATTTCTGTAAACTACCGGCATTGATGTGGATGGCAGATAAACCGTTTGATTCAGACAGGATCAAGGAAGTGTCTTTCGGTGAAAATGAAGCCATGATGATTTGAAACGTGTAGAACGTCAGCAGCGGTTAGTATGTTATTCACGGAAAATGTTCATGTCGTTTACATTACGTATGCGATAGATCGTGCTGTTCTGCTCTTTCCTAGCCAGAATAACGCCGTTTGACGTCCACAAGAAGGACCACTTTTTTCTTTCTTGTGCTTATGCGCCTTTGAAAAAAGGTCTGTGTCGTCGGGGGAAAGATGCTCATTGACATAAATGACAGCATCGTGCTGTTCAGGGAAACCCATGCATGTCGTAGAAGGGTGATGTTTCCTAGCCTTAGCATCAAATTCTGCCTTTTTGTTTCACGAGAGCAAACAAACAATTATGTTTTTTCATTCTTGTTGCGAGTTGGAACTCTGGGCACGGTTTCTAGATCCTCTAAGTTTACGGGGCAGTCAATCGCACTGCTGAGAACCTTAACAATATTGGTGCAATTCTCGCCCTGTGTCACCGGGACAGCTCTGATTTCAAGTTTGTTCAGGCGCGAATATTGGTCCAGGTGGGCAACCCAGCGCACGAGGACCTAATTGCTCTCCAGGAGTCTCTTGTTCTCGGCCACAAGACCGGTGTTCCTATCATTTATGGCTTCGAACTCATCGCTCATGAATTCAAGAAATGTTTTCAACTCAATGACCTCATTTTGAAGTTCCTTGATGGCATCACGGTCACGGAAGATTTAACAGTAGCCAGAGCATCAGTGAGCGTTTGAAATTTTGTTCCAAATGACAATTCAGGTTCCTCTAGCTCATTAGCTACAACAGCAACAGTTTGAGCCATAACACAGCGAGCGATCTGAGACTTGCAGCCCAAAATTGGTATGTACTGAAAAAATAGGCACAAAGATGGTACTTTTACCTGGGCAAAAGATGGGTTGCTGGTTATCTCAGGGCGCTAGCTGGACAACAGTCACAGATCGCTCCCCAGCAAATGATTTGAAGCGCCGATGGGAGCCAGCTTATGTATACCGGCCAGGCAGACCTTGCAGTGGCGCTCATCCACAGCGGCGACACTTGCGTGTGCTGACGCTGGCAGTCCGAATGCGCGTGCCACAGTGTTGCGTGTTCCCGCAACCATAAACTCAGCTGACGATGCGCAAAAGGCGTAGCGTGCAGCAGGACTAACTGGGCAAAAGGTGGATTGCTAGTTAGCTCAGGAAGCTAGCTGGATCTCAGTCACAGATCGCTCCCCAGACGCTATTCAAGCGGCGGTTTACAACGCAGTAGTAAAATTTGTCGGGCTAGTTGGTTCTATATAGTTCAATGCAATAAAAAGCTGCGCTAATAAGACACGGACGAAGGATAGGCGTGCGTCCTGCCTATCCTTCGTCCGTGTCTTATTACCGCAGTTTTTTATTGCATACAACGCAGAAAAGAAGTGTTTCATCTTTCTTCTTCACTAGAACGACTGGCGTCGCCCAGGGACTCTTCGATGGCTATATGACGTCATGGCGAAGCATAACCTTAGCTTGATCGCGGATGGCCTGTCGTTCCCGCGGGGACACACGATAGGGAGTTTGGCGCAGAGGCTGGGTGTGCTCGTCGGTGCCAATGCGGTGCTTGGTCAGTCGAGTCTGACGCACCTTCGATCCTGACGAAAAGCATTGGCTGTAGCATTGAAGAAAGATGCGTATCTGGTCTTGCTTGGCTCGAGATAGGGCTGGATCGACGTCAGAAGTGAGCAGATTTCCTCTACTGGTGCATCGCCTGTAGGCTGGTCGGATAAGGCGAAGACATCTCGGGTGTCTGCTAGCGCGTCGAGGAAAGCGATCATCATGCCTTTGTTAAGATGCCGGTTTTCTTAGGTGAAGTTCGTCAGCGGCACCTGAGCTTGTCGTCCATGGAATTTGGCGATGCCTCTTGCGATTCTGAGACCTGGTTCCAAGAGTAGCTGGAGGGGGGGGGGGGGTCCTTCGGCAGATTTGATGTCCGCGCTACCCACGCAAACTACCATACTTGATCAGAGCGGTGCGGCCATTCTTCATTGAAGACGCTTAGAGCAACAGGTTGCTTTGAAGTCATCGTATCAGGTTTGCCTTCGTCCGTCGAAAGCTTAATGAGCATTGAGTGAAGGTCGATGACTGCCCGATGTTCGGTGAGAAAATCTATGCCCAGGATAACGTCTCGCGAGCACTTCTGTAGAGCCACAAAACTCGTAGGATAAGTGCGTCCATTCACTCTCACTCTTTCGGTGCATCAGCCGGATGGCGTAATAATATTACCATCAGCGGTGGGGATTACCGGACCATCCTAAGTGGCTTCACGTTCTTAAGCTGGGTGGCAAACGCTCCACTGACGACAGAATAGTCGGCTCCGGTGTCCACTAGGGTGGTACCCGTGAGACCATCGACAGCAACTTTGAGACCACTTGTTCGTGCCTTGGTATTGCATGTTGGCTTCCGTGTTCAATCTCTATTTCGTCGCGTGCTGAGGCCGCATTTGGGGCTCAACGTTGTCACTTCGCTAGGCGGCGGCGTCAACTTGGAATCTGGGCGCGTGAATGTCGAGGGCGTCTTCATAAGGAGCGTTGGCGTAATAGCATCGTCGTCGTTACTCGTCGTCGGCGGTGGAGAATCTTGGTTAGTTTGCCGTGTAGCAACCTCATCTCCAAGGGTTGCTGAATTTAGTACCCCTTCGGGGACTAGGAGACTTCCTCGTACGTAACCGCGGCCCAGCGACGCAAATCGGGCACTGTACGGCAATGGATAGTGGTACCGACGGCTTGGTGACTCTGGCCTATGCAAGTAATGTTCGATTTCTTCCGGTCGTTCGCCAGGACGGGGCCGCGGGCCGTCCATGGCGAAGCCGTGCAGCCCGATGCGTCTGTGCGGGCAGTGGCGTAAAATGTGGCCGGCCTCACAGCAGTGGAAGCATAAAGACCTGTTCGCAATCCTCCAGGCGTCGCACTTCCTGGGGCTTGGAGGTCGTTGGCATGGTTGGCCGGTGGGGGCCAAGGGGCTGCTTTCAGGTATAGGAAGGTAGTGGGCGAGGGCTTGGAAAGTCACGTCGGGTTGCAGGACAACGTAATGCAGCAGCGTAGTGCATTGCTATTGCTTCTTTTAGAGCTGTCGGAACCGTCGCGTGACAAAGAAAATGATAAAGCAGCATCTCGCAACAATGAGCATCAACAAAAACAAAATACAGAATTAATCCTCGCGCTAGAATCACATTGATATGACCGCATGCCGGCGGCTGTCAAAAAAGAACAAATAAAGGCGAATAATTCGTAGCATTAACTCATTCTTTATGACACATCAGCATGGTTTTCGCTAACCTTTTTTATGTGAGACACAGCACATATCCTTCAGTGATGACCTTCTTGCAGCCATTAACTCTGGATCCTACATCGACTGTATAATCCTCGATTTTCCCAACGCATTTTATTTTGTTAACTATCAACTACTTTGTTTGAAGCTTAGCAGAATAAACATAGATGCCAGCATTTTAGCATGGGTTGAAAACCTTCTCATCAACAGAACACAGTTTGAATAAGCCAATAACTCTAATTCTTCTCCTTCTACAGCTGACTCCGGTGTACACCAGGGCTCTGTGCTCAGGCCGTTACTTTTGCTTATCTACATTAATGACTTGCCTGACCACATCAATTCTATTAGGTTGTTCGTCAATGACTACATAGTTTACAAAAAAATGCCTTCTTCCTTTGACTCTACTCAACTTCAGTCTGACTATGCCCCAAATTAACAGTATGGCTTAGAATAGTCCTTCGCTCGGCTAGTTTGTGAATTATTCAGATAGTACTAGCGCTGACAGACATGGACAGAGTTCGTCTTCCTCCCTCCTTCCATGTCTGTCTGCGCTAATACTATCTCAATTAACAATATATCCGAATGGTGTGACAATTGGAAAAACCGCCTTAGCCCTTATAAATGCAAAGCAATGTGAATTTCTCAGAACATACTTCTTGTTTCCCTTGACGTTTTTAACTACATGATCGAAGGTATTTCCTTAGAACACGTAACATCTTATAAATACCAAGGTATTTACCTATCCAATGATATGTCCTTGGAATCATAAATAAACTCAATTTGCAGTAGTGCTAATCACATGCTTCGATATTTAAGCCATAAGTTCACTATGGCACACTCCTCCTTAAAACTACTACTCTATAAAATACTCATACGTATAAAATTGGAATATACATGCTCGGTGTGGGATTTTGGTCTTGAGTATCTCACACAAAATCGCAGTGC
Organism: Amblyomma maculatum; assembly: GCF_055883805.1. NCBI lineage: Eukaryota > Metazoa > Arthropoda > Arachnida > Ixodida > Ixodidae > Amblyomma > Amblyomma maculatum. Next base: position 202,810,899 of record NC_139347.1, on the reverse strand, counting down.
ACTAATCATACTTGATAAATACTCGCGGTTATTCAGTGTGTGAAATATGAAAGCTGTCATGCATCTTCCATTCCATTCATTACGAACAAAAGTGTCTCGCTTATCTCTGTTTGACAGAATTTATCATTACAACCATCATCTTAAAGATGCGCTTCTCTCTGAACCTACGTACATTTCATCCCGTACAAGACGACCATTATAATGTAGACATCCCTATTTGTCGCACTAACACATTTCCACTAATTTATTCCGAAATCTCAGCAACGAATGCAACCACCCGCCCACCTCAGTTGCTGCTCTTACTGGCCGTGCTGTGCTCAGATCTGCTGGTGAAGAATATTATTCCCTGTATTATATCTACACATATATATATATATATTTATATATATATATATATATATATATATATATATATATATATATCTTGTGGAAGAAGGCTAGGTCAAGACGGCGAGGTCGTGGCGGCAAGCACAGCGAAGCCTTGTCCAGCGTTTTAATCCGGTCACCAACCCAGGCACGCGCCAGAGCCGGCGCCGCGGGACGATGATGATGGTATGTACAAATGAAAGAAGATGATGATGGCATGTACAAATGAAAGAAGGTCCACAGAAGGCTCACACAATCTGCCCGGGGGGTCGGAAGCGGCCAGCCTGGCCGCTCTTAACTAACCGATGCACCGCGGCGCACAAACGGTTTCAAGCGAGAGACATGGACAATTTCAGTTCCACGGTGGCGTCGATCGGCTGGGGGATCAACAGGCGCGACTTTGTAGTTAACTGGAGAAGTTTGGCTGATGATCTTGTAGGGACCAAGGTAGCGGTGGTGGAATTTGTCACTAAGGCCAGGGGTGCGCAGTGGAGTATAAAGCAGTACTTCGTCACCGGGACGATAAGAGACCACGCGATGCGTAGAATCGTAGCGGCTCTTGCGGTCTTCCTGGCACGCTGCTGTGTTGAGGCGGGCAAGATGACGGCATCTGGCCACACGAGATAAGAACTGGGTAGGTACCGATGTGGAGTAGTCGGGCGTAGAGAAGAAGGAAGCGTCGAGAATTGTAGTGGGAGGACGGCCATAAACGAGGAAAAATGGAGAATAACCGGTAGTCCGTTGTACTGCTGTGTTATAGGCGAAAGTGACGAATGGTAGAATAGTGTCCCAATTTCGATGATCCGGTGTGATATACATGGAGATCATATCCGATAAGGTGCGGTGAAATCGCTCAGTCAGCCCGTTAGTCTGGGGATGGTAGCTCGAGGTTGTCTTGTGAAGGGTGGATGACGCGTAAAGAACTTCGGCAACGACTGTCGATAAGAAGGCCGTCCCGCGGTCACTTAGGAGCACCCGAGGAGCGCCATGACGCAATACAATTGATTGCAAAAAGAAATTTGCTACTTCTTGAGCGGAACCGGTCGGTACAGGTGCTGTCTCAGCATAGCGTGTAAGGTGGTCGACAGCTGTTATAATCCAATGGTTACCCCCCTCGGAGAGAGGTAGGGGACCATATAAATCGATGCCGACTACGTCGAATGGCGTGGTGGGACAGGGAACGGGTTGTAGAAGGCCAGCGGGTGAAGAAGTCGGTCGTTTGCGACGTTGGCATAGAGGGCAGGATGCGACGTATTTGGCAACGCTGGAAGATAGGCCAGGCCAAAAGAATCGTTTTTTCACGCGGTCGTAGGTTTTGTCAATACCAAGGTGACCTGCAGTAGCGTCATCGTGGAGAGCCGCCAGTATTCGTTGACGAAGCACATGCGGCACGACTGGTATCCAGCGAGTTCCATCAGTGCAATACACGAAGCGGAGTAGGATGCCATCTTCGAGCTTGAAATTGCGAAGTTGTCGGCGAAGCCGAGCATTGGGTGGGTCCGAAGCGCCAATAAGGCGATCGATGATGGGACGGCAGTAGGCATCGGCTAATTGCTGTGAGCGGAGAGTGTGTTTGTTCTCTGCGTCGTCAAATGAAACTGTTGTGATATACGTCGGGGAAAGAGATGGTCGGCTGTGGTCATAGGTGGAAATGCATTGGGAAGAAAAACAGCAAGCCGATTCCGAAAGTGGACAGCGAGAAAGAGCGTCGGCGTCTTGGTGTTGGCGACCCGATTTATAAATGACGTCAAAATCGTATTCTTGCAGGCGTAGAATCCAACGGCCAAGTCGGCCTGTCAAATTTTTGAGCGAAGACAACCAGCAAAGAGCATGGTGATCGGTCACAACTGTGAAGTGCCGACCGTATAGGTAAGGGCGAAACTTTTGGACAGCCCAGACGACGGCAAGGCGCTCCTGTTCTGTAATAGTGTAGTTTTTCTCAGCTGGAGTCATAGTCCGACTGGCGAAGGCAATCACTTTCTCACGCGAAGTTGCATCGCGCTGCAGAAGTACAGCGCCAAGACCGATACCACTGGCATCAGTGTGCAGGATGGTTGGAGCGCTGTCACTGAAGTGGCCAAGAACAGGGTCTGATGTGAGGGCGTGCTTCAGGTTATTAAAAGCAGCTTCGCACTGTTCAGTCCACACGAAAGGGCTGCGTGCTTTAAGTAGTTGATGGAGGGGAGCAGCAATACTTGCAAAATGCTTTATAAAACGCCGGAAATAAGACGCCAGGCCGAGAAAACTGCGCAATTCTGTAGTCCGTTGTGGACGAGCAAATTTCAAGACCGCGATAATTTTTTCAGGGTCTGGACGAATGCCGTCATGGCTGACTAGATGTCCCAATATTTTAATTTCCTTCTGTGCAAAGTGGCACTTCTTGGTGTTGAGCTGAAGGCCCGCTGAAGCGAGACACGTGAGGACCTCATTCAGGCGCGTGAGATGGTCGTTAAAAGTTGACGAAAAGATGACAATGTCATCCAAGTAGCATAAACAGGTTCTCCATTTTAGGCCACGAAGCACAGTATCGATCATCCTTTCAAATGTCGCTGGTGCGTTACAAAGTCCGAAAGGCATAACATTAAATTCGTAAAGGCCATCGGGAGTTGCGAAAGCGGTTTTTTCTTTATCGTCCTCGTGCATAGGTATTTGCCAATAACCCGAGCGGAGGTCCAAAGTCGAGAAATATTGGGCGCCTTGGAGAGAGTCAAGGCCGTCATCAATTCTTGGCATTGGGTATACATCTTTGCGGGTAATTTTGTTGAGTGCGCGGTAATCAACACAAAAGCGTACCGAGCCGTCCTTTTTTTTAACTAACACTACTGGGGAGGACCATGGACTTGTCGAGGGACGAATAATATTGCGATGGAGCATGTCATTTACATTTTCTTCAATTACCTTTCGTTCAGAGAGGGAAACCCGATAAGGCCGTCGGCGAACGATAGAGTTACCTTCAGTAATGATGCGATGGTGCGCAACACTAGTCCGTCCCAGTGGTGGGGAAGTGGCATCAAAAATGGCTTGGTGTTGTCGAAGCAATGTCAGCAGTTCTTGGCGTTGGTTCGGCGTGAGGTTAGGATTAATAGTCTTTGTGAGAACAGAAAGAGAGACGTCTGTCGAAACACGGTGCTGAGGCTGAGGGGCGGTGAGCACCATCAAGGACAAAGGTTGAACATCCACCTTGCAGGGGAGAGAAGTTCCTTTTCGGAGCACGAGGGATTCACGTGAAGTGTTAGTGGCCGCTACTATCGCTGAGCCGTTGCAGAACCTCACAAGACTAGACGGGAAGGCGATACCGCGTTCAAGATGACGATAAGATGGTGCGATGAGTACGTCCCCGTCAGCGATGTGGTCAGAAACAACGGTAAGCAGTTTTTCGCACTGAGGAGGCAGAACAGTATCAGCGGCGGCAACGAGGGGATGATGTCGTTCAGAAACTTCAGATGAAAAATCGCTTTCTGTCATATGGAAAAAACAGGTCGCCACAAGAAATTAATGCCGAAGCGGTTGACAAAAAATCCCATCCAAAAATTATCAGATGCGCACATGGAGAGAGCACAGCAAACTGCACATGATGGCGGACGCCGTCAATAACAACTCGTACGGTGCACTTTGCTAAAGGGCGCAAAGGGACGTCATTGGCTCCACGGAGTTCAGGCCCATCATATGGTGTCGTAACTTTTCGCAAACGGTAGCACAAATCAGCGTGAATGACAGAAATTGCAGCCCCTGTATCAATTAATGCTTCTACCGGTAATCCTTCAGCTAAAACAGAAATCACATTATACGGGCGATCTGGAGGACTTTTGGTAAGTTCGCAGACTGCAGTTTGACCTCCGGAAACTGCAACGCTTAGTTTTCCGGATGGCGGACAGGGAGAGTTGTTGCGGGTCGGAGAGGGGAAACTGAGCGGCGGTATGGGGATAGGGACCGACGTCGGGACGCATGGGTTCCACGAGGCTCAGACGAGGATTCTGGAGGTGGAGATGATCTTCGAGGTGGGCTGGACATAGGAGGTCGTCGCTGATAATATGAGGGTACGTCACTTTCGAATGCGTTATAACCACGCCGCTCGTTCTGAATACGGCGACGGCAGAAGCGGGATATATGTCCTCGTATTCCACAGTAGTAGCACACTGGGCGAGAGGGGCGCCAGGGTGCGTAATAGTGTGGCGTAGGCTGAGCCGTCGTCACGGCGTTGATGTGGTTGTAGGGCGATGCCAGTTGGGGCGGCGGAACAAAAGGAGGGGGTGATGCTGCGACGTGCGCGTAAGTCGATGCTTGGCGGGGTGCAGGAGGGTCGGACGGCATAGGTCGCGTGATTGTTGCCAGCTCATCTTTAATGATGTTGCGTAGACCGGCGTCATTAGAAGGTACGGAAGAATGATCGCACCCGTGTCGACAGACAGGCTTGAGGGCTTGGAGCTCCTCCCGGATGATGGCTCGAATCAGTGCCCGTAGATCCAGGTCAGCATAGGTCGGGCCTGTAGCAATGCTGGGCTGCAATCGGGAGGACTGCAGTTGGTCGATGCGTTGGCAGGTCGCAATAATGGCGTCAACAGTAGAAGGATTCTGGGCAATCAGGGTATTATAAGCCACAGAATTAATTCCTTTTAAGATGTGGTGTACGCGTTCAGGTTCCGGCATGGTGGTACTAACACGCCGGCAGAGTGCAAGTATGGCCTCTACGTAAGACGCGTACGACTTATCGGGACCTTGGAGGCGAGAGGCGAGCTTGTTCTTCGCGACCTCAGTGCGAACTGCTGGGTCGGCGAAATATTGGCGGAACTGCTGCTTGAATGTTGTCCAGTTAGTGGTGTGGGGTTCGCGGTTAATAAACCAGGTTCTGGCGACCTCAATGAGGTAGAAAGAAACGTTCAGAAGTTTTAGAGCGTCGTCCCACCGGTTGTAGTTACTGCAGCGTTCATAGGTGTCCAGCCAGTCATCGACGTCTTCGTCGCGACGACCAGCGAACAGCGGCGGGTCGCGTTGTCGTGCGGGCATAGTCGGAAGGGGTGGTGCAGCCGAGGTAGAGGGTCCTGCCGATTCTTGGGTGCTCTCGGTAGACATAACGATGGTGGCAGGCGGTAAACAGCGACCGGAACGTAGCTCCAGCGAGAGGCAGGGCACAAAACAGCAAGGGGATCAATTCTCACCTCCACCACTTGTGGAAGAAGGCTAGGTCAAGACGGCGAGGTCGTGGCGGCAAGCACAGCGAAGCCTTGTCCAGCGTTTTAATCCGGTCACCAACCCAGGCACGCGCCAGAGCCGGCGCCGCGGGACGATGATGATGGTATGTACAAATGAAAGAAGATGATGATGGCATGTACAAATGAAAGAAGGTCCACAGAAGGCTCACAATATATATATATATATATATATATATATATATATATATATATATATATATATATATATATATATATATATATATATATATATATTTTCCCTTCCACAGAAAAGGGCAGCCGAGGCAAAAGGTTGAAAAACCTGACGAGGCCCGGCACCCAAGCAAAGTTTGACCGACCAGGGAAATAATACATTATCAATCTAGGCATATACAACCTAACACAGGTAATAAACGCATATACCACAAAAAGGTTATTACACACGTGAAACCACTGCAGCAAAAGAAAGTACACAACAAAAACAAAATAAACCTTGAGTTAATCTTTGTTGGTCTTCTTCTTTGTTGCTCCCGTTTTGCAACGTCAGGTCCTCGCGGTGGAGGAGCGGTCCGTTTGGCGTTCGACACGTTGCAGAGGAGATGAGACAGATGGGCAGACTTCTGGGCACGAATGAGTACTGAAGAATTTATTTACACTATTTACAGTATTCACACTTCGACCGGTGTGGTCGCTACCATCAGAGGCAAACTAGAACGCCAGGCCACGGTGCGCCCGCAACAACACCCTGTCCTGCCCGGCCGACGACATACTTGCGTCGCGCTACAAGTAGCGGTTCCTCGGAGCACGGTCAGCGCATGGCATAACCCGGTCCGCACCTTTCGTTCCTGCTCTCCAACGAGAGCCCCAGGCCAAAGTTTCTGCTCTAAATATGAGTTCCAACTCTCCACTCACGAGCACAGCATGCATTTCACTCTCCCAAGAGCAAAAAAAATAAAAATAAACAAACAAACACGCTCAAACGCAGCGGCCACCAACGGTGCTGACTAAAAGCTGTAAGAGCCATCGGCGGAAGGCGACGGAAGAAAAAAAAAGTAACGGGGCAATTAAGCGTCCCCTTTGGGCGCGCCGACTCCTACGCCTTTAGGCCCGTAGCATTCCCCATGCTACATTCTCCGACCGACCCAGGCGGCTTCTCCAGAAAGACCAAAACCGCAGCGTGCGGACAATGCACGGGGAGTGCGACACGCAGACCACGTCGCCGCGCGCGTCTCCTTCCAACGTCTTTCCTGACGTCTTGGTTTTACTTCCGTGCCCGGCGGCCTTCTGCAAGCGGCATTTGCCCCAAAGTTTTGCGACGGCCGAACATTTGAGGTGGGGGCGACTCGAGGAGCCATTAAAAAAAAACAAGGTCTAAAGACGCCGACCAAAACACCCTTCTGGTCTGCAGATGTACCTGGCCCACCCAGCCTGACGGTCTGCAAACGTTTAGAGAAAAAAAAAAACAAAATCAAAAGACGCCGACCTAAACACTTTCCGGTGTGCAGGTGTACATGGCCTACCCAGTCCAACGGCCTGTAAACCTGACTCCTCCCAAACCAGATTGTTGTGCGTACACTTGTTGTAAGCACAACAAATACTCTAGGCGTCGATCTGCTGGCGCCCCAGCGCTCAGCAGTTATAGAGTCAACCACACAACAATAAAAAAATTAATACCCACAAAGCGGCAAGCATGCCTACATCGACAGCTTCTCGGCATGCATCACAACCATACATACGACGCAGTGGGCACTTCAACAATGCGATACAAGGAAAGAAAATCACCAAGTGGTACGCAATGACACACAAGAGTTCGGACAACAGCTCATGTCACACACCACAAGTAAAACCACACAGGGCGGTTCATGAATCCTTCGCGTTGCGCTAAAACTGTTCGTCACGCACAGCGACTGAACCAGTTCAAAAACTTCACACTACAATGTTCGAAGTCACATGGACATGCAACCACAGTGAATCCGCACAATCAATACAATCCATGCTGAGCATCTCTCAACTCCTGCCACTTCAGCTGCAGTTTTCCCTTCACTCTCACCTGCTGCCACCCGTGTCTTAGGTGCACGGTACATGATACATAGCTTGATTGCCACACGAGCGCAATGATCGTCATAGCAACAGGACAACAAATGAGATCGAGTGGACTAGACCAGCTGGGCCAAAGATTAGGTAATGCCCACCTGGGTCGAACACCAGCCCTCCCCGGTTAACGTACTACATACTTGCGCGGTAGAAACTGTCCACCCGTAGCCGGCATTCCTCTCGTGGCGCAAACTGTCTACTGTGAGGTCTCCGCGTGCTGTCCGCGCGCAGACTGCACGTAGTTACCACGGGCCCAACACGCATGTAGTCACAGTGCTCCTTCGTGTGTCTAGCAGCTACGATGCAAAGCTCATCTGCGACCGACTCTGGCTCCTCGGCCTGACGGTCATGCACAAGCGTACTCAAATCACATCGCAAGTGGCGAGCCATCTCCGCCCGTGACGGTGTTTCTCTGCTACGCTCATAGTGAGACAGGCGGCCTGAGTGGTCAACAGTGCCGCTCCATCCGTGCGGCTGCAACTCAGCCACAATGCCACCTAAATTCAGAACGGTTAACTCCTTATCGGCGCTCATTGGCCACTGAGATTCTGTCAACAAAACATCGCACATCATACCTGGCCCTGACGAACTACGTGTGTCAAGCTTCTGCAAAGCTGGGCATACGCCCTCAGTGTCTCTGGAACGATTAGGTGCGCCAAGAGTCTCACCGTCGGTGTGCACGTTCGCGGAGCCTATCTGCACATCGGCAGTTACAAACAACTGTTCCCTCTCAGCCTCATAGGCTGGTACAACAACACCTGGTGTCGCGGCACCAGCTGACTCTGACCCGGTTGCCTCGCTAGCTCCGCTCCTAGGCAGCTGCGATTCTGTCACTGACAGGACATCGCCCTTCGCGCCTGCATCTGGTAACTCACTCGCGTCATGTACCTGCGTTTCTGTGCACACGTCCTCAGTGTTCACTGTGTCAATGACGCGACTGGTTTTATCAGCGACCTCACCATCGACGTACGCCCTCACGAAGCTGATCTGCATATCGGCAGCCACAGAATGTTGATCACCCTCAGCCTCGGCTGCTAGCATAGCAACGTCGGGGGCCGCGCAACGAGTGGTCTCCCCGCTGATGCATTCAAGAATCCGGCATTCACTTTGTATGCTGTCTTGCTCAGCTGGCCCTATGTCCTGGCCAATATGATGCGCCTGACTGACAATTCCTGCTCCTGCCGGAATAAGTGCGCTACTATGAGCTCTCACCGACGACAAAGTCGCCGCTTTCTGTGGGCGCTGTTTGTTGCGTAGCTCTTCCAACTGACGCTCGATGGCTCGCATACGATCTTGTCTTTCAGGCTCGGTGTTGAACTCATACGGCGCGTAGCCAGTGCTCCCAGAATCCTGCTCCGGTGGCAAACCCGTCGCCTGCCGCGCGGCTCGCCGTTCCTTTTGTTCCTTCATAAGAGCTGCCAACTGACGCCTCAGAGACTTTAAGCGCTCTTTACCTCGCTGCCTTTCTCTCTTCCGATCCCGTTCGCATTCCGGACAATACCCACAAGCTTCGTCGTAACCCTTCATCAACCATATACACCGATCTAGCATTTTCTGACTTTGCGGCTCGAGCGGAAGACCAGGATTAACGTCGGGCAGCTTCGACAACTTGAATCCACGCTTCGGGGTCAGCAAAAAAACCACGGAACTCCGGAACCTATAACGGCGGTTACTGGGCACCCAGAGGACAGCGAAGCGCGGCCAAGCGCTGCATGAAAGACGCGGATGGACAGATTGAACATTGATATCTTGGGTATCAGCGAGCTCAAGTGGACCGGAATGGGAGAATTTAACTTCGGCGACCATTATGTCTTTTATTGTGGGCACGAATCCAAGAGAAGGAATGGGGTCGTTCTCATAGTAAACTGAACAATGGGCAAAGCAGTGCTAGGGTACAACCCCAAAAACGACCGAATGATTTCACTTCAGATCCAAGGTCACCCTTTCAACATAACAGTTATCCAAGTCTATGCACCGACCACTACTGCTGAAGAAGCTGATGTTGAGAGATTTTATGCGGACCTACAATGCCTTTTAGACCGCCCCCCATCATCAGACGTCGTTTTTCTCATAGGAGACTGGAATGCTAAGTTCGGGGGTGAAGAAATATCCGGAATTAAAGGCAAGTTCGGTCTTGGTGAGCCAAATGAAGCTGGGCAGAGGCTATTACAGGTTTGTCAAGAAAACAACCTGGCCATAGCGAATACTCATTTTCAACAGCACAAGAGGCGCCTGTACACAAGGACTTCACCGGACACCCTGTACAGGATTCAGATCGATTATGTTCTTTGCCGGCAGAGATGGAGAAGCGCTATACATGCAGTAAAAACAAGGCCTGGGGCCGATTGTGGCACCGATCATCAGCTTCGTGTTACCAAAATTAAGCTTCGATTGAGGAAAATGCAGAAAACTAGAAGGCCTTTCAGGTATGATCTGGATCATATTCCATCAGAATATGCTGTGAAAGGGATGAATCGATTTCAAGAATTAGATCTAGAAGACAGCCCGAAGAGATGTGGGCAGATGTTCGTGATATAATACAAGAAGTTGCTACTAAGGTAGTTCCCAAGCAAAAAAAATGCAAGAAAGCAAACTGGTTATCTGAAGAGGCTTTGCAAACAGCTGAGAGGAGGATGGCAAAAGTTATGGGGGTAAGAGAAAGATACAAGGTTCTCAATGCGGATTTTCAGAAAATAGCAAGGAGAGATAAGAATGCCTTCCTCAACATACAGTGCCAAGCAGTTGAGGATAACAGCCAATTAAGGAACACCAGAGCTCTGTATAAGACAATCAAAGATATCGAAGGAAGCTTCTTTGCTAAGCTGGGCGGAATAAAGGACGAACGAGGCAAGGACCTCACTGAAGCCTCAGAGATAAAGAAGAGGTGGCAGGAATATACAGAACTGTACAAGAAGGATCCGAATGTGCAAACCCAACATAAGACGGTTGTGATTACTGATCTCGAGCAGGGCATCCTGAAGAGTGAAGTTGAATGGGCCTTAGCCAGCCTTGCCAAGAACAAAGCTAGCGGAATTGATGGCATTCCAGCTGAGTTGCTTCAAAACCTCAACTATGGCGCTGTTAAGATTCTATTATGTCAGAAGGTTTGGACAACCCTGCAGTGGCCACAGGATTGGAGGAGGTCAGTTTACATCCTCATTCCAAAGAAAGGCAGTGCCAAAGATTGTTCCAACTACCGCACGATCGCGCTTATTTCGCATGCTAGCAAGGTGATGTTGAAAATCCTCCAAGGTAGGCTGCAACAGCATGTGGATCGGTAGCTTCCGGACGTGCAAGCTCGGTTTCGCAAGGGCAGAGGAACTAGAGACCAAATTGCCAACCTTCGCTGGATCATGAAAAAGCAAGAGAGTTCCAGAAACCCATCTACTTCTGCTTTATTGATTATGCGAAAGCGTTTGACTGTGTAGATTACAGCAGATTGTGGCAAGCTCTCCAAGAGATGGGAGTTCCAATTCACCTCATATGTCTCCTCAGGAACCTGTATGAAGGACAAGAGGCCACAGTTAGGACTGGGCATGGTCTTACTGATTGGTTTCCGATTGAGAAAGGAGTGAGGCAAGGCTGCATACTGTCGCCCTGCCTATTTAACCCATATGCAGAGTGTATCATGAGGAAGGCCGGTCTGGACGAGTCTTCAGCTGGAGTGAAGATTGCTGAAAAACGTATCAACAACCTTAGATATGCGGATGATACCACTTTAATGACAGAAAGTGAAGTGGAACTCAAGAGGCTTCTGATGCGCGTACAAGAAGAGAGTGAGAAGTTTGGGCTTAAACTTAACATTACAAAGACAAAGATCATGGCGTCTTGCCCTATCAAGTCCTGGAGTATCAATGGACAGGAAGTGGAAGCAGTGACAGATTTTCTCTTCTTGGGCTCCATGATTACCTCCGAAGGAGACTGCAGCCATGAAATTAGGAGACGCCTGCTTCTGGGAAAGAGAGCAATGGTTAGCCTTGGTAACCAAGATCCGTATAACTCGTGCTATGGTCTTTCTAGTTGTGGTGTATGGATGCGAGATTTGGACTGTGAAAAAGGCTGACCACCGAAGAATTGACGCGTTTGAATTGTGGTGCTGGCGAAGACTCTTGAGAGTTCCTTGGATTGCCAGAAGATCAAATCAGTCGATATTCAGAAATGTGGCGCAACAAACACAATCACAAGAGAAGATACACAACACACGCGCACATTTCTGAATAACATGCAGCACCAACTAGCCCCTCAAGCCGTTATATTGAGATATCAGTCGATATTGTCGACCATAAACCCTGATTGCTCATTGGAGGGTCAAATTCTAAAGTTACAGCTCAGCTACTTTGGTAATCTGAAGAGAAGAGAGGAGTCGCTGGAGAAAGATTTGATGTTGGGAAAGGTTGAGGGTCGCCGGAGAAGGGTTAGGCGGCGAATGCAATGGTTAGATGGCAATCTCGAGGCATTGCAGATGATGTTATGTGATGTTAGGAAGATAGTGAGAAACCGGAAAGCGTGGCGTGGCATGGTCCATAGGGCACGAAGAGTCGGAGACGACTGATGAACTGATATATAGTATATATATGTATGTATATATATAAATATATATATATATATATATATATATATATATATATATATATATATATATATATATATATATATATATATATATATATATATATATATTCAATATATATATATATTGTTACGGACGAAGGAGGAAAAAGCGCTCGCGCTAGGCCCGCCAACAATACATTGAAACGCCCTCTCACAGTCATGCTACATCTTCTCCCTATTCTATGTTCTCCTGCTTTAATCGGCTTTGTTGCAGGTGCGGGGTACTTCATCATCACCCCCTCATCCTGGTCCGGAGCTTCGGCACCCTGCGACGTTTTGCGTCGGCAGCTGGTGGTTAGAAGGCATCGCATGGCTGCTTCCCAACCTGCCAGACCCAACAATACCTTGCCGTTCCTCCTCCCCATTCCACCACCCCGAACACAAGGAGAAACTGACCCGAGACGCCACACATGACCACAAGACCAGGAAGAGACCCGAACGACCATATGTGACCCCACTGATCAGATGTTCCCACTAACGACCCCACGACCCAAGACCCCGCTATATTTGAAGACATCCTCCCCAGCCTATGCCATGCGGTCCGTGCCTTGGCCTCCGCCATCTAGTCATGGCAACGTGTGGCCCGAGAGTGTCCTGGACCAAGGTTCGTCGGGAATTATCGTGCCGGCAAGCCGTTCTATTCTTCCTTCTTCTTCTTCTTCTTCTTCTTCTTCTTCTTCTTCAAGCATGCAGACACGCCCATCATCATGCCATGGAATCATCAGCATCGATAACCTTCCTCGTCTACGATCGCGATGATCGCTGGGTGACCCCGAGTCATGTTACGGACGAAGGAGGAAGAAGAGGGCACTGGCGCGGGAGGAGCGCTCGTGCTAGGCGTCCCAACAATTCATTAAAACTCAACTCACGGTCATCTAACATCTTCTCCCTGTTCTCTGTTCTCCTGTTTTCGTCGGCTTGCCGCATCGTAACAATATATATATAATTCCACTGCCTTCTGTAATGCCCCACGGGCCCTGAAGGTATTCAAGTAAATAACTAAATACATAAATTATTTTATTATAAAATTCTACCATTTCTAGAAATATTTTATTTTATAACTGCCACATGAGAGAAAATTTACAAAGTGTTCACTGAAGCACAATGCATGACTTTGTGACAGCAGCTATTTTGGCGTATGCACAATACTGAAAAAAAGGTTATGGTATTCCGAAAATTTTGAAGCAAAAACCTTCACTACGAGGGTCGGAGTCGAGCTTCGCGCATGCCGTATGCCGTGACGTCAAAGCCAAGGCCAGCCGCGCGGCCCCTCCGCCAAACTCTGCCGGCGTTGCCTAGCAACGCTTAAGAGGTGTGCGACTCTTCCTCATTAAAAACTATAGTCTCCATCAGGGAATCGAACCTCTATTCTTTGGATTTCCAGCCGAGCACTTCATTGCTGTGCCACGCCCTGGGTCATGAAACGTTCTCCGTAATTCCGCTTGTCAATCTTGAGGATTATAGCGGGATTCTGCGTGTGACAGATACTGCGATTGGCGCGCCATTTGAAAGTACCAAGTACTAGAATAGTGAACTCACTCAATTATGGTTACGTCAAGGATGTGACGTCACCAATCTGCCGTCAGCTATGAGGACCAAGCCGGAACGAGTGCACTGGAACGCCGCCGGGTGCCGCTCCTTGCCTTCTACGAGTGATAGAAGCAGCGCCGTTCCTTTGCTGTAAACGAATTATAGAACGCCGGTGAACTTAGACGCGCTCAATATGGAAGCCATGGATAGTTTAGCTGACTGGAGAAATTACCCTCTTCTGATCCCAAGGTAGTCACTGCTTTTTGCTACGTATATCCAGGAATAGCAGAGCGAAGCCCTCTTTCATATTTTATACAAGTTCAATATATTCAACAAACAATCATCATTCTTGTATTTCAACACACATTCAGGTACAAAAATGCCCTTTTATCACTCCCAGAGTCGTTTGGGGTATATTTGTCCCATATAGTCGTTTATTGTTTCCTCCCTAGCCATTGCATTCATTTTGTGCTTGTGCTACATTATTCCTGTCTTGCGGTCGCTTTAATGTGATATATTTGGTGCCTACTTGTGTCAATGAATATTTTTATACACAACGGGCAGGACGTAGAGTCGCAACACCCGCTCAAATGGCAACTATCTGCTTCCACAACTCTAGATGAAGCACCACCAGCAATGAATGTTATTCAGTGTGAAACGCATTTAAATGGTTTGTAAATGTTCGACAGTATAAAGACTAAGGGGAGGTTTATTTGTGCGATCTTCTCTAGGCCATGCCGGATCTACAGAGTAAGTTGTTGAAAACGACTTCTTCGCCCAGGCCAAGAAACCTCATCGAAATTAATGAACATTTTTCCTTCGTGTCAAGCTCTTAAGCAGCGCGATGGACAGTGAAACGTCAAGTGTCATGTGTGTAGAACAATTCTATACCTCCGCAGCTGAGAAAATAACCGAGATTCCAGGAGAACTCTGCAGGACCCATGCGTTCCGAGTAAAACATGTTGCCAGATTGCTCACGCTTGTGCGGTTTGGTGAGCGGGACGTTATATGTAGTCGGGGATGTTTCTCACGGTATGGATGCTAACGGCTGTATGCTGAAAAGTATGTGTAAGATAATGGAAGATTAAATTATGAGATGTTTGATAAACAGGGGGGGAAAGTGCGTGTATTGAGGGCGCACGAGGGGATCCATAATTATCTACTCAGTTTTCTCTGATAACAATATATTTCTCCCCATCAATTGCCCGGAACAATCCAGCTCTCTGCAAGCCTTGTGCGAATGCTTGTCTGCTGACGGGAACTTCAAGTATTCGCCCATGAACAAGTGGGTCCTGTACAAATTTGCATTAAATCAGTCCAACAACTTTAATCGAACTGTGAAATTTGTTAGAGACGTTTTTTAATGAACCAAAATAAGCAACTTCTTCATTGATTGATTGATTGATTGATTGATTGATTCAATTCTATTGCCCAGGGGCTCAGAGCATGACCTCGAAGTATTATTCGAGTAGTAGACATGGGAATAATGCTATGACGGCTGTGTATCAACTTTCGCTAAGCTTGCATAACACAAAAGTCTCTTCGAAAACACCCTATTCTTATTAGTTGCTTGGCTTCCAGGTATGAAGACCACAGTGAAATTTCCCGCTTTCTCATTATATGCAACTCCTACTTAAGCCAATAAATAGATGTATGAAACGACATCAGTCATTTCCACGCGCTGTATGCCTTTCTCCTTTTTGCCTCAGAAACTTTGCCGCCCTCCTAAAGCGAGCGAACGGCTTCTTCAGGTGGCCCCGCTTGGGGCTGCTCCACGGCGCTCGTTCAGCCTCGCTCATTATTAGTCTACAGTGGAAAAACAAAACGAACGAGCCAACTCAGCAGTCATGCGTCCAAATTTGAGCCTCGCTGCTTGCTATTTTTTCTGCTTTCGTCCGCTAGTCGTATCCTAATTGGAGCGCGGAGACTGATTGATCTTTAATCATACGTGAATAGTCCTATCCCTCGCGTTCTCGGCACTTGACGGTTATTTCTTTATTTTGCAGTGCAAATTTCCACTCAGGAGTTTCTTTAATTAGCCAGCCCATATACGTCTTACATGCGCCGCTGCAGGCTAATTTGAATGAGCGCTAACCCATATACCTTTTCTTTGTCTTTTGTTACAGCGTGCACCTAATTACAATTCCTTTTCCATTCTTTTTGTTTTTCTCGACACCAAACTTCGACAGGTACGACCAGCCTGCTCTGTTCAAGCAAATCAATGCCTACCTGGGTTTCCCGCAGGCGATACTGAAAAACAGGCCTCATTACTGATGCAAATAGATAGTGTCACTCGTTTTCTTGATACAACTCTCACTGCTCTTAATCCACTCGCTAGCAGCTCCACCACCAACTTATCTCGGACATTCTCACGGGTTCAAAATTTTACTTTTCAACTCCTTAATCAGACTTGCAAAGATGTCATTCACTGAGTAATGATCGGCGGGAGCTGATGAAAGGCTGACATCTGGTCAACAATTCTTAAGCAGAGCAATAATGGCTACTCGTCCCACTCTACATTGGTGTGTACTCAAATCGATGCAAAGTTTTACAACTGTACAAGTTTCGGCTTTGGGGCGCAGAATTATATCCGACCGTAATGATAATGGTGCTCTCTATAGGCCTTGGTGCCATTCACCAAATAATTTTTTTTTATCTAATGCCTTTGAAAAGGTTGGTGTAAACACTGTTCATACTGTACAGTTACGTTATTTAGACAGTTTGAAGCCCCTACCTACCCATGCTTTTCCCAGCGAGGGAACTTTCGGTGAAAAGAGCGTAATAACAAAAGGCACACCGAAAATCCCTTATTATCTAAAGCTTCATAGCTTCCGAAATCATTTAGTATGAATGCACGGTTGCGGCAAGAACGTAGGGACACTCGCTGCTGGCTGTAAAGGAACCTTCAGTCGATTTTAATCACTTTTCAATTCACATCCTTCCTTACGACGTTGACAAGAGAATCTCTTCATTTTTTCTCTCTCTGGCCTCAGCCTTATGTCTCCGAAATCAACAGACGTTCTCTTCCCCGCTTATCTTTTCAATATCTTCACTTCTGTTCATTATCCCTAGATCAGCGCCCGAACTCTGAAGCCGTCTCTCGAAAAAAATCTGGCTTCGTTCAAAATGATTTTCGTGCCGCCTCGTCGTCTCCTGCTCTTTATCCGCGCAGATCCGAAAGACGAACTGTTTTAAAAGGAATAAAAAAGAGTTACGTACGAATAGTGAGAACTCTAGCTGGAAGAGGCAAGATAGATAAATAGATTAAATAAGGAACAAAAAAAGGAGCGAAATTGACAGCTGGGCTTTCTTGAGTCGAAGCCATTGTGTAGCAATGAAAGGGGGGCGTATATTTGATTTTGTTTCAACTTTTCGGGCCGAACGGTTTCCTCGCGTAGCAGGAAATGCCAGCGCTGCGATTGGCGCCTGCGGAACCGTCGCACCATTTTTTTTCGGCCAGAGGGAAGACAAAGATCTTTCGAAATAAAACTTTAGTAGAACGAATATATGTGCAAAATGGCGAACCATTGAAAGAGCAAGGACCTCTTCATTTCAAAAAGAGTTTCGGAGAGATGGAACATTCTTTTTTTTTAGCCTTCAAGGGTAACAACGGAGTAAACGAATGAGGTGAAACGAAGCTAGGGCACGTGTTTATTTATTCACATACACCTTAAAGGTATTCTTTGCGGTATCTATTATAAATTCTATGCTTCTAAACCAAGATGAGGAAATGGAACAAACATTTTTTGAAGATGCTACACTCTGAGAACGCCACAAATATTGAGCGAAGAAGTGGTATGAACCCAACATAAATTAAAAAATTATACGTTTCGTTATTAACATGAAATATAGCGCAGAAGGAGAGCCTGCAAGACGGAGAAAATAATTTCACAAAACCAGAAATATATTAATCCACCTGCTGTGCTGAATGTTAGAAAATTGAACAACAAAACAGACTGCGAAGGGTAACTTAGGTGTTATTGCTGTGAATAAATTTACTTATTCTTGTTACTTTGAAAGTAGTTTCATCAGGCGTGACTGAGCCTGCCAGTAAAATAAATGTCCCTGAAAGATAATAGTTAAGGTCCAACGTTGTTCATATAGCTCAGGAAATCAGTACGTTAAGAGTTTTCCAAGCTAGCTTAGTAGGATTCTGTTCAAATTCAATCGTTGAGTGCATCTTGAAATCTCGCTCAAGTAACACTAATAGCACTGAAATCACTATGAAATAAGGCTTGTCGTTGGACTGTGTAGTCAAAGTCGCGCATATATCAGTAAAAAAATTGCGCGGGATACTTAAGTTCCACCTTTAAGGACATGACCGAATAGCGTAGATGACCACCCGACATACAAAGCCCCGCTTTAACCAAACCGGTTCAAATTGCCGAGGGCAGCGTTCATGAGTCGGCATCCAAAAAAACTGTAAGGTAGATGCTTCTTCCCCTCTGCCGCCGCCTCAGATGACCAGCCACATTGGGCACATGATTCCAACCTTCTGAAACATGTGGTCTCGTTAAATAGCACAAACCATCGAAGAATCAGTGCTCGGCTTTGCCAGCTACCAATTGCCAGCGGCATGCTCGACATTTTTCGCTCGCGACTCCGACGCCGACATCGCCGCCAACGCCGGAGTTTCTCAGTAACGGGACCTTTAGCGCTGTCACGTTAAGATTAAGGCAGCTATAACCAACCTTGCTTTTGACTTAAGAAGACTGATCGACCACACAAGAACGGGGGGTCCTATTCGCAAAATGCATTTTTTGAAAATGCTGCTTTCTCTTCAGACCCCCAATGTCCAAGTTCTTTTCTTACTCATTTGGTTTCAATATTTCCATTGTTACCGAGAGCATTTGTGAGCTGCAAGTCCCTTAGCTTGCTTTCAAACTTAAGTATTAGCTAAGCGGTTAGTAACTTGTGCGCCTTGTCAATGCGTCCAGGACATAAAGTTTGATCAAACAGCAACGAATACATTGAATATTCTGGCACAGTTAGGAAATTTGACGCCGCTATGAAAAGCGGGAAACATTATTGCTACGTTTCCAAAGAAATATTCTAAACTTTATAACCGTCAGTTAAATGCAACTGCCCAAAAACGGTTGTTTGGACGCTTTAGCAGCGCTCATAAGCGTCAGTGCTCCTACCACAAGGGCGAAATAATTGTAGCGGTGTGATAATATTCCACAATTACGAATGGCGAAATGAAAATGCTTCTATTTCATTCGCTGAATGCATGAAATTGGAAATTATCAAAATTCTTGAAACCGCTTTGAAGGTGCTCGCAAGTTGGCGAATACATTTCGGATAAAGGGCACAATTTTCGAATAAAATTTGGCGAAGTGTCCTTTTAAGAGCGACTCATGGTTGACACCCGTGAGAATTGTTCGACTCTGCGACGCTGACCATTTCTAAGGCTGCAACAAGTTTAGTAAATCTTTCGTAATGCTAGATCTAGGAAAATATTCCTGATGCGTAGTAGAGACCCGCGTGATGTTTCCAGGTATATTTTTAGCTTATATCCTTTTGTTAATTATAGCAATACGTTCTTCTCTTGTGCGTCTACAATGATGGTCATAGAGTTATTATTGTGGCAATATATTGTCGTGGGGCAATATACTGAATACTGACTTCATGTTGCTCACTTCCGAATGGAAGTGAGTATTCCGCCTTTCAATAGCTGTAGAATTCACTATAGTCCCACATCGCAGTGCCATCGTAGCGTAGGGTTTCTGCGAAGATCCTTGAAAATGTTCTGCTAGAATTTGATATAGTTCTTTTACTATTCGATAGGAGTTCGATTTGGCCTGTAGTGACTGTGTTCGCACTCGGTTCGATAGCAACGTTCTGCTATTCGCGTTCGATTCCCTCTCGGTAAGCAAATATTGTCGTCTTGATAGGTAACATATAAAAATTCAACCGCGCAATTCTGGGTAACTCTTCTCAGTAACCTGCATATGAAAACATAAAGAAGTAATTTTTTCGATGATAATTTTAGTTTACATTAATGGCTGCCCCAAACGGCATCTTTGTGTTTTTGAGAGTCAAATCAGGCTGAAATTAGGTATCACTAAATACTACCGCAGCTCCTCAAAAGACTCGTCTTTACCAATGGACAGTCGCGGCGGTATTTTAAACCCAATTGCGATCTCCTATTTCCCCTTCCGTAGACTCATCCCAGATGAAGAAATGGAGTTGAGCCTAGATACCTTTTCTTCTTTTCAAGAGTATTTTATTTTACTTGCTGGCCCTTCTGCTGGTTCATTACTGCTTCATATAAACCAAGATGGTGCAGCTAAAGATGCAGCCCGGCTGCATCATTGATGCATTGCGGGGCGGGACGTAAATTACAACCTAGAGCTCTACCGACTTAGTTGCTGCTCACTAAGAAGAGAGCTTCACTGAGCTACGATTCAAGCAATGCGCGAGGAAAGAGAGACTGTGTGGCGCATATAATGCTCGTTTAGGCAGTGGACGGATTCCTCGCCAACGCATGCAGCACAACCATTTGCACAATGAGCGAACTTGGCTTTAGCGAGATATTGCGAAACAAGTGTGCGATAAGGCGTCCTATTGCATTTCAGGAAACAACGCGAACTAAAATAAGCAATAATAACGCAATCGTAGATGAAACAATACATCGCCCCGGCCCGTTTAAAAAAAGAATAGAGTGAGGTTCCCCTCCCGCGTGCTTAGAATTTGTGAGCGCCAGAGCAAATAAGCCTCCACAAGTCGAGGGCTAAATTGCAGCTGCGCCCTGGAATTGTTTAGGAGCTCTTCTTGGAAACGGGAGGGGCGCATTGCGGAGAAGGAATCTAGAAGCGGCAAGGAATAGTAAACAGCCAGTCGCTGTATTGTTGTGACGCAAGAGCAGGCCGATGTGAGAGCTGAATGCGAGGAGCGACTCCGAGCTGAACCGAGAACAGAGCTTACCTCACTCGACGCCGAAGGTCGTTGCAGATGCGGCAATCGTAAATTGCGGGGTTAGAACGGGACGGCGTGCGCCAGCGTATAGACGTGCGCCCTCTGTTTCGGACAAACGCAGTTCTGCTGTAATGAGAACGAGCCTGCGTTGCTAGTATTTTTAGAAACAAAAAAGCCAAAAAGCATCAACCATGGCGCAAGGAATTTTTGAGGATGTTTCTTGGAAGTATGTGAGATGACACAGCGCGAAGCTGTTTTCCCTGAAAAATTCATGGCATCATTGAATGCCCGTCACCCCTAAGGCAGGCGGCATTCATTTTGCTTCTTTTCTTCTTTTTGTGGTAAGAAATAAATTTGAAACAAATGCTAGACGGAAGTAAGTTATTCGCTGTGCAGAAGAGTCTGGGTGAAGCTTCTTGCTTCTCTTTGTGTCTTTGGACACAAAGATCAAATGAAATACTGACTAATATCATCGGGTGGCACTCACGTGAGAGTCCATGGAAGACTAGAACACCTCCTGATTTCACCTAAAAAAACTTAAGTCACTTCATCACAATTTGTACAGGTACCGTATGTTAAAACGGAGCAATGTGCAACAGGGTCCCTATGGTGGCACATCACGTACTGCTGGTCGAATACCCTTAGGAGAATCCCCAAGGTGGTATGCACCGGTAAGGCGGTAGTCCCGGGTTCAGTCCACCGACAAGGACAAATTTTTTTTCACGAAATGTGGTTATGCTTGGTGGATGTCAATAAGTAATTACTCCTTTATTATGTACTGCTTTTGTCCAGCTGCATAAGTAAGACTACGTTTATTCGAACTATACCAATAGTGGCCCCTTTATGCAGTCCAGAGCTAAGCGTATCACGATCATTCTTAGCTCTTCACAATCCTTCCGCATATTGCTTAAAACATGTATCACATGCTGCTGCCACACCAACACTTCGACTCCCGCCATCTAATGGTAGACGGCAACACGTATGCCCCGAACGAAAGCGCATCATTTGCTTCACAGCAACCACGTGTATGCCTCTGGCTGACAAAAGCGTTGAGTAGGCGCTCCATGCGACGCGAACGCTGCGCAATTTAGATTCGATCAGGAATAATATATTGCGAAACCATTACGCTCACGTAGGTGGTCTGTCAGCGCCGCTGGAAACGCTGATGAGGTCTCTTCAAAACGGGGTATGTGCTATATATCTACGAGAGCGTTGGCGGCCGTATATCATGCATACGCGGCCTTTTCTTCCGCCCTGCAGTCTGACTTGCTCCAGGGATTGTACTATGTGAGACAAAGACTGCGAGGAACGTTCTCAAAGACCCTCGCTTATCGCTTCACGAGGCGCCACTTCCAACTGCGGCACCCGCTGCCTCCCGGTGACGCCGGCGGCTATATACTTATGCACGCACGAGTGCGATATAGTGAACCGCGCGGCGCGGCATAGGACGGATGTCAACGAGCACCCCTGGTCGAATAAGATTACGCCTGAAGCTTGGCATTTTGGACGCGGCCGCAATCACGGCTGGCCGGAGGAGGTGTGATCCATATTTCCGCTGGTCCAGACGTCAAGAAAGATGCGGGGTCCCGCTAGGGAGGAGAGCTGGCTACGGGGAAAGTGTGTGTAGGGAGCTCAAGGGGGTAGTAAAGAAGGGAGGGTACAACGGTCGAGAGGCATCTTGGTTGAGGTGCTTAGAGATGACGCGGGGGGCGCGCAGCATGCTGCTCAAACGAGCCACTGAATCGAAATTCATTAGCGGTGTCCCCGGAAGGCTGGCTGTGACTCCTAAGAGCCGCTGTGTGCGCTGCGAACCTCGATGGCTGCTTCGTCGAGAGGCCGGAACCTAACTTTCCATCCTGGCCAACGCTGATCGACAGATGGTTCAGGAAAAGTGAGTGGAGGAAGAAGGATTTTAAACAACATGAGGAGAGGGGGCAAGGAACTGCAGCAGAGCCAGTATTCCTTCTGTGGTTCGTTCCTCCTTGGCGTTGTCTTGCATAGAGTACTCTTGCGAGTGGCCATTGCCGAAAAGCATATTCTATGGAGACGAGAGCGAAGCGCATGTAAAGAAAGCAAAACGAATTTTAGATCTCTTTGAAACGGGTGACCAGCTGCAGCTGCAATAGCGGCTATTTGGGCACCCATTTATGTGTTTTGACTTAGAATGGAGAGAGATTGCCTTGGCCACTTCGTCACGCCCTCGAGGGTTCTGGTTCACTCATATCATAGCTGTCTGACACAATTATGGTTACATTCACAATACAGTGGCTCGTGTTGTGAATGGTGGGCTCTGTTAAAGACGAAACTAGGTTTCTGTACTAAAAAAGGCCACCGACGAGGTGGCGATGTGGTTAGGGTGCTCGACTACTGTGCCAAACGATGTGAGATCGAATTCCTGTCTTGGCGGCCCCTTTTGCATGAATTCGAGAAGCAACGCTCCCATGTTCTATGAGATGTCAGTGCACGTTTAATGACCCCAGCTGGTCGAAATTTTCGGAGCCTTGCACTACGGCGTCTCTCATAGTCTGAGTCGCTTTAGGACGTTAAACCCCATAAACTAAACCAAGCATATTAGTGCAAAGGATATCGTTTTTAGACACACAATTGCACCATAATTCGACTAATATAGCATCGTGAGCAGCTACCTTTTAATACCCCGCTTGAGCACTTTTATGCCTGCCATCGTACTGCAATCATTAGTGTGTGCGGAATAAGAGAGTGGACGCAAACTCAAAAATCATAGAGAGAAAATAGCAGTGCACTTCTTTCAGAAAATTGTTAGGTCTTATAGCTTGGGTAATTGATAATCAGTGATGAAGCCGCGGCTTTTAGGAGCCTGTGTTAAGCGGTCGGTGAATAGCAACCAACATCGCAGTATTGGCTGCATGATGCAGTCAATCGGAGGGTGCGACGTGTGGTCTAGGGACGGAATGTGTGACTTGGGTTAGAAGGATCCAATTGGGTTCGGTTCTAATCTTGTCTTCCCAATCAAATGGGCGGCCTGAGTTTGCTCGTGCCAATTCGGTCATGTCATGTGGTGAGTGGTCCTACACAACACGATCCCGATTCGGCGCTTGGCCGCGTTAACTGCCAGCTACCACCCGCGAGAGGAATGCTCGTGATTTTTTGTTCCGAAAGACAGCACTGGCGCCGATTGAAACCTCAATGCCAGATTTTTCTGGAAAACGCGACCTTTAATGCAACCTGGGCTCCTCTATAACACAGGAATTACTTCCCGACGTGGTAAAATTGCAAGAATCATGAATAATTTGGCAAATTAATTGTGCCTTTTCACGCCTTCACACGCTGCTCATCACCCTCAAGGCAGCGCTATTAGTTCCTTCTCACCATGGGAGCAGTGTGGTTACGGCGTTCTGTCGAAGAATTCGAAATCAGATGTGTACACGACGGGCCGGGCCGAACCCCTTTATGTGGCTTGTAAGAACACTTCAGATCAGTGGCGGACTCGGAGCCAGTTTTTATCACGCCGGGTAAATAAAAGGCATCGACATTGAAAAGCATCCCGTCAAGTCAATATGCGACCGCAATTGAAAGGCGACCAGAGTGGACGGCATTTAACCCTTCAGATCTTGGATTCTGTTGTCGAACTTCAAGCTACTAATCCATTGCGAAGGGCCTTCAGACTTCTCCTAATTGCTATGCTGTAGAATATGTTGGCTTACTACAACCAAACGCACATGATTTGCGCCACCAACAGAACCTCCCACATATACCAGTGGACATCCACTCCTCTTTGGCGCTAGATGCGAGGCCCAACTGCCGGGGTATGGACGCATCCCTTCCCCTTCGGTGGCTGCTGAAGGTGTGTGCTGTATCTCAACCGCGCAGGCCTTGGCCTCTGGAACTGATTAATTACGGCTCCTTGGGGGCTGTTCACGGAATGACCTGTCCTGAAGACGCCGCGTGTGGTGACGGCCCTCCGCCCCTCCCGATCCCCCTCTGCTTACCTCGCTCCACACATCAGCGCTTTTTGTGTTCCTGTTTTCACTTTCCCGCTCCTCTGCTACAGCAGCGAAATGTCCGCACTGCTCTTAGTCAGGTGAAGGTTAATTACAGACACAGGCGCAGCCAAACATGCCGGAGAGAGGGAAAAAATGTTAAAGCAGGAAAGAAGGCGCTTCCGGTTGACTTTGGCTAAAGGATACACTTAGCATGGCATGCCTTGCTTGTAACTTTCTATAGAGATATCGCTACCATGCGCTTAGAACTCATTACCTGCCTATATGCCCCCCCCCCCCCCCCCCCACACTAAGCAACGCCCACGCCACTGGTGCCGAAGGTAAAATTAACGTAATAGATAAAGAGCGCTAAAGGCGAAGTTGACGAGCATTTCCGCTGAAAGTAAATCTGGGAGCAGAGCCAGCCGCGTCGTCTGCTAGACGTGTGTTTCTATGCAGTCCTCGCGTAACGAGCACCGTAGTCATGAATTTATTTTGCCGCGGCTCTTGCATCATTACATCAACAGCATCCACTGCCAATTTTCTGCGTTACAAACACAGGGCATCTCCAGCGATAGTTTCTCCTTCGGTAAATGTTCGAAAGCTATAAAAAAACGCGCTGGAGATTGTATTTACTCATCACAGGTCGGCAAGCAATACGACCCAGAGCGTGCTGTTCAACTTCACGTCGCGTTAATAAATCGCTTGTTATTCCCATCTCATATTTCGAAATGAAAGCATTTAAATAATATCGGCGCATCATCGTGAATGTTTTGAACACAGCTATCATTCGCGTTTAGATACAAGAAAAATAATATATGCTGGTTTCTGAGTAAATTACCATCAATAGTTGATTCATTTTGCATAATATTATGGCACTTAATTTTTGATACCATTAATAGGTCCCGAATACAAAATAAATTCGGATGTGATGAGCGTCAGGTACCAAGTTTATTGAATTCAGCATGGTTCTTGAAGCATTTAATTGCCTATAAGCGGTGCTTGTTAAGAGCAGCATCTCAAAAATTTTGGTCCTTTTACTTAAGCGCATACGCTTTACAAAGCGAAGATTTTGAACGACCGCTTTGTCGCGTTTCACTCATTTCCGGATGTATACACTATAAAACGTGGCATTGCCGCAACTCAATCGGTCGTTACGGCTATGCCCATTTTACCCATTTTATTTGTTCTCTCGAAAAACTAAAAAGAAAACATTTAAAATAAAGGAAAGGGAACCCGTACACGCAAAAGCTTTCCCTTACAAAAATGAGTTTTGAAACTCTATTGTTGGACTATTGACCACCTTTTGAATTTATTGAATTTCGATAGACATTCAACCCCAGCTGAGTGCAATCTTTACAGGGCCAACAGAATTTTCATTGTGTTCTACCCAATAGAATTTTTGTGCTATTTTTTCTATGTGCTTTTTGTTGTCAGTTTTCAACGTTCACGAACAATTAGCGTGTACGGTTCATGCTGACCCATGTTTTTAAGTAGTTTTAGGCACCAATGATAAGAATATGATGTGACAATTTCGTTATGAATTTTTGGTCTCACTTGTAATCAACTATTGGCCCCATTCTGCAAAGGGAAATATAAGAGCAGCATGCAGTTGCGTGCTCGTTCATGTTATATAAAAGTACATATTAACGGTGCACACTTAGCTCAAGCTTCGCAACACAGTGAAAATATGCCCTAAAAACTTCATGATGGCAAAGCCTCCACTAATAATACAAATACATCGTTGAATGTCAATCAGAATCCGTAATGGATCAGCTTCTGTATGTCGCAGAAGGTAACTTTAGTGGTAGGACATATTTTATATTTATCATAAAACAAGTTCAGTGAGTCATCATACTAACAAACAAGATCCTAGATTGAACCTACCATGTAGGGCAGGACAGAGCTTTTTAAACCAGTTGCAAAGTTCACTATATATATGCTTCAGGGTCTGACATTCTGCCCAAGCCTAGGTATTTTTGCCCGTAGCTTTTGCCGCAAAATGAGGTGCAGATGTCTTTGGAGAATTTTACTGTTATTTTTTTCTTTTCCTTCCTTTCTTAAAGTGGACACCATGCTAAAATGAAGTCACTTTAAACATTGAGGGGTTCTAATAATCACGGATTGATCCCACGCATACTATAGAGTTAACACGCATAGCAAAAACATTCGCGTATGAAATAAAAAGAAAAAAAAAACAGGATTGCACGCGTCTTCTATCGGCGACTCTTCTTTTCAAAGAAGCATTCGGCCACTGCCTTTTTGCTCCCCCTGTGCCCGCGAACGGCGCCAGCATGTCCGGAGGGGTCGAGGTTTACTTCCTGTCGGCTGGGGGGAAAAAAAGGGCGGGGGGGACGGGTTGCTCCCGCTGGGTCTGTGCTGCCTTCTCCGTGGTTTGTCTTCACGGAGATGACCTTGGCTGCAGCATAGCTGGAGTCGCGCAGCGGGGGCGGCGGCTCCCCCTTTTCACCGAAGCTGTTCTTCTGCGCCCCGTTTTCTTTGCACGCAGACGCGGGTACGCTGAGTGCGGCGATGTGCCAGTTCAGTTGGCGTTTTCCCGCCACCGTGGTCGCATCTTGCACTGTGAGCGAAGCACCGTATGTAGGTTTTTCGCTGGTGATTATCACGAAGATCGTTTTGTTCAAATTGGAGCGCGAACGTACGCATTTAAGTCTTCGGAGGAATCCGCTCTTGGGCGGCAGCTTCTGCGCAAGGAGGACATTAAGAAGTTCAACACTCGCAGGCGTTTTGGATTCTAGGCGAAAAGCCGGTGCGGGCGGATGGAGCGTCTGCACTTTGGTGAGTGTTTCACTTTTTCCTATTCGTGTTTGTGCCAGTCTTGTACAGTGTGTGCTACAAGGTGAAGCACGCATGTAAATATTTCTAGCAGGCAAACCAGCCTCGTCGGAAAAAAAAGGATGGGGAGAGAGAGAGATAACGAGGCTTGTCTCTACGCGGACGCTGGGGCCGACGGAACGCCAGTTGGGGTGGCGACATTTTCTTTCTTTTTTTTAACCGGTGACCGTTTTTGACGGATTGTTCGGCACAGTGCTGTACTCTTTCGATACGCTACTCGCGCTGAGACGGACACATTATCGAGATCATAATATGCCTCTGTCACACATTGTGGATTATTGAATCTGTGCAGCTCCGCATTTTTGCAGTGTTTGTTTTTGTTTCCACTCATTTTAGTGCCTATAGTTGGTAATTTTGCTTCAAGTTTTCTGGGTAGTAATGCTTGTGACCTGCGCTTTGCTATTTATATTCACAATGGGATCTTTGACGGCAGCATATATTGTTTATCAGGGAGAAATGAACGATGTGGTAGTGCTGCCGAGCTGTGGAGGCGGCGGTCGATGCCGTCTAAGCAGTGAAAGACAGTGACAACTCATTTTAGACAAGAAATTTCTTGACCTATGACGTGGAGCAGCGCACACATGCCTTTGCTCTATTTTTAGGTTAGTATATACCGCAGCTTAATTATGATTTATATTTTTTATTTCAGCATCACATGCGAGGAGTTCCCGGACGTATCAGCGTTTTACGCAAAGAACAGCCTGGCGTCATACCTTGCACATGAATTGAAATAAAGCAAATAAACAACCCAGCTCATGTTATGGGTTCACCAAAGATGCATATTTTTTCTTTCTCATTAACGCGCATTTTTTATTCTGTGTTCCCTTTCCGCTGCGGATTAACAGAAAATGCTGCGTGATCAACGGTTAGCCAGGAGCAGGCACCAGGTGGTTTACATTAATGCAAAAGTAGCACAGCACATATCCTTGCTGCGGTCAGTCAACACATTCTATGTTCTGCTCGACCAATCAACAATTTAGTCAGTTTAGTGTAGGTTAATGAGTGAGTAAGTATAATGGGGCTTAAAAGATCAAGATCTGTTTTGTTCTTTTATGCCTCACTATGCTTATCATTAACCAGCACTGATCAGACAGGATTGTTGATTGGTCGGGCAGAACATAGAATGTGGTGACTTATCGCAGCTAGGAGATGTACTGTACTACTTTTGCATTAATGAAAATCACCCCGTGTCTGCTCCTGGCAAACCGATGGTCGTGTACTATTTTCTGTTGTTCAGGAGTGGAAAGGTAGCAGAAAATCAAAAAGCGTCACTTGCAGAGTTTCTGAAGCATTTGAGCCTGAAATCAACAGAATTTCAGTTGCGCGGATTCCAAAAGCACCCTTAAGAAACACATGGGCCACTATTTCATAAGCGCTCAACAAGAGGCCAACACTGCATCATCCAAGATGTTGCCGATTATCGACAGACTTTCAACAGCGTGTATTGACACAACGCTTTCGAATTTCTATAGAAACCCTACATGCATTTTTGTAAGGGTTACCAGCCTTGAATCGAAATAAAAATAAATAAAAGGGAGCAAAAGCACATGATTGAAAAAAGCCTTTTTAATCAGTGAAATAAAAATAACAATAAAAATAAATAAACAAGGTCCGAATCGCAACATGGCTTACGCTAGCATAAAAAAATTCCAGAAGGTAGAAAAAAATATGGCCGATTTGAATAGTTAATCAAATACGAAGTAGCTACGTAGCACTGCTTATCTCTGTTATACCTTTCATGCATTACCACACACATTTGCGGCTTACACTCTCTCCAATATCTTCCCTCAGCTCACGCAAGAGGTGGCCAGCAGTCACAAAGACAAACCGTGCCGACGGTTGCGCTTCTAAAACACAACACACAAACCTAAGGCCCAAACACTCCGATCGCTGCCCTTTGTCGGTTGCACGCTGGCGTCGGTTTCAAAGGGACGTATCTCCAGGCGTCTTCCCGAGAAGACACCGACAGCAGCTCTCTCTGCCGCGCATTCTCCCAGCCCGTATTTCGCCGCGATTTATGGCCTTCGTGGCCTTTCCCCTCAAACCGAAAGACAGAGCAGTTAGCGCCGAACCCACAACCACTGCGGTTAAGCTGTGCTTTCTAACTGCTCTGGTTTGCCTCCTTCGCGGCACGGTCGAAGCGCGACTTTTCCGAGAATCGGAACGGACCTAACCTATGGCGTCGCCCGTTTCTAAGTGTTTTTATACCCCTTCCGAAGAGCAGCCGCCTGCGCGACCATCATAAATAAACTCGCCTCAAGCTGCCACTTGACCTTGGCCGCCCCTTTAGAATCTCACTGGCGACAGTGGACCCGTGATGAAAACTTCATTTTTTGGGAAGCCCGCCAACTTAACTCCCCCTTGGAATGGGAATTCTTCAAAGCCGACGAAGGTGATGTATGCTTGTCCGCTGTCAGCTCGCTGCCAGCCTTGCGTGAACGTCAGTGTCCAAACGGCCGGATTTCCGGTACTGCCTTTGTAACCGTTGTACTTCACCACGTCGAGCAAGGCGAATCTGTGCCGCAGTGCCAGATCGCCCGGCTTCATCCACTGCGACGCGAAGCAAACGCACACACGCTTGTGCAACGCTGCCCAGCGACGGCCGCCATTTCCGCTACTGGTCCGCCCCTCTCTCACTGTCTTACTCTCTTACTGGGTGCATCATTCGGGTGCTCCGCCCCCTCAGTGTTAATTCGCGTGATGCGGGCGTCGCCACTTTCCCTTCCTCCTCTTCAAGTTCACGAAGAAATGGATGGACACACAGAGAGAGAGAGAGAGAGCGGCTTCTACTACACGGCAGCTCTGCGGCCCCTCCACCTTCTGAATGCTGAGCCGCGAGTCGCACGCATAGCTACACTAAGAGAGAGAGAGAGAGAGTGCGGCTTCGGACAGACATCGGGGAAATCCGTGATTTCGGCTAGTAGTGCTACGCACTAAAACCTATATTCTTTTCATAGAAATATACATGGTGCACATGCGGACCTGGCTCCCGTGAGGGATGCTTTAAAAATCGGGGCGCCTATTTAAGCATCGCCTACTTATACCAGAATGCAATTGCGTTGTCGGACACCGTTCGCATCGCGAATTCCTATGAGCGTGTGTCTTTCTCGCAACGCGATATTCCTTGCCTAGACTCACTTGCCACTCAAAGGTCGCTCAGTTTTCATTTTCGCTCCATTACCTTCCTTATGTAACGGAACTCCCTTTATTAATTTAGCGTTAATATGAATACTTCATACTGCTCCTCATTTTCAATCGAGTTTTTTTGTTCACGGCGAATGACGACGACGCAGAATTTTCTGCGATAGTTAACCGTTAGCGAATTGAATTAAGTCTTGTGAATTCGGCCGATGAGGAGATATCTTTATAAGAGAGTATTGCATGATGTAATGGTTGGTGGCGCAGAATGTCTCATGTAGTAGATCGAATAGCGTCACCATGAGGACATGTTAAAAGAGCTTGAAATTCAAAGGCAGGGTAAATGAAAAAGAAAAAAAGACAGCGAATATTCTGTTATTATAATTGACCAGTCGATGCCACATGCCGAAAGAAATGCAGGGCTCAAAAATGCAGCTAGTCATTTAGCGCTTCATTGTAGGAGGCACCTGGCACTTGTATCCATCAGTTTCTCCCAGATGGCTCTAGCATCATAATATTTTCGCCTCTACACAAAGGCCAACCCTAACTTTATGCTTCAGGCCGCCGTAGAAGAAATCGATGGGAAAAAAATTGCCCCCACATACATCGCCAATCCTCGCAGTGACTCATGAGCAGCTGCAACTCCTATCCTGGAAAGACTTGAAAACGACCGCTAGGCGGCTTTCAGTGGGGGTGCAAGGGACGTATGGATGGATGGATGGATGGATGGATGGACGGACGGATGGATGGATGGATGGATGGATGGATGGATGGATGGATGGATGGATGGATGGATGGATGGATGGATGGATGGATGGATGGATGGATGGATGGATGGATGGATGGATGGATAGATGGATAGATGGATGGATGGATGGATGAATGGATGGATGGATGGATGGATGGATGGATGGATGGATGGATGGATGGATGGATGGACGGACGGACGGACGGACGGACGGACGGACGGACGGACGGACGGACGGACGGACGGAAGGAAGGGCGGATGGATGGATGGAATATAAGAGCGTCCCCTTTGAAACGGGGTGGTAGCAGATGAGCAGTTGCTATCATGCTCGTTTTTTTTCCCTCCAGAGTAACATGCGCGCCACTCGCGATGGCGAGCGCGTCCCTAGTATGAAGGCTAGAGCAGATGACGGCGCCCGCAGTGCTGTGGCGAGCTCTGCGCGTCGTCACGAATGAGCTCTACACCTCGTTCTCGATCACAAATGCCACATAAAAAACAGCCAGACACACCGCTGTGTTGCAAACTGAAGTAATACTTACATGAATTCGCCTGCTGGAACAAAATTTTACGGCTTCCCAACGCGGCATTGGCGGACAG
This sequence comes from Amblyomma maculatum, assembly GCF_055883805.1. NCBI lineage: Eukaryota > Metazoa > Arthropoda > Arachnida > Ixodida > Ixodidae > Amblyomma > Amblyomma maculatum. The sequence goes on along the minus strand of NC_139347.1, from coordinate 202,778,914 downwards.
AACGGCAGCAGCGTTGGATTCTCCTTGTTCGTCGCGAAAACGTTAAGCTTCGTTTTTTATGCATATCATGCTGTAGAAGTACGCACTTAGTGAAGTCTTAAAATGCGCAAAAGGGACGTTTCTTGGCGTCTGCTGTGCATGTTGCACGTAGAGTCTTTGTCAAAAGTATACAGCCCAAGGGGTTCGCTTCTAAGCCCTGTAACGTGGCTCCTGGAAGCAATACTGGAATGTGTGGGTAAACTAGAGAAGAGCAAGGATGAAATTTGTCATCTACGAGGTTTTGAATGCTGCAGATGCTCAACGAAATCTGTTACGGTGCTTAGAAGCAAACCCTTGGGCTCTATATTTTTGACAAAGGCTGTACATGACGTAATACATGCGCGACGCAGAGTATGCTGCTTATTTGATTTTATGTTTACATCTGCAGCCAACATAACACGGTCAGGACGCCTTCGGCGAAATACAAGATATGCAGAAGCCATTTCGTGGGAAATGCGATATTGAACGAAGAAGGGCATCTGTCTTACGGCAAAAGTGCTTATTTATTTATTTTGTTTATTTACAAAATACTGCGGACACTGAGTCCAAGCAGGGTGGGTGAACAAGTCAATCAAGGCACAAAAGTAAACGCAACACTTCAAAACAGACAACACAGTATAGCAGCAATTGGTTAAAACTCATGGGACAATGGATTAACTAGCTGATTCCAATCTGTTACTATGCGTGGAAAGAACGAAAATTTGTGTGTCTGTTCTAGCGAATATAGGGGTTAGGGAACTGGGATGGTGTTGACGAGTTTTTCTGGTTGGTGCCGGCGTTAAGTACGATGACGGATCCAAACCGAGTTTGTTATGTAATAACTGATAAATAAACTTTAATCTAAGCGTTCTTTTTCGATGTTCAAGTAGTTCAATTTTATTTGTCTCCATTAAAGTGACTTCAGGTGAGGGTCAAAGGAAGTACCTTTGCAAGGCAAACAGAACCACCTTTGCAGGCTGCGAGGTTCGAAACTGAGTTTGGGCCCACTGCGGAGGAGGGGCGCGCAGCGGGGTTTACGGAGCTTCTCCCAAACGCACACCCCTGGAAAAGCAGAGCGCCAGGCCGGGGGAAGCTTGTACCCATTTTTACCGGTGGGTGTCCGGCGGTGGGTTTCGAACTAACCACTTTTATCAGCATTCAGAATCATGCCCCATCGGTCGCACCATTCGAAAACGTTGTTCAATGCACTGTCCAGGTCACATTGATCTTCCCTATTTGTAACTTCTCTGTATAGAATACAATGGTCAGCAAAGAATCGAATTTGCACTGGTGGTTTAGCAACTTCAACAATATCATTGACATACAAAAGGAAAAGCAGAGGGCCCAGAATGCTCCCTTGGGGAACACCGGATGAAACTGGGAGAGAGCCCGAACGTTGTCCCCCTACTTCAACAAACTGTTTGCGGTCTTTTAAGTATGCATTATTTCATGTTACTAAAATATCAGGAATACCAATTTCTTTCGTTTTAAAACTTAGTTTATCATGAGGAACTTTGTCAAATACCTTGCTAAAATCCAAAAATATTGCATCGATTTGGCATTTATTATCTATAGAGGAAGTAAATGAATTTATTACTGTAATTAGTTGTGTTACCGTCGAGAGTCCTTTTCTGAACATGTGCTGGAAGCTAGTTAGCACGCGATTTTTTTCTAAATATGCGTTCATACAATGTTGAACTATATGTTCTAATAGTTTACAGCATGGGGACGTCAATGATATGGGACGGTAGTTATTCAAGAGAAGACGGTCTCCTTTTTTACAAACGGGAACAATTTGGGCTGTCTTCCAGTCATCGGGTATTTTACCTAATGATATTGAAGCGCGAAAAATTGTTACGAGGAATTGAGCCAGAGTTTCGGCATAGCGTCGCAGAAATGCGTTTCGAATGTTGTCAGGGCCACATGACGTTTTCATTTTCAAGTTCAGCAACATGGAAAGGACACAAGGATAAGTAATAAAATTCCTCAGTCTACAAGAGAGCAAGTGCAAATTGTTCTTCCGGACACTATCACAGGTACGGCTTTAAGTTGTAAGAATGTACCTGTAAACCTGGCAAGTTGTTATATTTCATAAAGCTAGCAGCGCAATAGGCAGCATGCTAAAAGCCAGCAGATAAATATATTTATTACCTTTAATTTGATGGTCTTCGATGGCGCACTGATGCTTGTCAGCGCAACGCGCCGGGCTGTTGCGCGTTATATCATGTGCTGGCCTGCTTCAAGAAGCTTCGTTCTCTTGATGTTTGCACCCGAAATAATTTTTCAACTCAATTACCAGCCCCAAATTCCACCTCTACAATATACAATCTACAATTCTACAATCAGCGGCACACCGCTAGCAGACGACATCTCTGCGGAGACGCGGAGGGAGCCTTCGTGACGGGGACGAGGAACCGTCCAGGTTGGGCGCTGAACGCAGCCTCTATGGCGGCGCAACCTAGCGGACTCAGGGTGGCTATGCAGCTCCAGAGGACAATTCGTATATACTGTGTGCACTAGCAAGAATTATGCTCCAGCAGAATTCCCTTACGCAAATTGCTCCAACTGAACCAAGGAGATCTTGGCTCCGCAAAATCCTCTGTCTTAATTCTGCCAAATTTTCTCCGAATTTCGATGGTCCTGGCTGATATAGAATTGAATTCTAAGCAAGGAAACGCTTAACATAGTTGGATTTTTATCTCACTTGCGAACACGCAGAGGGCGCACGTGCAGACGTACATATACAACACGAAATGAACCGAATCACAGGAGACGCATTACTATCATATCCTGAAGCCGGATTCACCAATGTTTCGTACCAGGTGTCCATGTTCGTTGTTTGCTGATGCTTGAGATACGGTTAAATCTTTTGTGCTAAAGATCTTGTTCTGTAGAAAATTCAGCGTTGTTGACGCTGTCAGCGAAGCATCACCAGTGTAGCTATGGCAAGTAGTATTTAGCAGGCTACATGGCCGAGCATTGATTCTTAGATTGTTTGTGCGACTGAACGAGACCCCACCATATTAAAGAATTGAGAAGAGATGTCGGCTGGGGTACTCATCTGAGGTTGGAAAGTGGAATATGAAACAATCTTCCACTGCTGTCGCATGGCTACGCTATTCCTAGGCCACGCAGGCACGTTTATGAGGTTTGGTTAAAGCGGGGCTTTGTATGTTGGGTGGTCGCCATTGCTATCACATCATACCCTTAGGCAGAAGTTAAGGATCGCGCAATAGCGTCGTGTGTAGCGAACGCTACACTACGCTACCTTTGAGCATTTCGCTGATGCCTGGGTGCTTGAAAGATGCCTCTCGGGCCTCTTATGTGGAAGGGTAACATTAGAATCAGCCTGCCATGACATTTGATTCGCGTTACCCGTATGCCGCGTAGGCACGTTCATAAAATACATGAAAAATAGGTTCTGCATAGAACGCCGTGAAATTCATGCGTTCAACGGAACGTTCGTTGTGCTCGATGCAACGCTCGTTCGCCCGCCGCAAAAGCTTTCGCTCCACACTCGGTTCATTAGCGTTGAACCTCTACAACGTTTTGGTTATCCTTACCAGAGACTGTGCGGGCTTCGACCCGCCAGGTGCCGAATTTAGAACACTGAAAATGTTTTGAATCCAGAAGATGTATTTCAGCGCCCTCTTCCAGCAATAATCATGTTCAGGGCAGACCGATGCTGGCAGGTGGTTTCCACAATGATCTGCCATGAATTCTGTAAATGACCACTTCAGGTGCAGTGCGCTCTGTATGACATGTTTCCGACCGGCACTCATTCATAGCAAGAAGAACAATAAGAACTGGTGGCCGAGTTGGTCTGACATAACTAGTGAAGCAGCGCAACGGCACAAGGCGAGAAGAAAGTGGAATAAGGGCTGTGTTTGTTCATTTCTTCCTCTGGCCTTGTGCCGTTGCGCTGCTTCACTAGTCATTCATAGCGTCATTTGTGGCACAGTGCAGTTGATAATAAGATACGCCTCGAACAGCAGCATTGCCTTGGCCACTCTTACTTTGTGTAATTAATGCGAAAGCCTTATATGGCTATGTCCTGTCGGCGAAAAGTGTCCACAAAACATGGCGGCCTAATTTGTCAGCACTAGAACGACGTCCATATGGATGAATGTGAAACAAAAATTAATGTTGTTGGGCAGCACAATGATGAGTGCCTCGGAAGTTTTGGTATAGTGGTATTCCTGCACTCCTACTTGATGCCACCCGCAGTAAAGGCCCGATATCCCGAGTGGCTACGATTTAGGCACAAAGCAATAAGTTATGTTCGCATCAGGTTTGTGCACGCGACTCGTTGCCCTTGTGTGCCTGCTTGTCCATAACTGGGTGTATGGCCAAAGTTAAGATCGGCGATGATAGCGTATGCAATGCAAACAGCTGCTATAGCTTTACCAGGCGATTCTTCCTTGTGGTAGCAGAAAACTTTTGGTTCGATCCCATCAGCACTCCTTAAGTTTCTTCTACCAGGCTATACACTCCAAGTATAAAACTACACACGTTACTGGGTTCACAGCTAACCTTGGCGCCTTCCGGGTATCTTAGATCACGACAGCTTAAATGTACCTTTAGCGCGGGGCGATGAAATAAGTACGCCATCTTACATTGCACCAAAGTGAGAGATCATTATACTTATAGCAATGCCTATTCTAGTTTACAGATAGCGGAGGCATTAAATATACATTTGTTAAAATTTCCCTTATTATAATTTACCCGCTTGTGGCTGCGTCTACGTAAAGATTTAGCTTCATGGAACTGCAAACAGCCATTTTACCGACTTGACACGAGAGAAGTATTCGCTTTCCGCCTAACAGTTACTTCAAAGGGACCATGGTAGCTATATCTCATGAGTCAGATGTCAGCTCGATGTAACTTTGGGCTGTACGTGGGCTACGAAACATGCACAGCTCCACATTCATCTAGAGTTGGGAGTGTAAGAGAGCGCGCTCTTGGGAATGTCGGTGCATCTAAAATGGAATGAAATGGGAGTACCAGCCAATACAAAAAGACGCCTGCACAAGAATAGACAAACACGACAGATGCTAACCGTCCGTGTCAAACTACTCTTCTTGTGCATGCGTCGTTCCTGTTTCATAGCACTCTCATTCCGTTACAACTGTAGAGTTAACAGTGCTTTCACTATTACATTAATGTACCCTAATAAAATGATATAATGGGTGTTTATATTCATCCTTACCCCCCTTAATCGTCTTTAAATAATCTGACCTTTGAATTTCTTAACGGCAAAACGGAAATTCGAACATGAATTTTATCTTCACAAAGCATGTGGGATTTTGAAAAGAACTCAACTGATTTTCACTTGCGGATAAAACCCGCGCATACATGCCTGGCCTGTCAGTTACCCACTAGCAGCATAACTTCAATGAAACTAACGCTATCTTTGCCATCTCTCGAGCTTAGAAGGAAAACTTCACATCTTAGCCTTTTTCACAAAATTTATCATCATAACGAATTGAGGCATACTTTCATTTCGCAGCCATCGTATCACTCCTCCAGCGTCGATCATGCGTACAAAGCAAATGTCATAACTTGAAATCATCATCATCATCATCAGCCTGACTATACCCACTGCAGGGCGAAGGCCTCTCCCATATTTCTTCACTTAACCCGGTTCTGTGCTAGCTGCATCCACTTGACCCCTGCGAACCTCTTAACCTCATCCGCCCACCTAATATTCTGCCGCCCCCTGCTACGCTTTCCTTCCCTTCGAATCCAGTTTGTTACCCTAAGCGACCATCGGTTATCCTCTCTTCGCGCTACATGTCCTGCCCATGCCCATGTCTTCTTCTTAATTTCCACTAGAATGTCGGTAACCTGAGTTATTTCTTCGACCCACTCTGCACGCTTCCTATCTCTTAATGTTACCCCTACCATTTTTCGTTCCATAGCCCTCTGGGTTGTCCTCAACTTAAGTAGAACTCTCTTGGTTAGCCTCCACGTTTCAGCCCCATAGGTGAGTACAGGCAAGATGCAACTGTTGTATACTTTCCTCTTGAGCGATACCGGTAAGCTGCTAGTCATAATCTGCGAGTGCTTGCCAAATGCGCTCCATCCCAATCTTATACTTCTTGTTATTTCCTTTTCATGGTCCGGATCTGCGGTTACTACCTGTCCTAAGTAGACATATTCGCCTACTACTTCCAGTACTTTGCTACCTAATGTAAACTGCTGTTCCTTTCCGAGGCTGTTGAAGGGATAGCAATACTAACGCCCTTTTTCTTTCCTTTCTACCTCGTACGTCAGTAGAGTGGAATCGCCTTCTGCCCGATATCGCATCAATCCAAGATCAAAATTCATTTCGCTCATCACTGATGCAATATCTTGAAGCTGATCCGTGACACTTTTTTTTCCCTGACTATTATCTTATTTCAGTTTTTCGCTTTTCATGCTTGTTTGCTTCCAGTGCTGCTGTTCGTTTCGCTGTATAATGCTGTTCTCTCACCGCTTATGATTGTTTTCAATTTATTCCGCTTGTATAACTTTCTTTATTGTAAGATTGTTTTCGTTGTTCTGTATTCCCTTGTTTGTTCAGCCTTTGTTGTGGTTTGTTCATTTAGTGTTCTATGCTTTCTATCATATAGGATGTACCACTCCCCTCTGTAATGCGTATGCGCTTGAGGGTAATAAAATGAAAAATGAAATGAAAAAATGCACTCGGAGTTTGTCCATCGCTATCGGCAAGCATGAACAGCGAGCCTTAGCCATCCAGGCTGTCAGCAGAAAGGACTCACCGTCTGAAATAACCTCAATATATGCTTTTAATACAATATTCCATCGATATGCGATCTAAACCATGCTTCGAAGCTCTAAAATAAAAAGAACCGCTTATTGGGCAAGTTGGTGAACCACGGCGAATAGTAATATAAGAGCGCAACAACAGGACAAAGATGAGAAGGGACGACAACAGTGCTTAATATACATCTGAATTTATTTAAATAAAGGAAGTCCACATATATACAATATATTATATTGGTATGAAAACAAATATAGATTGCAGTTGCTAGTAAAAAGTCAGTTTTTATCGCTGCGCGTGTCAATCACCCCGCGTTTATTTTTGTCTCTTTTCTTACAGACGTTCTGAAACTGACACAAAAACTAGCCACCCTCCCTGTTCGCAGAGTTAATGCGCGGTGGGTGATGTCGACAGCCGCATTCGCACTGATGATGGCTTGTCCGCCCCCTGGTTTCTACGAGATGTAGGCTGGATCTGGAGAGCGCGAAAACACGCGCTTTCTACAACTACAAGAAACGGCGTCATGAAATTGTAACAAGCGTAAAGCGCGGCGATCATTTTCAAGGCAGAACTAGAGTGCGTATTTTCTTTGTTCATTTTATTTCCTCTTGCTTTTCATTATTATCCCGGAAGGTACCCTCCGTGCCATCACCGTTCGGTTTGAAAAAAAAAATAATAAAGCATGCCATTAAAATGGTGCACCTGTCTCCTTGTGTCCAACATCTTCAAAGTGCATGCAACAATTCACAAAACTATCTGTAATGGAAGAACTGATTATACGGACGCCTCTTGGATGATGAGCAGAAATTATAGGAATTGATAACACTACCGTACAGACATTCTTGAAACCACTCCAATCACAATTTTATACGTCGGGGTAACTGGCGATGCATTCGGAGAATTTCTGTCCCTCTGTGTATCCTACGTACGATATGTATCTAAGCATGTTAAGACGCATGACTCTGAAGCAGTCGGCACTTGCGACAGCGTGTTTTAACGAAATGGCGAAGGAGGGCTGCAGTTACAATGGAGCAAGGCAAGAAAGAAGAGCGGCAGAGTCTAAGCTTGAATTTAAATACAGACACATAACGAGAGAAAACTTTATTTTCTGCATAAAATGATTTTTATAAATTATTCCGTTTTGGTGGCCCTCTGGCGAGTCGATTGTTCATAACAGAAGGGAATTATTTATGAATCTAAAAGCATTTTTGGCAGTCTAACGTTTCATTCTTGTTTTACGTGCATATCGCATTGAAGCTGATTTCCCGGCTAATGCAAACGTTCTATTTAACGAGCGGGAATCAGTCGCGCACTATGACTGGAATATTCTGGAGTCCATAATGCCGTGATATAAGCACCGGCACATGCTTTCGTTTGCCCATTAAGTTGTACTTTTCCCCTACCGTTAACTCAATGGTGACGGTTGTGCAGTTGAGAAAGAGATCATTTTTAATACGTCAGCTTTAATTCTCGCAGGTGTGTGGTAACGAAGCACGACACGCACTGCTGTTATAAGACCGGCAGTAAATAGAACTACATTAACCGAGACGAGAACGACCTTAATTGTTCCTCATTTGCAAGCCGTTTAGAGAGAGAAAATTGTCCGCGCCAGTAGGAGCGGTGGTAATAACATGCCGGTTTTTCAGCTGCGCTCTTATTACAGCCATCTCTGCCTGTTATGATGGTGCTGATTTATTCCTCTTTTGCAAAGAATGCGCCAGAGACGGGAGGGATACATAAAAAAATGGATTGAGTGGTTAAGAAATCTTTATTATAAAATTCGTAGAAAAGAGCAGTTTGAGTGCTTGAAGAGCCGACTGCCTCAAAATTTTTTTATTTCACCCGGACCCATCAATGGAAGATGTGCACTATAGATTTTGTCACGCTGAACAAACGATGTGTGCTGAGCTCTATTTTAGAAAAGAGTGCAGACAGCAAAGAAATAGTGGCTAATGAAACGCTACAATAACTTGACGTTTCCCTCATTTTTAAAGCTTAGTCGTCCGGCCTTGATTTATTATTCAGATTGTAAAAATCAGTAAACAAAAATAGTAAAAAATGGAGCGTTTATACATTGTTCTAAACATAATCAGAGAGCTAGCGGTAAGAAGCTAATGTTTATTTCCTTCGTTTTTAATCATTGTTTTGTCTTTTTTATCAGTTGGCCAGCGAATGACATTATTGCTGGTTGGAATACTTGAAGTCAATGGTTGCGGCATACGGCTCCAGAATGCGTTCAGGGTTGCTCCCCTCGGCGACACCGTAACCTCTTTGGACAGGAGCCCGCACAGCGGTAGTGAAATGTGCGCGACGTCAACGGATGAAGCTTCAAGACCAGAGCGTCCCTTCAGAGGCCTCTTTTTTTTTTTATTGCGAAAGCAATACTACTCTAGGTTTCGAGCCTTCAGCGTAGCGCGGCCGGTAGCCAAGTCTTACCCATGTGACACTGTGACGTCACAACCTACATGACACTATAGGGTGAGAGCTGGGCTACCAACTCAAACGGTCGGCAGGAGCTGCCAACTTGGGTCTCTCTTTTCGCATGGGACGGTTACGTCAGAATCAGCTTGCTAGGACTCTGGCATTCACGTTACCCCTATAGGCCACTAAGGCACGTTCATACGACTTGGTTAAAGCGGGGCTTTATATGTGGGCTGAGGAAGAACAAAAAGAGAAGAAGAAGAACGCTCGTCACCCACCGCAATTGCTTTCGCTCAATTTTTGGTTCAGCAGCGTAGAACTCTTGTCTTGTAATTTTTTTTTTTTCGAAGGATTGCATCGAGAATGTGATTGGGTTTCCCTAAATAGGTCGAGGAACTGTTATGTTCCATAAAGCGGAGAAGGCTGCGGCTTTTGTTATTGACCATTAGCAAAAAGTTCAGATTTTTATTTTTAATATAGCCCAAGTCGGTGGCGAAGGTCCACCTCAGCGCTCGTGTGGAACACTTAGTGCACGTGTTCGGCACAGAATCTTTATCAGAAACCCATCGGCCGTCATTGACGGGGTATTGGTCATTTCAGCTTTATTTCTTCTAAAGCGTACCTTCTCCACCCTGCTAGGTTATGAGGGAGGGGCTAAGCGCGCGGGGTAATCAGGGTACACGCAATATTTTCCTTTTTTATAACGTACAAACAGCGAAGTGGAGATCAAAAAGGAGGCTTGTGGTGAAGGCACTATACATAGTGCTTGATTTGTAAAGAGGTCTGCTTTCTTCTAACCAATATTTGGAGCATATTCATTTTAAAATCTGTCTGTATGCATTTCATTGTTTTGTTATTTTCAGTTGGTAATCTGCGGAGTAATGCTGACTTTTTGGGCAAATGTTATGAATTGTTAATAGAGAGATTTGGTGTAAATATGAAGTTGTTCATGGACGATATCCTATCAATAGACTATACTGCATCATGAATAGCGTGTAGAGCCACATTATAAGCGAGTCCGGGTACTCCGTTGCATCAACCAATAACAACAAATGAGTTGGCCTAGGCATTGCCGTTCTTTTGCCGTTTACATTGACAGATGTGTATATAAGCTGTACATACTTCGGGACATATATCAACCACAGGTCGTGCTGTTCGCAGGGCTTTAGGGCGGAGTTTAGTAACCTCGTTAATACACTCGATCTTGAGTATATCGAACTCGCATAGGATCCGAAACAGTTCGATATATCGGCAACCGATAAATAAAACTTGTCACCAGAGGAACTCTTCTGCAATCCGGAAGCCTGAATACGGTGCACCCACGCTAGCGGCACGTTAGCTTCAACGATATGCTGCCTTCCAGCAGACTGGAAGCCCTCCGCTCGCCACGGCTGCGGCGGCAAGCGAAGAGCAGAGCACTCCAGGCGTCAATAAAAAAATGGGCGCCCCTCCGTGTGCCACTGCGCGGACTCCAGCGCATTCCCAGCTTGTTACTTCCCGCTGTTCAATAATTCTTATAAGTGTGTTCAACTGTGCACATTCGCGATAAGGAAGAATCAGGATGGGTGTAAGTTTTGCCAATGTCGTTTCGTCCGTTCCGTAGGGGCAGATCGGTGCCTCGCAGTTCGCACAGCTCCTGCGGATGATGCTTTGCGAAAAGGCACTGCTGATCGTAAGAGGTGTAAATCTCTCACTGGCGCACTATAAACGGAGTAACAGCTGAGTTAAAATGGATATTAGGTGATTTCTCAGTGTCCTTTAGCAGTTAGGCAGCCCACGCGAAAGCCAATGCCTCCTCGGTCAGCAAGGATGGTTGCACCACACAACAATCAATGGCTTTAACGCTGGCCACCCCGCATTACATTATTGTTGCATTCAAAACAAGCACTCTGAACCAAAAACTATTTTCAAGTGTACGTGACGTTGATCATGACACACGTATTAACAGCGTTAGTGTTGCCATCAGGGGTAAGCAGCCGACATGGCTGCGGACAAGAAAAATTATCGTGGGTAGCCTATAGGAGAAGCGCACTTTCGAGAGGCGGGATGCTCAGTTCTAAATATCGAATATACCGCTGAACTGGAGTTCGATAAACGCGAACAGCACTCCTATACTTTTGCGTGGGATTTTCAAGGCGATATTCTCAGACTTTAATATAAGCAATAATGCGTCATATCAGGATTCGATATATGTATTGGCTGCCATATATAGATCCAGGAAGAGAAATGTTATTTCCGGTGCCTTTGCTGTCTCCTGATTGTATTCAAAAGAAAATGGACTCATTATACAGTCTTTTTATTATCTTGTTACTTCCGGCTGTTCAATAATTTCTGTGTGTTCAAATGTGCACATTCGCGATACTGAAGAATCAGGATGGGTGTAAGTTTTGACAAAGCAAAGATGGCGCAACCTGCATTCATATTTATTGTTACCAGACCTGCCAATGTCGTTTCGTGAGTGGATTGTTCTGATTTGAGGTACTGGACACAAAATAAGTCTAGCCATATCGGTCCAGCCCCTTCCTTAGAGGAGATAGTTTATTCAAGTGGTATGTCATTGCTACAGCTTTTGCTGTCCTGTGGAGCGATTGCGTCCCTTTCGCTGACTTATAATTGCCGCGAACCATTAGTCTTTATTTATTCTTTTTCGACAACCGCGGCATGCAGCCTTATCACTGTGATGCTAGCGCGCTGCTCGATTCCTGTATTTTTTTTTTGCTCAGGCTCATTGTCGCGAGATGAGTCTTTATCATTTCCTTTGTCAGAGAAGATGCTTCGAGATGTATCTCGAAAGCATCCATCCACCCAGTGCGTTTCTATATTGTTCCTGGGTATGCTGTCACCATTCGCGGTTTTATCTAGATCTTTCTTCGCCGCTTTAAATCGAGCGCTGACAAGTGAAACAGCATTCTTAGTTCGACGACCGACGAGTACGTTTGTTGTTATTGCACCCGCCGATCCTCTTAGCTATTTTAATGGTGCAAGTCAGCCCATTAAAAAGTTTTATTCGAGTGCAACACCAATGTATTCGTTTATGGCGTCTGGGCTTGTCACTGATGGGCTTGTCACCAATACGTGGCAATATGCCTAGCCAAAAAATGCCCAGCTCATCCACGTCTCATAATGTGTGGACAGAAATCTCCAGCGAGAGGTTAATACATTAATATCTTTTCTTCTGTCCTTGCTTGCCACAATATTATAGCTTGACTTCTGTGGTTACATTCCCAACGCTGATTGACGAGCTTACTCGTGCAATGTGTTTAAGGCTTCTTGTGAATGAAAGTTCTGGGTTTCACTATTTATGAGTAAACGATATCATGACGTCACATTCATAAATTAGGAACTATATAGTTTGTATTTACCTAGATTCAAGTACAATGGTATGACAGCTATATCGAAGAGTAAAAGCGCTAAGACTGAACCTTTATCATCATCATTATCATTTTCACTCTAAATATACTCACTGTAGGACGAAAGCCTCTCCCATATTCCTCCAATCAACCCGGTCCTGTGCTAGCTGCATCCACTTGACCCTTGCGAACTTCTTAACCTCATGCGCCCACCTAACCTTCTGCCGCCCCCTGCTACACTTTCTTTCCCTTGCAATCTAGTTTGTTACCTTAAGCGACTATCGGTTATGCCCTCTCCGCAATACATGTCTTGCTCATGCCCATTTCCTTTTGATTTCCACCAGAATGTGAGTAACTTGAGATATTCATCTAACCCATTCTGCGTTCTTCCTATCTCTTACGTTACCCCTACCACTTTTCGTTCCATAGCCCTCTTCTTTAGCCTGCCTCCACGTTTCAGTCCCACAGGTGAGTATAGGAAAGATGCAAATGTTATAAAATTTCCTCTTGAGTGATACCGGTAAGCAGCTAGTCATAATCTGGAGTGTTCGGCAAATGCGCTCCGGATCTGCTGTTACTACCTGTCCTAAGTAGACACAATCGCCTACTACTTCCAGTGCTTCGCTACCTAAAGTAAACTGTTGTTCCTTCCCGAGGCTGTTGAACATTACTTTAGTCTTCTGCATGTTTACTTTCAAGCCTACATCTATACTTTTCCTGTCTAGGTCATCAATCATTATTTGCAGTTCATGCCCCGAGTTACTTAGCAAGGCAATGCCGCTAGCAAATCGCAAATTACTGAGGTATTCTCCATCTACCCTTATTCCTTACTGCTCCCATTCCAAAGTCTCTGAATACTTCCTCTAAGCAAGCCGTGAATAGTACTGGCGAAATCGTGTCTCCTTGCCTAACACCTTTCTTTATTCAGAACTATAGCTGCTGCGCAGCCACTATATAGTATATCTTCCAGCATTTTCAAGTACTGCTTGTCTACACTCTGATTTCGCAATGCCTGCATGAGCGCCTAGGTTTCCACTGAGTCAAATGCTTTTTCGTAATCAATGAATGCTATGTATAAGGGCTGATTATATTCCGAGCATTTTTCTCTCGATATCAATATGATCGATTGTAGAGTACGCTTAACGAAAACCTGCTCGATATTTGGTTTGATTGCTGTCTAAAGTTGCCCTGATTCGATTAGCGATTACCTCAGTAAATACTTTATACGTAACAGACCGAAAGTTGATTGGTTTGTAACTTTTCAGGTCCTTACTAATTAGGATAATGTTTGCGTGCTTCCATTGTTCCGGTAACGTCGATGACACCACCAGGCACTGCACATACAGGGTGGCCAATTTTTCTGACTGAACCTTGTGACACTCCTTTATTTTATGTATTGTACCCAACTTGTTCGCAGTTGGGCGGAATAGAGAATGCCCTGTTCTTGGGCAAGTTGTGTATAAAGTTCGTAATTGGAGAAATTTCCCCAACCTTCCATCCCTTAAATTATTCTTTGTAAATAGCTACCACTGTGCGCACCAGTTAATTGTGAGACAACATGCGTATAAGCTCTTTACACAGTGCCAACAGACATTTTTCTGTGTCGAAGTTTAATCTAAATCGGATTTGCTATGGGGGCTACTTTTCTCCACTTTCAAGCCATCACGATGACGCTTGGCAAACACCTTTTTATATATTTTATAAATCGTCAGCGTCAGTGACACAGGGTGCAGTGACAGCATATAGACTGCTCGAATGTTTTCCGACCTTTCAAGTGGGGATGAGGACTACAGGCTTCCACTGCTGCTCTTCTCTTCTAAGTTCCTAAAAGCTTCGTATGGAACATCCTCATGCACTGGAGTTGGTTTTCTCTCGAACGTTCTAAGGCAGGTGTCCCCTCCAGGGAGGTAAAAAGAGGCGTTATTCCTGAGATAGATAGGTGTCTTTTGTCGGTGGTAGGCTAGGAAGCTACAAGTGGTATGAGAAAGAATTTATTGCCATCTGATCGATAGAATCTTTTTTTGCTAGCTGTAGGGCAAGCTGGATACTGCTAACATTGTCTTTAACCTGCCTCCCCTATTCCATGAAGTCGAAAGTCCTCCAGAGCACTCTGTTGTTCTTTCTTAAAGCTACCTATCATTCAATTTTTTGTGGGTGAGTTACTTTTTATGGCGGCGTGCCTGAGCTGAGAGTCGGTCGACATTCGTCAGGATGCAACTTAGCTCGTATCTCAGCTTGCTTTCAACTGGTCCGTACTTGTACAATGTGAAGGCTGATCTTCGTTTGGAATTCTATTCATGGTTTCGTTCTTAAGAACCGCTTTTAACATTGACATCAGCGTATCTGTGTTTAGTGGGTTGATTTGAGTATCCTGTCGATCTGAGTATCCTGGGCGTCCGTCTCGGCTGCTGGAGGTGGTTCGTTCGAACCCGCCGCCGGACACCCACCGGTAAAAATGGGTACAAGCGTTCCCTAGCCTGGCGCCCGGCTCTCACAAGGATGTGCGCTTGGAATAGGCCTCGCAAGCCCCGCTGCGCTCCTTCTGGGGCGAAATAGTTTTGAACACTTCAGCCTGCAAAGGTGGTTCGAGTTGCTGTGTTTCCCGGGGTATAAACTCAAAACGAGTCGTGTCCTGCACACGCGAAAACTCAAAAGCCTTGAGGTTTCAAGTACTAAACGAACTAAGCCAGCTTGTCGAAAGACGTAAAGGTTGACTGTCATGGTGAAGTTCACTTCTCAGAGATCACTGCAGTCCTGGGCAAGTCCGGATATCCGTCTGTCTGACTTTGCGAGAAAAAGAAAAAAGGACCACAGAATGTGCTTTTTCCGCGCGAGGCGGACTTATTGTCCGATGGCGGAACGGATCACTGCTACATCGGCGCAACTATTTGGGCCGTGACCCGTTTTACCAAGCATTTCAGCCCAGAAGAGCCGAGCACCAGGCCGGCGGAAAGCTTGGGCCCAGTTAAAAACCAGTGGGTAACCGGCGGCAACAGGGATCGAACCCGGTACCTCCCGAATGCGAGGCGGATGTTCAACAAGGCCACAGCTTCGGAGGAAAGAAGCATTCTTGTTAAGGAAGCATTTCTTCTGACTTTCTTATATTGTTTGCGTAGTAAAAGCTATATTTATTGTTGTGTGGTCCCTGCCCCATGCATTTATATCTATCTCTCCTCCCAATATACAGGGACCCCTAAACGTACTACCGGTTTCCTATCCAGGAATGTAAAGTGTTTTCATTTAAAAACAAAATAGTTGTTATGCACAGCTAACGTAAGGCTTCTAGAATACACGTCTACTCTATGAGACAAAAGCTAAAAACAATGTTAATAAATTACATAAGCTCCAAACCCTAGTTTTCCGGTTTCTTTATATACCTACATCAGTAGTTTCAGTGTGCCAATAGCGCAGAAATTGCTAGGATGCGTTTCACTACAAAAGTTTAAGTTGATATTCTTGCATAATATGTTTCATTCTGAAACAGGTATTGCCTGGGACAATTATTTATTGCTACTAGACTATATATGAGCAAGAAGGGACCACATTTACGAAGTAACAGTAATAAAAACCAGAACACCCTTACTAAAAAGGTCACATTTCTCAAAAACAATAAATGAATAGAATAAGTTGCCAAGGAAGTCCTATCAACAAAATGCAAAAGAAACTTGTGCCGCATTGCGGTAATACGTATACTTGCATTTGTGTTGTGCGGCACTTCTTTTGTTAGTTTCGTTCATCTGCTAATATATGTTACGTTGCAATTGCCCCCTTCTGCGGAATGATTTGGTTTGTGGGATTTAACGTCTCAAAGCGACTCAGGCTATGAGAGACGCCTTAGTGGAGGACTCCGGAAATTTCGACCACCTGGGGTTGTTTAACGTGCACTGACATCGCACAGAACACGGGCGCCTTGCTTTTCGCCTCCATCGAAAAGCGACCGCCGCAACCGGGATTCGATCCCGAATCTTTGGGCACAGCAGTCGACGAACGCCCTAAGCACTGCACCATCACGGCGGGATTCTCGCCTACTAGTACTGATGTATTTTGGTATGTTGAACTGATGTTAGTACTGATGTATTTGGATGGGTATATTGACCCATTCGAATTTACCTTCTTTCCCATCAACTAGACACATTGAACTCTTCACGCGTGTAACAAGCAGCGCATTCTGCGTCTTCCGTTGTACCCTCTATACATATACTAAATGGTTTGGGCTACGCTATTGCAGCTTTCTATGGGAAAAACATTGTCCTGGTTCGACTACGCTTAAACCGATTAAGACATGTGAAAGCCTTGTTTGAAATGGTTTGACGTGGTTTTCCCTGGCGGCTTAACATTGAGAGGGTGTCTCAGAATTGAGCAGTCTGTACCGTCTGTATTGCAGGGTATCCTATTTATGGCATCATCAGTTCTAGCCCCTGACGCAAATTAGCTTCTCACTTGGCTAGCAGATGGTTGGTAATTGGGAAGAGAAATAGTATGCCACAGCTTAAATGCTGCACGAAGAATGTCTGCAACACAATTTTTATTCGAAAGTGGGAAATACTGTCGCCACGTGGAAGTGCTTCAGTGATGCCCTACGAGCAATGGCGTAGCACAGGCAACAAGAGGAGGGCAAGGAAAGATCATTCCACTGGCGCCTCTGTTGTGCATGCCACAGTTCCACTCGCGACATCGCTGGCTTGAGAACGAATGTCATCACAGTTGCTCTGGTAACCAGCGAGGCACAAGAAAAATATTTGTATGGTTCTGACGATGTATAGGTGTTTTGCGGTAGAATAAAAGACGAGAGGCTGACTGTGAAAAAAACTCAAGGCACAATGAAAACATTGTGTAGCAACTTTAATCGGTAGGACATAGAAATGCTGCTGAGCTTCTTTCCTAGATGTACACGCGGCGGCGGACGACGTCAAGAGGAATGCAAATTTTTGTCAGGTGTTTTTCATAAAAAATTGATAAAGCAAAGAAGGAGCTTGAAGTAACGAAAAGGAAAAAAACAACAAACAAAACAACAGTCCTCGCTTTCTTCGCTTTTCTAATATGATATTTTAGACGCAACATAACTACTCTAGAATTTATTATCTCTCCTTTCGCACTACTTCAAGCAGCGCTAGAATACTTTTTTGTACACAGCAGGAATGGTCCCCCAGTGTTAATCTGCAGAACATAATATATTCTCCACATTCCTTTCTTTCCGATCTCCGGCTCTTCCTCGTCGTGCATTTTTACCCTTGTTGTATTCGTTGATTCGTTTTTTCTTACTCGTAGCCGTTTGCTTCGCCTCAAATTTTAATTCCCTTTAGCGTAGCTTTAGTTGGGGTGCCAAGCTGTCATTGGCTTTCTTATTGCTCGCATGCAGCATAAATATTTGTCTCGCGCTTCTATCTTTATTTCTTTTCCAATTACAAGCAAGCTTTTTGTCTTCGTGTACACAGTATCCAGCTCGCCGCGGTATTGTCGTTACCGACATTCCATGGAGTTCGTAGTCACCGCCGCGCACCTACGTGCGAAGCGAGATTCGAAACAATTCGTGTTCGCCGTCTCCTGGGCTGCCTGAGATTCCGCTCGCGCTGCGCTCTGTCAGCGCAAAACTCTCTAGCTTTCGCTTTACCCAACAGCACCGCAGAATTGAGGTGAGAAGAGAGCGATGCGAGTAATCTCGGCAGAACCAGAAAAAAGGCCGAGGAATGAGCGAGGAATGGAAAAAAAAGAAAGAAACGATCGCACTGTTGGGCACTGTGGCGGGAAGCGAAACATGAGAGGAAGCGGGCGAGAAAGAAATCAAAGCTGAAGTCTTCCTTTTTCAAAGGGGAATTGAGTTCGAGAGTCTGCGCACGTGCGCGCAGTTCGTGCTGCCGTAGGCTTCTGCTTTTAGGTCTACGGTTAACTGTTCGCGCATACAGTGGAGTGTTAAAAAAAAGCGGGTGGATCTGTGTTACAACTGATAAAAAAATATCTTATTGATAAGAGGCTATATGAGTCGGGATATATTTCCGCTACACAAAACTTTAGTTCAGGGCCGGGCCAGATATACAATACAATAAAACACATTTTTTATTTTCTAGAAAGAACTGGATGATGTCTTTGGCTAAAACCTACGCAGAAAGCTTGATGAGGCCCAAGAGACCATTTACATGCCAACAGCGTAATGCAAGCACTGGGAATCTCTCTACGGTCAGTATAAGAGACAAGAATGCGCAAATTTGAACAATGGTTATTTTAAATTATGTAACCAGCAATGAACTAAAAGAAACCTATTGTGAAACAATGAAAATTATATACAATGCAAGAAAAGCAAAACACATAGAACATAGGTGTACAAACAGAGAATGGAATTATATTTTTGTCCATTCCCTCTATATATTCGTACTTGTTAAGTGTTGTTAGCATGCTGTGTGTTAGCGACTGGTATTTATAAAACATATGAAAAGACGCAACAGCTTCAGCATTTCTCGTTTTGTCTTGTATTTCTTATTTTCACGGGGGCATGACACTGCTCGCCGCACCATGTTTACGCCAATATTCATGTTCCAGATGTGATGACGTGCTGTCTTCCGTGCGTGGCCTTTCCCGGATCACCGACCGTCGACTCCTGCCTTCACCGTGCCTGTAGCCGAACCCTGTAACCCGCTCTGGGCGGTATTGCCTTCAGGCGCCGCGGCCGTGAATCCTGCGCAGGTTGAGCAATTTGCCTGGCAACGTATGGCATCACCAACGTCACCAGTCAGAAGACCAGAAAACACGCTACATAAGCCACACTGCTTCGCCAACCACTTGGGACATGACACCGCTCGCCGCACCATGTTTACGCCCACCTTCATGTTACAGGTTGGTTACTTAAACTCCTGTAAAGAATATCAAAGTAGCAATCGCTGCCTTGTCGCGGTGTCGCGCCGCTATGTTGTGAACTGACTGGTGCAGAATCGTACGTCTTGGTTGTGACGCGCTCCCGGTTAGTTGCTTTCTCATTTGCTTCTATTGCTGTCGGTCGATGTAGAGCTTACCCTGGACCTTCCAAAACAAATCAAAATGCAAGTTTTGATACTCTGCAGCGCCTCAAGAAGGAACAAGTAGCCATGAGCTGGGAGTTAAACAAAATCCTTACTACGCAGCTCACTCATGAAAATTTGATATCTTTGTTACCAAACCGTCTGGCTGCGCTGGAATCATCGCAGCAGAACTGCAATGTCGAAGCCGAAACGAAAGAGACCGGTGAGAGTAAGCGTGAAATAGCTGTTTTGAAGGCGGCAAGCATTGATGTCAGCAATAGAATGCATGGTAACAACTTGCTCTTCCTAGCCTTGATGACCGTGAAAATGAAACCTGGACGGAATCAGAAACAAAAGTCTTGCAAGTCTGCTCGAATCAGCTTGAGATCATAATAGACCCAAGCAGTATAGAACGTGCTCATCTGATGGGGAAGTTCGATTCTGATAAAAAGCGACCGATCATTGTTACGTTGGCACACTTCAAAACTAAAGAAAGTATCCTAGCCTGTGGACGTAAACTAAAGGACACAAACTACGCCATTAGAGAAGATTTTGCCTTTCCCACACGGCGTGCTCGCTCTAAATTGATAAATTTCATTCGACCCAAAAACTGCGTATTCAAGCTAAGTTTTGATAAACTTCATGTGGGACACAAGTGCTATGCGTATGACGCATCTTCTGATGGCGCAGTCGAGACAGCGAAACAACTTGTTGGTAGCGGTCAGAACGACGGGTCTCCTTGGTAGCTCATCGCAAAGTACTGCGTGACACCCCACAAAAGAGGTTAAGCCAATAAGTCACCCTCGTCCTACATCTTAAAATCGCCTTCACTAACATACGAAACCTAATGCCAAAGCAAGATGAATTGCAAAACCTTATTGACGACATTGATGCCGACATTGTTCTGTTAACAGAAACGTGGTTACATGACGGTATCAACGACGATGAAATCCTCCCACTAAACAGAAACTACGTTTTGTCGTGTTCGGCTCGGATGGAGGAGCGGGGGTGTGCTTGTAGCTATCCGGAACACGTTATTATCATCGCTCATAGGTCATGACACTAAACTTGAGCTAACCTGGATGGGCATGCGCAACTCCGGATTGAAGGTAATCTTCGGTATTTGCTACAGACCACGGGACAGCCATTCGTCTTTCTGAGAATCCCTACATGATGCGGTAACCAACATTATAACTACATACCCTAATTCGCCTATTTTTCTGTTCGGATATTGTAACTATCCGCATATAAACTGGGTTTCGCTTTCTTTACCGAGTCATTCACCCTCTAAAGATTCTAAACAGTTCCTTGACTTCAACCTGTATCAGGCTATGGAATACCCCACTAGAGGTACCCATATTATTGATCTGTTACTGACATCCTGTCCAGACAACATTCACAGCGTAACCGTGCTTCCAGGCCTCAGTGATCACGTATATTTGCAAATTTGCACCTAATTACATTTGGATAGGCGATCACCTACACAAAAGATAATCCCTGATTACAAGCGAGGTAATTTCGGCGCCATAAATAACGAACTTCACACTTGTTCACGCACTTCCTGAATTCCTTCATGAAAACTGGGATCATTACAAGTCAGTAATTCTACGCTTAAAAGATAATTACATCCCAAACCTCGCCGTGAAGACCGATTTCAACAATCATTGGTTTAACAAAAGTCTGAAGCGCCTGCTGAATAAAAAAAAGGACAGTTGCGATCCGCCAAACGAAACCAAGGACAAGATGCGTTGGCAAAATGCCGGGCCTGTGCGAAAACATATATGGACGAACTAATTGCGCAAAGGACACATTTTATTCTGTGGATCTGCTATCCATCCTCTGAACAAGTCCCGCCAAATTCTGGCGTATCCTCTCTCCTAAACACAAAGCTAACCGACTTGATCTTGTAGGTACAGATAGCGACCAGTTGATACTAACCAATGTGCAAAAGTTCTAAATGACTACTTTTCATCCGTGTTTTCATTCAACGTGAGTGCTACGCCCGTGACTTTACAAACCTATTGCCAAAAGGAGATGGCAGAAATTCAAATTAACCCCTAAGGAATCGCCAAATTAGTCATCGCTGAAGCTCTCCTCATCCGCTGGAAGGGACCAAATTAGCAGTTAGCTCCTCAAAAGCACTATATTATTACTAAGCCAGTTATTACAGCTAATATTCGCACAATCTTTAGACACTGGAAGCGTTCCTCATGATTGGAAAATAGCCCAAATTGTTCCCATTTTCAAAACAGGTGACCGTGGATGCCCAGCTAACTATCACTCAGTCTCCTTCACTAGTATCCCTTATAAGCTTCTTGAACACATTAGATCCTCGAACTTAATCTCCCACCTTGACTCAATAGACTTCTTTTACCCTCATCAGCATGGCTTCAGGAAATCACTCTCCTGTGAGATGCAGCTGGCGGAATTCACCCAAGGCGTTCTTAAGGATATGAACGATAATATCCAAATAGAAGCAGTTCTTTTTTTTTAGACTTTTCGATGGCATTTGATCGCGAATCTCATAATCACCTGCTTGCGTAACTTTCATGTTTCAGGATTCTGACGAATCTAATAAACTATATAGAGCATTCTATCAAAAGACGCTCACAGTTCACATCCGCGAATGACTTTCGGTCACCCCTAACAGATGTGACGTCGGGTGTCCCTCAGTGGGCTGGTCTATCACCATCACTTTTCTTAATATATGAAAACGACTTGCCTTCTAACATTACTTGTAAATTACGACTCTTTGCAGATTACTGTATTATATTGTTAAGGTTTGTTTACAAAGTGGTTCTGCTCCTTAGCCTGATGTGCTAACCAAGATATAGTGAGCTTCCTCTTCTTCCACTTCTATTCCGGAGAGCCTCTTTTTGCACTTCCTTGTTCTCTTCTGTTCGCATGCCTGACATTTCCCCCTTCGCATACGAAACCCTTGGGCTGTCAGTCAGAGTCCCGAGCGAGAGTGGCAGCGCTTCATTCTTGCGACATGAACTACCTGTGTTTTCCGAGAGGGGCGACCTTTGGAACACTGGCGAGACACGACGTAGTTCAACTCATTGATGCGTTTGAGCACAATAAATGGGCCTGTGTAGTGCGACAACAGCTTCTGGGACAAACCACGCTTGCGGAGAGGTGTCCAGAGCCACACTAAGTCGCCGGGAAGGTAGGAGACATCCTGATGCCGACGATCGTAGCGCTGCTTAGAGCGGTCCTGCGAGGCCAGAGTGCGTAATCGGGCGACCCGACGAGCCTCTTCAGCGCGGCAGAGGGTGCTCGAAACAGACGGCTCGGTGTCGAGAGAGAACGGCAAAATGGTGTCAAGAGAACGTCGAGGCGGACGGGCGTAGAGGAGGAAAAATGGACTATAGGAAGTGGTCTCATGCTTCGATGTGGTATAGGCGTAAGTAATGAAAGGAAGCACGTCATCCCAGTTCTTGTGCCGCGAGTCAACATACATCGCCAGCATGTTCGTCAGTGTCTGGTTTGTACGTTCGACGAGGCCATTTGTCTCGGGATGGTAGTGCGTAGAGTGACGCAACTGGCAAGTACAATAGCGCAGAAGCTGTTCCACAACATCTGCCGTAAACTGGCGGTCTCGGTCACTGATAATTACACTAGGAGGCCCATGACGGAGGACGACAGCATGAAGAAGAAAGAACGAGACGTCAGCGGCGGTGGCGGAAGGGATGGCGGCAGTTTCACAGTAACGCGTGAGATGATCAACGCACACGATGACCCAGCGATTGCTTTTGGACGAGCGGGGAAACGGGCCTATGAGGTCAACACCCACTTGCTGATATGGTGTGGTCGGTGGTGTCACCGGATGTAAGTGGCCCGGCGGAGAAGTCGTAGGGAGCTTGAACCGCTGGCACTGCACGCAGGAGTTCTCGTAACGCTGAGTCGTTCGACGCATATTTGGCCAGTAGAAACGCTCCTTAATGCGCGTAAGAGTCCTGGCAAACCCCAAGTACCCAGCTGTAACGTCATCGTGCATAAATTGTAGAACAGAGGAGTAGAGGCTAGCCGGAACGACTAGCAGAAAGCGTGCACCGCCAGACGAGTACTTTTTTCGATACAGCAAACCATCGCGAATGCAGAAAGGGTTCGCAGATGCCGGATCACGAGCTTTTTCAAAAAGTGATACCAAGTCTTGATCTTTTCGTTGTTCTCGCTGGAAAGTGGCAAGATCCGGAAATTGTACGGAAACGGCGGCAAGATAGTCGTCAAAGTTGTCATCGCAGAGGGTAGTTGCGAGAGGCAGCCGCGAGAGGCAGTCCGCGTCACCGTGTTGGCGGCCACTTTTGTACGACACTGTAAAGTTGAACTCCTGAAGGCGTAATGCCCAGCGGGCCAACCGACCGCAGGGGTCGCGTAGATTCACCAGCCAGCAAAGTGAATGATGATCGGTGATGGCTGTAAAGGAACGTCCATAAAGGTACGAGCGAAACCGCTGTACGCCAAAAACGACGGCAAGGCATTCTTGCTCCGTCACGGTATATTTGCGTTCAGACTTGCTAAGGGTGCGACTTGCTTAAGCGACAACGTGTTGGTTTACGTCATGCCGTTGTATGAGCACAGCACCCACGCCGATGCCACTTGCGTCAGTGTGGAGTTCAGTGGGAGCTGTCGGGCTGAAATCACGCAGTATGGGCCGCGAGGTAAGAAGAAACTTGAGCTGGCGAAACGCAGAATCACATTCAGGAGTCCATTTGAAAGGAATATCTTTCTGCAAGACGCATGTGAGGGGGTAGGCTACGTCAGCAAACTTAGGGATGAAGTGTCGAAAGTAAGAGCAAAGTCCCAGGAAGCTCTTGAGTTCTTTCACAGACTTGGGCTCTTTGACGCAGCTGACAGCTTCAATCTTCTGTGGGTCAGGCCTAACACCGTCTTTGTCAACCAAATGCTCAAGCACAACGATCTAGCGTTCACCGAAGCGGCACTTCTTAGAGTTCAGCACGAGACCCGCTTTCTCCATGCAGTTAAGGACCACAGCTAAACCGCTGTTATGCTCGGCGAAGGTCCTCCCGAAAATCACTACGTTATCTAGGTAACACATGCAAATTTTCCACTTCAGTCCACGCAAAAGAGTGTCCATAAATCTTTCAAAGGTAGCCGGAGCGTTGCATAGGCCGAAAGGCATCACGTTAAATTCATATAACCCATCGCGAGTCACGAATGCCGTCTTCTCCTTGTCTTTCGGATGCATCGGTATCTGCCAGTATCCGCACCGTAAATCAACAGATGAAAAGTAGGAAGCTGAATGGAGGCAGTCAATGGCATCATCAACACGCGGGAGCGGGTAAACATCCTTCTTGGTGACAGTATTGAGGCGGCGACAGTCGACACAAAATCGCCAGGCGCCATCTTTCTTTTTCACGAGAATCACAGGGGCGGCCCATGGGCTAGATGATTCCAGAATGATTCCTCTGTGCATCATATCACGGACCTGTTCGTCAATTATCTTACGTTCTGAAGGCGAAACACGGTATGGTGTCTGTCTAATCGGGTGTGCAGATCCAGTGTTGATCATGTGATGGGTGCGGGAAGGCGGAATCGATGGTGGCTGATCACGAGCAAAGTCGAACACGTCCGCACGTTTCATAAGAACCTCCATCAATATTCGGCGGTCGTTGGTGGGTAGCGATTCATTTATCAGAGACTGAAACTGGGAATCAGCATGATCAAGACGTCTAGTTGAACGAGCAACGCCGTCACTGAACTCGGCGATGTGCATAGAAAGGCGCTCTTCAAAGTCGGCGAGTTTCAAACAACGCGGCAATACGGCAGGTTCATTGGTATGATTGACAGTCCAAAGCGTGGCACGGCCCCCGTTCACTCGAACAACGCTGCGGGGCACCAACACACTCTTTTTTGGCACCGGAAAGGGAAGCGGGTTCCACCAGAGCGTCGAAGGCATTGGGAACCGCACCCGAAGACACAACTGGGACGAAGATGGCGGACATCGCCGGAACGACGGTATCCTCGAAGACAGAAAACACTTGGACCGCCCGCGGCGATTCTTCTATGAAGGCCGATCGAAGGCTGGGTATTATTGATATCTCGCCACTGTTGAAGTCGAGAGTTGCGCAACACTGCTGTAAAAAGTCAACTCCTAGAATAACGTAGAGCGAGGGAGCACCGTAAATTCAGTTCTAAACTCGTGTCCAGCCATCGCCACATTTACATAACAAATACCAAGCGGAAGCAACGATTCTCCCCCTACACCTCGAAATATGACAGTTCTATCCGAGCCAAACATAATTTTGCGGCCGAGAAGGTTCTTAAAATCTAAGCTCATCACGGAAACTGTAGAACCCGTATCCACTAAGGCCATAACACAAACACCATCCACTAACACTTCCAAGCGGTTCTTCAGCATAACGACCGGTAGAGGAATTGGCAATATCGATGACCTGGCGACCGCACCTCCATCGGCCGCACACGCTAGTTTCCCAGTGGTGGAGAAGAACGGCGGTGAGAAGGCGTTTGTCGGGAGCGGCGGGCAGGAGGAGTCAGGCTGCGATCAGAAACTGGTGAGTCGTTGCGTGGTGGTACGTAGCGCTAGGAGCCCGAAGGAGGGGAATAGGTCGGGTAACGGACTTCTGGACTCACGGTAGATCGGCGATTCCACCATTGGCGCTGGTAACGTGGTGGCGGGTTCCGGCGGCGGCAGAATCTGGATATGTCGTCAAGCATACCACAGCGGTAACAGACGGGTGGTTCACGAGCACGGTCCAAATAATAGTCCTCGGTAACAGGATCGAAGCGATCATCAAAGTCCAGCCGCTGGGGTTGTTGCGGAGGAGGTGGCGCCCTGTAGTGGGTACGAGCTGGGGGAGCAGGGCCATATGAGTCGTTTCAGTGGTCACGGATGGGATGAGGAGCGGTAGAACGCCAAGAAGAGCGCTGGATGGGAGCTGCCTGAAGGGAGCAGCTATCACAGGGGATTGCACTGCGGTTCACATCTTGATGGCGGGAGAGCTCATCACGGACAATTTGGCGAATCATGTCGGCCAAATGCGGAGGCTCATGTGAATGCTCGTGAGAATCCACGCTTGCAACAGTGGTCACGTTAGGCAGACGGCCGAATTTCGGGGTTATGCGACGCAGCTTTAAAGTTTCGAACGTACGACAGTGCTTGATCACGGCCGTGGGAGAATCTAAGTTTTCTTTTGTAATTAAAAAGTTATATACGTCCACCGCGATGCCCTTTAAAAGGTGGACAACTCTGTCTTCATCAGACATGCTCGGATTCACCGCTTTGCAGAGTTTTAGGACCTCTTCTATGTACATTGTGCATGTTTCACCAGGCCCTTGGGCTCGCTGGAATAAAGTCTGCTCAGCGCATTTCCGTTTTGCCGTGGTATCCCCGAAACAATTTCGAATCTCCTCTTCAAAGCGCTCCCAGCTCGTTAAGGATATGGTTCTCAAACCATGTCAGGGCTGTGGAGTCCAAGAAAAAAACAACATTTGCCAGCATTACAGTGGCATCCCAGTGATTGTACTTGCTCACCCGCTGGTAATTGGTGAGCCAGTCGTCCACGTCTTCGCCAGCCTTGCCAGAAAAGGTCCGCGGCTCACGGTAATGCCGCCGTGCGGGTGCCGCTGGACCTGGCTGCCGTGCATCGCCGTCTTGAATCATTGTGGGTGTCAAAGGGGGGAGCCCAGCGAGTGTCGGCTCGAACGAGGTAGAGAGGAATCCGTGGTGATCTACCCAGCACCTCCACCACACTGTTAAGGTTTATTTACAAAGTGGTTCTGCTCCTTAGCCTGATGTGCTAACCAAGACATAGTGAGCTTCCTCTTCTTCCACTTCTATTCCGGAGAGCCTCTTTTTGCACTTCCTTGTTCTCTTCTGTTCGCATGCCTGACAATATATAATACGATTCATAGCCCGGCTGATTATGCAGACTTACAACACGACCTAACCAGTATTCCATCATGGTGCGAAAAATGGCAGATGCCTTTAAATCCTACTAAGTGCTTTCCCCCGAAAACACTCATTGATACACCACCCTTACAGCATTTCATCAGTCCCTATCAACGTAGCGCAGTCCTACAAATATATTGGTGTACATCTGACATCGTCACTTTCATGGGTCACTCAAATTGAATCAATTTGCTCCAACGCTTTACGCTCGCTTGGCTACCTGCAAGGTAATCTTAAATCTGCATCTCTTGAAATAAAACAGCTAGCGTACGAAACATTTGTACGCCCAAAGTTAGAGTATGCGGCATCCATCTAGCATCCATGGCAATCCTATCTCACCATCGAATTCTAATCAATCCAAAATTGTGCAGCTCGGTTCATAACTTCATGTTACTCACGAAACTAAAGTGTCACCTCCCTCAAGCAGTCCCTTCGTCTCTCAACACTCAAATCACGCCGTGCCATTTCCCGCCTATGTTTATTGCACACGTTTTATCATAATACAAAATCATGCCCCTACTTGATAGCTACCCCACTAAGAACGTCTTCCCGCCTCAGCCTCGATAAACGGATAGTACCTATCAGCGGCCACACGTCTGCTTATAACATTCTTCCCTAACGCAATAGTACTCTGGAATTCGCTGCCTAAGAACATCGCGTCATGCACTGATCGTAAAACATTCTGCGAAAAATTAAAAACTCATTTCACCTAAATATTGACTGGTTTTTGTAGTATTTTTGTTTCTTACTTTAGTCTTATGTTATAGCGCTCTATAATCATTTGCTAAACTCTTACTTGAATACCATAGTTCTCACGTGTGTTGTACTTCGTAGTTCATTTTTTCTTTTGCACTGTGTGCTTTATTTTCATTGTTTACGCCATTTACGAAATTATACGTGTCCCCCCCCCCCCCTTATATAATGCTTTCGGGCCCTCAGTTCAGTTCAGTCGTATCCGACTCTTCGTGACCCTATGGACCATATCACGCCACGCTTTCCGGTCTGTAACTATATTCCTAACATCACATAACCTCATTTGCAGCGCCTCGAGGATGCCATCTAACCATCGCGTTCGCTGCCTACCCCTTCTCCGGTGACCGTCAACCTTTCCCAACATAAAATCTTTCTCCAGCAACTCTTCTCTTCTCATCAGATGACCAAAATATCTGAGCTTTATCTTTAGAATTCGATCCACCAATGAGCAGTCAGGGTTTATTGTCGACATATATCGACTAATTTGATCATCTGGCAGTCCAAGGAACTCTCAAGATACTCCGCGAGCATCACAATTCGAACGCGTCAATTCTTCTGTGGTCAGCCTTTTTCAGAGTCCTACTCTTGCATTTATACATCACAACTGGAAAGACCATAGCACAAGTTATACGGATCTTGGTTGGCAGTCTGATGTCTCTGCTCTTAACTAGGCGGTCAATGCTAGCCATGGCTCTCTTTCCCAAAAGCAGGCGTCTCCTAATTTCATGGCTGCAGTCACCTTCCGGGGTAATCTTGGAGCCCAAAAAGAGAAACTCTGTCACGGCTTCCACTTCTTCACCGCGGATAATAGACTGATTCTAATAAACGAAAGTCCTATAGCTTGTGCACACGTATTATAATAAAAGATTCAAAAGCGGTTTTTTTGTATTTTCCATCGGTCTATTGCCCGCAGTGTTGCGAAAACGTTTTTGTGTATTATAAAGAGTTTGTTTTAATTAGTTTCGCACTTCTGCACCAAACTAGACTGCAGTAACTAATATGCGAGCTAAATACAACTATATATATGCTAAGTTTCACCGATAGTGGTAGTAATCTATTATAGCAGTATATAGCTCCTGTAGTTGACAAAGCTTTCTGCAAAGACAATCAACAAAAGCGTCCCTGGTGGGAGCTCAGGAAAAGTATACGCCTAATATTTTATAGGGATCAACAACGTCTATGTAATGGCATCCAAATGTTATAGTATGACTTAGTTCAAACCATATATTTAGTGCGAAAAATAATTTATTCCGGTTTACTGGAATTGAAGGCGATTTAACTTGGACCAATCAGACAGTTGGGACAAAACATCATTACTTTTTATTATTAAGTTATCGACATTAGGGCCAGAAATAACAACATTGCTATCATCAGCGTACAATATAAACTTTACTGTATTATCTGTATCTACCAAGTCATTAAGATATGGAAGAATTAATGAAAGTTCTAAAACACTCCTCGGTGGCACGCATTGTTTTATTTGTAAAAAAGATGAGTTGTAGTTTTCACCGAAATATCACTGAAACCTGTCTCTGAGGTATCACCTCAGCAAGGCTAGACAACTACCGCGGATTCCATAACTTTGGACTTTGGCAAGAAGTATGTTATAATCCAACCTTGATATAACATAATACCACCTTATCGAAAGTAGAGACCAGGTTGTCTGCTTTGAGGCCACTCGATCCTAGCAATCTATTCACAATGCTCTAAATTCCATGAAAGTAAGAAAATAAAAGGCTTTAGCCCTGCCCTCTATAATAAGAAGGCATTCTAAAGGAGCCGCACAACACAGCTTGAAAGCAAACTCCTTTTGGCAAGGGTCGTATCATCGCGATGAGAACTAAAGCTAACAGCGCTGAATTTGTGCGCTTCGCTGAGGGAATTCCTTCTTATTGTCGCTCAGCGGTTAAATCTAGATAAGGGGATCTTCTCTGGCCCTACTTAATTATCACCGGCGCATTTTCTCAAGCGATTCATTGACAAAATTTAGCTTTTTAGCATCTAATTGTTAGAGCTTTGCATTTCCTTTGTTGTTTTCTCCCTTTTAACCAAGATTCTGGGTCCTTGAGCTAAAAATTCGTCTTTGAATGAGATCTTGAACTTCTTCAAGAACTGGGGCTTCAGTTCAAGGCTAAAAAAATTGCAGACGATTACGTTGCTTCCTAATGCGAAATTTGAGCATCGTTCATCAGCTGTATCACCTTTTGATAGACTGAGGCAGAGATTTCGAGGAAGACAGGTATGTATAATTACAGACAACTTTTTTTTTAATTGTTCACACATATTCCTTCAAGGAACACTGCACTAAGAGAGCTTAACTGTCATGAAAGAAGCTTTGTGGTCGGAGTAATGAAGCGAGCAATTAAGTTATTGGGAGGTTGCGGGAGGCAGCGCGTTCGTCCATAGGAATGTTGAGGGCGAAGAGATAGCAGCGACTGACTGATGCCACTGACGCCGCTAGCGAGTCAAGACAATGTGGCTCTGCGTTTCGGCTTAGGATGCATGCACCGTGATCCGTTGATTGCGAGCCGGCGCTTCGGCAATCGGATAACTCGGAGAACAGCGTCGCCGTTACGCAGGATGAGGGAGGGGCGGGGGGATACACGCAGCGGCGAACGGTGGTGGCAAGAGCGCGCGGTCGCCGCCCCGGAGGAAAAGGGAGAGGGGGGGTGGAGAGCGCACTGCCCAAGCTGCGGAGCTGGTTACGAGGGGCAACACCGATGGCGACGCCGACGATGAGTCCAAACGCAGAAACGGGCCCCAAAGAACTGCGCTCCAAAATTGCGCAGGTTTACCATATTTAGACCTAGTTATACCAGCGGAAGCTGTTGACGCGTCTCGTCCATCGCGAGACTAAAAAACTAATCGCCGGCGAAGCAGCTGTTAGACCCTCGCCTAGCCATGTGACACATAGCGATGAGGCTCCGAGCATTTCTCTTAGCAGGCGCAGCTGCGCCTTGGCACAGCGGAGCACGTGACGTGACGTCATAAAGACACACCCACACTCCGGAAGCTGAATGTCAAACCGCGGAGCCAGATGACCTTGGGAGTTGCAGCGGGAAGAATAAAGCTCCCGCTCTAAAACTTGATTTTTTTCGTACTGTTTGATTATGATTCCAGAGAGGAAAATTATGCTGAGAAATTGAGGGTGTTAAAAACTCTAAAGCGATCCTTAGTGGGAATTTTCTTACTCGTTGATATGGTTCGAAATATCGAATGTCGTTTGTATACGCATTTGAGAGGACGTTGAAGTTGCTTCCCTTCTTTGTACATTTATACAGTCGTGTCGCCCGCACCTCTAATGCTGCAAAACACAAGCTGTAGTTGTGCATATTATGACGTCGGAGCGGATCATAGTGTAAGTCTTCACCCAGCGTACATTAATGATAATAGCCATGTGAAGCTAATTTGTTATTTCTAGCTATTCTTTTTTTCTATTTGTTCCGCTTTTGCGATGCGTAGAGTGGCAAATTGGACGTCCCCTATTTCCCTTCCTGCCTTTCCGTTCTTGTGTTTCTCATTCTTCGCCATCGGCGTCGTCAGTAGCACCGACCACCTGCAAAATGAATAACCTTAGCATATATATATCCACGAAAGAGGAAGGTTGGACAGCTGTTGTTATAGCTCAGTAGGGAGAGCACTGGACGCGATATTCGGAGGTCTTGGGTTCGACTCCACCACCGGCGCGTTGTTTTTCTTTCCGTTTTGCATTTAATACTCTTTCGCCCTGAAAATCATCACAGGACTAATTCTGGTTAGTATCAAGTACAACACATTCAAAAAATAATATAATAAGTGGTGTTATCCGCATATCTAAGGTTATTGATACGTTTCCCAGCAATCTTCACTCCAGCTGAAGACTCGTCCAGACCGGCCTTCCTCATCATGCACTCAGCATATAGGTTAAACAGGCAGGGCGACAGTATGCAGCCTTGTCTCACTCCTTTCTCAATCGGGAACCAATCAGTAAGACCATGCCCAGTTCTGACTGTGGCCTTTTGCCCTTCATACAAGTTCCTGAGGAGACATGAGGTGAATTGGAACTCCATCTCTTGGAGAGCTTGCCACAATCTGCTGTGAATTACGCAGTCAAACGCTTTGACATCCCTTACAAAAATGGATATTGAATTTCTGTTACCCACGTAATGTGTTTTTGATGAGTCATCAACCACTCAAAGGAGATTCAAGATTAGATGTGTTTTAACATCATATCCGCAGCAGACTTTCCTTTGAGATCACACATGAAGTTTTGTGCTTGGAAAACGCAACAGTATTTTTGTTTAGGATCTATGGTGGAAATACATTGACTTTCTCAAATGAGGAAATGTATACATCACTAAGTGAATATATATTATTTCTTTGTTAACTGCACACTTTCAGAGCCCTATGTTTTCATTTCTGATTAGCATATGTAGGATGTTGCCTAAGAAACAATTTTTATGTGTTTTAACATGGGATCCGCAACAGACTTTCATTTGAGATTACGCAAGAAGTTTTGTACTTGGAAAACAAAACAGTATTTTTGTATAGGAGCTAATGTGGAAATACATTGACTTTCTCAAATGACGGAAATTATACATCACTAAGCGAATGTATATTCTTTACTATGTTTTCATTTCTGTTTAGCATGCACTGTAAAAACAAAAACAACTTTTTGGACTTTTCCTGCGTCTTGGGTGTTTGTGCCATTGCAAATCACTTCTTGCCAAGCGAATGGGTGCTGTGGTTGGACAATATGCTTGAGGGTGTTACGGGCAAGGATATTGTTGTGTACGCGAACCGACGCACTGCCACACCGCCTCCAAGCTAACGGACGCAAGGCCGCTCCATTTCCAATGCCTCCTTGCACCTGCGAGCAGGCCGTTTTGGAGAGACCAGCAGGGGTACCCCGGCCTGCGCCGACGACGACGCGCGGACGTAACCCGAGCCGTGCGTTGACTCGGAACTGGGCCGTCCTGGGAGCATGTGCGCGACCAGGGCACGAGAAGCAATGCCTTCTTTATAATGCATGATATTTTGCGTGTTTCTTAAGCTTTCGAGCTCCTTGCTCTGCGTATAGATTAGCCGAGCCCTTAGTCATCGCAACGCTTCCCGAAATGTTTAGATAGAAATAAGATTTAGTTACCAGTAAAATAGTGTTGGCGCTGCTGCGCTTGCCGGCATTGAAGCTTGGTCGCACTTTTTTCCTTAAAGGTTCGTGCTACAGCTCCGTGTTCAGCGAAAATTACGCCCAAGGTAGCAACCACCGAAGAGCCAGCGCTGATAAATTTGCCAGCGATGCCAAACTCGACATGTTAAAAGGACTGCAGTGGACAAAATAGTGCGCATAGGTATCTAGAACATTAGATGCAAGTTCTAAAGGTCAAGAAGTTGTAATTGTTAGGACAGCCGCAATGGCCTGTACACTTCGAAACATGCTTCGAAACATTATGTCCCAATCTTATGAATGCAGTCCAGACATAAGAAGCAAATACGTTACCAACATTACGAGCTCCCCGAGTGGCCGAGTGGTTAGCGTAGAAAGCTAGGAGTAAGAGGTACCGAGTTCGAATCGCGCCAGAGGTGCAGTTTTTTTTCGCTTAGTTTTAATTTTTTTTATTTTTTAGCTTTTTTTAATGTAGTTGAGGTGCTTCGCTACGTTTTAGCTTTTACTTTTTATCCAAAAGTGCTCATTGGTCAACACTCATGAATAACACACAAGAAATGCACACATTAGGTACCAACCAGAAACACGGTGGCCAACTTTCTTGTGAAACTCATCAAAAATGCATCAAGAAAATGTATAGAAATGTTAATGTGCATGATGAGGAATGTAATTACCATTTAATCAGAAACTCATTAAGCTTTTTTGTAAGAGATAATCAATAAAGCAGAAGTAGATGGCTTTCTGGACCTCTCTTGCTTTTCTCATGATCCAGCGAAGGTTGGCAATCTGGTCTCTAATTCCTCTGCCCTTGCGAAGCCCAGCTTGCACGTCCGGAAGCTCCCGATCCACATACTGCTGCAGCCTACCTTGGAGGATTTTCAACATCACCTTGAAGCATGCGAAATAAGCGCGATCGTGCTTTAGTTGGAACAATTTTTGGCACTGCCTTTCTTTGGGATGGGGATGTAAACTGACCTCCCCCAATCTTGTGGCCACTGCAGGGTTGTCCAAATTTGCTGACATAATGTATAGAGAACGTTAACAGAGTCGTCATGATTGAGGTTTTGAAGCAACTCAGCTGGAATGCCATCAATTCCGCTAGCTTTGTTCTTATCAAGGCTGGCTAAGGCCCATTAAACTTCACTCTTCAGGATGCCCGGCTCGAGATCAGTAATCACAACCGTCTTATGTTGGGTTTGTACATCCGGGTCCTTCTTTTACAGTTATTCTGTGTATTCCTGCCACCTCTTCTTGATCTCTGAGGCTTCAGTGAGGTCCCTGCCTCGTTTCTCCTTTATCACGTCCATTTTAGCACAGAAGCTTCCTTTGATACCTTTGATTGTCTTATACAAAGCTCTTCTGTTCCTCAATTGGCTGTAGTCCTCAACTGCTTGGCACTGTATGTTAAGGGAGGCATTGTTATCTCTTCTTGCTATTTTCTGAAAATCCGCATTGAGAACCTTGTATCTTTCTCTTTCCCCCATAACTTTTGCCATCCTCCTTTCCTCAGCTATGTGCAAAGCCTCTGCAGATATCCAGTTTGCTTTCTTGCATTTCTTTTGCTTTGGAACTACCTTAGCAGCAACTTCTTGTATTATATCACAACATCAGTCCACATCTCTTCAGGCTTCTAGATCTAATTCTTGAAATCGAGTCCTCACTTCCACATCATATTCTGACGGAATTTGATCCAGATCGTACCTGAAAGGCCTTCTAGTTTTCTGCTTTTTCCTCAATCGAAGCTTAAATTTGACAACAGGAAGCTGATGATCGGTGCCACAATCGGCCTAGGCCTTGTTTTTACTGCTTGTATAGCGCTTCTCCATCTCTGCCGGCAAAGAATATACTCAATCTGATTACTGTACAGATCGTCAGGTGAAGTCCATGTGAACAGGCGCCTCTTGTTCTGTTGAAAATGAGTATTCGCTATGGTCAGGTTGTTTTCTTGACAAAACTCTACTAGCCTCTGCCCAGCTATATTTGGCTCACCAAGACCGAGCTTGCCTGCAATTCCGGATATTTCTTCACTCTCCACCTTAGCATTCCCGTCTCCTATGAGAAAAAGGACGTCTGAAGATGGAGTGCGCTCTAAAAGGCATTGCAGGTCAGCATAACATCTATAAAAATCAGCTTCTTTAGCAGTAGTGGTCGGTGCATAGGCTTGGATAACCGTTATGTTGAAAGGTTGACCTTGGATCCGAAGTGAAATCATTCGGTCGTTTTTGAGGTTGTACCCTAGCACTGCTTTGCCCATTCTTCTGTTTACTATGAGAGCGACCCCATTCCTTCTCCTGGATTCGTGCCCACAATAAAAGACATAATGGTCGCTGGAATTAAATTCTCCCATTCCGGTCCACTTGAGCTCGCTGATACCCAAGATATCAATGTTCAATCTGTCCATTTCTCGCTTGACGACATCCAATTTACCTTGCGCCATAGATCTTACATTCCATGTTGCTATGTGATATATCTCCTTGCAACATCGGACTTTCCGGTCGCTTCCCAACACATCCACAACTGAGCGTTCATTTGGCCTTGGTTCAGACGCTTCATTCGTCCTGGAGCTACTAGGAATCGCCCTTTGTTCATCCCTAGTAACATGTGGACGCCTTCCGGCGTCCACATGTTACTTCATCTTCCGGCGCCATGTCAATAATGCTATGGCCCTACACAGCAGAACTCACGACTTCATCGAGTTTCGCAAGCCCCTCCGCCACGACAAGGCAGTGATCCATGAAGGGGATATATATATATATATATATATATATATATATATATATATATATATATATATATATATATATATATATATATATACCGGTTGTCCCAGCTAACTTGAACCAAGGGTTACAAAATAATATATTTGAGGTAGGCCAGTGAAACCAAATGCATACAACTGCCAGCCTGTTTGCGCACTACAGGCAATTTTTTGTTTTGCATTTACTTATTTAGCTAATTAAGTTAATTTCTCTAATTTTTTTAATATCGACTTTAGACCAAACATGTGAATTGGAAAGTTGTAGAGCACCTTCAGAAACCCCCATTCCATTAACTGCGATAAAGAAAGTCTCACGTGTATCTTTTTTTCCGGGCTCAGAAGAAAGCGCGCGAAATACAAATAGTACCACGTGACTAGCGCATTTGTGCGCCGCGATTGTATATATATATATATATATATATATATATATATATATATATAGTCTTGTCAAATACCAACACAAAAATTTAAAAAAAGAAAGAAGAAAAATCCCCAACGTTTCCCTTAAACTATACATATATATGTATGCATATATATGTTGTCCAAGCTAACTTTCGCCATGGGTTCAAAGAGAAAACATTTAAGGTAGGCCATAAAGACCAGTTATATACAGCTGCCAGCCCTCTGGCGCGCCACAGCTCATGTTTTGTCGAGTTAACTAATCAGTAATTAGGATATTTTTCTAGTGTACTAATTGTACCTTTTAGGCATTGAATTGAATTAAAAGTTTATTTATCGACACACATTACAGTGGCAAGAGGGGACACTGGGCAAAAGGCTGCATAATGCAGCTTTAGGTAGCACCCAGTGCCCCAAGAATACATGGGCAGCAGTGTGTTTCGCGAACATCAAGCTTAAGGTGAACTTAACATCCCCATCAATACAAAGAAAGAAAATTTACAACAATATAACGCTGATCATGTACACAACAAAAGAAATGCACATAAATAATGTAAGCTACATACATTAAAATGCAAATAACCGATTTAACAGTTATTCCACAATTGACTCTAAACTGCACACGACAGATAACCTCTTTTTTAGATGTCTTCTATACATATATTATTTGTTGCCAATATGTCAAGGAGGCGGAGGAAGATAAGAAGGAAAGGCCTACCCAAAGTAATTTCCTAAATTAGAGGGTAAGGACTGCTTACGATATGAGGTACCGCAAAAGGGTAGAAGCCAGGGTAAGAGACATCGTGTATTGTACACTGGTGTGTATTGATGTAGAACAAAGGCTGCAAGCAACAGTTAATTATGTGTTTTAACTGCATTTTTGTATGCACATAATAATTTCAATAGGTGCAATATATCAACAGACAGAATACCATATTGCTTAAAGTAAGGAACCGCATGAGAATGCTATGGTACGTTTGCAATCAATCTGACAGCACGTTTCTGTGTAACTAATAGCTTGTGTTTCTTATGTTTTTTTTTTTTGGTACCCCAGACACTTATACCACGGCCCCTCAATGGAGGCGAACAGTTGATTACGTGTTTTAACTGCATTTTGTATGCACATAATAATTTAATAATTTCAATCTGACAGCACGTTTCTGTGTAACTAATAGCTAGTGTTTCCTATGTTTTGTTGTGGTACCTCAGACACTTATACCACGGTCGCTCAATGGAGGCGCACTTGGTGCGGCCCGTCGCGTCGCGCCTCAATGGCTGGGGAAGCACGTATTGGGAGAAGATACAGTTTCCGCCGTCATTCTCCGCGGGGGCGTCACCACACCATGACAAGGCGCCGCCGGCACGAACGAGCCGACGACGCGGAATGAGCGCGCTGGCCGTGCTAGCGCGTGTTTTCGTTTTGACTACTCAGCATAACCGCGTGGTTCTGATAGGCCTGCATGCGTGTCATCGGTGCCTGTGCGAACAGCGTCCTAAGCGTATGCAGCACCATACCAGGCAACTGCTGTGTTCCGCTGTGCACCACGAAAACAAGAAAAGATCGGTTACTGCAGTGAGTTGCCGTGCGATTCACAACGTCGAGCAGCATGGCTGAAAAACATATCTCGGGAGGGCTAGGACGGAAAAGGAAGCCGGTGGGAGCCGAGTGACAAGTCACTGGTATACTCACTGCACTTCACAGATGACGATTACAGGAAGAATATAAAACTAAAGACCCTGCTTCCTTCAGCCGTCCCCTCCGTGTTCCCGAACTGCCCACATTACAAGTTAAGTTACTCACGCGGGCTAATGTTGAGCCAAACAACCTTGAAAAAATGAATGTGTGCAGGGCAATAGATATATTTTCCCCACTTGTTATAGCTACACTTCATTTCCTCCTGGACTACCCCCCGTGTCATCCTGAAGCATGTGTGTTTCAAGATAGCTCCGCCACGATCACTTTTATGACAATGATATCAAAATGCCTTGCACAACATCGCATAAGTGAAGCCATGGTGACACCAAGAGGAGCCGCTCTATTCGTCAGATGACGAGCGACTCTCTTGGTTAGAGTTGGACTTTGCCATATCGAAGACATTCAGGTCCAATGAGGCACGTCGAAGCAAAGGCTAACCAAACAAACGTACGAAGCAACAATCATGACAACCAGATCCACAGTGGCGCAAATTAAGTACCTTCCTGATCACATCAAGTATATTACAACAATGTATTCTGTGTGCCTTACTAGTGTATTGCAGTTAACCGATTCTTATTTTCACCTTCCGATACGCCCTAAAGCAGGCCCTCAACAGCGGTCCTGTAGTATCGCTTTTTAGCAGCCTAAGGCAATTCAAAGGAGGGAAGGACAGAGTTGACACAAGGGCTGCAGTTTTCACCTCGGAGAAAATACTGAAGGTACCACTAGCGAAAAAAAAAAATATCGGCTGAGATTATACGCATTTTGCCATGCTTTGTGCAGGTTCTCATCTTGCAAGCATCAAAGTCTGCAAATGCAAGTATCAACAATTAGGCAGCTATAAAACTTGGCATTCGTGATTATGAAAGTCGTACCTTGCCAACTGCCATCAGGCCTGCTGCGAGAGTTTTCGAGTCAGCTTGGATTCATTCATGTGTGGTGTGAACCAGCAGATGACATTGAGTTAGCACCGACTGCATTCTTGGCTGTTTACCTTGCACGTCCATTTGAAGAGAAAGTGTGAATATTTTTACAGAATCTCATGAAACATTTTTATTGATTCTGTTTTCAGTGCCTGCCCGTGTTTTCATTATTTATATGTTACAAAAATTTAAATATCTTCTAGTGCTTACTTTTGAGTGTCAATAATTTTATTTTATTACTTTCAAGCCTTTTATTAACTTTGTGCCTTGTGCTTCCTGCAAAACCCTGTACTTATCAAAATTCTTGATGATGGACGCCTAAGGTATCTGAAAATCACCATGCACCTTTCTTAGCAAGGTGACGAAGTGCCCGGAGGTCAGAAGAAGCAGCAAGCTATGCAACATGTTAGTTTCATCCCTTCCCTTTTTTGTGCAATTTCCAGAGTTGATTTGCGAGAGAGAAGACCGCAGTCACACTAAGGACCTAACCAAACTAATGCGACCGCTGCTTACCAAGTGGACAGGCAACATCAATCTGACAGTGGAAAAAATCACGCTTGTACATAAACCTTTTTTCGAGGAAAGTTATTCGCTTGTAAAATAAGCTTGCGTGCCCTCTGTGCATCAGGTGACTTCATAATCAAACGAAAACAAAATTGCCTGAGCCTGCGGGCGTGTCGATGAACTGGCTGTCTTGTGTTATTTCTTTTGCAACAGTTTTGGTCAGCTAGTATGTTTCGGTGGCGGTACCCACTTGAATATTATTTCTAATGAAAACGGAGGAACAGGCTGAAAAATAATGTTGAACGCTACGTCCTGAATTGTAAGTTTCCTGAAAAGTGCACGCTGAATAAATGGCCCCGAACCTTGCACCGATTTTAGGATTGTAATATCTAATATGTTATTACAGTGGTTGAAACGCAAATAAATGGGTGCCCACTCAGCGGAGCACACGACTTCCTCGATTCTCGTTGTAAACTGAAGACCACGAATGACTTGGAAAAGCCCAGTGATGATGGCATGCCGCTGTCACCTTATCAATAGCAAACTTGCACGTAGCATCACATAATGTGTGAAACACCGCTCATAAATACGGCGCAATACGGCTCTTCCGGGCGACGCGAAGGGCCGCACCCAAGTGCGCCTCCATTAAGCGGCCGTGCTTACACAATGGGTAAGAATAGGAAGAAAGTATGCGTTGTAGATGTGATTATATGTGATTCGCAAAGTAAGACAGCACCTTATGAAATTCCATTCCAGTTACTTCCAATAAAGAAAGCCTGACGTGTATCTTTTTCCAAGCTCTAAGCAAAACCCGTGAAATGGAGAGAAATATCACGTGGCTAACACATTCGCGAGCCGCTATTGTGGAGCTCTGAATCGTGGTTTGAGTAAACGAAATTAGCTGTTGCCGTGACTGACAGCTTAGTTCCAGAGGCAGCCGATATGTTGGCGATGGTGGCAGCGAGCGGGGTGACCTTGCTGCAGCGCGCACCAGCACGGGCGCCGACCGCCTGAAGCGGAGGAAAAAAACCATTGCAGCTTTATCGGCATACTGTCACGTAGTGGTAGACACCAAAAGAAGACACACGCTTGATGGTGCTGAAATTATGTCATTATTATTGGGCTGACTTGCGCCCGCAAAGGAACTAAGCAACTCGGTGGCGGCGATAGCAACAAACGTGCTCGTCGATCGTCAAACAAAGAATGCCCGTCGCACTCGTCAACGCTCAATTTAAAGGCTCCTCAGAACAATCTAGATGACGTCGCAACTGCTAGAAGCACAAGTTGGAACATTGTAGAAAGACACAGGAGTGGCCGGAATCGTTGAGACAGATCTCGGTGCATCTTGCGCTACAACGAAACTTTATATAAAGGTGCATCTCGCGACATCCAGCATTAACAAACAAAGTATACAGAACTGATACGCGATTCAGATTCAGAGTGATAAGGTGGCATGCCAGCGGCTGTTAAAAAACAACAAATACAGTGTTGAAGGTTTCGCGGCATTACACCCCCCTTAAGAAAACACCGCCTCGATGTTCTAAAACGAAGCAACTTAAACATAAACACTACAAAGTTTAAACACCACAGATTCCTTAACGCGCTTAATATGGCTTCAGTCGTACATGTACAATTTCTGGGCGTGCAAGTCGCTGTTGTGATGCTGACGTTCCGTCGGGAATGACCTCATAGTCCAGTGGTCCGACGCCGCGACTGATTTTGTACGGCCCAAAGTATCGTCGCAATAACGTTTCCCTTAGTCCGCGACGGCAAACTGGTGTCCAAACCCACACTTGGTCTCCTGGGTTGTACTCTGCGTGGCGTCGTCGTAAGTTGAATTGTCGGCTATCGGTGAGCTGTTGGTCTTTAATACGCAGCCGTGCGAGTCGTCGGGCTTCCTCTGCACGCTGCAGAGGCAGCGTGCCTGCCTCCTCCGCCTGAAGCGGAGGAAAAAATAAGCTATTGCAGCTTTATCGGCATATTGTCACGTAGTGGTAGACACCAAAATAAGACACAGGCTTGATGGTACTGAAATTATGTCATTATTGGGCTGACTTGCGCCCGCAAAACCACTAAGCAAGTTGGCGGCGGCGATAGCAACAAACGTGCTCGTCGATCGTCGAACAAAGAATGCCCGTCGC
This sequence comes from Amblyomma maculatum, assembly GCF_055883805.1. Classification (NCBI taxonomy): domain Eukaryota; kingdom Metazoa; phylum Arthropoda; class Arachnida; order Ixodida; family Ixodidae; genus Amblyomma; species Amblyomma maculatum. The sequence continues at coordinate 202,737,114 of NC_139347.1, read as the reverse complement.
ACCCGTCAACGTTAAATTTAAAGGCTGCTCAGAACTATCAGAACAAAATCCCCTTCATGGATCACTGCCTTGTCGTGGCGGAGGAGCTTGCGAAACTCGGTGAAGTCGTGAGCTCTGTTGTGTAGGGCCACCCAAGATAGACAGGTCACGGCAAAGAGTTCTGACAAAATGTGATTCACTGGAGTAGGTAATGACAACCCACTCCAATATTTCCTGCCAAGAAAACCCTATGACCAGTCACAATAGCATAACCGATATGGCGCCGAAGTTGAAACCCCCAGGTTGGAAGGCATCCCACATGTTACTGGGGATGAACAAAGTGCGATTCCTAGTAGTACCAGGACGAATGAAGCGGCTGGGCTAAAGCCAAAAGGACGCTCAGTTGTGGATGTGTCGGGAAGCGACCGGAAAGTCCGATGTTGCAAGGAGATATATCAAATAGCAATATGGAATTTAAGATCTATGACGCAAGGTAAACTGGATGTCGTCACGCAAGAAATGGACAGATTGAACATTGATATCTTGGGTATCAGCGAGCTCAAGTGGACCGGAATGGGAGAATTTAATTCCGGCGACCATTATGTCTTTTATTGTGGGCACGAATCCAGGAGAAGGAATGGGGTCGCTCTCATAGTAAACAGAAGAAAGGGCAAAGCAGTGCCATGATACAACCCCAAAAACGACCGAATGATTTCACTTCGGATCCAAGGTCACCCTTTGTTGTGGTGCTGGCGGAGATTCTTGAGAGTTTCTTGGACGGCCAGAAGATCAAATTAGTCGATATTGTCGACCATAAACCCTGATTGCTCATTGGAGGGTCAAATTCTAAAGTTAAAGCTCAGCTACTTTGGTCATCTGATGAGAAGAGAGAAGTCGCTGGAGAAAGATTTGATGTTGGGAAAGGTTGAGGGTCACCGGAGAAGGGGTAGGCAGCGAACGCCATGGTTAGATAGCATCCTCGAGGCGCTGCAGATGACGTTATGTGATGTTAGGAAGATAGTGAGAGACCGGAAAGCGTGGCGTGATATGGTCCATTAGGTCACGAAGACTCGGACACGAATGAACGACTGAACTCATCTGACAGAACAATGTAGATAACGTCGCAACTGCTACAAGCACAAGCTGGAACATTGTAGCAAGAAACACGAGCGGCCGGAATCTTCGAGACAGATCTCGGTGCATCTTTTGCTACACAGAAACTGATAAATGTGCAATAAGCAATAACAAAGAATACAGAACTGATACACGATGCAGAATCAGAGTGATAAGGTCGCATGCCAGCGGCTGTTAAAAAACAACTACATTGTTGAAGGTTACTTAAACTCCAGTAAAGAATATCGAAGTAAAAATCGCTGCCTTGTCGCGGTGTCATGCCCCTATATTGTCAACTGGCGTAGAATTGTACGTCTTGGTTGTGACGCGCTCACGGCTCAGTTGCTTTCTCAGTTGCTTCTATTCTGTCGGTCGATGTAGAGCTTAACCCTGGACCTCCTAAAAACAAATCAAAATGCAAGTTTTGATACTCTGCAGCGCCTCAAGAAGGAACAAGTAGCCATGAGCTGGGAGTTAAACAAAATCCTTACTACGCAGTTCACTCATGAAAATGTGATATCTTTGTTACCAAACCGTCTGGCTGCGCTGGAATAATCGCAGCAGAACTGCAATGTCGAAGCCGAAACGAAAGAGACCGGTGAGAGTAAGCGTGAAATAGCTGTTTTGAAGGCGGCAAGCATTGATGTCAGCAATAGAATGCATGGTAACAACTTGCTCTTCCTAGCCTTGATGACCGTGAAAATGAAACCTGGACGGAATCAGAAACAAAAGTCTTGCAAGTCTGCTCGAATCAGCTTGAGATCATAATAGACCCAAGCAGTATAGAACGTGCTCATCTGATGGGGAAGTTCGATTCTGATAAAAAGCGACCGATCATTGTTACGTTGGCACACTTCAAAACTAAAGAAAGTATCCTAGCCTGTGGACGTAAACTAAAGGACACAAACTACGCCATTAGAGAAGATTTTGCCTTTCCCACACGGCGTGCTCGCTCTAAATTGATAAATTTCATTCGACCCAAAAACTGCGTATTCAAGCTAAGTTTTGATAAACTTCATGTGGAAAACAAGTGCTATGTGTATGACGCATCTTCTGATAGCGCAGTCGAGACGGGGAAACAACTTGTTGGTAGCGATCAGAACGACGAGTCTCCTTGGTAGCTCATCGCAAAGTACTGCGTGACACCCCACAAAAGAGGTTAAGCCAATAAGTCACCCTCGTCCTACATCTTAAAATCGCCTTCACTAACATACGAAACCTAATGCCAAAGCAAGATGAATTGCAAAACCTTATTGACGACATTGATGCCGACATTGTTCTGTTAACAGAAACGTGGTTACATGACGGTATCAACGACGATGAAATCCTCCCACTAAACAGAAACTACGTTTTGTCGTGTTCGGCTCGGATGGAGGGGCGGGGGTGTGCTTGTAGCTATCCGGAACACGTTATTATCATCGCTCATAGGTCATGACACTAAACTTGAGCTAACCTGGATGGGCATGCGCAACTCCGGATTGAAGGTAATCTTCGGTATTTGCTACAGACCACGGGACAGCCATTCGTCTTTCTGAGAATCCCTACATGATGCGGTAACCAACATTATAACTACATACCCTAATTCGCCTATTTTTCTGTTCGGATATTGTAACTATCCGCATATAAACTGGGTTTCGCTTTCTTTACCGAGTCATTCACCCTCTAAAGATTCTAAACAGTTCCTTGACTTCAACCTGTATCAGGCTATGGAATACCCCACTAGAGGTACCCATATTATTGATCTGTTACTGACATCCTGTCCAGACAACATTCACAGCGTAACCGTGCTTCCAGGCCTCAGTGATCACGTATATTTGCAAATTTGCACCTAATTACATTTGGATAGGCGATCACCTACACAAAAGATAATCCCTGATTACAAGCGAGGTAATTTCGGCGCCATAAATAACGAACTTTCACACTTGTTCACGCACTTCCTGAATTCCTTCATGAAAACTGGGATCATTACAAGTCAGTAATTCTACGCTTAAAGGATAATTACATCCCAAACCTCGCCGTGAAGTCCGATTTCAACAATCATTGGTTTAACAAAAGTCTGAAGCGCCTGCTGAATAAAAAAAAGGACAGTTGCGATCCGCCAAACGAAACCAAGGACAAGATGCGTTGGCAAAATGCCGGGCCTGTGCGAAAACATATATGGACGAACTAATTGCGCAAAGGACACATTTTATTCTGTGGATCTGCTATCCATCCTCCGAACAAGTCCCGCCAAATTCTGGCGTATCCTCTCTCCTAAACACAAAGCTAACCGACTTGATCTTGTAGGTACAGATAGCGACCAGTTGATACTAACCAATGTGCAAAAGTTCTAAATGACTACTTTTCATCCGTGTTTTCATTCAACGTGAGTGCTACGCCCGTGACTTTACAAACTTATTGCCAAAAGGAGATGGCAGAAATTCAAATTAATCCCTAAGGAATCGCCAAATTAGTCATCGCTGAAGCTCTCCTCATCCGCTGGAAGGGACCAAATTAGCAGTTAGCTCCTCAAAAGCACTATATTATTACTAAGCCAGTTATTACAGCTAATATTCGCACAATCTTTAGACACTGGAAGCGTTCCTCATGATTGGAAAATAGCCCAAATTGTTCCCATTTTCAAAACAGGTGACCGTGCATGCCCAGCTAACTATCACTCAGTCTCCTTCACTAGTATCCCTTATAAGCTTCTTGAACACATTAGATCCTCGAACTTAATCTCCCACCTTGACTCAATAGACTTCTTTTACCCTCATCAGCATGGCTTCAGGAAATCACTCTCCTGTGAGATGCAGCTGGCGGAATTCACCCAAGGCGTTCTTAAGGATATGAACGATAATATCCAAATAGAAGCAGTTCTTTTTTTTTAGACTTTTCGATGGCATTTGATCGCGAATCTCATAATCACCTGCTTGCGTAACTTTCATGTTTCAGGATTCTGACGAATCTAATAAACTATATAGAGCATTCTATCAAAAGACGCTCACAGTTCACATCCGCGAATGACTTTCGATCACCACTAACAGATGTGACGTCGGGTGTCCCTCAGTGGGCTGGTCTATCACCATCACTTTTCTTAATATATGAAAACGACTTGCCTTCTAACATTACTTGTAAATTACGACTCTTTGCAGATTACTGTATTCTATTGTTAAGGTTTGTTTACAAAGTGGTTCTGCTCCTTAGCCTGATGTGTTAACCAAGATATAGTGAGCTTCCTCTTCTTCCACTTCTATTCCGGAGAGCCTCTTTTTGCACTTCCTTGTTCTCTTCTGTTCGCATGCCTGACATTTCCCCCTTCGCATACGAAACCCTTGGGCTGTCAGTCAGAGTCCCGAGCGAGAGTGGCAGCGCTTCATTCTTGCGACATGAACTACCTGTGTTTTCCGAGAGGGGCGACCTTTGGAACATTGGCGAGACACGACGTAGTTCAACTCATTGATGCGTTTGAGCACAATAAATGGGCCTGTGTAGTGCGACAACAGCTTCTGGGACAAACCACGCTTGCGGAGAGGTGTCCAGAGCCACACTAAGTCGCCGGGAAGGTAGGAGACATCCTGATGCCGACGATCGTAGCGCTGCTTAGAGCGGTCCTGCGAGGCCAGAGTGCGTAATCGGGCGACCCGACGAGCCTCTTCAGCGCGGCAGAGGGTGCTCGAAACAGACGGCTCGGTGTCGAGAGAGAACGGCAAAATGGTGTCAAGAGAACGTCGAGGCGGACGGGCGTAGAGGAGGAAAAATGGACTATAGGAAGTGGTCTCATGCTTCGATGTGGTATAGGCGTAAGTAATGAAAGGAAGCACGTCATCCCAGTTCTTGTGCCGCGAGTCAACATACATCGCCAGCATGTTCGTCAGTGTCCGGTTTGTACGTTCGACGAGGCCATTTGTCTCGGGATGGTAGTGCGTAGAGTGACGCAACTGGCAAGTACAATAGCGCAGAAGCTGTTCCACAACATCTGCCGTAAACTGGCGGTCTCGGTCACTGATAATTACAATAGGAGGCCCATGACGGAGGACGACAGCATGAAGAAGAAAGAACGAGACGTCAGCGGCGGTGGCGGAAGGGATGGCGGCAGTTTCACAGTAACGCGTGAGATGATCAACGCACACGATGACCCAGCGATTGCTTTTGGACGAGCGGGGAAACGGGCCTATGAGGTCAACACCCACTTGCTGATATGGTGTGGTCGGTGGTGTCACCGGATGTAAGTGGCCCGGCGGAGAAGTCGTAGGGAGCTTGAACCGCTGGCACTGCACGCAGGAGTTCTCGTAACGCTGAGTCGTTCGACGCATATTTGGCCAGTAGAAACGCTCCTTAATGCGCGTAAGAGTCCTGGCAAACCCCAAGTGCCCAGCTGTAACGTCATCGTGCATAAATTGTAGAACAGAGGAGTAGAGGCTAGCCGGAACGACTAGCAGAAAGCGTGCACCGCCAGACGAGTACTTTTTTCGATACAGCAAACCATCGCGAATGCAGAAAGGGTTCGCAGATGCCGGATCACGAGCTTTTTCAAAAAGTGATACCAAGTCTTGATCTTTTCGTTGTTCTCGCTGGAAAGTGGCAAGATCCGGAAATTGTACGGAAACGGCGGCAAGATAGTCGTCAAAGTTGTCATCGCAGAGGGTAGTTGCGAGAGGCAGCCGCGAGAGGCAGTCCGCGTCACCGTGTTGGCGGCCACTTTTGTACGACACTGTAAAGTTGAACTCCTGAAGGCGTAATGCCCAGCGGGCCAACCGACCGCAGGGGTCGCGTAGATTCACCAGCCAGCAAAGTGAATGATGATCGGTGATGGCTGTAAAGGAACGTCCATAAAGGTACGAGCGAAACCGCTGTACGCCAAAAACGACGGCAAGGCATTCTTGCTCCGTCACGGTATATTTGCGTTCAGACTTGCTAAGGGTGCGACTTGCTTAAGCGACAACGTTTTGGTTTACGTCATGCCGTTGTATGAGCACAGCACCCACGCCGATGCCACTTGCGTCAGTGTGGAGTTCAGTGGGAGCTGTCGGGCTGAAATCACGCAGTATGGGCCGCGAGGTAAGAAGAAACTTGAGCTGGCGAAACGCAGAATCACATTCAGGAGTCCATTTGAAAGGAATATCTTTCTGCAAGAAGCATGTGAGGGGGTAGGCTACGTCAGCAAACTTAGGGATGAAGTGTCGAAAGTAAGAGCAAAGTCCCAGGAAGCTCTTGAGTTGTTTCACAGACTTGGGCTCTTTGACGCAGCTGACAGCTTCAATCTTCTGTGGGTCAGGCCTAACACCGTCTTTGTCAACCAAATGCTCAAGCACAACGATCTAGCGTTCACCGAAGCGGCACTTCTTAGAGTTCAGCACGAGACCCGCTTTCTCCATGCAGTTAAGGACCACAGCTAAACCGCTGTTATGCTCGGCGAAGGTCCTCCCGAAAATCACTACGTTATCTAGGTAACACATGCAAATTTTCCACTTCAGTCCACGCAAAAGAGTGTCCATAAATCTTTCAAAGGTAGCCGGAGCGTTGCATAGACCGAAAGGCATCACGTTAAATTCATATAACCCATCGCGAGTCACGAATGCCGTCTTCTCCTTGTCTTTCGGATGCATCGGTATCTGCCAGTATCCGGACCGTAAATCAACAGATGAAAAGTAGGAAGCTGAATGGAGGCAGTCAATGGCATCATCAACACGCGGGAGCGGGTAAACATCCTTCTTGGTGACAGTATTGAGGCGGCGACAGTCGACACAAAATCGCCAGGCGCCATCTTTCTTTTTCACGAGAATCACAGGGGCGGCCCATGGGCTAGATGATTCCAGAATGATTCCTCTGTGCATCATATCACGGACCTGTTCGTCAATTATCTTACGTTCTGAAGGCGAAACACGGTATGGTGTCTGTCTAATCGGGTGTGCAGATCCAGTGTTGATCATGTGATGGGTGCGGGAAGGCGGAATCGATGGTGGCTGATCACGAGCAAAGTCGAACACGTCCGCACGTTTCATAAGAACCTCCATCAATATTCGGCGGTCGTTGGTGGGTAGCGATTCATTTATCAGAGACTGAAACTGGGAATCAGCATGATCAAGACGTCTAGTTGAACGAGCAACGCCGTCACTGAACTCGGCGATGTGCATAGAAAGGCGCTCTTCAAAGTCGGCGAGTTTCAAACAACGCGGCAATACGGCAGGTTCATTGGTATGATTGACAGTCCAAAGCGTGGCACGGCCCCCGTTCACTCGAACAACGCTGCGGGGCACCAACACACTCTTTTTTGGCACCGGAAAGGGAAGCGGGTTCCACCAGAGCGTCGAAGGCATTGGGAACCGCACCCGAAGACACAACTGGGACGAAGATGGCGGACATCGCCGGAACGACGGTATCCTCGAAGACAGAAAACACTTGGACCGCCCGCGGCGATTCTTCTATGAAGGCCGATCGAAGGCTGGGTATTATTGATATCTCGCCACTGTTGAAGTCGAGAGTTGCGCAACACTGCTGTAAAAAGTCAACTCCTAGAATAACGTCGTGCGTAGAGCGAGGGAGCACCGTAAATTCAGTTCTAAACTCGTGTCCAGCCATCGCCACATTTACATAACAAATACCAAGCGGAAGCAACGATTCTCCCCCTACACCTCGAAATATGACAGTTCTATCCCAGCCAAACATAATTTTGCGGCCGAGAAGGTTCTTAAAATCTAAGCTCATCACGGAAACTGTAGAACCCGTATCCACTAAGGCCATAACACAAACACCATCCACTAACACTTCCAAGCGGTTCTTCAGCATAACGACCGGTAGAGGAATTGGCAATATCAATGACCTGGCGACCGCACCTCCATCGGCCGCACACGCTAGTTTCCCAGTGGTGGAGAAGAACGGCGGGGAGAAGGCGTTTGTCGGGAGCGGCGGGCAGGAGGAGTCAGGCTGCGATCAGAAACTGGTGAGTCGTTGCGTGGTGGTACGTAGCGCTAGGAGCCCGAAGGAGGGGAATAGGTCGGGTCACGGACTTCTGGACTCACGGTAGAACGGCGATTCCACCATTGGCGCTTGTAACGTGGTGGCGGGTTCCGGCGGCGGCAAAATCTGGATATGTCGTCAAGCATACCACAGCGGTAACAGACGGGTGGTTCACGAGCACGGTCCAAATAATAGTCCTCGGTAACAGGATCGAAGCGATCATCAAAGTCCAGCCGCTGGGGTTGTTGCGGAGGAGGTGGCGCCCTGTAGTGGGTACGAGCTGGGGGAGCAGGGCCATATGAGTCGTTTCAGTGGTCACGGATGGGATGAGGAGCGGTAGAACGCCAAGAAGAGCGCTGGATGGGAGCTGCCTGAAGGGAGCAGCTATCACAGGGGATTGCACTGCGGTTCACATCTTGATGGCGGGAGAGCTCATCACGGACAATTTGGCGAATCATGTCGGCCAAATGCGGAGGCTCATGTGAATGCTCGTGAGAATCCACGCTTGCAACAGTGGTCACGTTAGGCAGACGGCCGAATTTCGGGGTTATGCGACGCAGCTTTAAAGTTTCGAACGTACGACAGTGCTTGATCACGGCCGTGGGAGAATCTAAGTTTTCTTTTGTAATTAAAAAGTTATATACGTCCACCGCAATGCCCTTTAAAAGGTGGACAACTCTGTCTTCATCAGACATGCTCGGATTCACCGCTTTGCAGAGTTTTAGGACCTCTTCTATGTACATTGTGCATGTTTCACCAGGCCCTTGGGCTCGCTGGAATAAAGTCTGCTCAGCGCATTTCCGTTTTGCCGTGGTATCCCCGAAACAATTTCGAATCTCCTCTTCAAAGCGCTCCCAGCTCGTTAAGGATATGGTTCTCAAACCATGTCAGGGCTGTGGAGTCCAAGAAAAAAACAACATTTGCCAGCATTACAGTGGCATCCCAGTGATTGTACTTGCTCACCCGCTGGTAATTGGTGAGCCAGTCGTCCACGTCTTCGCCAGCCTTGCCAGAAAAGGTCCGCGGCTCACGGTAATGCCGCCGTGCGGGTGCCGCTGGACCTGGCTGCCGTGCATCGCCGTCTTGAATCATTGTGGGTGTCAAAGGGGGGAGCCCAGCGAGTGTCGGCTCGAACGAGGTAGAGAGGAATCCGTGGTGATCTACCCAGCACCTCCACCACACTGTTAAGGTTTATTTACAAAGTGGTTCTGCTCCTTAGCCTGATGTGCTAACCAAGACATAGTGAGCTTCCTCTTCTTCCACTTCTATTCCGGAGAGCCTCTTTTTGCACTTCCTTGTTCTCTTCTGTTCGCATGCCTGACAATATATAATACGATTCATAGCCCGGCTGATTATGCAGACTTACAACACGACCTAACCAGTATTCCATCATGGTGCGAAAAATGGCAGATGCCTTTAAATCCTACTAAGTGCTTTCCCCCGAAAACACTCATTGATACACCACCCTTACAGCATTTCATCAGTCCCTATCAACGTAGCGCAGTCCTACAAATATATTGGTGTACATCTGACATCGTCACTTTCATGGGTCACTCAAATTGAATCAATTTGCTCCAACGCTTTACGCTCGCTTGGCTACCTGCAAGGTAATCTTAAATCTGCATCTCTTGAAATAAAACAGCTAGCGTACGAAACATTTGTACGCCCAAAGTTAGAGTATGCGGCATCCATCTAGCATCCATGGCAATCCTATCTCACCATCGAATTCTAATCAATCCAAAATTGTGCAGCTCGGTTCATAACTTCATGTTACTCACGAAACTAAAGTGTCACCTCCCTCAAGCAGTCCCTTCGTCTCTCAACACTCAAATCACGCCGTGCCATTTCCCGCCTATGTTTATTGCACACGTTTTATCATAATACAAAATCATGCCCCTACTTGATAGCTACCTCACTAAGAACGTCTTCCCGCCTCAGCCACGATAAACGGATAGTACCTATCAGCGGCCACACGTCTGCTTATAACATTCTTCCCTAACGCAATAGTACTCTGGAATTCGCTGCCTAAGAACATCGCGTCATGCACTGATCGTAAAACATTCTGCGAAAAATTAAGAACTCATTTCACCTAAATATTGACTGGTTTTTGTAGTATTTTTGTTTCTTACTTTAGTCTTATGTTATAGCGCTCTATAATCATTTGCTAAACTCTTACTTGAATACCATAGTTCTCACGTGTGTTGTACTTCGTAGTTCATTTTTTCTTTTGCACTGTGTGCTTTATTTTCATTGTTTACGCCATTTACGAAATTATACGTGTCCCCCCCCCCCCCCTTATATAATGCTTTCGGGCCCTCAGTTCAGTTCAGTCGTATCCGACTCTTCGTGACCCTATGGACCATATCACGCCACGCTTTCCGGTCTGTAACTATATTCCTAACATCACATAACCTCATTTGCAGCGCCTCGAGGATGCCATCTAACCATCGCGTTCGCTGCCTACCCCTTCTCCGGTGACCGTCAACCTTTCCCAACATAAAATCTTTCTCCAGCAACTCTTCTCTTCTCATCAGATGACCAAAATATCTGAGCTTTATCTTTAGAATTCGATCCACCAATGAGCAGTCAGGGTTTATTGTCGACATATATCGACTAATTTGATCATCTGGCAGTCCAAGGAACTCTCAAGATACTCCGCGAGCATCACAATTCGAACGCGTCAATTCTTCTGTGGTCAGCCTTTTTCAGAGTCCTACTCTTGCATTTATACATCACAACTGGAAAGACCATAGCACAAGTTATACGGATCTTGGTTGGCAGTCTGATGTCTCTGCTCTTAACTAGGCGGTCAATGCTAGCCATGGCTCTCTTTCCCAAAAGCAGGCGTCTCCTAATTTCATGGCTGCAGTCACCTTCCGGGGTAATCTTGGAGCCCAAAAAGAGAAACTCTGTCACGGCTTCCACTTCTTCACCGCGGATAATAGACTGATTCTAATAAACGAAAGTCCTATAGCTTGTGCACACGTATTATAATAAAAGATTCAAAAGCGGTTTTTTGTATTTTCCATCGGTCTATTGCCCGCAGTGTTGCGAAAACGTTTTTGTGTATTATAAAGAGTTTGTTTTAATTAGTTTCGCACTTCTGCACCAAACTAGACTGCAGTAACTAATATGCGAGCTAAATACAACTATATATATGCTAAGTTTCATCGATAGTGGTAGTAATCTATTATAGCAGTATATAGCTCCTGTAGTTGACAAAGCTTTCTGCAAAGACAATCAACAAAAGCGTCCCTGGTGGGAGCTCAGGAAAAGTATACGCCTAATATTTTATAGGGATCAACAACGTCTATGTAATGGCATCCAAATGTTATAGTATGACTTAGTTCAAACCATATATTTAGTGCGAAAAATAATTTATTCCGGTTTACTGGAATTGAAGGCGATTTAACTTGGACCAATCAGACAGTTGGGACAAAACATCATTACTTTTTATTATTAAGTTATCGACATTAGGGCCAGAAATAACAACAGTGCTATCATCAGCGTACAATATAAACTTTACTGTATTATCTGTATCTACCAAGTCATTAAGATATGGAAGAATTAATGAAAGTTCTAAAACACTCCTCGGTGGCACGCATTGTTTTATTTGTAAAAAAGATGAGTTGTAGTTTTCACCGAAATATCACTGAAACCTGTCTCTGAGGTATCACCTCAGCAAGGCTAGACAACTACCGCGGATTCCATAACTTTGGATTTTGGCAAGAAGTATGTTATAATCCAACCTTGATATAACATAATACCACCTTATCGAAAGTAGAGACCAGGTTGTCTGCTTTGAGGCCACTCGGTCCTAGCAATCTATTCACAATGCTCTAAATTCCATGAAAGTAAGAAAATAAAAGGCTTTAGCCCTGCCCTCTATAATAAGAAGGCATTCTAAAGGAGCCGCACTACACAGCTTGAAAGCAAACTCCTTTTGGCAAGGGTCGTATCATCGCGATGAGAACTCAAGCTAACAGCGCGGAATTTGTGCGCTTCGCTGAGGGAATTCCTTCTTATTGTCGCTCAGCGGTTAAATCTAGATAAGGGGATCTTCTCTGGCCCTACTTAATTATCACCGGCGCATTTTCTCAAGCGATTCATTGACAAAATTTAGCTTTTTAGCATCTAATTGTTAGAGCTTTGCATTTCCTTTGTTGTTTTCTCCCTTTTAACCAAGATTCTGGGTCCTTGAGCTAAAAATTCGTCTTTGAATGAGATCTTGAACTTCTTCAAGAACTGGGGCTTCAGTTCAAGGCTAAAAAAATTGCAGACGATTACGTTGCTTCCTAATGCGAAATTTGAGCATCGTTCATCAGCTGTATCACCTTTTGATAGACTGAGGCAGAGATTTCGAGGAAGACAGGTATGTACAATTACAGACAACTTTTTTTTTTAATTGTTCACACATATTCCTTCAAGGAACACTGCACTAAGAGAGCTTAACTGTCATGAAAGAAGCTTTGTGGTCGGAGTAATGAAGCGAGCAATTAAGTTATTGGGAGGTTGCGGGAGGCAGCGCGTTCGTCCATAGGAACGTTGAGGGCGAAGAGATAGCAGCGACTGACTGATGCCACTGACGCCGCTAGCGAGTCAAGACAATGTGGCTCTGCATTTCGGCTTAGGATGCATGCACCGTGATCCGTTGATTGCGAGCCGGCGCTTCGGCAATCGGATAACTCGGAGAACAGCGTCGCCGTTACGCAGGATGAGGGAGGGGCGGGGGGATACACGCAGCGGCGAACGGTGGTGGCAAGAGCGCGCGGTCGCCGCCCCGGAGGAAAAGGGAGAGGGGGGGTGGAGAGCGCACTGCCCAAGCTGCGGAGCTGGTTACGAGGGGCAACACCGATGGCGACGCCGACGATGAGTCCAAACGCAGAAACGGGCCCCAAAGAACTGCGCTCCAAAATTGCGCAGGTTTACCATATTTAGACCTAGTTATACCAGCGGAAGCTGTTGACGCGTCTCGTCCATCGCGAGACTAAAAAACTAATCGCCGGCGAAGCAGCTGTTAGACCCTCGCCTAGCCATGTGACACATAGCGATGAGGCTCCGAGCATTTCTCTTAGCAGGCGCAGCTGCGCCTTGGCACAGCGGAGCACGTGACGTGACGTCATAAAGACACACCCACACTCCGGAAGCTGAATGTCAAACCGCGGAGCCAGATGACCTTGGGAGTTGCAGCGGGAAGAATAAAGCTCCCGCTCTAAAACTTGATTTTTTTCGTACTGTTTGATTATGATTCCAGAGAGGAAAATTATGCTGAGAAATTGAGGGTGTTAAAAACTCTAAAGCGATCCTTAGTGGGAATTTTCTTACTCGTTGATATGGTTCGAAATATCGAATGTCGTTTGTATACGCATTTGAGAGGACGTTGAAGTTGCTTCCCTTCTTTGTACATTTATACAGTCGTGTCGCCCGCACCTCTAATGCTGCAAAACACAAGCTGTAGTTGTGCATATTATGACGTCGGAGCGGATCATAGTGTAAGTCTTCACCCAGCGTACATTAATGATAATAGCCATGTGAAGCTAATTTGTTATTTCTAGCTATTCTTTTTTTCTATTTGTTCCGCTTTTGCGATGCGTAGAGTGGCAAATTGGACGTCCCCTATTTCCCTTCCTGCCTTTCCGTTCTTGTGTTTCTCATTCTTCGCCATCGGCGTCGTCAGTAGCACCGACCACCTGCAAAATGAATAACCTTAGCATATATATATCCACGAAAGAGGAAGGTTGGACAGCTGTTGTTATAGCTCAGTAGGGAGAGCACTGGACGCGATATTCGGAGGTCTTGGGTTCGACTCCACCACCGGCGCGTTGTTTTTCTTTCCGTTTCGCATTTAATACTCTTTCGCCCTGAAAATCATCACAGGACTAATTCTGGTTAGTATCAAGTACAACACATTCAAAAAATAATATAATAAGTGGTGTTATCCGCATATCTAAGGTTATTGATACGTTTCCCAGCAATCTTCACTCCAGCTGAAGACTCGTCCAGACCGGCCTTCCTCATCATGCACTCAGCATATAGGTTAAACAGGCAGGGCGACAGTATGCAGCCTTGTCTCACTCCTTTCTCAATCGGGAACCAATCAGTAAGACCATGCCCAGTTCTGACTGTGGCCTTTTGCCCTTCATACAAGTTCCTTAGGAGACATGAGGTGAATTGGAACTCCATCTCTTGGAGAGCTTGCCACAATCTGCTGTGAAGTACGCAGTCAAACGCTTTGACATCCCTTACAAAAATGGATATTGAATTTCTGTTACCCACGTAATGTGTTTTTGATGAGTCATCAACCACTCAAAGGAGATTCAAGATTAGATGTGTTTTAACATCATATCCGCAGCAGACTTTCCTTTGAGATCACACATGAAGTTTTGTGCTTGGAAAACGCAACAGTATTTTTGTTTAGGATCTATGGTGGAAATACATTGACTTTCTCAAATGAGGAAATGTATACATCACTAAGTGAATATATATTATTTCTTTGTTAACTGCACACTTTCAGAGCCCTATGTTTTCATTTCTGATTAGCATATGTAGGATGTTGCCTAAGAAACAATTTTTATGTGTTTTAACATGAGATCCGCAACAGACTTTTATTTGAGATTACGCAAGAAGTTTTGTACTTGGAAAACAAAACAGTATTTTTGTATAGGAGCTAATGTGGAAATACATTGACTTTCTCAAATGAGGGAAATTATACATCACTAAGCGAATGTATATTCTTTACTATGTTTTCATTTCTGTTTAGCATGCACTGTAAAAACAAAAACAACTTTTTGGACATTTCCTGCGTCTTGGGTGTTTGTGCCATTGCAAATCACTTCTTGCCAAGCGAATGGGTGCTGTGGTTGGACAATATGCTTGAGGGTGTTACGGGCAAGGATATTGTTGTGTACGCGAACCGACGCACTGCCACACCGCCTCCAAGCTAACGGACGCAAGGCCGCTCCATTTCCAATGCCTCCTTGCACCTGCGAGCAGGCCGTTTTGGAGAGACCAGCAGGGGTACCCCGGCCTGCGCCGACGACGACGCGCGGACGTAACCCGAGCCGTGCGTTGACTCGGAACTGGGCCGTCCTGGGAGCATGTGCGCGACCAGGGCACGAGAAGCAATGCCTTCTTTATAATGCATGATATTTTGCGTGTTTCTTAAGCTTTCGAGCTCCTTGCTCTGCGTATAGATTAGCCGAGCCCTTAGTCATCGCAACGCTTCCCGAAATGTTTAGATAGAAATGAGATTTAGTTACCAGTAAAATAGTGTTGGCGCTGCTGCGCTTGCCGGCATTGAAGCTTGGTCGCACTTTTTTCCTTAAAGGTTCGTGCTACAGCTCCGTGTTCAGCGAAAATTACGCCCAAGGTAGCAACCACCGAAGAGCCAGCGCTGATAAATTTGCCAGCGATGCCAAACTCGACATGTTAAAATGACTGCAGTGGACAAAATAGTGCGCATAGGTATCTAGAACATTAGATGCAAGTTCTAAAGGTCAAGAAGTTGTAATTGTTAGAGCAGCCGCAATGGCCTGTACACTTCGAAACATGCTTCGAAACATTATGTCCCAATCTTATGAATGCAGTCCAGACATAAGAAGCAAATACGTTACCGATATTACCAGCTCCCCGAGTGGCCGAGTGGTTAGCGTAGAAAGCTACGGAGTAAGAGGTACCGAGTTCGAATCGTGCTAGAGGTGCAGTTTTTTTTCGCTTAGTTTAATTTTTTTTTATTTTTTAGCTTTTTTTAATGTAGTTGAGGTGCTTCGCTACGTTTTAGCTTTTACTTTTTATCCAAAAGTGCTCATTGGTCAACACTCATGAACAACACACAAGAAAAGCACACATTAGGTACCAACCAGAAACACGGTGGCCAACTTTCTTGTGAAACTCATCAAAAATGCATCCAGAAAATGTATAGAAATGTTAATGTGCATGATGAGGAATGTAATTACCATTTAATCAGAAACTCATTAAGCTTTTTTGTAAGGGATAATCAATAAAGCAGAAGTAGATGGCTTTCTGGACCTCTCTTGCTTTTCTCATGATCCAGCGAAGGTTGGCAATCTGGTCTCTAATTCCTCTGCCCTTGCGAAGCCCAGCTTGCACGTCCGGAAGCTCCCGATCCACATACTGCTGCAGCCTACCTTGGAGGATTTTCAACATCACCTTGAAGCATGCGAAATAAGCGCGATCGTGCTTTAGTTGGAACAATCTTTGGCACTGCCTTTCTTTGGGATGGGGATGTAAACTGACCTCCCCCAATCTTGTGGCCACTGCAGGGTTGTCCAAATTTGCTGACATAATGTATAGAGAACGTTAACAGATTCGTCATGATTGAGGTTTTGAAGCAACTCAGCTGGAATGCCATCAATTCCGGTAGCTTTGTTCTTATCAAGGCTGGCTAAGGCCCATTAAACTTCACTCTTCAGGATGCCCGGCTCGAGATCAGTAATCACAACCGTCTTATGTTGGGTTTGTACATCCGGGTCCTTCTTTTACAGTTATTCTGTGTATTCCTGCCACCTCTTCTTGATCTCTGAGGCTTCAGTGAGGTCCCTGCCTCGTTTCTCCTTTATCACGTCCATTTTAGCACAGAAGCTTCCTTTGATACCTTTGATTGTCTTATACAAAGCTCTTCTGTTCCTCAATTGGCTGTAGTCCTCAACTGCTTGGCACTGTATGTTAAGGGAGGCATTGTTATCTCTTCTTGCTATTTTCTGAAAATCCGCATTGAGAACCTTGTATCTTTCTCTTTCCCCCATAACTTTTGCCATCCTCCTTTCCTCAGCTATGTGCAAAGCCTCTGCAGATATCCAGTTTGCTTTCTTGCATTTCTTTTGCTTTGGAACTACCTTAGCAGCAACTTCTTGTATTATATCACAACATCAGTCCCCATCTCTTCAGGCTTCTAGATCTAATTCTTGAAATCGAGTCCTCACTTCCACATCATATTCTGACGGAATTTGATCCAGATCGTACCTGAAAGGCCTTCTAGTTTTCTGCGTTTTCCTCAATCGAAGCTTAAGTTTGACAACAGGAAGCTGATGATCGGTGCCACAATCGGCCTAGGCCTTGTTTTTACTGCTTGTATAGCGCTTCTCCATCTCTGCCGGCAAAGAATATACTCAATCTGATTACTGTACAGATCGTCAGGTGAAGTCCATGTGAACAGGCGCCTCTTGTTCTGTTGAAAATGAGTATTCGCTATGGTCAGGTTGTTTTCTTGACAAAACTCTACTAGCCTCTGCCCAGCTATATTTGGCTCACCAAGACCGAACTTGCCTGCAATTCCGGATATTTCTTCACTCTCCACCTTAGCATTCCCGTCTCCTATAGAAAAAGGACGTCTGAAGATGGAGTGCGCTCTAAAAGGCATTGCAGATCAGCATAACATCTATAAAAATCAGCTTTTTTAGCAGTAGTGGTCGGTGCATAGGCTTGGATAACCGTTATGTTGAAAGGTTGACCTTGGATCCGAAGTGAAATCATTCGGTCGTTTTTGAGGTTGTACCCTAGCACTGCTTTGCCCATTCTTCTGTTTACTATGAGAGCGACCCCATTCCTTCTCCTGGATTCGTGCCCACAATAAAAGACATAATGGTCGCTGGAATTAAATTCTCCCATTCCGGTCCACTTGAGATCGCTGATACCCAAGATATCAATGTTCAATCTGTTCATTTCTCGCTTGACGACATCCAATTTACCTTGCGCCATAGATCTTACATTCCATGTTGCTATGTGATATATCTCCTTGCAACATCGGACTTTCCGGTCGCTTCCCAACACATCCACAACTGAGCGTTCATTTGGCCTTGGCTCAGGCGCTTCATTCGTCCTGGAGCTACTAGGAATCGCCCTTTGTTCATCCCTAGTAACATGTGGACGCCTTCCAAACTGGGCGGCTCATCTTCCGGCGCCATGTAAATAATGCTATGGCCCTACACAGCAGAACTCACGACTTCATCGAGTTTCGCAAGCCCCTCCGCCACGACAAGGCAGTGATCCATGAAGGGGATATATATATATATATATATATATATATATATATATATATATATATATATACCGGTTGTCCCAGCTAACTTGAACCAAGGGTTACAAAATAATATATTTGAGGTAGGCCAGTGAAACCAAATGCATACAACTGCCAGCCTGTTTGCGCACTACAGGCAATTTTTTGTTTTGCATTTACTTATTTAGCTAATTAAGTTAATTTCTCTAATTTTTTTAATATCGACTTTAGACCAAACATGTCAATTGGAAAGTTGTAGAGCACCTTCAGAAACCCCCATTCCATTAACTGCGATAAAGAAAGTCTCACGTGTATCTTTTTTTCCGGGCTCAGAAGAAAGCGCGCGAAATACAAATAATACCACGGGACTAGCGCATTTGTGCGCCGCGATTGTATATATATATATATATATATATATATATATATATATATATATATATATATATATATATATATATATATATATATTGCATATATATATATATATATATATATATATATATATATATATATATATATATATATAGTCTTGTCAAATACCAACACAAAAATTTAAAAAAAGAAAGAAGAAAAATCCCCAACGTTTCCCTTAAACTATACATATATATGTATGCATATATATGTTGTCCAAGCTAACTTTCGCCATGGGTTCAAAGAGAAAACATTTAAGGTAGGCCATAAAGACCAGTTATATACAGCTGCCAGCCCTCTGGCGCGCCACAGCTCATGTTTTGTCTAGTTAACTAATCAGTAATTAGGATATTTTTCTAGTGTATTAATTGTACCTTTTAGGCATTGAATTGAATTAAAAGTTTATTTATCGACACACATTACAGTGGCAAGAGGGGACACTGGGCAAAAGGCTGCATAATGCAGCTTTAGGTAGCACCCAGTGCCCCAAGAATACATGGGCAGCAGTGTGTTTCGCGAACATCAAGCTTAAGGTGAACTTAACATCCCCATCAATACAAAGAAAGAAAATTTACAACAATATAACGCTGATCATGTACACAACAAAAGAAATGCACATAAATAATGTAAGCTACATACATTAAAATGCAAATAACCGATTTAACAGTTATTCCACAATTGACTCTAAACTGCACACGACAGATAACCTCTTTTTTAGATGTCTTCTATACATATATTATTTGTTGCTAATATGTCAAGGAGGCGGAGGAAGATAAGAAGGAAAGGCCTACCCAAAGTAATTTCCTAAATTAGAGGGTAAGGACTGCTTACGATATGAGGTACCGCAAAAGGGTAGAAGCCAGGGTAAGAGACATCGTGTATTGTACACTGGTGTGTATTGATGTAGAACAAAGGCTGCAAGCAACAGTTAATTATGTGTTTTAACTGCATTTTTGTATGCACATAATAATTTCAATAGGTGCAATATATCAACAGACAGAATACCATATTGCTTAAAGTAAGGAACCGCATGAGAATGCTATGGTACGTTTGCAATCAATCTGACAGCACGTTTCTGTGTAACTAATAGCTTGTGTTTCTTATGTTTTTTTTTTGGTACCCCAGACACTTATACCACGGCCCCTCAATGGAGGCGAACAGTTGATTACGTGTTTTAACTGCATTTTGTATGCACATAATACTTTAATAATTTCAATCTGACAGCACGTTTCTGTGTAACTAATAGCTAGTGTTTCCTATGTTTTGTTGTGGTACCTCAGACACTTATACCACGGTCGCTCAATGGAGGCGCACTTGGTGCGGCCCGTCGCGTCGCGCCTCAATGGCTGGGGAAGCACGTATTGGGAGAAGATACAGTTTCCGCCGTCATTCTCCGCGGGGGCGTCACCACTCCATGACAAGGCGCCGCCGGCACGAACGAGCCGACGACGCGGAATGAGCGCGCTGGCCGTGCTAGCGCGTGTTTTCGTTTTGACTACTCAGCATAACCGCGTGGTTCTGATATTCCTGCATGCGTGTCATCGGTGCCTGTGCGAACAGCGTCCTAAGCGTATGCAGCACCATACCAGGCAACTGCTGTGTTCCGCTGTGCACCACGAAAACAAGAAAAGATCGGTTACTGCAGTGAGTTGCCGTGCGATTCACAACGTCGAGCAGCATGGCTGAAAAACATATCTCGGGAGGGCTAGGACGGAAAAGGAAGCCGGTGAGAGCCGAGTGACAAGTCACTGGTATACTCACTGCACTTCACAGATGACGATTACAGGAAGAACATAAAACTAAAGACCCTGCTTCCTTCAGCCGTCCCCTCCGTGTTCCCGAACTGCCCACATTACAAGTTAAGTTACTCACGCGGGCTAATGTTGAGCCAAACAACCTTGAAAAAATGAATGTGTGCAGGGCAATAGATATATTTTCCCCACTTGTTATAGCTACACTTCATTTCCTCCTGGACAACCCCCCGTGTCATCCTGAAGCATGTGTGTTTCAAGATAGCTCCGCCACGATCACTTTTATGACAATGATATCAAAATGCCTTGCACAACATCGCATAAGTGAAGCCATGGTGACACCAAGAGGAGCCGCTCTATTCGTCAGATGACGAGCGACTCTCTTGGTTAGAGTTGGATTTTGCCATATCGAAGACATTCAGGTCCAATGAGGCACGTCGAAGCAAAGGCTAACCAAACAAACGTACGAAGCAACAATCATGACAACCAGATCCACAGTGGCGCAAATTAAGTACCTTCCTGATCACATCAAGTATATTACAATAATGTATTCTGTGTGCCTTACTAGTGTATTGCAGTTAACCGAATCTTATTTTCAGCTTCCGATACGCCCTAAAGCAGGCCCTCAACAGCGGTCCTGTAGTATCGCTTTTTAGCAGCCTAAGGCAATTCAAAGGAGGGAAGGACAGAGTTGACACAAGGGCTGCAGTTTTCACCTCGGAGAAAATACTCAAGGTACCACTAGCGAAAAAAAAAAATATCGGCTGAGATTATACGCATTTTGCCATGCTTTGTGCAGGTTCTCATCTTGCAAGCATCAAAGTCTGCAAATGCAAGTATCAACAATTAGGCAGCTATAAAACTTGGCATTCGTGATTATGAAAGTCGTACCTTGCGAACTGCCATCAGGCCTGCTGCGAGAGTTTTCGAGTCAGCTTGGATTCATTCATGTGTGGTGTGAACCAGCAGATGACATTGAGTTAGCACCGACTGCATTCTTGGCTGTTTACCTTGCACGTCCATTTGAAGAGAAAGTGTGAATATTTTTACAGAATCTCATGAAACATTTTTATTGATTCTGTTTTCAGTGCCTGCCCGTGTTTTCATTATTTATATGTTACAAAAATTTAAATATCTTCTAGTGCTTACTTTTGAGTGTCAATAATTTTATTTTATTACTTTCAAGCCTTTTATTAACTTTGTGCCTTGTGCTTCCTGCAAAACCCTGTACTTATCAAAATTCTTGATGATGGACGCCTAAGGTATCTGAAAATCACCATGCACCTTTCTTAGCAAGGTGACGAAGTGCCCGGAGGTCAGAAGAAGCAGCAAGCTATGCAACATGTTAGTTTCATCCCTTCCCTTTTTTGTGCAATTTCCAGAGTTGATTTGCGAGAGAGAAGACCGCAGTCACACTAAGGACCTAACCAAACTAATGCGACCACTGCTTACCAAGTGGACAGGCAACATCAATCTGACAGTGGAAAAAATCACGCTTGTACATAAACCTTTTTTCGAGGAAAGTTATTCGCTTGTAAAATAAGCTTGCGTGCCCTCTGTGCATCAGGTGACTTCATAATCAAACGAAAACAAAATTGCCTGAGCCTGCGGGCGTGTCGATGAACTGGCTGTCTTGTGTTATTTCTTTTGCAACAGTTTTGGTCAGCTAGTATGTTTCGGTGGCGGTACCCACTTGAATATTATTTCTAATGAAAACGGAGGAACAGGCTGAAAAATAATGTTGAACGCTACGTCCTGAATTGTAAGTTTCCTGAAAAGTGCACGCTGAATAAATGGCCCCGAACCTTGCACCGATTTTAGGATTGTGATATCTAATATGTTATTACAGTGGTTGAAACGCAAATAAATGGGTGCCCACTCAGCGGAGCACACGACTTCCTCGATTCTCGTTGTAAACTGAAGACCACGAATGACTTGGAAAAGCCCAGTGATGATGGCATGCCGCTATCACCTTATCAATAGCAAACTTGCACGTAGCATCACATAATGTGTGAAACACCGCTCATAAATACGGCGCAATACGGCTCTTCCGGGCGACGCGAAGGGCCGCACCCAAGTGCGCCTCCATTAAGCGGCCGTGCTTATACAATGGGTAAGAATAGGAAGAAAGTATGCGTTGTAGATGTGATTATATGTGATTCGCAAAGTAAGACAGCACCTTATGAAATCCCATTCCAGTTACTTCCAATAAAGAAAGCCTGACGTGTATCTTTTTCCAAGCTCTAAGCAAAACCCGTGAAATGGAGAGAAATATCACGTGGCTAACACATTCGCGAGCCGCTATTGTGGAGCTCTGAATCGTGGTTTGAGTAAACGAAATTAGCTGTTGCCGTGACTGACAGCTTAGTTCCAGAGGCAGCCGATATGTTGGCGATGGTGGCAGCGAGCGGGGTGACCTTGCTGCAGCGCGCACCAGCACGGGCGCCGACCGCCTGAAGCGGAGGAAAAAAACCATTGCAGCTTTATCGGCATACTGTCACGTAGTGGTAGACACCAAAAGAAGACACACGCTTGATGGTGCTGAAATTATGTCATTATTATTGGGCTGACTTGCGCCCGCAAAGGAACTAAGCAACTCGGTGGCGGCGATAGCAACAAACGTGCTCGTCGATCGTCAAACAAAGAATGCCCGTCGCACTCGTCAACGCTCAATTTAAAGGCTCCTCAGAACAATCTAGATGACGTCGCAACTGCTAGAAGCACAAGTTGGAACATTGTAGAAAGACACAGGAGTGGCCGGAATCGTCGAGACAGATCTCGGTGCATCTTGCGCTACAACGAAACTTTATATAAAGGTGCATCTCGCGACATCCAGCATTAACAAACAAAGTATACAGAACTGATACGCGATTCAGATTCAGAGTGATAAGGTGGCATGCCAGCGGCTGTTAAAAAACAACAAATACAGTGTTGAAGGTTTCGCGGCATTACACCCCCCTTAAGAAAACACCGCCTCGATGTTCTAAAACGAAGCAACTTAAACATAAACACTACAAAGTTTAAACACCACAGATTCCTTAACGCGCTTAATATGGCTTCAGTCGTACATGTACAATTTCTGGGCGTGCAAGTCGCTGTTGTGATGCTGACGTTCCGTCGGGAATGACCTCATAGTCCAGTGGTCCGACGCCGCGACTGATTTTGTACGGCCCAAAGTATCGTCGCAATAACGTTTCCCTTAGTCCGCGACGGCAAACTGGTGTCCAAACCCACACTTGGTCTCCTGGGTTGTACTCTGCGTGGCGTCGTCGTAAGTTGAATTGTCGGCTATCGGTGAGCTGTTGGTCTTTAATACGCAGCCGTGCGAGTCGTCGGGCTTCCTCTGCACGCTGCAGAGGCAGCGTGCCTGCCTCCTCCGCCTGAAGCGGAGGAAAAAATAAGCTATTGCAGCTTTATCGGCATATTGTCACGTAGTGGTAGACACCAAAATAAGACACAGGCTTGATGGTACTGAAATTATGTCATTATTGGGCTGACTTGCGCCCGCAAAACCACTAAGCAAGTCGGCGGCGGCGATAGCAACAAACGTGCTCGTCGATCGTCGAACAAAGAATGCCCGTCGCACCCGTCAACGTTAAATTTAAAGGCTGCTCAGAACTATCAGAACAAGATCCCCTTCATGGATCACTGCCTTGTCGTGGCGGAGGAGCTTGCGAAACTCGGTGAAGTCGTGAGCTCTGTTGTGTAGGGCCACCCAAGATAGACAGGTCACGGCAAAGAGTTCTGACAAAATGTGATTCACTGGAGTAGGTAATGACAACCCACTCCAATATTTCCTGCCAAGAAAACCCTATGACCAGTCACAATAGCATAACCGATATGGCGCCGAAGTTGAACCCCCCAGGTTGGAAGGCATCCCACATGTTACTGGGGATGAACAAAGTGCGATTCCTAGTAGCACCAGGACGAATGAAGCGGCTGGGCTAAAGCCAAAACTACGCTCAGTTGTGGATGTGTCGGGAAGCGACCGGAAAGTCCGATGTTGCAAGGAGATATATCAAATAGCAATATGGAATTTAAGATCTATGACGCAAGGTAAACTGGATGTCGTCACGCAAGAAATGGACAGATTGAACATTGATATCTTGGGTATCAGCGAGCTCAAGTGGACCGGAATGGGAGAATTTAATTCCGGCGACCATTATGTCTTTTATTGTGGGCACGAATCCAGGAGAAGGAACGGGGTCGCTCTCATAGTAAACAGAAGAAAGGGCAAAGCAGTGCCATGATACAACCCCAAAAACGACCGAATGATTTCACTTCGGATCCAAGGTCACCCTTTGTTGTGGTGCTGGCGGAGATTCTTGAGAGTTTCTTGGACGGCCAGAAGATCAAATTAGTCGATATTGTCGACCATAAACCCTGATTGCTCATTGGAGGGTCAAATTCTAAAGTTAAAGCTCAGCTACTTTGGTCATCTGATGAGAAGAGAGAAGTCGCTGGAGAAAGATTTGATGTTGGGAAAGGTTGAGGGTCACCGGAGAAGGGGTAGGCAGCGAACGCGATGGTTAGATAGCATCCTCGAGGCGCTGCAGATGACGTTATGTGATGTTAGGAAGATAGTGAGAGACCGGAAAGCGTGGCGTGATATTGTCCATTAGGTCACGAAGACTCGGACACGAATGAACGACTGAACTGATCTGACAGAACAATGTAGATAACGTCGCAACTGCTACAAGCACAAGCTGGAACATTGTAGCAAGAAACACGAGCGGCCGGAATCTTCGAGACAGATCTCGGTGCATCTTTTGCTACACAGAAACTGATAAATGTGCAATAAGCAATAACAAAGAATACAGAACTGATACACGATGCAGAATCAGAGTGATAAGGTCGCATGCCAGCGGCTGTTAAAAAACAACAACTACATTGTTGAAGGTTACTTAAACTCCAGTAAAGAATATCGAAGTAAAAATCGCTGCCTTGTCGCGGTGTCATGCCCCTATATTATCAACTGGCGTAGAATTGTACGTCTTGGTTGTGACGCGCTCACGGCTCAGTTGCTTTCTCAGTTGCTTCTATTCTGTCGGTCGATGTAGAGCTTAACCCTGGACCTCCTAAAAACAAATCAAAATGCAATTTTTGGTACTCTGCAGCGCCTCAAAAAGAAACAAGCAGGCAGGAATTTAAACAAAATTCTTACTACGCAGCTCACTCATGAAAATTTGATATCTTTGTTACCAAACCGTCTGGCTGCGCTGGAATCATCGCAGCAGAACTGCAATGTCGAAGCCGAAACGAAAGAGACCGGTGAGAGTAAGCGTGAAATAGCTGTTTTGAAGGCGGCAAGCATTGATGTCAGCAATAGAATGCATGGTAACAACTTGCTCTTCCTAGCCTTGATGACCGTGAAAATGAAACCTGGACGGAATCAGAAACAAAAGTCTTGCAAGTCTGCTCGAATCAGCTTGAGATCATAATAGACCCAAGCAGTATAGAACGTGCTCATCTGTTGGGGAAGTTCAATTCTGATAAAAAGCGACCGATCATTGTTACGTTGGCACACTTCAAAACTAAAGAAAGTATCCTAGCCTGTGGACGTAAACTAAAGGACACAAACTACGCCATTAGAGAAGATTTTGCCTTTCCCACACGGCGTGCTCGCTCTAAATTGATAAATTTCATTCGACCCAAAAACTGCGTATTCAAGCTAAGTTTTGATAAACTTCATGTGGAAAACAAGTGCTATGTGTATGACGCATCTTCTGATAGCGCAGTCGAGACGGGGAAACAACTTGTTGGTAGCGATCAGAACGACGAGTCTCCTTGGTAGCTCATCGCAAAGTACTGCGTGACACCCCACAAAAGAGGTTAAGCCAATAAGTCACCCTCGTCCTACATCTTAAAATCGCCTTCACTAACATACGAAACCTAATGCCAAAGCAAGATGAACTGCGTAGCCTTATTGACGACATTGATGCCGACATTGTTCTGTTAACAGAAACGTGGTTACATGAAGGTATCAACGAAAATGAAATCTTCCCACAAAATAGAAACTATGTTTCGTCGTGATCGGTTCGTACGGAAGGGCGGGGGTGTGCTTGTCGCTATCCGGAACACGTTATCATCATCGCTCATTGGTCATGACACTAAACTTGAGCTAACCTGGATGTGCAAACGTAAATGGATATATACAATATACATTTACAGGGTGGATAGCTTAGCTAGTTGGCACCGTACATAGTTCAAGTTTTTGATGCAGCAGAATAAAAAACAGCGGGGACGCAGAAAGAAACAGAATGAGGACAAGCTATATATATATATATATATATATATATATATATATATATATATATATATATATATATATATATATATATATATATATATATATATATATATATATATATATATATATTGACACGCTGCATTCTTTATTTTCCCTCTGTGCTGATCGCGAGCGTGTGCCTCCTCGAGGCGAAGAAACCGACGTTCGTCTCCTCGAGGCGAAGAAACTGCAGTTCTTCTGTCTAAGCGGGCCTGCTAGTTTCCTGCCGCACTGTGACTTCTGTTACTCCTGTGTCCCGCGGTGACTTCTGATCAGAAGTCACCGCGGGACACAGCGGGATTATTCTGTGATGAGTGGGCCTTTCGCCGCCACTCTGAAAAAGGTGACTACACCCTGGACAGGCCCACAAATTCGTACCGCCGGAGGCCACTTGATAACGCCGACCGGTACCTGCACTTCTAGGGTAACTGTGCAAGAAGAAACGTACTTAGCAACCTTCGTCGTACTTGTCCGGTGTTCCCGCGACGTCATCCTTGGCATGGATTTCTTAGCAGAGAATGGAGCCGTTATCGACCTGCAGACTAAGTCAGTGACCTTATCTACTGAGAACGCAATACACAGTGCTTCAGAGCGACCGACAGCACTGCACATCCTTGATGATCACGTCACTATTCCGCCCCGTTCCAGCGTGATGACGTCTGTGGCTGCGAATACACTGCGAAACTTTGAAGGTGTCGTGGAGAGTAAACAGATCTTACTTTTCGAACGCAGTCTTGCTGTAGCCAGAGGAGTCGTTCGTCTCGAAGACGGCAAAGCAGACGTCCTACTCACAAATTTTGGCGGTGAGCACCAGCATTTAAGCACTGGGACTGTAGTGGCCCATATTTGCGGTATCACGCATGTTCGAAAAGCTTCTGGACTTGCGACGCTGTCATTTACCGAAATGGAGAGGCCTACCACCGATTTACACTTCGACATTAACCCTGCTCTTTCTCAACTGCAGCATCGCCAAGTGAACCAGCTCCTCCAGGGCTATCGGGCGACCTTCTCCAACTCTTCACGTGTTGGCAGAACCGATCTCGCCAAGCATCGCAATATTACGGATGATACCGTGCACCTCTCAGACAGTCACCTTACCGAGTGTCTCCGACTGAACGCGCCGCTATCACCCGCCGTGAAAGAGATGCTTCGCGACGATGTCATCCAGCCCTCGCGGAGTCCATGGGCTGCACCTGTCGTTCTTGTGAAGAAAAGGGATGGTACGCTGAGGTTTTGTGTGGATTACCGCCGGCTAAACAAAGTTACAAAGAAAGACGTCTATCCCCTGCCACGTATCGACGATGCTTTGGATCGTCTCTGCTCCGCGAAATATTTCTCTTCAATGGACTTGAAATCCGGATACTGGCAAATAGAGGTAGATGAGAGGGACCGCGAGAAAACGGCGTTTATTACTCCGGATGGGCTCTCCGAGTTCAAGGCTATGCCCTTTGGTCTCTGCTCTGCTCCGGCTACTTTCCAACGGCTTATGGACACCGTACTTGCAGATCTCAAGTGGCAGACATGTCTCGTTTACCTTGACGACGTTGTGGTCTTCGCTCCAACGTTCGAGGAGCACCTTCGGCGCCTTGAAACTGTTTTGCAAGCCATAACATCCTCTGGCCTTACGTTAAAGAACGAGAAATGTCATTTTGCTTATACGGAGCTCAAGTTCTTGGGGCACGTCGTAAGCCACGCTGGTGTCCTGCTGGATCCAGAGAAAACGACAGCTATTGCCAACTTCCCTCCGCCCAAAGACCAGAAAGCTGTTCGACGATTTCTTGGCTTATGTGCCTACTACCGCCGCTACGTCAAAGATTTCGCTCGACTCGCCGAGCCCCTAACACGTCTGACAAAGACAGACACGCCTTTCACTTGGGACGCACCACAGGAACAAGCATTCAAAGAGCTTCAACGCCGCCTACAAACACCTCCCATATTGGCTCACTTCGACGAAAACGCCGACACGGAGCTTCACACCGATGCAAGCAACATAGGCCTGGGCGCCGTTCTAGTTCAAATCCAGGGCGGCCAAGAACGTGTAATCGCTTACGCCAGTCGCTGTCTATCTAAAGCGGAAGCGAACTATTCCGCAACAGAGAAAGAATGTCTAGCCATTGTGTGGGCGACGTCGAAGTTCCGGCCATACCTTTACGGGAAACCATTCAAGTTAGTAACTGACCACCATGCCCTATGCTGGCTTGCAACCCTAAAGGACCCTTCAACCCGTCTTGTAAGATGGAGTCTACGATTACAGGAATTCGACATGACTGTCACATACAAATCTGGCCGTCAGCATTCGGACGCAGACTGCCTCTCACGGGCCCCTGTAGATCCCCCCGCAGATGAAATTCCTGATGAGGCCATACCGCTAAATGCCATCAGCACAGAGTGCCTCGCTGAAAGACAATCTGCAGATCCTGAACTTCGTCACATCATGGACTATCTAAACGGTGCATGTACAACCGCTCCGAGAGCTTTCAAGCGTGCTCTGTCATCGTTATGTGTGCGCAATGGTGTCCTCATGAAGAAAAACTTTTCCGCCAGCCAAACGCCGTACCTGATTGTTGTACCTATGTGTCTACGTGATGAAATCTTACAAGCTTGCCACGATGAACCAACCTCTGGACATTTGGGAGTCACGCGCACGCTTGCAAGGCTCAAGGAAAAGTACTACTGGCCTCGACTTCACTCAGACGTTTCACACTATGTGAAAACGTGTCGCAACTGTCAGCGTCGTAAGGTGCCGCCGACTAAGCCCACCGGACTCTTGAAGCCAATAGACCCACCGTCGAGGCCTTTCCAGCAGATTGGCATGGACATGCTGGGACCATTTCCCCTTTCACACTCCGGTAACCGGTGGGTCATTATTGCCACGGATTACCTTACGCGATACGCGGAAACCTCCGCTCTACCCAACGGTAATGCCTTAGAGGTTGCAAAGTTTTTCATCAATTGCGTTGTCCTGCGCCATGGCGCACCGGAGATTTTGATTACTGGCAGAGGAGCCGCATTTACTGCCGAATTGCTGCAGCAGATTTTAATTCACAGTCATACTGAACACAGGAAAGCAACACCTTACCATCCTCAAACGAACGGCTTGACCGAACGCTTGAACAAAACACTCGCTGACATGCTCTCAATGTACGTCGACGTAGAGCACAAAACGTGGGATGAAGTGCTCCCGTACGTTACCTTTGCATACAATACAGCGGTCCAGGAAACAACGAACATGACACCTTTCCGTCTGGTCCATGGCCGCGAAGTGACCACAATGCTTGATGCCATGCTACCACATCTAGACGACGGCAACCAACAACCAGATGTTCACACCTTTCTGCACCTCGCCGAAGAAGCCCGTCAGCTGGCCAGGCTGCGAATTCAGAATCCGCAACGCCGCGATGCCCAGCGATACAACCTCCGACACCGTGACGCTCGGTACACAGCTGGAGACCGTGTCTGGGTTTGGTTTCCTGCACGTCGACGAGGCCTCAGCGAGAAACTGCTGTGTCGTTACTTTGGCCCGTACAAAGTGGTAAGCCAAGTTGGGGACCTAAACTATGAGGTTGTTCCTGATGGATTTAAAAAGTCCCGACGCTCCACGCTCCCGGACGTGGTCCACGTGGTCCACCTGAAACCGTATTACGACCGATAGTGTTGATTCTTTCTGTGCGTGAGCAACTGCCCTTCGTGCAATGGTTTTTTCTTTATCTCTACCCACACTCCCAGCATCGGGACGATGCTTCTTGTACCCGGGGGGCAATGACACGCTGCATTCTTTATTTTCCCTCTGTGCTGATCGCGAGCGGGTGCCTCCTCGAGGCGAAGAAACCGACGTTCGTCTCCTCGAGGCGAAGAAACTGAAGTTCTTCTGTCGAAGCGGGCCTGCTAGTTTCCTGCCGCACTGTGACTTCTGTTACTCCTGTGTCCCGCGGTGACTTCTGATCAGAGACTTCACACCGTGACAATATACATATATTGTAAAGAAGAAGTTAAGATTAAGTGGGCAGAGTGCCGAGAAAGAGGAAAAGGAAGTGATTTAGCAGACCAGCTGACTGCAAGTTAGGCTACCCCCGCTCCGGTCCTGCTCGCTACCAGTGCCTGGATTCCCCGCTTAACACTTGGTGAAGGTCACGGGATTTCCATTTCCTCTCTCTTCCATTTCCTTGCCCTGGAGCTCCGCAGCCGCCGAATTCCTACCTCAATGACTGAGTCCTAACACCACCGGCCCCGCTACCTCGGCCCCTTCTATTCCATGCTCCGGGGTGCTTCGCCAGCGGGACCCGCCGCTCTTCAGCGGTACCGACGATCAGGACGTGGAGGACTGGCTTTCGTCGTATGAACGTGTAAGCACCCACAATAAGTGGGATGACATCTTGAAGCTAAACAACGTGATATTCTACCTCACACAAGTCACAAAGTTGTGGTTCACAAATCACGAGGCTGACATTCAAACTTGGGCCTCGTTCAGATCTCGCTTTGTGGATTTCTTCGGTCGCCCTGCGGTCCGCAAGCTTCGCGCCGAACACCGTTTGCGCGAGCGGGTGCAGCCGAAAGGAGAAACCTTCACTAGCTACGTCGAAGACGTTTTAGATTTGTGCCATCGTGTAAATGCATCGATGACTGAAGCTCGAAGATTCGCCACATCATGATGGGCATCCATGAAGGCGTATTCAACATTCTCATGGCCAAAGAGCCCCGCACTGTAAGTGACGTTGTCACGATGTGTCAAAGCTACGACGACCTTCGTCGCCAACGCATCGTCCCTCGACAACCTGAAGGCACGATCGCGGCTATGTCCGATGGCACTGTCAGCTGCGCACTTATTCAAGAAATTAAAGACTTCGTACGGGAAGAAGTTGCCCAGCAATTATCATTAATTTCAAACGTTTCGCAATCAAGCTCACACCTCGCTTCGAACATACGCCAGGTTATTCAGGAACAAGTTGCCGAAGCACTTCCGCCCCCTCGACAACCAACTCTTCATGTCGCTCCACTGACAGCTCCGCTCATTCATGCCGACGCTGTCCCGACGCCCGCACACACTCCACTGTCGTATGCTGAGGTTGCCGCAAGACCACCACCTCCTACGCCTTTTGCATCGTATGGTTCGCCTCAGCGGGCATATTTCACTCAGCGTCGTGCGCCACCTATTCTACGCCATTGGCGCACATCTGACAATCGGCGGATTTGCTTTGCATGTTGTCTCTCTGGCCATGTTGCACGCCTGTGCCGCCGTCGCCCGGCACCGTAGGCTTCCGATCAGAGCCCAGTCAACTACGCGCAGCCGCCGTCCCCTCTCCGTGCGCCCCCTCAGCCCTCGTCCCACTTTGACCACTTCTAGCATGACAACCGCTCTATCTCTCCGCGCCGTCGCTCTCTGTTGCCGATGCGTCAAAGTTCTACCTCGCCAATGCCGGAAAACCACTAAACGCAGTTCCGCAGGCAAGAACTGCGCTTTCGTCGAACAGTGAAAGTCCTGCTTCGCCACCGAACAATTTATTCAAAGTTACCATCGAAAATGTTTGTACTCTTGCGCTTGTAGATACTGGTGCTGCTGTGTCGGTTATGGACGTTAGACTGTGCCGCTTGTTGCGAAAAGTTGTTCTGCCGTATTCTGGGGTTTCTTTGCGCACCGCCACTGCTGAGCACATCAAACTGCTCGGTACCTGCACGGCTCGAGTCACCATTCAGGACGTTCTCTACGTCATCAGTTTTATCGTTCTTCGTGACTGTCTTCATGACATTATTTTAGGGTGGGACTTCTTGGGTCGCAATCGTGCCCGTAATTTATTGCGCTCGTGCCGAAGTAGAGATTTCTCCGCTGTGCACCGCACCGACCGCCGTTAACGTTCTTGGGGAAGCCAAATGCCACGTTGCGGATGCTACTGATATCCCGCCGTTATCTGCCGCTATTGTGCCTGTAAACTGTGCCTCTCTTCATGACTGGACAGTGCTCTTCACTCCAACTTTCCTTTTCGTCTCACGACGCTGTCTTCCCCTACCCTTCGCCGTCCTTAGTGTACGAAGCGGCCGCACCGAACTAGCCATTACTAATGATTCGTTCTGTCCACTCATGTTGCAATGTGGCGAGTGCGTTGGGCATGCCGATCCTGTTCCATCAGAACATTTTGTTACCGTCCTGCCACTTCTCTCCGCTTGTGCCGACACAATCTCCGACACCATAAGTGCCCTTAGCCCACCTCGTTCCTCGTCTCCTTCATCGCCTCTTGCTGCCTTTGACAAAGCCATCGACAGTGTTCTCGCTCCAGATCAACGCGCCAGGCTCTTCGACTTGCTGAACAGATTCCGAACTTCCTTTGACATCCAGCAGCCATCCTTGGGCCGGGCATCAACTGTTGCCCACGACATATACACTGGTACGCACGCCCCGTTACGCCAACGTCCTTATCGTGTATCAGCCTCAGAGCGCCGCATTATTGATGAGCAAGTCGATGAGATGCTCATTAGAGGGGTTATTCAGCCCTCCATAGCCCTTGGGAGTCCCCGGTCGTTTTGGGCAAGAAGACGGGTCTATTCGATTCTGTGTGGACTACCGCCGCCTTAATGCGATCACACGAAAGGACGTCTATCCGCTACCACGCATAGACGACGCGCTGGACAGTTTGCATAGAGCGGAATTTTTCTCTTCAATCTATTTACGATCTGGCTACTGGCAAGTTCCAATGGCTGAAGACGATTACCCCAAGACAGCTTTTGTCACTCCCGACGGGCTCTATGAGTTCAACGTCATGCCGTTTGGCCTGTGTAACACGTCCGCCACCTTTGAACGCATGATGGACAATATTCTCCGCGGTTTGAAGTGGCACACATGTCTCTGCTACTTGGATGACATCGTCGTGTTTTCACCCGACTTCGCGACCCACCTAACTCGCCTTGAAACTGTATTGCAATGTCTTAGCGACGCTGGTCTGCAGCTCAATCTGAAAAAGTGCCATTTCGCCGCTCGCCAACTTACTATTTTGGGGCATTCAGTGTCCAAGGATGACATCCTTCCTGATCCATCTAAACTCCGCGCTGTCGCTGAGTTCCCGAAGCCAACATCTATCAAGCAACTACGCAGCTTCATAGGATTATGCTCATATTTTAGGCGTTTCGTTCGGAACTTTGCGACCATCACTGCTCCTCTGACGCGACTTCTTAGCGCCCACAAAGATCTTTCTGCCTGGTCGCCGGCTTGCGATACTGCTTTTACGAAATTGCGCACGATACTTACCTCACCCCCGTATTGCGCCATTTTGATCCGGCTGCTCCTACCGAAGTGCACAGCGATGCCAGCGACGCCGGCCTCGGCGCTGTTCTTGCCCAACTAAAACCCGGTGTTGAATACGTTGTGGCGTACGCAAGTCGAACCCTGACCAAGGCCGAGATCAACTACTCGGTGACAGAAAAGGAATGCTTGGCAATTGTTTGAGCTCTTCAGAAATTTCGGCCATACTTGTATGGGCACATTTGGTGTTGTTACGCACCACCACGCTTTATGTTGGTTGTCTTCACTAAAAGACCGCACCGGCCGTCTCGCCCGCTGGTCGCTTAGACTACAAGAGTATGATATCCGAGTAATCCATCGTACAGGGCGGAAGCACTCCGACGCAGACGCTTTATCTCGCTCGCCAGTGTCGCCTGACGCTCCGTTGTCCCCTGCCTCCAGCTCCGCCTTGTCTTCCTTGTCCATCGACGACATGCCATCAGAACAGCGCAAGGATCCGTGGCTTAAATCACTAATCGATCTTTTTACGAACTCGTCACTTTCACTGGCTCCTCGCGCCCTTCGTCGTCAAGCGCAGCATTTCGTCCCTCGTGACCATCTTCTCTATCGACGCAACTATATGCCAGATGGCCGTAAGTGGCTGCTCGTCGTACCTCGCCACCTCCGAAGTGATATCTGCGCAGTTTAGCCATTTGGGTGTATTTAAGACTTATGACGGTTGCGACAATGCTTTTACTGGCGCGGTATGTATACCTTCGTCAGTAAGTATGTGCGTTCGAGCATAGATTGCCAACGTCGCAAGCCGCCTCCTCTCCATCAGCCGGCTCCACTACAGCACCTTCCGTGCCTATACCGACCATTCGATCGTGTTGGCATCGATTTGTATGGCCCTCTGCCGTACACACCTGCAGGAAATAGTTGGATAATCGTGACTGTCGATCACCTCACTCGCTATGCGGAGACAGCAGCACTTTAGGATGCCACCAGACCCACTATCGCGTTCTTTCTTCATGATAATTTCATTCTGCGGCACGGGGCCCCCCGTGAGCTTCTAAGTGATCGAGGCAAATCTTTCCTATCCGAGGTTGTCGAAGCGCTCCTACGCTAATGTCAAACCATCCACCGGAGAGCCAGCGCGTACCACCCTCAAACCAACGGACTGACAGAGCGCTTCAATCGCACACTAGGTCATATGATGTCCAAGTACATCGCCTCCGATCACTCCGATTGGGACAAGATTCTCCCATTTATAAACTATGCCTACAACACCGCCGTTCAAGCCACTACCGGATTCTCGCCATTTTTTCTGCTGTACGGGCGTGAGCCTTCGTCTCCACTCGACACCATCTTTCCCTACCGTCCTGATATCTCATAGTATACATCGCTTTCAGCAGCTGCCAGGCACGCTGAAGAAAGTCGCAAACTGGCTCGCTCACTCACTTCGGACGAGCAAGCCCAGAAACAAGCGCACAGCGACAGCAGCCACTCTGTCCACCAATTTTCTCCCGGTGCTCGCGTGTGGCTCTGGGTCCCATCGACACCACCCAGTCTGACCAGCAGGTTTATTTCCAACTACCACGGACCCTATCTAGTGCTCCAACAGACTTCTCCCGTCAATTACCTAGTTGAACCGCTAGCCGCTTCCACTGACCTTCGCCGCCGTGGGCGTGAGATTGTTCACGTCGAACGTTTGAAGCCTTACTACGATCCCGCATTTCTTTCGTGTCCTTGAGTCGCCAGGATGGCTCCTCTTTTCTACGGGGACCAGATTGTAAAGAAAAAGTTAAGATTAAGTGGGCAGATTGCCGAGATAGAGGAAAAGGAAGTGATTTGGCAGACCAGCTGACTGCAAGTTAGGCCACCCCCGTTCCGGTCCTGCTCGCTACTAGTGCCCGCTACCAGTGCCTAGACCCTCGCTTAACAATATATATATATATATATATATATATATATATATATATATATATATATATATATATATAGCATAAGTAAATAGACGTACTTGGTTGCTAGAGGTCACATATAAGTGAAAAATTGCTTCATACTGTTTCCAAGTTTATTTGGAGTCGACGTTTCGGCAGGAGCCCTGCCTTTCTCAAGACACTTGAGACTCAGTCTTGAGAAAGGCAGGGCTCCTGCCGAAACGTCGACTGCAAATAAACTTGGAAACAGTATGAAGCAATTTTTCACTTATATATATATATATATATATATTTATATAAAATGTACTATTTTTATATTATATATATATTATATATTATATAGAATTTCAAGGGAAGGAAAGCGCAGCAGGGGGCGGCAGAAAGTTAGGTGGGCGGATGAGGTTAAGAAGTTCGCAGGGGTCAAGTGGAGGCAGCTAGCTAAGAACCGGATTAATTGGAGAAATATGGGAGAGGCCTTCGCTCTGCAGTGGGATAATCAGGCTGATGATTGATGATGAAGATATATATAGGCTGCCGAGCCTGCGCCTAAAGTATAAAACTTAAACAAGGAGCAGTATGATGCTTTTCTACTGTGCATACGTCTAGCGACCAAGTACGTCGATTTTTTATAATACAGATATCCGTGTGCTTTCTCGGATTGCACAGTGTTTCCTAATAAATTTCCTGTTCCTGTTTTCGGCAAATGTAGGCAATGTTCGTCGGAACGTGCGTCGAACCTGAAGCTGAATATGATGCAGGCCCTGCAGCTTAGCCTTCCGAAGCATTTCATCAAAATTATGTCTAATATGATTGCACGCTAAAAGAACTTCTGCGTTGTGTGGGCATCTCAAAGTTCTTAAATTATAGCCAAGATCCGCGCATCACGTTATCTGTTACGAGTATTTTGTTATATAGGCGGCAAGCAGTTGCGCCGGGGCTAGAGCGCAAGTTGACGAGAGGATAGAGGGAATTTGTGCCCCCAAGTGTGTGTTCGTGTTCGGCTCAGCTTGCGATAAACAATGAACAAGTGCTGCGCGCCTTTAATGCTTAGTACCGTTCAGAGCACACGCCGCAGCTCGATCGATCGCTGTATGAGTTACAAGGAATGCTACCGCATGACTCCCAGGTCATCGCCATTCCTGCAGAATGTATCGAGCTTCGGGCTTAACGGCAATATGTAAACCAGCGGCACGTGCTCAGTAGCAATAAATAACTACAGAGTGCTGCTTAAGTTACTTTAATTGACTATCTTGACATGAAAGGAGGAGAAAGGCATTAACGTTTGGCTCAAGTGCCCATGTACTTGTAAATTGATTTCATTTAATTTGAACCAGGACCGGAGTGAACCAAGACTATTATAATATTTTATTCATTGATGATCCCTAAAGTATACTCTGGGCAGATGTCTGTGCCCGTTGTTCATGAGACAAAACAGTGTCCGTCTCTGTTCGCCAGCACCTCTAGTGAGGGAGGGGAGAATGCGGAAGGGCACGCGAGAAGCACCAAAGACGAGAGATCTTTCCTGTGGCAGGCCCGAATCTGGCCTCGTACCGGGCACGGCCTAGGAATAAATGCCGAAGCTATCTTGCTCTTTTGCCGCCAGTATACAGACATAGAAGAAGTATTTTGGAAACTCCTTTTAACGCTTTTTGTTGCTCGTATAAAAAATATCCCATTTTAGAAACCTAGATAAGAGCAGTAATAAAGTACACAACCAAAGAAAATAATTTGTGCGCTTATAATAACAGCGACATCAGAAACGCCAAGAACGACGAACACCTTCAGAAAAAGGGCAGCATGAAGCGCACTGCTGGAATGTAGCCGCCGATGTTCTTCCCAATTCAGCGGGCACATACTCGTCGGCTATCGCTCACATGTGGGCCGAATCTTCAAGAAAGACTCGATGGCTCGGACATCTCTGGACAAGACCAGACCACCACACTGTCGGAACAATGTCGAAAAAAAAAAGGTACTACACCCAGCAGTGGTAGATTTGCAGTGGTGCACGGGTGTGACTCGCATACTTCTCTTCTTGATGGTCAAGACGCGAGGACGTGAAGACAGTCCAGCAAACAATTCCACGATGCCGGCTGTCCTGATAGGCCACGAGTTGTGTGATGCTTCAGTGCGGCTCTATATATAAACGCTGCATCCTCCCCTCGCAGGAAAGAGAAAGAAACATGGCGCAGCGGGCAGCGTAAGTCGTACTCTGCGCGACCAGACAGGGGTCGCTGGTCTCCTTTCCTGGCGGCTGCGGAAGGAATTCGAAGCATTTGGAAGCAATCATCGAATCGTCCTCTTCAGTTCGCCACCGCCGTCAGAGCGGAAAGATTGTTGTTCTTGGCGCGTTTCAAATTGTTCGTACGGCGTCCGAGGCCTCCTGCGCGCTTTCTTCTTCAGTCTGTTACGTATCTTCGTTTTTTTCTCTCTCTGAAACTTGTTCTCTTTCGCGGACGACTCCTTGCGCCCAAGTTCCATTCAACACTGCGTACAAGAAGGAAGAGAAAATGTGGTTATTTCGCTTCGTTTCCACGAACGAAAAAAGCGCCAGAAAAATACGAATTGGGAAAAGAAACCCAGGATGCAGTGGACGGAAGAATAGAAGGACTGATAGAGAGGAGGGGGAGCGGTTCAAGAGGACATATGCGGGGGATGTATCTCTGTGTTTCATCGGGCAACGCTTCATTTCATTCAAGCTGTCTTTCTGGTGGGCATTTGTTTCCACATTGCTCTACTCTTTATTTTTATTCCCCACCTGTATGTCCCTCTAGTCCATCCCACTTCCCCACCTTATTTTCGGGACGACCGTTCTGATTCGCGTAGGCGCTTCGACACGCTGCCTTCATTGTTTCGGTTTCGCACCGCACTGATCAGCACGAAGCTTTCAAAGGTCTTTCTTCCCTCAATTTCGTCTCAAAACGGCCCGGCCATCTTTGTACTTTTTACTTCTCAAGATACCGTTGCAACCTCCCAAAAGAGAGTAAACATAAACTTTTTCTTCCTCTTGATAGCCTGTGTCGGTCATCGCTGTTTTCTCGCGACACAGCCTTGTTGTATTGGTAAATTCCCGCTGGGATTTTGAGATGTCGCTTCTTCCCGAAACGTCCCAGCCATTATTCCCTGTAGTTTTCTAGCTTACCTATGAGTCATATTTACCGCTTTCCTCCTTTTTGTTTTTTTATTCGCTGCAGAGTTTATACCGTCCCATTGCTCTTTCCCGCCTTCATTGTTTTCCCTTTGTTTTTCTTTTTTGTCAAAAGCGGGGCGAAGGAATCTCGACGAATCGCTATATACCTTAACGCCCTGGCGGCGTCTGAAATAAGCGGCACCCGAAAACACGGTCAGCTTTGTTCTTAATCGAAAACGGGTGTTGGAAGTGATAGCACCTTTGGCTTGGCCTCTCTTCGTTGGTGCTGCTGGGGACAGCAAATCGGTCGACATTTTTGGCTTGCTGGGAAAGAGGCGTAGAAAAACCACTTTACAGAAAGAAGGAAAGGATAAGAGTGAAAGAAAGTTGGACTGACGTTTTCTTATTACAATTTCTGTCTTTCCCTTTTCCGAAAATCGTGGCAGCAGTAGCAACCTGCAGCACCGCCGCGAAGACGTTTCAAAGTCCAGATTGGCCAATTTCGATGTCGAAGTCACGTTTCCGACGCTCTGCCGTCACGGCGGGTGCATTCCTTTCCCCCTTTTTCCCTTCTTTTGCTTTTTGTCTTCCTATTTTTCTTTCTTCCTCTTTTTTCGGCTTTTCCGCCGCAGGCTCGGCACCCCTGCACAAAGGCGCTGAATGTACTCGATCGCTCGCCGGCGATTCTCGATCAAACGCGCGCGGCGCACTCTCCTACTATACTAGAAAGCAGCCTTAGCTGGCAGGTGAGCGCAACAACCGGGGAAATTCAGTTTCGCATTTCCCATCATGACCATCCTTTTCTTCCCCCGCGGAGTTGAGTCAACGGTTGGAGCCATGAGCAGGGTTAGCTCGCCCGACCTTACAGAGGACGCTACGATTGGAGGAGAGAAGTCGCAGCCGTTAGGGAAAGCCATCACCAGCCCAAGTGTCGCTGAAGGAACGCACAAACTCCAAAAGTTTTTGGTATCTGTCTGAGCCACTGCTTATATAAAGAAAGCCAACAGTCGCCAAAATCAAGGACATGTAGCAATTATTCTTAATCAGTGGTGTTGATCGCAGGCAAACTGTATTGATTTTATGGTTGAAAGATTATTGATAAAGTAAAGGCAAACAAATTTGGGTGACACTTGAAAGGACACTAACGAGAAAGATAAGTTGGCCTATATCGATATATTACCAGCTCCTGATAGGAAAAATACCACCCTTACTGAAAACAAAGCAATTAATGTTGAAAAAAGCAAGCACCGATTGTCGCCACCAATGAATGACGCACTACGGATCGCGGAAGCTCCTAATTTGCCGCGAACTATTGCAATCCTTATTTGTGGCTACCAACAGCCGCAGGCAGGCGGCCTTATCGTTTTGTTTGCAGCAATTAAGCAGAAATAACCAGGCAATGCTGCGATATTTAGTTCTGTTTGCTGAAGCCGCTTAGCCCGACTTAATATTTTCTTTTTTCTTTCTTTGTCGTGGGAGACGCGTCGAGCACCCCTAGAAAGATTGATCCACTAGCGCGTGCTTTCATTCCACGTTACTCTACCACACTTGGCGGCTTTGTCTATATGTAAAGCTGTGCAACATTAAAAGGGCTTGTTGGTCAGACATAGCTTCAGTCAGTGCAGCGCAGCAGCACGAGGCCTAGACGCTGTGTTTGTCCCTTTCTCTCGCCTACGCTTCGTGCAGTTTCGCTGCACCACCTGAGGCTTTATCAAGATGTTTCTTCGCGACCTTAGATTGAGCGCTGACGAACCCAATGGGCTTTCATAATTGGATGACTTGCCAGCTCTTTTGCGGCCATTGCTGCCGCGGTGTTTGACTGTTTTTTTACGGACGATATTGCAAAATATTTTTTTTTATATTTAAGAGGTTTGGGTATAGCGGTTTGTTGTGAAAGATAAACTTGCACTACACCGGGGGAGCTGTCCTACAGGCTGATTCTGTATATTACTCGCCGGTTCTCGCTGCTTAACGAGAGAAGGGCAGCTGGAAAACGTGTTATAAGATTTAAAATGACATGCATATTTAAAAAAATGAATTTTGAACCGAGCAAGATTTAGGCGGCGGCTCTTCATCTCTACATCCGATTACCCTAAGGTTTTTCTCCCTGCTGCCTTTTTAGATAACGACACAAAGATAAGCTCAATATGTAAAATGCATCAGCGGCACACAACACACTAGAACACATTGTTATATTGAAATTTTCTCATTTGTACACGGCCATCAAGAGCGGTAACCCATTCAGAGAATTCGCTTAAGTCTTGACACACTTGTGTATGGATGGAAACACTTTAAGTTATCGCGTGCCGAGTGCACATTTACATTTGTATGAAGAACAGCCATTGTCGTGTTACACAATATGTGAAGGCGCAGGACCATAAACATATCAACTGGTGTACCTTCACTGTAAAAATGTAAGTATAGAACTGTACCCGAGGTTATTGGAAGTTATTTTTTAGAGTACGCTGGTAGAATATTTTAAATAAACGTGGCCTTTTAAAAATCAAAGAACGTTTGTTCAACAGTGTCGGATTTTTAGTGCGCAGCCCTCCTGGCCGCAATCATCAATAAATCCGGTGGCGGTCTGGCGCTCCTTTCTTTCTCGCTCTTTCTGTAAGCTTGAGGCGCAAAGGCAACGGTGGCGACGACGCGAGCATAGGTGATGCTGAGCAGCGTCGCGCATTCTAGGCAGTGAGAAGGCGGAGCGGCCTCGCAGCTGCCGCCAATGAGAAGGGCGGGAATCACGGCTGCGACCGTCACTGGGCAATGTTGTACAAGCACTGATTACTCCGGCTGCTCAAGCCGCGTGTCACTTACACACCTCAAAATCGGACCGTCTACCCTAAGGCCAGTCGCTCCTCAGCCTTCACGGACAACAAAAGTGCGCGCGTGGTGCTACTTCCACCTCGGCTCCGAGCCGCTCTCAGGGCCACTCGTAGATTAGAACCATATGGTACGAAGAGCGCTGAGGACGCGGTGCTTTTGACTGGCATCGCTATGGTACTGCGTCCCAGGTTCACCAGGCTGAACAACAATGGTGACTAAGAAAGCGCGAACGTGGGTATACCGATTGTGGAGTTGCAGCTAAAATGGCAGATAAACCAAGAAACCGAAAGAATGAGTCGCAAAAATAGAAGAAAAGAAAAAAAAATGTTGAAACCGAAGCATACCAATATGTAAAATCGTTATGAAACTATTGCCACGTTGTGGTGACAAGACCATTGGCAACAAATGAGGAGGCTTGAAATTCACTAGAATACACTCATTATTGGGCTGACTTACGCCCGCAAAAGAATTGTACAACTCGGCGGCGGCATAACACCAAACGTGCTCAGTGGTCGTTGAATTACTACAACGTCCTACCGACAAACACTCAATTTAAATACCGC
Organism: Amblyomma maculatum; assembly: GCF_055883805.1. NCBI lineage: Eukaryota > Metazoa > Arthropoda > Arachnida > Ixodida > Ixodidae > Amblyomma > Amblyomma maculatum. The sequence continues at coordinate 202,694,951 of NC_139347.1, read as the reverse complement.
GGGGAAACATCTAGATAAAGCCGCAAACGGTGACTAGTACAACCTCGAACATTGCAGAAGCATACGCGAGTAGCAAGAATCTTCCAGACACATTTCGGCGCACCTTGCACGACAAAGAAAATCAAAGCAGCATCTCGCGACAGCGAACAAGCAAAGAATACAGAATTGACCCGTGAGCTAGAATCACAGTGATAAGGACGCACACCGGCGGCTGTTGAAAAACAACAAATGAAGATTTGAATAGTTTCCGGCAGTACTTCCCCCTTAGAAAGCATCGCCTCGATGCTTACCAAATAAACACAAAAAGGTAAACTAAATTCTAGAAATTAAAATAACGGCCTTTAGCGCTCGAAATTAGGCTTCGGGCGCACCACATCGACGATTACTGGGCGTGCCCGCGCGCAGCTGAGATGTGGTCATGCCATCCGAAATGACTTCCCAGTCAAGTTGTTCTTTGCGCCAAAAGAGTTAGTAATGGCCCAAAGTATCGGCCTAGCAACTTTTGTAGCGAAAGCTTCCTGGGCCGTGATGCAACGATTCGCCGGGGCGCAAATTTCCACCGCTCTCATTGCCTCTTCCGAGCAACCACCTCCTCGCCATCAAGCGTGCATACGACCAGAGCATTTCGCTCTGCGTAAACGGCTCAGGCCTCCCTCCGAGCCCACGTATGCATCTTTGGCGTGTCATACTATCATGCCACTAGTGCGCATGTTCGGAAAGTGGAGAAGAGCCACAGGTGCGCTGCGCATGACATCAGAGCGCATAGCAGCAGCAATGAGCGTAAGAAGGCGAGGAGAGCAGCGGAGACGCTCGAGAGGAGAAGCCGTGCACAGCGCCGTTTGGCGTGCAGCCGGGGAGGTAAGCGGAGAGATAACAGCTGGTGCGTGTAGCGGCGCTGTATAAAAAGCGGTTGGTTCGTCGGCGCCGCTGCGTTTCGAGCCATGGAAAACGAGTCGGAAACAAGCCAGGCTTATGCGCTGGAATGAAAACAGGCGAAAGCGACGAGTCAAAAAACCTATCCAGGCAACCACACTAACCTGGACGTGCAATCAAGATTAACCAAGCTATGCCTTAGTTTTCGTTACTTATATCCTGACATAGACGAGCTATGCCACAGACAATTTTTCACTTAGTCCACGGCTGTCCGTACCCACACTTGGTCTCCAGGCTTGTGTACTCGGCGTGGAATCGTCGTATGCTGTATCGCCGGGCGTCGGTGCGCTGCTGGTCTTTATTAGGCAGTCGTACCTGTCGCCGGGCTTCCTCTGCACACTACAGGTAAGTGGCGACGGCGAGGTTGTCTTCTGTCACGACGCACGTGCAACAACATCGCGTCGAGCGTTGTCCTGGGCTCCTTGCCGTACACAAGCTTGAAAAGGGTCGCTATGGTCGTCTCCTGCATGGCCGTGCTACACGCGAATATTAAGTACGGCAAGATGGCGTCCCAGGTCTTGTGTTTGGCGTCGGCGTACACGGCGATCATGTCTGCGATAATTTGGTTAAGACGTTCTGTAAGTCCGTTCGTCTGTGGATGGTAGGCAGTTGTCCTCCGGTAGCTAGTTTGACTGTAGGTCAAGATGGCCTAAGTGAGCTCCACAATAAATGCAGTTCCTCTGTCCGTGATGTGCACTTCAGGAGGACCTTGTCGAAGGAGAATTTGTTCGTCGAAAAACAGTAACTTCTGCTGCTGTACCGTTGGGCAGGGCTTTCGCTTCGGCGTAACGGGTGACGTAAGTGGTCGCCACGATGATCCATTTGTTCCCCGCTGGTGAAGTTGGGAAGGGGCCGAGAAGAGCGATCCCAATTTGTTTAAAGGGCTTAATCTGAGGCGGTATTAGGTTCAGTCGACCTGCTGGACTGATTATAGGCGTCATGCATCGCTGACACTCACGGCACGTTTTCACATAATGAGCAACGTCGGCAGGTAACCATGATTGTAATGTTTGTCGCGTATCCGATGCAACGTGCATGCAACCCCGAGATGCCTTGCTGTCGACTCATCGTGCCGCGCCTGCAGAAGCTCCTGTCTGAGGTTTTTGGGAACAACAAGAAGCTGCGTGGTTCAGTTGGCTGCAAAGGTCTTCACGACGACGTCATTGTTTAAGGCGAATGACAATAAATGACACCTGAACACAGCAGCAGGAGAAGGGATCTTTTCATCGAGACATCAGCTCGATCTTCCAACTCTGGGTCCGAGCGATGCTGCTGGGTAAACCTGCAGGCACTTAGTGGTCCCAAGAAGGCGTCTTCGTCGTCTTCTTTCGGTGGCGCGTCGACGGGGGTTCGTGACAAGCAGTCAGCATCGGAATGCTTACAGACTTACAGACGAATTTGGCGAGCCAGCACAGAGCATGATAATCGCTCAAAAACCTGAATTGTCGTGCGTACAGAAAGGCACAAAACTTTGATGTGGCCCAAATGATGGTAAGACATTCTTCGCTTCAGCTTCAGCTTTCGACAGGGAACGGCCAACGTACGCGATAACGCTTTCCTGTCCGTAAATTTTCTGAACGAGAACGACGCCTAGGTCAACGCTCCTTGCGTCGGTATTAGTTTCTGTCTCCGCATTTTCGTCTTAGTGCCAGAGAACAGGAGGGTACTGTAAGCGGCACTAACGTTCTTTGAAAGTATCATAATACGCTGTATAAGTTCTTTGACGGTTTCTCATTGCGGAGCTTCCCATTTAAAAGGTACGTCAGCCGTTGTAAGCTGCGTCAACGGTTCGAAGAAGCGCGAAAGGTTCCTGGCAAAGCGCCGATAGTAAGCGCACAGTCCACGGAATATGTGCACATCCTTCTTGGCGGCAGGCGTTCTACAGTGTGCGATTGCAGCTGCTAACGTTGTGATCCAGAAGCCGCAGTTCTTTGTAGGCGAAGTGGCATTTTTCTGAATTGATTGCTTCGAGTACTCTCCGATGCCTTTACGATGGTCTTTAAAGCTTGAGGAGAAGACAATGATATCATCCAAATATAGCAGCCGAATCTGCGATTTTGAGCCCAAAACGGTATCCATTACCAGCTGGAACATGACTGGGGCAGAACATAGACCAAATGGCATTACCTTGAACTCAAAGAGACCGTCTGGCGAGATAAACGCGGTCTTCTCGTGGACATCAATTTGTCAGTACCCGCTTTTCAGTTCCATCGATAAGAAGTACCTGGCGTTGCACAGCCAATCCAGTGTGCCAGCGATGCCGGGGAGCGAATGGACTTCTTTTTTCGTTATGCTATTCAAACGGTGGTAATCAACGCAGAAACGAAGTGTCCCGTCTTTCTTCTTCAATAGAACGATGAAAGCCGCCGATCGGCTGTTCGATTGGTGGATAACGTCATCACGAAGCTCGCGGATGGCATTGCGTTCTCGCAGCGATATATAATAGGGGTTTTGACGAAGAGGTCGGGCGTATTGGTCTGTGATAATGCGCTGCTTTGTCAACGGAGTCTGACGCACCTTCGACGCTGACAAAAAGCACTCGCTGTAGCTTTCAAGAAGAGCCAATCTCGTCTCGTCTGGGGCTGTGCTGGGCTGGCGTTTAACTTGTGCTGATCTCCTTGGGTGGCTGAATAGTCTGTGGGTGGGGAGGGGAAGGCCAAGACTTTTTGGGTACCTGATAGCTCGTCAACAAAAGTGATCGTTGTACCCTAGTTAAGATGCCGGTATTTTTAATAGAAATTCGTTACCGGCCCCTGAGCTTGTCCTCCTCGGATACGGGAGATACCTCTTCCGATGCCGAACCCTCGTTCCAAGAGCGACAGCTTTTTTTCCTTCGAAGATGCCTGCGGCAGTTTCGACACATAAAACGTCCATCACACGTCACGTAGTGGTGACAAGGCAGTTGGCAACAAATGAGAAGGATTGAAATTCACTGGAATAAACTCTTTGTTGGGTTGACTTGCGCCCGCAAAAGAGCTGAACAACTCGGCGGCGGCGATAGCAGCAAATCTGCTTGCTGGCCGTCGAATTACTACTTCGTCTCACCGACAAACGCTCAATGGGCCATTCAATGCGAAACGTCGAAGGCCCGAAAATCGGCATCACCGATTATCTTGAAAAAAAAAAAAATGTAGTAATTATCTATCGTGTGGATACTGCTTTGGGAAAGTAATTTGGAGAAGAAAAACGTCACCTAAATGACTTTCGAAGTTCTCGCTAAAACGCAAAATCTGCTGCAGTCAAATATTTTTATATCAGGTGCGAAAGCAGATACTATAATAAATTCTTATTCATTTTATCGCTTAAGTATTGCTCTTTAATGCAACTTCAAAGCTGCCGCCACACTTGACTTTTCTGTGTTTATTTTTTTCAATTAAGAAATCCTGCGTTTTCAGTATTTTTTTATCATGAACTTCGTTAATGTTTCATTTACAATAAATTGTTACATCGTTCACCTGTTGGTAGAGTTGATACCAAAAATAATTTTAAAAGCTCTTTAAGAAATACGTTTTGGGAAACTCAGTACCAAATTTGGCAAAAAGAGATACTTTTGATAAATTGAGAGTAAAATTCAGCATAAAGGCCCTCGGGATAAAACTACGTGGCATAGCTAATTAAACATATAAGTGTCTCAACTTAGAATCATAATATTCAGCAATCCAGAATCTTTTGCTAGAGTAAATTTTGTCCAAAGTGAGCACAAACATTTTGAAGTTCACAATCAGTGTAAATGATTGGCACTGCCGAACTGTGCTTTCACTCCATACGACCTATGCGCCACACCTCAATTTCAGAGCGCCTATAAATTCTCGACCTAATATATGTGGATGAATGATAATTTATGAGGCAAACTGCCAGTAAAATCACCATCTACGCTTTCGCCGTCTTTTTAAAATCGTGTGAAAAAAAGCAAACAATGAACGGTTTCAGGACGTCGTATAGACGGGATAATTATGTACGCGAGATACATTCAGCATGGCGCTGATTGATTATTTCGTGCGTAAAACAGCTTAGCTTTTTACGTGTCATGCAAGAGCCTGATTCTCGGCACTAAGTGCCAACCATACTTTTAGAAGCGAATTATGCTTACGTCATTCTTCATTAATGCACACCGTCAGCATTACTCCCAGTCGAAAAAAACTACAGAACTGTGTCAAAAATACGACAAAATATCCTGTAGTTCTGTCGTAACCATCAGATTTTTCTGTAGCTCTGTAGTACTTTTCTGTAGTTCTGTAGTTTTTCTGTAGTACATTTCTGTTGTCTGTAGTTCTGTAGCACTTTTCTGTTGTAACTACAGAAATTTCTGATGTTACTACAGAATTTTGTGTTGTCACAACAGGTTTCCCGTCAAAAACCGCACAGAACTTCTGTCGCAACATCAGAAAATCTTCTGTAGTTTTTTCCGACTGGGCTCTGTCACGCATATCATTTGTCTAACCAAGCTTCCCAGGTTGAAGCAATTGTTGCGAGTCATAACTCGAAGACAGAAAGGGCAATAGGCAAAGCATCGATAGTAGCACTTTAAACCATTTTCAACGTGGAGGGCTCACAAGAACAGTCGCAGAAATTGGACATGTGTAGAATAGAAGAAAGGATGGGTCTAGGTGAAAATGAAAGGTGAGAGGCAAGTTGCAGCACCAAGTCCTCCTGCATCACCTATTTCTCAGTATGAAAAAAAAAAGAAAAAAGTTTATAATGACAAATTTGGATTTCAAACAACTGCGCAGTTCAAATTTAACGTCCGAACTGATTTACATCTATTAGATTGAATGTTTAACACGTAGGTCTGAGAAATGCATGCTGATATAAAAGCGTGCAAATATCCGTGTTTAGATGGCGATCACTAAAAGACATGTTTGCCTGGGCAAACATTAACGCAAAAGGATTTGCAGTAATCTGGGTGCCCAACGAAAAATTGCAAGACAAAAGAATAGAACTGGCTTACAGATTCGCTATGACAATCGCAGTGAAAGGATCGAGACAGCTTCACGACTTCAGGCAAGCAATGTCTTCAACACTTAATGTTGCCGTCATGTCGTGCTCAGACGTCCAAGAAATTCAAGTAATGAAACAGACGAACATACAGGTTGCCTTAATCTGAAACAAAAGATTCTAATTTGTAACAGAGGAGGTGATGAAAAAACAAAAGGCAGAGAAAGCGAATGTAGAGAAAGTTCATGTTTGCAGGTTTACCCTCCCTGTATAAGTGTCCGTGGCCACGCTAAAGACATCATTTCGCTTTGCTTTGAGATAGGAGAAAAAAAAATGACAACGTGATTGTTCTGCCTCTGTAAAGTTGACTAACTGTACCACAATAAGCGTCACGTTGATGCTTTCTTCGCATACCTGACCACGCCGAGGACAAAAATGAGCGCAAAACTTTGGAAAGTGAATAGTTCGGGATGCAGTTTTGTTGGCATTGACTGATTGAGAAAGTGTAGGCTTAGGAAAGAGCAAAGTAAGCATGTTTCTCAAAAAAAGGTCGGTGCCGCGCAGGTGTCATGGAGTGAAAGCACAGTACAAAAGTGCCGACATGTGACACTAGTTGTGGGATGGCAGGCTAAGAAGTGTATGTGTTTAATAAGCAATACCACGCACTTTTTTATCTCGAGGGCTGTGCTTAACTTAGGTCTCAATCTAAGAAAAGTATCACTATTTATGAACTTTGCGCCTGATTTACAGAAAAAGTGCTTTTTAAGAAAAGCTTCAATCATTTTGGCGTTAACTCTATCGGCAGACGAACGGTGAAAAGCGTTATTTTGTTTAAACTATAAACGACGTTTATGATAAAAGAAAGAAACCGCGCAATTTTTTTCTTCTTTATTGAATCAAGAAAGATAGAAAATGCTAATAGGGGGGTACTACTTAATTTAAATGAAAACATAACCCATCTGCGATAATATAAGATAGAATGTGGTAGTTTCCTGCTTTCGCACTTGATTTAAATATATTTAAACGCGAGCATTTTTTGCATCTTCGCGAAAACTTCGAGAGGCGCTTATGCGGGAAAAATAAAATATTGTAGGCACAAATAATTTGGCAAATACAGTATTCACACAATCGAAAATTACCCTAATTGTTTTCGAGAGAATCGGTGGTGGTTGCTTTTGAGCCCTGGGAAGTTTCACGTGGAATTACTCCAACATAAAGGCGGCGAGGAAACATCTAGAAAGAGCCGCGAATCGTAACTAGTGGAAACTGTAACATTGTAAAAACTCAGGCGAGTAGCCAGAATCTTCGAGATATATCTCGGCGCATCTTTCACGACCAAGAAAACTATAAAGCATCATTTCGCAAAAACGAGCGTGAACAAACAAAGAATACGCAGTCGACCCGCGCGCTAGAATCGCAGTGGTAAGGTCGCATGTCGGCGACTGTCGAAAAACAAACAACCAATAAGGATTTGAAGCGTTCGCGGCAGTATAGTAGCGATAAGCAATACCATCATTGCGTTTGGTTAACTATGCATATGGGCTGCAAGTTTTACACAACTAGCAGTTAGTCGTCCAAGGTACTAAGATTTCTTTCTGTTCAGGCCTGGAAAGCTGCTAGAATGCAGGTGTACAGAAAATGTTTAACAGTAAATCTTACAGCCTTTCTTGACTATTTGCAGTACATCTTTTCTGGGTCCCTAGTAGCATACAGAAGTGCAGGCAACCTGTTGTCGACTACGTCTGCACACAGTTTTTCTATTTTACTGAGACCAACTACTCCAGGAAAAAAACGTGCGCACAGTATTATAATTGACACAGCAACGTCTCGACAATATCCACTAATGTTCCGATTGATGTCCCTGGATTTAGGTACGATAAATTCTGGCAGTACGTTTGCCAATCGTGCCTGATTGACAGTAGGGAGAAACACATTGCTTTCTTCACGCAGGACAAAAACGCGCGCTGCAATCTGGTTTGTAATCAAGTGAGGTAACCCAAGGCCTCCCTCATGAAATCTGCGAAACACATTTGTGTGACTAGTTCGCCCCCGTCTGGAAGTGCAGATAAAGACAGCAATCACACGATGCATCCTTTGAACGTTTCTACGAGATGTATATACAAAACAGCATATCTCAAACAGTGGCAATGAGAAAAACATAATAAGCTACTATTCGCGCGAACACGGATATTCCGCGGTCATCCCACGCATTTGTTTAATTTTTCATCCTTTCAATTTGTTCATTCTAGAACTACTTGGGATCCGGATTGTGCTGAACGTGCCCCCCCAGATATAGCACCGCCACTTCTGCCTAGCTTCCCACATTTGTCACCACATTTGTTAAATATTTTCTGGACTCCACTGTACTTACAGCAAGTCTAAGCACAAATTCCTGGGGCATGCTTTCTCTGTCATCTATGATGATCGCAGCATCGTCTGCATAAGCCAGCTTTTTACTTTCTATGGCATGCAGCTTAAACCCACTATTGTTTGCATCTCAGACGACTGCCATACAAAAAGGTTCGAGGTATAGGCCAAAAAGCAACGAAGGACGCGATGTATGGCTGGCACTTTCTAACTAAGCGGTTTATTATTGATCTGCATGCAACGTTTTTTATACCCCATTTTAACACACTCTAAAACAATATTCTGCTCACATTGCAGTATTTCAGTATATCGTAGAGCCCCACATATCAGAAGCGATCAAATACCTTTGCAAGCTCGGGCTGTAGCATGGACACCCCACCCGCAGAGGCATCATGACATTTTAGTATTTTCCTTATATCATCATCATCATCATCATCAGCCTGACTATACCCACTGCAGGGCGAAGGCCTCTCCCATATTTCTCCAAATAATACGGTTCTGTGCTAGCTGCATCCACTTCACCCCTGCGAACTTCTTAACCTCATCCGCTTACATAACTTTCTGCCGCCCCCTGTTACGCTTTCCTTCCCTTGGAATCCAGTTTGTTACTCTAAGCGACCATCGGTTATCCTCTCTTCGCACTACATGTCCTGCCCATGTCCATTTCTTCCTAATTTTCGCTAGAATGTCGGTAACTTGAGTTATTTCTCTGACCCACTCTGCGCGCTTCCTATCTCTTAATGTTACCCCTACCATTTTTCGTTCCATAGCCCTCTGAGTTGTCCTCAACTTAAGTAGAACCCTCTTAGCTAGCCTCCACGTTTCAGCCCCATAGGTAAGTCTAGGTCAGATGCAACTGTTATATACTTTCCTCTTGAGCGATACCGGTAAGCTGCTAGTCATAATCTGCGAGTGCTTGCCAAATGCGCTCCATCCTAATCTTATTCTTCTTCTTATTTCCTTTTCATGGCCCGGATCTGCGGTTACTACCTGTCCTAAGTAGGCATAATCGCCTACTACTTCCAGTACTTCGCTACCTAATGTAAACTGCTGTTCCTTCGCGAGGCTGTTGTACATTACCTTAGTCTTCTGCATATTGATTTTCAAGCTTATCTTTCTACTTTTCCTGTCTAGATCATCAATCATTATTTGCAGTTCATCCCCCGAGTTGCTTAGCACGGCAATGTCATCAGCAAATCGCAGATTACTTAAGTATTCTCCATCTACCCTTATGCTTAACTGCTCCCATTGTAATTATCTTAATACTTCCTGTAAGCAAGCTATGAATAGTACTGGGGAGATCGTGTCTCCTTGCCTAACACGTTTCTTTATGGGAATTTTGTTACTTTGTTTATGCAGAACTATGGTTGCAGTGCAGCCACTGTATATATCCTCCAGCACTTTCACATACGGCTCGTCTACACCCTTCCTTCCATATAATGTGCGGGTTAATAAATATTATACGGCCTTTAATGCCGTGCGTCTGATGTGGATGTGCTCTCTCCTAGCACCCGCTTTCTAGCTTTCGAGAAAAGACTTTCATAAATGTTTCACTACCTTGCTAGTAAGCCTTACCCATCTAGTCTTAGTTTTTGGCAACAAGACTGTACGCGACTAGCGGAGAGAAGAGCTCTTTATTTCGTACACTTCAGCCAGTATCCGTGGAGTATCCGGCCAGTTCTCGACCAAATGTTTTGTATAAAGCAGCAACTAGGCCCTGTGCAGCCCTGACGAATTGCCTGGTATTGGTCACTAATAAATTGCGTGTGCGAAATTAAGTCCGCAAAATTGACTGAGCCGCCTCTTCCAACTCGCCTGTTCTTGGCTCTTAGGAATCAGCGGCCATGACGCAGAGTGTACTCGTGACTTCAAATTCGTTTTCAAGAATTTAAGAATCCTTTTAAACAAACGGGATGCCTTATTGTCCATGATTAACACGTCTGCAACTGACGTGATTATTTTAACTGAAACTTGGTTGTCAGGCTCTGAACTGTTTGATTGTGGATGGTATCTGTGCCGGGCGTTAGAGTGGCGGGAGGTTTATCGAGGTTGCGGGCGATTTATTTTCCTATAATATCTTCATACCATCGGACCTTGTATCAAAATATGCCATAAAAAGACTGTTTATATTTGTGTTACCTGCCGCCGCAATCAGCAAGCAGTTTTACGGTGACCTTTATGACTGCCCAGTCAAAAAAAACTACAGAACTGTGTCAAAAATACGACAAAATATCCTGTAGTTCTGTCGTAACCATCAGATTTTTCTGTAGTTGTGTAGTTTTTCTGTAGTATATTTCTCTCCTCTGTAGTTCTGTTGCACTTTTCTGTTGTAACTACAGAAATTTCTGATATTACTACAGAATTTTGTGTTGTCACAACAGGTTTTCCGTCAAAAACCGCACAGAAATTCTGTCACAACATCAGAAAATTTTCTGTAGTTTTTTCCGACTGGGTGTAGTAACAAAATCATAGTGAGGTTTCCAAATGCGCCTAATTTTCTTTTAAACGACTTTAATTTCCCAGCCATATCACAGATGGAAGCCTGTCCTACTGTTATTTCCCCTTCTTCAGAAACACTAGTTACATCGATTTATACTTAACGTTCAACTTTTCGCAGCTTGTAAAGAGCCCACTCGCGTCACAGCATAAACACCCAAACATATTAGACCTTATTTTAAGAACCTGCCCGAATACAGATTCATCTCTCACACTTCTACCTGGACTAAGTGACCATTCAGTTATCACGTCCACTATGCCGAATCGCTCCCCACACCCAGTCAAACAACATATAATAATTCGGGATTACAAAAAAAGAAACTAGTTGCTCTGCAATTAACAAAGAACTCGAAGTATTTGTTGACGTGTTCTTCTCCAGATTTTGGGAGTGTAGACTTCACGATAACTGGTCTCCTTTTAAAGATAAACTAAAATCTCTTAAGTGAAAAGTACATCTCGCTTCGTAGAATAACGTGCACTAAACGTTCAGCATTGTTCAACATTTCTTCGAAACAACCCCTAAGCAAAAACGCTTCTTTTTCGCTGCGCCGTATCGAACTCTGGTGATAGAGGGAAGCTTATCTTGCTTTGTCATCGCAATATAGAAATGCTCTCTCCGGTGCAAAAGGCAACTTTTCTCAAGATACCTTACCTAGATGACTGATTACTAACCCCACAAGTTCTGGACTATTCTCCACTATAGCCAAAAGGGCAAGTTGGTGAAACATACTGAATGGGAAACACCGAATTTTGCACACTCTTCTTGCTCTGGCAGAAGAGATCCACCGTATCGTTGGCGCGAAGGACTTGCGGGAGGCACGGCCTGCCCGGTGTGCTTGTTTACTACGGCGGAGGCAGTAAAATGGGGCCGTCATTGGTACTAAGTCCATCTGGCGCACACAAAACGTTCATAGGCGAATTATATTAGTATGGACTGGAAAGCGGTGAAGCAGAAACAGCCGCACTCGGACTGTCGTTGCATGCTTCCCGCATACGCTCTCGGCAACCATGCTGCGATTTATTTGATTGTTTGTTTTGTCGACGATCACGCATTGCTGTCTCGATGACATTACCACTAAAATGGGCGTTAATAGAGGTATTTAAGTCTATAAAACGACAATATACTGATGTGCAAGGCCGCTCTGCTATACACGAAGCGTGCGAATGCACAGCCCACTCGGTACTGGCAACAATGGGCCGGTACAAGGAGTTTGGTTAGAGAGATTTTCCTCATTTCCTACTTGCTCTCGGTAAAACGGTCTATACGACGTAGAGTCAAGCCAAGTTGCAGATTAGTGGCGTTCACAGCGGAAAAGAAGAAACTATACTTACCGCCAAGGTTGCTGTATGGCTTGCTGTTTACATGCCGTCAGTTTTCTCTCTCTAAATAATTCTAGAAAGCATATGGGCTATTACAGTATCAATAAGGATGTACTCTTTGTGATTCACGAAACCAAGAACGCTGCGGGTGCTTCTATCTGCTTGATGAATAGAGAGCGTATATTTAAAACTTTTATGAAGAAGAACATTTAGTGAAAAATGGGCTCCTGACAAGAAAGTGTGCAACCTGCTTATTGGCAGCAAACAATGTACAACCGCGCTGTTAGGTTGAAGTCTAAGAACTGCTTGCATACTTTGGTTCACCTGTAAAGGTTCCGAGACACTAAAAAATAAGCTCTTGCAGTTCGGTATACGAATCGGAATTTCAAAGGTAGAATGCTCGCTTTACCGTTCTGATGAAAGTGTCAAACTTCGGTTCTTTTCTGCGTCACAAGAGCAGTTGCTTTTGTAGAAGAAACCTTTTATTTTTGAGCTAATTTTTTGAAACGACCACGCTTCTACTAGGCTGCCTCATCAAACTGTGGTGACGGATGGTTCGGACGAGAATATCGTCAAAACTCTTTTTTAGCATTTTGTAATAACTCTTTCGAAATATTGATTGACGATCTTATTTTTCACAGGTCGATTTCATTTTTTCACTTTCTTTGGTCGCGATCTCAATCGTAGTAATGAAACAGTTCAGAAGCGAACGGTAACAGAAATCTGGACAGACATTCAGTGTCGTGTAGTTATATGGATTGCGGTGTGGTAATTCGACGCGCAGCCAACACCCAATTTCTTTGCCTTGGATGCATTAGGGCCGATTACGCTCGGTAGGCATGCCCCCTGAACGCTTCGTCACTCTCCGTAATTCACCTGTGCCTCGACCTCCGTCCGCCAACGCGACATGTGCGCGGTACGCGTTTGTTAAATTTAGCGGCATCAGTGCTGTGTTTCTGTAGCAATCAGCATGACGTCATCTCATTTAACTTATACTTCACTGGCATCAGAAACTAGAGACAAGCGAACTGATGAACAGCAGTTGAAATGAATCGTTAGAAAATATGACGCAGATAGCAGACTAGTAGTTCCAAGAAATATTTGATTACATTATGCATCGATGGCCTGATGGCATAATAGAATGTGTTGACGTGTTTATGTAGTGTTTTGAGCTTTTCTTTCATGCCATGGTTGTGTATGCGAACCCCTAAAGGTCCCTCTACCTTTGGCAGGAAGGTTAGATTATTCCCCGGATTATCGAACTAACGCTACGTTTTTTCTCGATGAGGTGACTAATGCTACCACATTTAAAAAATACGTATTAAAGATGCAAGCCGTCAGAAAACGACGAATGATTTTGGCTAGCTCAATTTCGAAACTATTAACACAATGGGGGTGCCGCAAACGACTGCCAATCCCAGTGAGCTAATTCGCCACTGCCAATGAACTGTCTCGCAAGTAATCGCAGTGTCGTTTGAATATTGTGCGCAGAGGAGATCGAAGGAAAGGGTGCTATCACCACGATAGCGTCAAGGGCCCCGTACTGTATAAAACCCAGTGTGGGCGTTTTTGCAGTACTAGTGGCATTTTCGCAATTTTTTTCGGATTAGGGGTTAGATTAGATTGCAGGCTCTATAACTGGTGGTAGAAGACAAGGGAATCCGACACTTTTATATCCCGAACCAGACAGGATACACTTAGACCAAGAACGCACATTGTAGATATTGACTGAATAGATGCTTTATTATGTACGTGGTGTGGTCTTTAGCATAGTAGAGTAGCTTAACTGTCAGTTAAAGAGTACGTCAGAAAAAACAGAGGCCCAAAGTAGCGTTTAAGCGAGAATGCGCTACCCAGGAAGTACAATGTAGGCCGCAGTGGGGATTCAGTAACGGTGTGGCTTCATGCCCTCACATATGAAGCTTACGTGCCAGCAAAATATTTCATCATGGTCTAGGTTAAAGTCTCAGGTTCGAATTCAGTTGCCAGAACTGGCCTCCGACAGGCGGTTGAGAACTGGCTATATTGGTCATGCCTCCAATCCTGTAGCTTTGTACACGTTTACCCATTGTTCTTTTATGTCTGAGGCGGGTGTGCGGCATATAGGGTCGACAGCGACGGCAAAAGGAAACATGGCGTCAACGCAAATCCGAGAAAACTAGTATAATAAAGCCATCGGTGTTAAAGCGAAGGAAAACGAGAAACCAGCTACGCCTTGCGTTTCCAGGCCAAACCAGACAACTGCCAGCAGTATGTGCCAGAATAATATGCTTCGGCTAACCAGCACGGTTGATGGAACTTCCAGACGTAAGCCTCTGGTACGTGCCTATTAAGGAAAGGTAAACTTTTGGGCTGAATGAAACATTCTACAAAAGCTGCAGATGTAGTCTGAAAGAAGCAAAATCAATCCCAGTCGGCTTAGAAAACGGACTCAAACTTATAAATAAATTCCGCCTTGATCATTTTTGCCGTTCTGCATGTCACCCCGCCTCAACCTTGTTCCAGTTGCTATACTCCCGGCTGTGGTAAAAGTATTCTGTCTTTGTTCGGAAGAAAATATCGCGGTTGGATGTGTTGCTTACTTGGGCTAAATTGAAATAAAGGAGCAAGATTAGCGGAGAAGTGGTATGTGAAGTCAGTAAGGACACCACTGTACATCGCCCCCTTTCGGTGTGTTCTGAGAGTAAGTCATTGCATTTTAATGTTGTCTGAAAGGAATATTATTTTTACATTTCGGACGCTTGTAAAACAGCTCTGTTGCGAAACACGTCACACAATACAATTAGTCTCCAGAAGAAAACGTTTGTCCCATTTTATCGCCCGACAAAATACAGCATTAACTGCAGCGTAAAATCCTATTACACCCCAGCAAAAATAAAGTGCAGCAGTACATTTATCTTAGTGTGTAGCGAGGCACGTCCTGGGAACTTTTTCTTTAAATCCATTAGTCGGAGACAAATGGAGTGAACGACCATTCTGTGGGCTCCCTCCTTAGGCTTGTGGCAATTGCTACATTACACGTCCGGGCCCGTTGAGGCTCTTGTTATAATGTGATATGGCTGTTTCACTGGCCCAAAGTGCGTGACTCCTGAGTTCATGAAAAACCCATTATCTCCAGCGTATATATCTAGATTGTGCAATGCTAAACATGCGCATGTATTCCTGCTTCTGTTGTAAGCTCACTCACAGTTGATGTGAGGGACTCAGTCTGTGCGGTTAGCGCTCATTATTCGAACTGTCATTTAGAGAGAAAACGCATGGGCATCCGATTCCAGCTCACGACAAAGGGTGTAGAGGGGGAGGGGGGGGGGGGTTCTGCTTATATCGCATTAGTTATGGTTGTGAACTAATAACATACCAAAAAAAACACCTGGCAGACAACACGTTTTGCAGTTGCACTCGATGTGAGCAAAACACGAGTGTTTTTAAACACACACACACACGCACAAGCACACCACATATCTAAGGGATTCACCAAAGCATGATTGAACGCTCACCACGGAAGCCGTGCAACGCACCAAGGGACAAAATTCGCCGATTAAATGTTGAGCTCATCGTCGTAGGTTCGATAAGGCAGCATTTTTACACGAGGCTAAAAACAGAAAATTGACATTTACTTTCACCGGTTATTGTTTCCCTCCAACCGCATCTACGGCATACCTGTAATCAGGCAACCACTTGGTGCCATTATACGTTCACGTTGTGCACAAGCAGACGCGAACTACTGGCGCCGCAGCACTTTTAAAGATGCATATAGCAGTGCAACATAGGAAAATACACAACAACGGAGAGAGATAGACACTCAAACGCGGAATATTCAACTGACATTTATTAAGAGAAACGGCTATTTACATGTTAATTTCGAAAGAAAGGTACCAAAAATACCTCCTCAAAAACTGCCACTCTGCAATTGTTAGAGCAATCGAAGGTGCACTAACACAGTTGTTTTTCAGTCTGGCTATCTGGAGAGCGCCGCAATCTCCCGCATTAGTTGACAAGTCTGCCATCTGATTACAGGACCACTGGCAAGGTCAAATGCGCACTGTCTTTCAATTCCGAAAACATTGAAAACTTGATCTAATTTTCTTTCCCCTTTCACTCCCACCTTCATCCTTTCCCATACGGCACGGTTCAGGTGTCCATAAAACAAGTGGGACAGATACCGCAACTTTCCTTTCCTGTGAACATATTATTATTATTCTTTGAGAGTTGTCCTGCACGCCGGTCACCCTGGTTTACGTTGGTGCGCGTGAGAGCTGTGCGCTGCTAGCTATCTCCCAACGGAAAAGTGCCTGCTCCGCCCCTGCTCGTCCTTTTGCACAAGTCGGCAGCGGTATCGGTGCTGCGGCGGGACTTCGGGAACTGCAACTGCTTCCGTCCGGTGAGCGCGCCCACCGCTTCATTCTTTGAGAGTTGTCCTGCACGCCGGTCACCCTGGTTTACGTTGATGCGCGTGAGAGCTGTGCGCTGCTAGCTATCTCCCAACGGAAAAGTGCCTGCTCCGCCCCTGCTCGTCCTTTGCACAAGTCGGCAGCGGTATCGGTGCTGCGGCGGGACTTCGGGAACTGCAACTGCTTCCGTCCGGTTAGCGCGCCCACCGCTTAACGAACGCTGATACCCATGTGTTTTTAAGAAGTTCCTTTGTTACTTTCTTTTTTCATGCCACCGACTGCTGAGTGTTATTTCTGAACTTTGCTGCATTGATATGGATAAGGGCGAGGAGTGTATTGTCTGTCAGAATACATTGCCGGATGACGGCCGTTTTATGAGATGCATGGACTATAAAGAGCCGTATCATTTGGGACAGAACTGCTCAGGTATCGCTCCAAATACGTTCAGTACAATGGGCCCGCAAAAAAGAGACGTTTGGGTGTGCAAAACCTGCCGTACTAGCAAAAAACGCAGTGGCTCAAATTCGCAGCAGCTGACAGAATCAGCGGACAGCTCTGACGTACTTGCAGCACTTATGACAGAGATTAAAGACATTAAACGAAATGTCGAATGCATGCCAGAGCTTCATGCAAAAGTTGATTCTTTGCTTCTGCTAAAAGCAGAATTCACTAAGCTTTGTACAACGGTTCATGATGTCGAAGAATCGGTAAGCTTCCTTTCTGCCAAGTATGACGCAGTGGCCGAACAACTTAAAGCTGATAAGGAAGAAGCCTCGGCTCGTAATGAAGAAATATGCCAACTGCAGGAAAAGGTGCTCGCTCAGGAATCTTTGATTAGCGACTGCAGAAAGGGCTTAACGACTCCGAGCAGCATAGCAGGAACGCTAACATGGAAATTCATGGCTTGGAAATGGAGAGAGGTGAAAATCTGATTAAGTTCCTTAACGAGCTGGCCGAGAAACTTGAACTGGAAAAGCCTGGTAATGGGGAAGTGGTGGCTGTCCACCGTCTTCCAAGCAAGAAATCATCGCCTCCTATCTTGGTGCGATTCTCTTCTGTTGCTGTTCGAGAACGCTGGTTCGCAGCGAGGGGCAAGCTCCAGAGCCTTTCTGATGCGGAATCATCGGACCAGCTATACTTCAATGAAAATTTGACAGAGGGCAACAGGAGGTTGTTTTGGCTAGCAAGGACTAAAGGCAAGAAAGAACACTACAAATTTGTTTGGGTTAGAGGCGGCAAAATCTTCGCAAAGAAAGACGAAACCGCAGCTCTCATTCGAGTTACTTGTGACTCCGATATCGATAAGATAAAATGAATCACGGATCCTTCACAAATCCACTAGAGTTTACAGACTTTGCTGCTTTTAGGGCAAACCTTGGCCGAAATACAGGTCAGGAATTCACGTTGGTTAACTTCAATATTCGTAGTCTTCGCAAGTATTGGGAACAATTCAAGATGTTGGCAGAGGAATTGGTAGGTTTTGTGGACATATTTGTTGTCACCGAGATTAATTCACCGGAATCCTGTTTACATTTGTTCACCGTGAATGGTTATCGTGCTAGGTTTGCCACACGCGCAGTGCGCCGTGGTGGAGGCATTGCTGTCTTTGTGAACCAAAAGTACGATGTTTCTGTTGTCGACATCTCGTTTGCACATGCGGAATGTTTAGCCTTAAAGATAGATCTATTGCATGCGTCCCTTACATTATTGGCTGTGTATAGACCACCATGTGCTAGCATAACACGATTTGTCATTGAACTCGAAGAGACACTTCTGACTTGTTCTGCGTGGCAGGGGACCTGAACATTGACATTTTATGCCCAACTAAGATTCCTGTTTCTGATTACCTGTCGTCTCTTTCGGCATTTGGAATAGAAAACATGATCAATGCCCCTACGCGTGAAGATCTCATGAACGGTCGACTGGTGAGGTCTTGCCTTGATCACATCGCTGTTTGTGCACTTCATCACACCTTGTCCGCATGTCTTATTTCACAGCGCTTAGCAGATCATTATTTCACTGCCTGTCGTTTTTCGCCGAAATATAAGCTGCCTGGAACCACTGCATCAAGTAGCAGGGATGCTAATATGCTAACTGTCACAATTACAGATGAAAGAAGATTGAATAAGCTGATAGGGTCCTTTAGCTGGGCACTCTTAATTGAAGGCGAACCGGTGGAGTTAGTTTACACTAAGTTCTGTAATAAACTTGACCAGCTGAAAGAAACGTGTAGTCGGAAATTAGTGCGTAAGAAAAGGCGGAATCACAACTGGTTAAACTCTGAAATCATGCGGGCAATCGCAAATCGCGATTGGCTTTGGAAACGCTCTAAACGTGCTCCTAATAACATTGACCTTCGTTCTGAATACAGAACCGCCAGAAACAGGGTTGTAGCACTTATTCGATCCGCACGACGGCAGTACTTTCAGCAGCAGTTCCAACGATCTTATAAAAATCCTGCAAAAATGTGGTCTCTGATTAAACACCTTCGGGGAAACGATGGGAACCTGTCTTGTTCGGACGTTTTGGTAGACGAACTTGTGTCGAAAGCTGACGATTTCAATAAGTATTTTACGCTAGCGGCCGAAATGGCAGCAACACGGCAAAGCTTTAAATGTACTCTAAAACATTCTTCATCAGCTTCCGCGTATCTTCCAAGGCTATCAAAGGAGGATCTTGCCAGGCTAGTGTTTAGCTTCCGACAAAACAAGCCCGCCGGAATAGATGGTATATCGGCTGCACTGATACAGCGGAATTTTCCCGCTCTCTCGGACATACTGCTTTTCTTAATAATGGGTTTTTGGAAAACGCTGTAATACCTGAAGATTTGAAAACTGCTATCGTAAAACCGCTGTTCAAGGGAGGACAAAAGAATGCTATCGACAACTACAGACCGATGTCTATCCTGCCGATTTTATCACAGATACTAGAGAAATTCCTATTTGAATGTATGACTTCCTTCTTAGACAAATTCGGTGCCATTTCAACCCGTCAATATGGGTTCATTAAGGGAAGAGGTACTACATTATTGCTTGAGGAATTTGCTGATGAGCTGTACGCTGCTTTCGATGAAAATACGTTTAGCTGTGCTCTTTTCCTAGACGTTAAGAAAGCATTTGATACGGTTAATCATACTATTTTATTAGAAAAACTGTACCTTCTGGCCTTTCGAGGTCCTTTTTATGCTGTTTTGAAGAATTTCTTATGCGGACGTTCACAAGTAGTCAGAATTAACAGCCAAATGGAAAACTGTGGAACGCTCCCTGTAAAAGCGGGTGTACCACAGGGATCCATTCTATCTCCATTGCTCTTTAATATATTTATAAATGATCTGAGCTCAGTAACATCCAAGTGCTTGATTTTTCAGTACGCTGACGACACAGTTCTGCTCACGAAGCATATAAACTACGAGACGGCAGTGAATGTGTTGCAGGAAAACATTAATTATGTCATGAAATGGTTTTCCGATAATGGAATCTCGGTGAACATAAACAAAACAAAAATGATATGTTTCAGAAATCCTTTAAAGACACTACTTACAGATAGACAAGTATTCTTGCATGATCATGATTCCCTCCCCTGTTGTTGCAAGCCAATAGAATATGTTAACTCGATCAAATATCTCGGTGTTGTTTTTGACAGCAGCTTATCTTGGCATGACCACTTGGCATATCTGTGTGCTAAGCTACGGAAAGTTACGTGGTTACTCTTCAATATGAAGTCTCTGGCGCCGATGTCAGTAAAAAAAACTATAATTCATGCACTCGCGTACAGTGTTCTCAGATACGGCATAACTACATTTGGGCCATGTCCTTCACGCTGGCATTGCTGTATTGACAGTATATTAAAAAACATGTTGAAGAGCATTGCATACAATTGTCACATACCATCCGGCACGGACGTCTTTCAGTTCCTAGGCCTTCCGTCATTTCATTCTCTTTTTGTGCAGACCGTTGTTCACCGGCATTTTTGGAATTCCGACTTTTTAATTATTAATACTCCTGAACGGAAGTTAAGGAAAACATTACGTTATTCTATACCACGGAGTGTAACTAGATACGGGAAAGCAAGGCGCTGTGCTTATGTACCTGAAATCTTTAATGAGTTACCGGATGAAATTTTTGCGGTAACTTCTATGCGTAGCCTAAAGATGCATCTGAAAGCCCTTTGTTGATATTTGTATTCTTTTGTCAGAGTGAAGTTATGCTTACAAATATATTGGTTAATTCATTTATATTTATATTGACGTCTACTCTGGGTTTAGAGTTGAATTTCTCAATACTCATGCTGTTAACCTGTTTTTTCCACCTTTTTTTTTTTTTTTTTTTGCTCTCGCTTGGGTGTAGCGAGAAGCGTTGCTATATCTTCTGCCTTTTTTGTAGTCTTGGCCGTAACTGCCGGGCCCAGTCCCTCAAGCCTCTTGTTGGCTTATGACGGGCCTGAACCATATTGTATCATCTACAAAGTGGCAATAAACATTATTATTATTATTATTATTATTATTATTATTATTATTATTATTATTATTATTATTATTATTATTATTATTATTATTATTATTATTATTATTATTATTATTATTATTATTATTATTATTCTTTCCAAGATGGCGCCCAGTAAGGACGCATGTGCGCTGTGCTCCCGCCCGTTTTTTGGCAAGCAGCAGTTTTTACGATGTGCCGACTGTGCGAAACGTGTTCACACGAAGTGCGTCACCTGGGCGGATGACGAGCTGCAACTTCTGAAGTCCGGCTCTCGGCCATTCTTGTGTAATTTGTGTGCGTCGTCGTCGTCTGATGGTGTTAGTCTTAGCGACGGTGGTGCTAGAGTCCCTGGTGCCCCGCTCCTGCCCAGCCACACGACCGGTTTTCCCCCTTCAGCCGCGACCGGCGAACATGGCGGTGAGTTTGCCTCGCTACGGGCTCTCCTCCTCGACGCGCTTGAGGGAATCTCTTTTCTGAGCGATGAGGTTGCCCAGCTACGGGAAGAGAACGAGCGCCTTCGTGTAGAGAACTCGCGGGCTTTCGTACAACAAGCCGAGGTTATCGCCTCTTTACGTGCCGATGTTCGCGGCCTACGCCAGGAGCTTGTGCGGTGCGCTGCTTCGCAGTGTGAGCGTCCTCTCGTCGAGCGTCCTCTCGTTGTCTCCGTGGGCAATCCTACCCGTGAGGAGCAGCCATCTGTAGACTACTCCGCCGCTCTTCATCGAGGGATGACTCCTGGAGATATTCCCTGTTCATCTTCTGCCTCTGCTCCTCGCCGTGGGGTTGACTTACCCAGTTAGATGAAGAAGCACCGAAGTAGAGCCATTACTGGCGCATCGAGCTCATCTGTCCTGAACGTTGCCATTTACCAAAAGAAGCGTCCGAAGACTATTTTCGTCTCTAAACTCAGTCCCGATACTACATCGGTAGACCTTACCAACCATCTAAAATCAGTGAATATTACTCCCATTTCCTGCCGGCAGCTGAAAACAAGGTACGACTCCTACTCGTCCTTCCATATTGAAGTTGATGAAGAATCCTACAGTTAGCTTGTTGAGCCTTCGATGTGGCCGATGGGTTGCATATACAAGGACTTTCGTGGGAAGCTTTACGACGATATGCTTCATCCCTCTGAACTGACGCAAAATTGCAGTGGCCCCTAATTTGGATATCTATTATCAAAACGCCCGAGGTCTTCGGACTAAGGGATCAGAATTTTTTTCTAGCGTCTTGTCCTCTTGTTATACCGCTGTTGTGGTTACCGAAACCTGGCTGTCAAGTGATATTCCTTCCAATGATTTCTTTCCAAATAATTACTCTGTTTTTCGTAGCGACCGCCCTGAAACAGGTCCCAAATCAAGAGGAGGTGGAGTGCTCATTGCTATTGACAGTTTTGTGAAGTGTGTTCGACGTTCCGATCTGGAAACTGTTGAAGAATGTGTGTGGCTCGAGCTCACTTTAAATCGACATGAAAAACTTTTACTTGCAGCTTTCTACATTCCTCCGAATCTACCTCCTTCAGCCTATGATGATGTTCTGCTCTCAATCGAACATGTTATAACCCGTCATAGCAAACACAAACTTCTTATTTTAGGTGATTTTAATACTCCTGGTATCAGCTGGAACTCACTTATTTCTTCTCACAACAATCATTACATATTAAGTAAGTGTAACGCTCTACTTGATTTCATAGCCTTTAACTCTTTGCAGCAACACAATTTCATTGAAAACTGTTGCGGTAATATTCTTGACATCTGTCTATCGAATTTTGAAAGTGTTCGAGTCTCGAGTTCGGACATACCGCTGACTCGCTGTGACAAATTTCACCCTCCGCTTCTAGTTACTACTGCTGTCTCTGCCTCACCTTCTACTAACTCAGATCGGGTGGGGAATTCGCCCCGTTTCGCGTATGCTCGTGGTGATTATGTCGGTCTTTTCAATTTCTTCTCTTCCGTCGACTGGTCCCTTTTAAATGACATTAATGATTCAGATGGACAAGTCAGTCGCTTTACAGAAATAGTTCTTGATGGTATGCGTCGGTACATACCTTTGCATACTCCTACGTGTAGGAAGTTCCCTTCCTGGTTTTCAAGGGAACTAATAACGGCGTTAAAGCTCAAGGAACGGGCCCATCGTAAGGCGAAACGCCCTGGGTTTCACAATTGGGCAGATGAGTTTCGCCGTGTGCGTTCTCTTTGCAAACGCTTATACAAGCGGGACTACGACTCCTATCTTGAGTCTTTAGAGAGGAATGCCTCAAATCGTCCTAGTCAGTTCTGGCGTTACGTTCGCAAGCGTTCCATTAAATCAGATTTAAGTATCAGCTTAGTTGACTCTCAGGGTTCGGAAATTCGGGTTGTTGCCGACAGTTTTGCACAACATTTTTCCTCCGTTTACAAACATCCACATTGTGATTCCGTTTGCCTCCCATCTGGTGCACTATCTAATTCCATTCTCTTTGACGAGGAGTTGATAACTGAGTCTTAAGCGTCTGAGACCATCTTTGTCTCCTGGACCTGATGGCATTCCAGCTGCCATAATAAAAGCCTTCAGTTATATCTTCGTACCAGTACTGACTGCCATATTTAATAACTGTTTAAAAAATGCTGCCTTTCCTCGCGTGTGGAAAATGGCACGCGTGTTTCCTGTCTTCAAGTCTGGAAACAAAACTGATGTTTCCAATTATCGTCCGATTTCTCTTCTATGTGCAACCTCTAAGCTTTTCGAATTAGCTTTGCACAGCGTACTTTCCTTCCATCTCAAACATATCATAGTACCGAATCAACATGGCTTCATGTCGGGTCGCTCTACTTCTACCAACCTAGTCACGTTTATGACGTATGCCTCTGCAGCAGTCCTTCAGAGGGGTCAGGTTGACACTGTGTACTGTGATATGAGCAAAGCTTTCGACGTTGTTACTCACTCACTACTTCTTGAAAAACTTCTACTCTCTGGCGTTGAAGTCTCTCTCGTAGCCCTCCTACGCAACTATCTCCTTGATCGCTTCTGCTTTGTCAGTGTCAATGGACAGATTTCTTTCGTTTACCCTGCAACGAGTGGAGTTCCACAAGGTTCAGTACTAGGCCCGCTTCTCTTCTCCGTTTTTATTAATGATGTTTCCTCGGCGATAAAGAACTCCTCGTTTCTTCTTTATGCTGATGATATAAAAATATTCAAGGTAATACATTCTTTTCAAGATTGCGTGTTGTTGCAATCGGACATATCTGCTTTTTCTGATTGGTGTGCGATGAATCGACTTACCCTCAATTCTTCCAAAACTAGGGTTGTGTCCTTTACTCGTAAAACACAAAGCTTTCTCTACCATTATTCTGTCAATTCTGTGCTGTTGGATAGGGTTGATGAAATTAATGACCTTGGTGTACTTTTTGACCGCACCCTCAGCTTCTCCTCTCACACTAAACGCATTGCTCAGCGGGCTATGCGCACACTCGGATTCGTTTGCAGACTTTCGAGAGAGTTCCATACTCCACTTCCGTTCCTAAAACTGTACCTGTCCATATGCCTCCCGGTCTTGGAGTATGCGTCGGTTGTTTGGAATGGCACTTGCAAATCGAACTTGGACAAGGTTGACAGAGTACAAAAAAAACTTTTACGGATATTTCATTATCGCTTTCCTTTCGCAACTTCCCCCTCTCGCTCCACCAGGAGCGCCCAACTGAATCTTCCTTCCCTTCACTGCCGTCGTATCAGACTTGATATCATATTTCTGTACAAACTCCTTCATGGCCACATTATGTGCCCTCAGCTCTTAGAGTACATCCTACTGCGCGTTCCGCGAAAGAGCATGAGGGAATTCAGACCATTTCAGGTTTCTCCTCTTCATTCCCACTCCCCTCTGGACAGGATGCAGTGGTTATTTAACTCTTTTTGTCCTCACCTTGACATCTTCCAAAACTCGCTCTGTTCATTTACATTGGATGTTCGTAGCGTTGTATTCTAAATAGTACTTTATCACATATAACTCCCACTTTCTAGCCTTAAATTGTATTTACTTCACTTTTTGCTTTTTCTCCTGTTCAATGCTGTCTGTATCTTGAACTACTTTTTATCCGTTTCTTGCTTATATTTCAACTTTAAACTTTATATTCGAATCTTACTGTCCCTTGTTCAATTTTACTTCTTTATTGTATTATTCTGTATTTCTAGCCTGTGTTTTAAGTACCATGCACTTGTTGCGCCTGGAATGGTAGTTTATTTTTTTATATTTCTATATTACTATAATCAATGTCAGTTATCTGTTTTTTTTTTTCTCTTCTACCTACCGTTCTTTTTTTTTTTTTATTTCCTGGTGTGCTAAAAAATTCTCTCACTGTGTATATAAGTGATGATACTCATTGTTTGCTTAATTTCCGTGATACTTTTCGTCTCAGTTTCATTTCATGTGTTATTTATTTCTTTTTTTGTGTTCTCTCTGTGTGTGTAAACATGTTTGTGCTTTTTCATTTTTGTTTCTTTTTTTTTGTGCTGCAGCACAAAGACCACATGGTTGTTCCTGCGCACATTAAATAAAGATTGATTGATTGATTATTATTATTATTATTATTATTATTATTATTATTATTATTATTATTATTATTATTATTATTATTATTATTATTATTATTATTATTATTATTATTATTATTATTATTATTATTATTATTATTATTATTATTATTATTATTATTATTATCTGGAAACTGTTGAAGAATGTGTGTGGCTCGAGCTCACTTTAAATCGACATGAAAAACTTTTACTTGCAGCTTTCTACATTCCTCCGAATCTACCTCCTTCAGCCTATGATGATGTTCTGCTCTCTATCGAACATGTTATAACCCGTCATAGCAAACACAAACTTCTTATTTTAGGTGATTTTAATACTCCTGGTATCAACTGGAACTCACTTATTTCTTCTCACAACAATCATTATATATTAAGTAAGTGTAACGCTCTACTTGATTTTATAGCCTTTAACTCTTTGCAGCAACACAATTTCATTGAAAACTGTTGCGGTAATATTCTTGACATCTGTCTATCGAATTTTGAAAGTGTTCGAGTCTCGAGTTCAGACATACCGCTGACTCGCTGTGACAAATTTCACCCTCCGCTTCTAGTTACTACTGCTGTCTCTGCCTCACCTTCTACTAATTCAGATCGGGTGGGGAATTCGCCCCGTTTCGTGTATGCACGTGGTGATTATGTCGGTCTTTTCAATTTCTTCTCTTCCGTCGACTGGTCCCTTTTAAATGACATTAATGATTCAGATGGACAAGTCAGTCGCTTTACAGAAATAGTTCTTGATGATATGCGTCGGTACATACCTTTGCATACTCCTACGCGTAGGAAGTTCCCTTCCTGGTTTTCAAGGGAACTAATAACGGCGTTAAAGCTCAAGGAACGGGCCCATCGTAAAGCGAAACGCCCTGGGTTTCACAATTGGGCAGATGAGTTTCGCCGTGTGCGTTCTCTTTGCAAACGCTTATACAAGCGGGACTACGACTCCTATCTTGAGTCTTTAGAGAGGAATGCCTCAAATCGTCCTAGTCAGTTCTGGCGTTCCGTTCGCAAGCGTTCCATTAAATCTGATCTAAGTATCAGCTTAGTTGACTCTCAGGGTTCGGAAATTCGGGATGTTGCCGACAGTTTTGCACAACATTTTTCCTCCGTTTACAAACATCCACATTGTGATTCCGTTTGCCTCCCATCTGGTGCACTATCTAATTCCATTCTCTTTGACGAGGAGTTGATAACTGAGAGTCTTAAGCGTCTGAGACCATCTTTGTCTCCTGGACCTGATGGTATTCCAGCTGCCATAATAAAAGCCTTCAGTTATATCTTCGTACCAGTACTGACTGCCATATTTAATTACTGTTTAAAAAATGCTGCCTTTCCTCGCGTGTGGAAAATGGCACGCGTGTTTCCTGTCTTCAAGTCTGGAAACAAATCTGATGTTTCCAATTATCGTCCGATTTCTCTTCAATGTGCAACCTCTAAGATTTTCGAATTAGCTTTGCACAGCGTACTTTCCTTCCATCTCAAACATATCATAGTACCGAATCAACATGGCTTCATGTCGGGTCGCTCTACTTCTACCAACCTAGTCACGTTTATGACGTATGCCTCTGCAGCAGTCCTTCAGAGGGGTCAGGTTGACACTGTGTACTGTGATATGAGCAAAGCTTTCGACGTTGTTACTCACTCACTACTTCTTGAAAAACTTCTACTCTCTGGCGTTGAAGTCTCACTCGTAGCCCTCCTACGCAACTATCTCCTTGATCGTTTCTGCTTTGTCAGTGTCAATGGACAGACTTCTTTCGTTTACCCTGCAACGAGTGGAGTTCCTCAAGGTTCAGTACTAGGCCCGCTTCTCTTCTCCGTTTTTATTAATGATGTTTCCTCGGCGATAAAGAACTCCTCGTTTCTTCTTTATGCTGATGATATAAAAATATTCAAGGTAATACATTCTTTTCAAGATTGCGTGTTGTTGCAATCGGACATATCTGCTTTTTCTGACTGGTGTGCGATGAATCGACTTACCCTCAATTCTTCCAAAACTAGGGTTGTGTCCTTTACTCGTAAAACACATAGCTTTCTCTACCGTTATTCTGTGAGTTCTGTGCTGTTGGATAGGGTTGATGAAATTAATGACCTTGGTGTACTTTTTGACCGCACCCTCGGCTTCTCCTCTCACACTAAACGCATTGCTCAGCGGGCTATGCGCACACTCGGATTCGTTTGCAGACTTTCGAGAGAGTTCCATACTCCACTTCCGTTCCTAAACCGTACCTGTCCATATGCTTGCCGGTCTTTGGAGTATGCGTCGGTTGTTTGGAATGGCACTTGCAAATCGAACTTCGACACGGTTGACAGAGTACAAAAAAAACTTTTACGGATATTTCATTATCGCTTTCCTTGCGTAACTTCCCCCTCTCGCGCCACCAGGAGCGCCCAACTGAATCTTCCTTCCCTTCACTGCGTCGTATCAGACTTGATATCATATTTCTGTACAAACTCCTTCATGGCCACATTATGTGCCCTCAGCTCTTAGAGTACATCCTACTGCGCGTTCCGCGAAAGAGCATGAGGGAATTCAGACCATTTCAGGTTTCTCCTCTTCATTCCCACTCCCCTCTGGACAGGATGCAGTGGTTATTTAACTCTTTTTGTCCTCACCTTGACATCTTCCAAAACTCGCTCTGTTCATTTACATTGGATGTTCGTAGCGTTGTAATCTAAATAGTACTTTATCACATATAACTCCCACTTTCTAGCTATAAATTGTATTTACTTCACTTTTTGCTTTTTCTCCTGTTCAATGCTGTCTGTATCGTAAACTACTTTTTATCCATTTCTTACTTATATTTCAACTTAAAACTTTATATTCGAATCTTACTGTCCCCTGTTTAATTTTACTTCTTTATTGTAGTATTCTGTATTTCTAGCCTGTGTTTTAAGTACCGTGCACTTGTTGCGCCTGGAATGGTTGTTTATTTTATGTATATTTCTATATAATTATAATCAATGTCAGTTATTTGTTGTTGTTTTTTTCTCTTCTACCGTTCTTTTTTTTTTTCTTTATTTCCTGGTGTGCTAAAAAATTCTCTCACTGTGTATATAAGTGATGCTACTCATTGTTTGCTTACTTTCCGTGATACTTTTCGTCTCAGTTTCATTTCATGTATTATTTATTTCTTTTTTTGTGTTCTCTCTGTGTGTGTAAACATGTTTGTGCTTTTTCATTTTTGTTTCTTTTTTTTTGCGCTGCAGCACAAAGACCACATGGTTGTTTCTGCGCACATTAAATAAAGATTGATTATTATTATTATTATTATTATTGTGCGGTGCGCTGCTTCGCAGTGTGAGCGTCCTCTCGTCGAGCGTCCTCTCGTTGTCTCCGTGGGCAATCCTACCCGTGAGGAGCAGCCATCTGTGGACTACTCCGCCGCTCTTCATCGAGGGATGACTCCTGGAGATATTCCCTGTTCATCTTCTGCCTCTGCTCCTCGCCGTGCGGTTGACTTACCCAGTGAGATGAAGAAGCACCGAAGTCGAGCCATTACTGGCGCATCGAGCTCATCTGTCCTGAACGTTGCCATTTACCAAAAGAAGCGTCCGAAGACTATTTTCGTCTCTAAACTCAGTCCCGATACTACATCGGTAGACCTTACCAACCATCTAAAATCAGTGAATATTACTCCCATTTCCTGCCGGCAGCTGAAAACAAGGTACGACTCCTACTCGTCCTTCCATATTGAAGTTGATGAAGAATCCTACAGTAAGCTTGTTGAGCCTTCGATGTGGCCGATGGGTTGCATATACAAGGACTTTCGTGGGAAGCTTTACGACGATATGCTTCATCCCTCTGAACTGACGCAAAATTGCAGTGGCCCCTAATTTGGATATCTATTATCAAAACGCCCGAGGTCTTCGGACTAAGGGATCAGAATTTTTTTCTAGCGTCTTGGCCTCTTGTTATACCGCTGTTGTGGTTACCGAAACCTGGCTGTCAAGTGATATTCCTTCCAATGATTTCTTTCCAAATAATTACTCTGTTTTTCGTAGCGACCGCCCTGAAACAGGTCCCAAATCAAGAGGAGGTGGAGTGCTCATTGCTATTGACAGTTTTGTGAAGTGTGTTCGACGTTCCGATCTGGAAACTGTTGAAGAATGTGTGTGGCTCGAGCTCACTTTAAATCGACATGAAAAACTTTTACTTGCAGCTTTCTACATTCCTCCGAATCTACCTCCTTCAGCCTATGATGATGTTCTGCTCTCAATCGAACATGTTATAACCCGTCATAGCAAACACAAACTTCTTATTTTAGGTGATTTTAATACTCCTGGTATCAACTGGAACTCACTTATTTCTTCTCACAACAATCATTACATATTAAGTAAGTGTAACGCTCTACTTGATTTCATAGCCTTTAACTCTTTGCAGCAACACAATTTCATTGAAAACTGTTGCGGTAATATTCTTGACATCTGTCTATCGAATTTTGAAAGTGTTCGAGTCTCGAGTTCGGACATACCGCTGACTCGTTGTGACAAATTTCACCCTCCGCTTCTAGTTACTACTGCTGTCTCTGCCTCACCTTCTACTAACTCAGATCGGGTGGGGAATTCGCCCCGTTTCGCGTATGCACGTGGTGATTATGTCGGTCTTTTCAATTTCTTCTCTTCCGTCGACTGGTCCCTTTTAAATGACATTAATGATTCAGATGGACAAGTCAGTCGCTTTACAGAAATAGTTCTTGATGGTATGCGTCGGTACATACCTTTGCATACTCCTACGCGTAGGAAGTTCCCTTCCTGGTTTTCAAGGGAACTAATAACGGCGTTAAAGCTCAAGGAACGGGCCCATCGTAAAGCGAAACGCCCTGGGTTTCACAATTGGGCAGATGAGTTTCGCCGTGTGCGTTCTCTTTGCAAACGCTTATACAAGCGGGACTACGACTCCTATCTTGAGTCTTTAGAGAGGTATGCCTCAAATCGTCCTAGTCAGTTCTGGCGTTACGTTCGCAAGCGTTCCATTAAATCAGATTTAAGTATCAGCTTAGTTGACTCTCAGGGTTCGGAAATTCGGGATGTTGCCGACAGTTTTGCACAACATTTTTCCTCCGTTTACAAACATCCACATTGTGATTCCGTTTGCCTCCCATCTGGTGCACTATCTAATTCCATTCTCTTTGACGAGGAGTTGATAACTGAGAGTCTTAAGCGCCTGAGACCATCTTTGTCTCCTGGACCTGATGGCATTCCAGCTGCCATAATAAAAGCCTTCAGTTATATCTTCGTACCAGTACTGACTGCCATATTTAATAACTGTTTAAAAAATGCTGCCTTTCCTCGCGTGTGGAAAATGGCACGCGTGTTTCCTGTCTTCAAGTCTGGAAACAAAACTGATGTTTCCAATTATCGTCCGATTTCTCTTCTATGTGCAACCTCTAAGCTTTTCGAATTAGCTTTGCACAGCGTACTTTCCTTCCATCTCAAACATATCATAGTACCGAATCAACATGGCTTCATGTCGGGTCGCTCTACTTCCACCAACCTAGTCACGTTTATGACGTATGCCTCTGCAGCAGTCCTTCAGAGGGGTCAGGTTGACACTGTGTACTGTGATATGAGCATAGCTTTCGACGTTGTTACTCACTCACTACTTCTTGAAAAACTTCTACTCTCTGGCGTTGAAGTCTCTCTCGTAGCCCTCCTACGCAACTATCTCCTTGATCGCTTCTGCTTTGTCAGTGTCAATGGACAGACTTCTTTCGTTTACCCTGCAACGAGTGGAGTTCCTCAAGGTTCAGTACTAGGCCCGCTTCTCTTCTCCGTTTTTATTAATGATGTTTCCTCGGCGATAAAGAACTCCTCGTTTCTTCTTTATGCTGATGATATAAAAATATTCAAGGTAATACATTCTTTTCAAGATTGCGTGTTGTTGCAATCGGACATATCTGCTTTTTCTGATTGGTGTGCGATGAATCGACTTACCCTCAATTCTTCCAAAACTAGGGTTGTGTCCTTTACTCGTAAAACACATAGCTTTCTCTACCATTATTCTGTCAATTCTGTGCTGTTGGATAGGGTTGATGAAATTAATGACCTTGGTGTACTTTTTGACCGCACCCTCAACTTCTCCTCTCACACTAAACGCATTGCTCAGCGGGCTATGCGCACACTCGGATTCGTTTGCAGACTTTCCAGAGAGTTCCATACTCCACTTCCGTTCCTAAAACTGTACCTGTCCATATGCCTCCCGGTCTTGGAGTATGCGTCGGTTGTTTGGAATGGCACTTGCAAATCGAACTTGGACAAGGTTGACAGAGTACAAAAAAAATTTTTACGGATATTTCATTATCGCTTTCCTTTCGCAACTTCCCCCTCTCGCTCCACCAGGAGCGCCCAACTGAATCTTCCTTCCCTTCACTGCCGTCGTATCAGACTTGATATCATATTTCTGTACAAACTCCTTCATGGCCACATTATGTGCCCTCAGCTCTTAGAGTACATCCTACTGCGCGTTCCGCGAAAGAGCATGAGGGAATTCAGACCATTTCAGGTTTCTCCTCTTCATTCCCACTCCCCTCTGGACAGGATGCAGTGGTTATTTAACTCTTTTTGTCCTCACCTTGACATCTTCCAAAACTCGCTCTGTTCATTTACATTGGATGTTCGTAGCGTTGTATTCTAAATAGTACTTTATCACATATAACTCCCACTTTCTAGCCTTAAATTGTATTTACTTCACTTTTTGCTTTTTCTCCTGTTCAATGCTGTCTGTATCTTGAACTACTTTTTATCCGCTTCTTGCTTATATTTCAACTTTAAACTTTATATTCGAATCTTACTGTCCCTTGTTCAATTTTACTTCTTTATTGTATTATTCTGTATTTCTAGCCTGTGTTTTAAGTACCATGCACTTGTTGCGCCTGGAATGGTTGTTTATTTTATGTATATTTCTATATTACTATAATCAATGTGAGTCATCTGTTTTTTTTTTCTCTTCTACCTACCGTTCTTTTTCTTTTTTCTTTATTTCCTGGTGTGCAAAAAAATTCTCTCACTGTGTATATAAGTGATGATACTCATTGTTTGCTTAATTTCCGTGATACTTTTCGTCTCAGTTTCATTTCATGTATTATTTATTTCTTTTTTTTGTGTTCTCTCTGTGTGTGTAAACATGTTTGTGCTTTTTCATTTTTTTTTTGTGCTGCAGCACAAAGACCACATGGTTGTTCCTGCGCACATTAAATAAAGATTGATTGATTGATTGATTGATTATTATTAATATTATTATTATTATTATTATTATTATTATTATTATTATTATTATTATTATTATTACTGACGGTGTTAGGCTTAGCGACGGTGGTGCTAGAGTCCCTGGTGACCCGCTCCTGCCCAGCCACCCGACCGGTTTTCCCCCTTCAGCCGCGACCGGCGAACATGGCGGTGAGTTTGCCTCGCTACGGGCTCTCCTCCTCGACGCGCTTGAGGGAATCTCTTTTCTGAGCGATGAGGTTGCCCAGCTACGGGAAGAGAACGAGCGCCTTCGTGTAGAGAACTCGCGGGCTTTCGTACAACAAGCCGAGGTTATCGCCTCTCTACGTTCCGATGTTCACGGCCTACGCCAGGAGCTTGTGCGGTGCGCTGCTTCGCAGTGTGAGCGTCCTCTCGTCGAGCGTCCTCTCGTTGTCTCCGTGGGCAATCCTACCCGTGAGGAGCAGCCATCTGTGGACTACTCCGCCGCTCTTCATCGAGGGATGACTCCTGGAGATATTACCTGTTCATCTTCTGCCTCTGCTCCTCGCCGTGCGGTTGACTTACCCAGTGCGATGAAGAAGCACCGAAGTCGAGCCATTACTGGCGCATCGAGCACATCTGTCCTGAACGTTGCCATTTACCAAAAGAAGCGTCCGAAGACTATTTTTGTCTCTAAACTCAGTCCCGATACTACATCGGTAGACCTTACCAACCATCTAAAATCAGTGAATATTACTCCCATTTCCTGCCGGCAGCTGAAAACAAGGTACGACTCCTACTCGTCCTTCCATATTGAAATTGATGAAGAATCCTACAGTAAGCTTGTTGAGCCTTCGATGTGGCCGATGGGCTGCATATACAAGGACTTTCGTGGGAAGCTTTACGACGATATGCTTCATCCCTCTGAACTGACGCAAAATTGCAGTGGCCCCTAATTTGGATATCTATTATCAAAACGCCCGAGGTCTTCGGACTAAGGGATCAGAATTTTTTTCTAGCGTCTTGTCCTCTTGTTATACCGCTGTTGTGGTTACCGAAACCTGGCTGTCAAGTGATATTCCTTCCAATGATTTCTTTCCAAATAATTACTCTGTTTTTCGTAGCGACCGGCCTGAAACAGGTCCCAAATCAAGAGGAGGTGGAGTGCTCATTGCTATTGACAGTTTTGTGAAGTGTGTTCGACGTTCCGATCTGGAAACTGTTGAAGAATGTGTGTGGCTCGAGCTCACTTTAAATCGATATGAAAAACTTTTACTTGCAGCTTTCTACATTCCTCCGAATCTACCTCCTTCAGCCTATGATGATGTTCTGCTCTCAATCGAACATGTTATAACCCGTCATAGCAAACACAAACTTCTTATTTTAGGTGATTTTAATACTCCTGGTATCAACTGGAACTCACTTATTTCTTCTCACAACAATCATTACATATTAAGTAAGTGTAACGCTCTACTTGATTTCATAGCCTTTAACTCTTTGCAGCAACAAAATTTCATTGAAAACTGTTGCGGTAATATTCTTGACATCTGTCTATCGAATTTTGAAAGTGTTCGAGTCTCGAGTTCGGACATACCGCTGACTCGCTGTGACAAATTTCACCCTCCGCTTCTAGTTACTACTGCTGTCTCTGCCTCACCTTCTACTAACTCAGATCGGGTGGGGAATTCGCCCCGTTTCGCGTATGCTCGTGGTGATTATGTCGGTCTTTTCAATTTCTTCTCTTCCGTCGACTGGTCCCTTTTAAATGACATTAATGATTCAGATGGACAAGTCAGTCGCTTTACAGAAATAGTTCTTGATGGTATGCGTCGGTACATACCTTTGCATACTCCTACGTGTAGGAAGTTCCCTTCCTGGTTTTCAAGGGAACTAATAACGGCGTTAAAGCTCAAGGAACGGGCCCATCGTAAGGCGAAACGCCCTGGGTTTCACAATTGGGCAGATGAGTTTCGCCGTGTGCGTTCTCTTTGCAAACGCTTATACAAGCGGGACTACGACTCCTATCTTGAGTCTTTAGAGAGGAATGCCTCAAATCGTCCTAGTCAGTTCTGGCGTTACGTTCGCAAGCGTTCCATTAAATCAGATTTAAGTATCAGCTTAGTTGACTCTCAGGGTTCGGAAATTCGGGTTGTTGCCGACAGTTTTGCACAACATTTTTCCTCCGTTTACAAACATCCACATTGTGATTCCGTTTGCCTCCCATCTGGTGCACTATCTAATTCCATTCTCTTTGACGAGGAGTTGATAACTGAGTCTTAAGCGTCTGAGACCATCTTTGTCTCCTGGACCTGATGGCATTCCAGCTGCCATAATAAAAGCCTTCAGTTATATCTTCGTACCAGTACTGACTGCCATATTTAATAACTGTTTAAAAAATGCTGCCTTTCCTCGCGTGTGGAAAATGGCACGCGTGTTTCCTGTCTTCAAGTCTGGAAACAAAACTGATGTTTCCAATTATCGTCCGATTTCTCTTCTATGTGCAACCTCTAAGCTTTTCGAATTAGCTTTGCACAGCGTACTTTCCTTCCATCTCAAACATATCATAGTACCGAATCAACATGGCTTCATGTCGGGTCGCTCTACTTCTACCAACCTAGTCACGTTTATGACGTATGCCTCTGCAGCAGTCCTTCAGAGGGGTCAGGTTGACACTGTGTACTGTGATATGAGCAAAGCTTTCGACGTTGTTACTCACTCACTACTTCTTGAAAAACTTCTACTCTCTGGCGTTGAAGTCTCTCTCGTAGCCCTCCTACGCAACTATCTCCTTGATCGCTTCTGCTTTGTCAGTGTCAATGGAGAGACTTCTTTCGTTTACCCTGCAACGAGTGGAGTTCCACAAGGTTCAGTACTAGGCCCGCTTCTCTTCTCCGTTTTTATTAATGATGTTTCCTTGGCGATAAAGAACTCCTCGTTTCTTCTTTATGCTGATGATATAAAAATATTCAAGGTAATACATTCTTTTCAAGATTGCGTGTTGTTGCAATCGGACATATCTGCTTTTTCTGATTGGTGTGCGATGAATCGACTTACCCTCAATTCTTCCAAAACTAGGGTTGTGTCCTTTACTCGTAAAACACATAGCTTTCTCTACCATTATTCTGTGAGTTCTGTGCTGTTGGATAGGGTTGATGAAATTAATGACCTTGGTGTACTTTTTGACCGCACCCTCGGCTTCTCCTCTCACACTAAACGCATTGCTCAGCGGGCTATGCGCACACTCGGATTCGTTTGCAGACTTTCGAGAGAGTTCCATACTCCACTTCCGTTCCTAAAACTGTACCTGTCCATATGCTTGCCGGTCTTGGAGTATGCGTCGGTTGTTTGGAATGGCACTTGCAAATCGAACTTGGACAAGGTTGACAGAGTACAAAAAAAATTTTTACGGATATTTCATTATCGCTTTCCTTGTGCAACTTCCCCCTCTCGCTCCACCAGGAGCACCCAACTGAATCTTCCTTCCCTTCACTGCCGTCGTATCAGACTTGATATCATATTTCTGTACAAACTCCTTCATGGCCACATTATGTGCCCTCAGCTCTTAGAGTACATCCTACTGCGCGTTCCGCGAAAGAGCATGAGGGAATTCAGACCATTTCAGGTTTCTCCTCTTCATTCCCACTCCCCTCTGGACAGGATGCAGCGGTTATTTAACTCTTTTTGTCCTCACCTTGACATCTTCCAAAACTCGCTCTGTTCATTTACATTGGATGTTCGTAGCGTTGTATTCTAAATAGTACTTTATCACTTAAAACTCCCACTTTCTAGCCTTAAATTGTATTTACTTCACTTTTTGCTTTTTCTCCTGTTCAATGCTGTCTGTATCGTAAACTACTTTTTATCCGTTTCTGACTTATATTTCAACTTTAAACTTTATATTCGAATCTTACTGCCCCTTGTTCAATTTTACTTCTTTATTGTATTATTCTGTATTTCTAGCCTGTGTTTTAAGTACCATGCACTTGTTGCGCCTGGAATGGTTGTTTATTTTATGTATATTTCTATATAATTATAATCAATGTCAGTTATTTGTTGTTGTTTTTTTCTCTTCTACCGTTCTTTTTTTTTTCTTTATTTCCTGGTGTGCTAAAAAATTCTCTCACTGTGTATATAAGTGATGCTACTCATTGTTTGCTTACTTTCCGTGATACTTTTCGTCTCAGTTTCATTTCATGTATTATTTATTTCTTTTTTTTTGTGTTCTCTCTGTGTGTGTAAACATGTTTGTGCTTTTTCATTTTTTTTTTGTGCTGCAGCACAAAGACCACATGGTTGTTCCTGCGCACATTAAATAAAGATTGATTGATTGATTGATTGATTATTATTAATATTATTATTATTATTATTATTATTATTATTATTATTATTATTATTATTATTATTATTATTATTATTATTATTATTATTATTATTATTATTATTATTATTATTATTATTATTACTGACGGTGTTAGGCTTAGCGACGGTGGTGCTAGAGTCCCTGGTGACCCGCTCCTGCCCAGCCACCCGACCGGTTTTCCCCCTTCAGCCGCGACCGGCGAACATGGCGGTGAGTTTGCCTCGCTACGGGCTCTCCTCCTCGACGCGCTTGAGGGAATCTCTTTTCTGAGCGATGAGGTTGCCCAGCTACGGGAAGAGAACGAGCGCCTTCGTGTAGAGAACTCGCGGGCTTTCGTACAACAAGCCGAGGTTATCGCCTCTCTACGTTCCGATGTTCACGGCCTACGCCAGGAGCTTGTGCGGTGCGCTGCTTCGCAGTGTGAGCGTCCTCTCGTCGAGCGTCCTCTCGTTGTCTCCGTGGGCAATCCTACCCGTGAGGAGCAGCCATCTGTGGACTACTCCGCCGCTCTTCATCGAGGGATGACTCCTGGAGATATTACCTGTTCATCTTCTGCCTCTGCTCCTCGCCGTGCGGTTGACTTACCCAGTGCGATGAAGAAGCACCGAAGTCGAGCCATTACTGGCGCATCGAGCACATCTGTCCTGAACGTTGCCATTTACCAAAAGAAGCGTCCGAAGACTATTTTTGTCTCTAAACTCAGTCCCGATACTACATCGGTAGACCTTACCAACCATCTAAAATCAGTGAATATTACTCCCATTTCCTGCCGGCAGCTGAAAACAAGGTACGACTCCTACTCGTCCTTCCATATTGAAATTGATGAAGAATCCTACAGTAAGCTTGTTGAGCCTTCGATGTGGCCGATGGGCTGCATATACAAGGA
The DNA here is from genome assembly GCF_055883805.1 of Amblyomma maculatum. Classification (NCBI taxonomy): domain Eukaryota; kingdom Metazoa; phylum Arthropoda; class Arachnida; order Ixodida; family Ixodidae; genus Amblyomma; species Amblyomma maculatum. Next base: position 202,657,034 of record NC_139347.1, on the reverse strand, counting down.
CTTTCGTGGGAAGCTTTACGACGATATGCTTCATCCCTCTGAACTGACGCAAAATTGCAGTGGCCCCTAATTTGGATATCTATTATCAAAACGCCCGAGGTCTTCGGACTAAGGGATCAGAATTTTTTTCTAGCGTCTTGTCCTCTTGTTATACCGCTGTTGTGGTTACCGAAACCTGGCTGTCAAGTGATATTCCTTCCAATGATTTCTTTCCAAATAATAACTCTGTTTTTCGTAGCGACCGGCCTGAAACAGGTCCCAAATCAAGAGGAGCTGGAGTGCTCATTGCTATTGACAGTTTTGTGAAGTGTGTTCGACGTTCCGATCTGGAAACTGTTGAAGAATGTGTGTGGCTCGAGCTCACTTTAAATCGATATGAAAAACTTTTACTTGCAGCTTTCTACATTCCTCCGAATCTACCTCCTTCAGCCTATGATGATGTTCTGCTCTCAATCGAACATGTTATAACCCGTCATAGCAAACACAAACTTCTTATTTTAGGTGATTTTAATACTCCTGGTATCAACTGGAACTCACTTATTTCTTCTCACAACAATCATTACATATTAAGTAAGTGTAACGCTCTACTTGATTTTATAGCCTTTAACTCTTTGCAGCAACATAATTTCATTGCAAACTGTTGCGGTAATATTCTTGACATCTGTCTATCGAATTTTGAAAGTGTTCGAGTCTCGAGTTCAGACATACCGCTGACTCGCTGTGACAAATTTCACCCTCCGCTTCTAGTTACTACTGCTCTCTCTGCCTCACCTTCTACTAATTCAGATCGGGTGGGGAATTCGCCCCGTTTCGCGTATGTACGTGGTGATTATGTCGGTCTTTTCAATTTCTTCTCTTCCGTCGACTGGTCCCTTTTAAATGACATTAATGATTCAGATGGACAAGTCAGTCGCTTTACAGAAATAGTTCTTGATGGTATGCGTCGGTACATACCTTTGCATACTCCTACGCGTAGGAAGTTCCCTTCCTGGTTTTCAAGGGAACTAATAACGGCGTTAAAGCTCAAGGAACGGGCCCATCGTAAGGCGAAACGCCCTGGGTTTCACAATTGGGCAGATGAGTTTCGCCGTGTGCGTTCTCTTTGCAAACGCTTATACAAGCGGGACTACGACTCCTATCTTGAGTCTTTAGAGAGGAATGCCTCAAATCGTCCTAGTCAGTTCTGGCGTTACGTTCGCAAGCGTTCCATTAAATCAGATTTAAGTATCAGCTTAGTTGACTCTCAGGGTTCGGAAATTCGGGATGTTGCCGACAGTTTTGCACAACATTTTTCCTCCGCTTACAAACATCCACATTGTGATTCCGTTTGCCTCCCATCTGGTGCACTATTTAATTCCATTCTCTTTGACGAGGAGTTGATAAGTGAGAGTCTTAAGCGTCTGAGACCTTCTTTGTCTCCTGGACCTGATGGCATTCCAGCTGCCATAATAAAAGCCTTCAGTTATATCTTCGTACCAGTACTGACTGCCATATTTAATAACTGTTTAAAAAATGCTGCCTTTCCTCGCGTGTGGAAAATGGCACGCGTGTTTCCTCTCTTCAAGTCTGGAAACAAATCTGATGTTTCCAATTATCGTCCGATTTCTCTTCTATGTGCAACATCTAAGCTTTTCGAATTAGCTTTGCACAGCGTACTTTCCTTCCATCTCAAACATATCATAGTACCGAATCAACATGGCTTCATGTCGGGTCGCTCTACTTCTACCAACCTAGTCACGTTTATGACGTATGCCTCTGCAGCAGTCCTTCAGAGGGGTCAGGTTGACACTGTGTACTGTGATATGAGCAAAGCTTTCGACGTTGTTACTCACTCACTACTTCTTGAAAAACTTCTACTCTCTGGCGTTGAAGTCTCACTCGTAGCCCTCCTACGCAACTATCTCCTTGATCGCTTCTGCTTTGTCAGTGTCAATGGACAGACTTCTTTCGTTTACCCTGCAACGAGTGGAGTTCCTCAAGGTTCAGTACTAGGCCCGCTTCTCTTCTCCGTTTTTATTAATGATGTTTCCTCGGCGATAAAGAACTCCTCGTTTCTTCTTTATGCTGATGATATAAAAATATTCAAGGTAATACATTCTTTTCAAGATTGCGTGTTGTTGCAATCGGACATATCTGCTTTTTCTGATTGGTGTGCGATGAATCGACTTACCCTCAATTCTTCCAAAACTAGGGTTGTGTCCTTTACTCGTAAAACACATAGCTTTCTCTACCATTATTCTGTGAATTCTGTGCTGTTGGATAGGGTTGATGAAATTAATGACCTTGGTGTACTTTTTGACCGCACCCTCAGCTTCTCCTCTCACACTAACCGCATTGCTCAGCGGGCTATGCGCACACTCGGATTCGTTTGCAGACTTTCGAGAGAGTTCCATACTCCACTTCCGTTCCTAAAACTGTACCTGTCCATATGCCTGCCGGTCTTGGAGTATGCGTCGGTTGTTTGGAATGGCACTTGCAAATCGAACTTGGACAAGGTTGACAGAGTACAAAAAAAATTTTTACGGATATTTCATTATCGCTTTCCTTGTGCAACTTCCCCCTCTCGCTCCACCAGGAGCACCCAACTGAATCTTCCTTCCCTTCACTGCCGTCGTATCAGACTTGATATCATATTTCTGTACAAACTCCTTCATGGCCACATTATGTGCCCTCAGCTCTTAGAGTACATCCTACTGCGCGTTCCGCGAAAGAGCATGAGGGAATTCAGACCATTTCAGGTTTCTCCTCTTCATTCCCACTCCCCTCTGGACAGGATGCAGTGGTTATTTAACTCTTTTTGTCCTCACCTTGACATCTTCCAAAACTCGCTCTGTTCATTTACATTGGATGTTCGTAGCGTTGTATTCTAAATAGTACTTTATCACTTAAAACTCCCACTTTCTAGCCTTAAATTGTATTTACTTCACTTTTTGCTTTTTCTCCTGTTCAATGCTGTCTGTATCGTGAACTACTTTTTATCCGTTTCTTACTTATATTTCAACTTTAAACTTTATATTCGAATCTTACTGCCCCTTGTTCAATTTTACTTCTTTATTGTATTATTCTGTATTTCTAGCCTGTGTTTTAAGTACCATGCACTTGTTGCGCCTGGAAGGGTTGTTTATTTTATGTATATTTCTATATTACTATAATCAATGTCAGTTATTTGTTGTTGTTTTTTTCTTCTATCTACCGTTCTTTTTTTTTTTTATTTCCTGGTGCGCTAAAATATTCTCTCACTGTGTATATAAGTGATGCTACTCATTGTTTGCTTACTTTCCGTGATACTTTTCGTCTGTCATTTCATGTATTATTTATTTCTTTTTTTGTGTTCTCTCTGTGTGTGTAAACATGTTTGTGCTTTTTCATTTTTGTTTCTTTTTTTTTTTTTTATTTGTGCTGCAGCACAAAGACCACATGGTTGTTCCTGCGCACATTAAATAAAGATTGATTGATTGATTGATTGATTATTATTAATATTATTATTATTATTATTATTATTATTATTATTATTATTATTATTATTATTATTATTATTATTATTATTATTATTATTATTATTATTATTATTATTATTATTATTATTATTATTATTATTATTGGTTGGTTGGTTGGTTGGTTTGTGTGGTTTAACATCCCAAAGCGACTTAGGCTCTGAGAGACGCCGTAGTGGAGGACTCCGGAAATTTCGACCACCTGGGGTTCTTTAACGTGCACTGACATCGTACAGCACACGGGCGCCTTACTTTTCGCCTCCATCGAAAAGCTATTATTATTATTATTATTATTATTACTATTATTATTATTATTATTATTGTTATTGTTATTGTTATTGTTATTGTTATTGTTATTGTTATTGTTATTGTTATTATTATTATTATTATTATTATTATTATTATTATTATTATTATTATTATTATTATTATTATTATTATTATTATTATTATTATTATTATTATTATTATTATTATTCTCTTTGCAAACGCTTATACAAGCGGGACTATGACTCATATCTTGAGTCTTTAGAGAGGAGTGCCTCAAATCGTCCTAGTCAGTTATGGCGTTACGTTCGCAAGCGTTCCATTAAATCTGATCTAAGTATCAGCTTAGTTGACTCTCAGGGTTCGGAAAATCGGGATGTTGCCGACAGTTTTGCACAACATTTTTCCTCCGTTTATAAACATCCACATTGTGATTCCGTTTGCCTCCCATCTGGTGCACTATCTAATTCCATTCTCTTTGACGAGAAGTTGATAACTGAGAGTCTTAAGCGTCTGAGACCATCTCTGTCTCCTGGACCTGATGGCATTCCAGCCGCCATAATAAAAGCCTTCAGTTATATCTTTGTACCAGTACTGATTGCCATATTTAACAACTGTTTAAAAATGTTCCCTTTCCTCGCGTGTGGAAAATGGCACGCGTGTTTCCTGTCTTCAAGTCTGGAAACAAATCTGATGTTTCCAATTATCGTCCGATTTCTCTTCTATGTGCAACCTCTAAGCTTTTCGAATTAGCTTTGCACAGCGTACTTTCCTTCCATCTCAAACATATCATAGCACCGAATCAACATGGCTTCATGTCGGGTCGCTCTACTTCTACCAACCTAGTCACGTTTATGACGCATGCCTCTGCAGCAGTCCTTCAGAGGGGTCAGGTTGACACTGTGTACTGTGATATGAGCAAAGCTTTCGACGTTGTTACTCACTCACTACTTCTTGAAAAACTTCTACTCTCTGGCGTTGAAGTCTCACTCGTAGCCCTCCTACGCAACTATCTCCTTGATCGTTTCTGCTTTGTCAGTGTCAATGGACAGACTTTTTTCGTTTACCCTGCAACGAGTGGAGTTCCACAAGGTTCAGTACTAGGCCCGCTTCTCTTCTCCGTTTTTATTAATGATGTTTCCTCGGCGATAAAGAACTCCTCGTTTCTTCTTTATGCTGATGATATAAAAATATTCAAGGTAATACATTCTTTTCAAGATTGCGTGTTGTTGCAATCGGACATATCTGCATTTTCTGATTGGTGTGCGAAGAATCGACTTACCCTCAATTCTTCCAAAACTAGGGTTGTGTCCTTTACTCGTAAAACACATAGCTTTCTCTACCATTATTCTGTGAATTCTGTGCTGTTGGACAGGGTTGATGAAATTAATGACCTTGGTGTACTTTTTGACCGCACCCTCAGCTTCTCCTCTCACACTAAACGCATTGCTCAGCGGGCTATGCGGACACTCGGTTTCGTATGCAGACTTTCGAGAGAGTTCCATACTCCACTTCCGTTCCTAAAACTGTACCTGTCCATATGCTTGCCGGTCTTGGAGTATGCATCGGTTGTTTGGAATGGCACTTGCAAATCGAACTTGGACAAGGTTGACAGAGTACAAAAAAAATTTTTACGGATATATCATTATCGCTTTCCTTGCGCAACTTCCCCCTCTCGCTCCACCAGAAGCGCCCAACTGAATCTTCCTTCTCTTCACTGCCGTCGTATCAGACTTGATATCATATTTCTGTACAAACTCCTTCATGGCCACATTATGTGCCCTCGGCTCTTAGAGTACATCCTACTGCGCGTTCTGCGAAAGAGCATGAGGGAATTCAGACCATTTCAGGTTTCTCCTCTTCATTCCCACTCCCCTCTTGACAGGATGCAGTGGTTATTTAACTCTTTTTGTCCTCACCTTGTCATCTTCCAAAACTCGCTCTGTTCATTTACATTGGATGTTCGTAGCGTTGTATTCTAAATAGTACATTATCACATATAACTACCAATTTCTAGCCTTAATATTGTATTTACTTCACTTTTTGTTTTTTCTTCTGTTCAATGCTGTCTTTATCTTGAACTACTTTTTATCTGTTACTTACTTATATTTCAACTTTAAACTTTATATTCGAATGTTACTGTCCCTTGTTCAAATTTACTTCTTTATTGTAATATTCTGTATTTCTTGCCTGTGTTTTAAGTACCATGCACTTGTTGCGCCTGGAATGGTTGTTTATTTTATGTATATTTCTATATTACTATAATCAATGTCAGTTATTTGTTGTTGTTTTTTTCTCTTCTATCTACCGTTCTTTTTTTTTCTTTCCTGGTGGGCTCAAAAATTATCTCACTGTGTATATAAGTGATTCTACTCATTGTTTGCTTACTTTCCGTGATACTTTTCGTCTCAGTTTCATTTCATGTATTATTTATTTCTTTTTTTGTGTTCTCTCTGTGTGTGTAAACATGTTCGTGCTTTTTCGTTTTTGTTTCTTTTTTTTTATTTGTGCTGCAGCACAAAGACCACATGGTTGTTCCTGCGCACATTAAATAAGGATTGATTGATTGATTATTATTATATTATTATTATTATTATTATTATTATTATTATTATTATTATTATTATTATTATTATTATTATTATTATTATTATTATTATTATTATTATTATTATTATTATTATTATTATTATTAATTTTTTTTTTTCCCAAGATGGCGCCCAGTAAGGACGCATGTGCGCTGTGCTCCCGCCCGTTTTTTGGCAAGCAGCAGTTTTTACGATGTGCCGACTGTGCGAAACGTGTTCACACGAAGTGCGTCACCTGGGCGGATGACGAGCTGCAACTTCTGAAGTCCGGCTCTCGGCCATTCTTGTGTAATTTGTGTGCGTCGTCGTCGCCTGACGGTGTTAGGCTTAGCGACGGTGGTGCTAGAGTCCCTGGTGACCCGCTCCTGCCCAGCCACCCGACCGGTTTTCCCCCTTCAGCCGCGACCGGCGAACATGGCGGTGAGTTTGCCTCGCTACGGGCTCTCCTCCTCGACGCGCTTGAGGGAATCTCTTTTCTGAGCGATGAGGTTGCCCAGCTACGGGAAGAGAACGAGCGCCTTCGTGTAGAGAACTCGCGGGCTTTCGTACAACAAGCCGAGGTTATCGCCTCTCTACGTTCCGATGTTCACGGCCTACGCCAGGAGCTTGTGCGGTGCGCTGCTTCGCAGTGTGAGCGTCCTCTCGTCGAGCGTCCTCTCGTTGTCTCCGTGGGCAATCCTACCCGTGAGGAGCAGCCATCTGTGGACTACTCCGCCGCTCTTCATCGAGGGATGACTCCTGGAGATATTACCTGTTCATCTTCTGCCTCTGCTCCTCGCCGTGCGGTTGACTTACCCAGTGCGATGAAGAAGCACCGAAGTCGAGCCATTACTGGCGCATCGAGCACATCTGTCCTGAACGTTGCCATTTACCAAAAGAAGCGTCCGAAGACTATTTTCGTCTCTAAACTCAGTCCCGATACTACATCGGTAGACCTTATCAACCATCTAAAATCAGTGAATATTACTCCCATTTCCTGCCGGCAGCTGAAAACAAGGTACGACTCCTACTCGTCCTTCCATATTGAAATTGATGAAGAATCCTACAGTAAGCTTGTTGAGCCTTCGATGTGGCCGATGGGCTGCATATACAAGGACTTTCGTGGGAAGCTTTACGACGATATGCTTCATCCCTCTGAACTGACGCAAAATTGCAGTGGCCCCTAATTTGGATATCTATTATCAAAACGCCCGAGGTCTTCGGACTAAGGGATCAGAATTTTTTTCTAGCGTCTTGTCCTCTTGTTATACCGCTGTTGTGGTTACCGAAACCTGGCTGTCAAGTGATATTCCTTCCAGTGATTTCTTTCCAAATAATTACTCTGTTTTTCGTAGCGACCGGCCTGAAACAGGTCCCAAATCAAGAGGAGGTGGAGTGCTCATTGCTATTGACAGTTTTGTGAAGTGTGTTCGACGTTCCGATCTGGAAACTGTTGAAGAATGTGTGTGGCTCGAGCTCACTTTAAATCGATATGAAAAACTTTTACTTGCAGCTTTCTACATTCCTCCGAATCTACCTCCTTCAGCCTATGATGATGTTCTGCTCTCAATCGAACATGTTATAACCCGTCATAGCAAACACAAACTTCTTATTTTAGGTGATTTTAATACTCCTGGTATCAACTGGAACTCACTTATTTCTTCTCACAACAATCATTACATATTAAGTAAGTGTAACGCTCTACTTGATTTTATAGCCTTTAACTCTTTGCAGCAACACAATTTCATTGCAAACTGTTGCGGTAATATTCTTGACATCTGTCTATCGAATTTTGAAAGTGTTCGAGTCTCGAGTTCAGACATACCGCTGACTCGCTGTGACAAATTTCACCCACCGCTTCTAGTTACTACTGCTCTCTCTGCCTCACCTTCTACTAATTCAGATCGGGTGGGGAATTCGCCCCGTTTCGCGTATGCACGTGGTGATTATGTCGGTCTTTTCAATTTCTTCTCTTCCGTCGACTGGTCCCTTTTAAATGACATTAATGATTCAGATGGACAAGTCAGTCGCTTTACAGAAATAGTTCTTGATGGTATGCGTCGGTACATACCTTTGCATACTCCTACGTGTAGGAAGTTCCTTTCCTGGTTTTCAAGGGAACTAATAACGGCGTTAAAGCTCAAGGAACGGGCCCATCGTAAGGCGAAACGCCCTGGGTTTCACAATTGGGCAGATGAGTTTCGCCGTGTGCGTTCTCTTTGCAAACGCTTATACAAGCGGGACTACGACTCCTATCTTGAGTCTTTAGAGAGGAATGCCTCAAATCGTCCTAGTCAGTTCTGGCGTTACGTTCGCAAGCGTTCCATTAAATCAGATTTAAGTATCAGCTTAGTTGACTCTCAGGGTTCGGAAATTCGGGATGTTGCCGACAGTTTTGCACAACATTTTTCCTCCGTTTACAAACATCCACATTGTGATTCCGTTTGCCTCCCATCTGGTGCACTATTTAATTCCATTCTCTTTGACGAGGAGTTGATAAGTGAGAGTCTTAAGCGTCTGAGACCTTCTTTGTCTCCTGGACCTGATGGCATTCCAGCTGCCATAATAAAAGCCTTCAGTTATATCTTCGTACCAGTACTGACTGCCATATTTAATAACTGTTTAAAAAATGCTGCCTTTCCTCGCGTGTGGAAAATGGCACGCGTGTTTCCTGTCTTCAAGTCTGGAAACAAATCTGATGTTTCCAATTATCGTCCGATTTCTCTTCTATGTGCAACCTCTAAGCTTTTCGAATTAGCTTTGCACAGCGTACTTTCCTTCCATCTCAAACATATCATAGTACCGAATCAACATGGCTTCATATCGGGTCGCTCTACTTCTACCAACCTAGTCACGTTTATGACGTATGCCTCTGCAGCAGTCCTTCAGAGGGGTCAGGTTGACACTGTGTACTGTGATATGAGCAAAGCTTTCGACGTTGTTACTCACTCACTACTTCTTGAAAAACTTCTACTCTCTGGTGTTGAAGTCTCACTCGTAGCCCTCCTACGCAACTATCTCCTTGATCGCTTCTGCTTTGTCAGTGTCAATGGACAGACTTCTTTCGTTTACCCTGCAACGAGTGGAGTTCCTCAAGGTTCAGTACTAGGCCCGCTTCTCTTCTCCGTTTTTATTAATGATGTTTCCTCGGCGATAAAGAACTCCTCGTTTCTTCTTTATGCTGATGATATAAAAATATTCAAGGTAATACATTCTTTTCAAGATTGCGTGTTGTTGCAATCGGATATATCTGCTTTTTCTGATTGGTGTGCGATGAATCGACTTACCCTCAATTCTTCCAAAACTAGGGTTGTGTCCTTTACTCGTAAAACACATAGCTTTCTCTACCATTATTCTGTGAATTCTGTGCTGTTGGATAGGGTTGATGAAATTAATGACCTTGGTGTACTTTTTGACCGCACCCTCAGCTTCTCCTCTCACACTAACCGCATTGCTCAGCGGGCTATGCGCAACTCGGATTCGTTTGCAGACTTTCGAGAGAGTTCCATACTCCACTTCCGTTCCTAAAACTGTACCTGTCCATATGCCTGCCGGTCTTGGAGTATGCGTCGGTTGTTTGGAATGGCACTTGCAAATCGAACTTGGACAAGGTTGACAGAGTACAAAAAAAATTTTTACGGATATTTCATTATCGCTTTCCTTGTGCAACTTCCCCCTCTCGCTCCACCAGGAGCACCCAACTGAATCTTCCTTCCCTTCACTGCCGTCGTATCAGACTTGATATCATATTTCTGTACAAACTCCTTCATGGCCACATTATGTGCCCTCAGCTCTTAGAGTACATCCTACTGCGCGTTCAGCGAAAGAGCATGAGGGAATTCTGACCATTTCAGGTTTCTCCTCTTCATTCCCACTCCCCTCTGGACAGGATGCAGTGGTTATTTAACTCTTTTTGTCCTCACCTTGACATCTTCCAAAACTCGCTCTGTTCATTTACATTGGATGTTCGTAGCGTTGTATTCTAAATAGTACTTTATCACTTAAAACTCCCACTTTCTAGCCTTAAATTGTATTTACTTCACTTTTTGCTTTTTCTCCTGTTCAATGCTGTCTGTATCGTGAACTACTTTTTATCCGTTTCTTACTTATATTTCAACTTTAAACTTTATATTCGAATCTTACTGCCCCTGTTCAATTTTACTTCTTTATTGTATTATTCTGTATTTCTAGCCTGTGTTTTAAGTACCATGCACTTGTTGCGCCTGGAAGGGTTGTTTATTTTATGTATATTTCTATATTACTATAATCAATGTCAGTTATTTGTTGTTGTTTTTTTCTTCTATCTACCGTTCTTTTTTTTTTCTTTATTTCCTGGTGTGCTAAAATATTCTCTCACTGTGTATATAAGTGATGCTACTCATTGTTTGCTTACTTTCCGTGATACTTTTCGTCTGTCATTTCATGTATTATTTATTTCTTTTTTTGTGTTCTCTCTGTGTGTGTAAACATGTTTGTGCTTTTTTCATTTTTGTTTCTTTTTTTTTTTATTTGTGCTGCAGCACAAAGACCACATGGTTGTTCCTGCGCACATTAAATAAAGATTGATTGATTGATTGATTGATTATTATTATTATTATTATTATTATTATTAATATTATTATTTATTATTATTATTATTATTATTATTATTATTATTTTTTTTTTCCAAGATGGCGCCCAGTAAGGACGCATGTGCGCTGTGCTCCCGCCCGTTTTTTGGCAAGCAGCAGTTTTTACGATGTGCCGACTGTGCGAAACGTGTTCACACGAAGTGCGTCACCTGGGCGGATGACGAGCTGCAACTTCTGAAGTCCGGCTCTCGGCCATTCTTGTGTAATTTGTGTGCGTCGTCGTCGTCTGACGGTGTTAGTCTTAGCGACGGTGGTGCTAGAGTCCCTGGTGCCCTGCTCCTGCCCAGCCACCCGACCGGTTTTCCCCCTTCAGCCGCGACCGGCGAACATGGCGGTGAGTTTGCCTCGCTACGGGCTCTCCTCCTCGACGCGCTTGAGGGAATCTCTTTTCTGAGCGATGAGGTTGCCCAGCTACGGGAAGAGAACGAGCGCCTTCGTGTAGAGAACTCGCGGGCTTTCGTACAACAAGCCGAGGTTATCGCCTCTTTACGTGCCGATGTTCGCGGCCTACGCCAGGAGCTTGTGCGGTGCGCTGCTTCGCAGTGTGAGCGTCCTCTCGTCGAGCGTCCTCTCGTTGTCTCCGTGGGCAATCCTACCCGTGAGGAGCAGCCATCTGTGGACTACTCCGCCGCTCTTCATCGAGGGATGACTCCTGGAGATATTCCCTGTTCATCTTCTGCCTCTGCTCCTCGCCGTGCGGTTGACTTACCCAGTGAGATGAAGAAGCACCGAAGTCGAGCCATTACTGGCGCATCGAGCTCATCTGTCCTGAACGTTGCCATTTACCAAAAGAAGCGTCCGAAGACTATTTTCGTCTCTAAACTCAGTCCCGATACTACATCGGTAGACCTTACCAACCATCTAAAATCAGTGAATATTACTCCCATTTCCTGCCGGCAGCTGAAAACAAGGTACGACTCCTACTCGTCCTTCCATATTGAAATTGATGAAGAATCCTACAGTAAGCTTGTTGAGCCTTCGATGTGGCCGATGGGCTGCATATACAAGGACTTTCGTGGGAAGCTTTACGACGATATGCTTCATCCCTCTGAACTGACGCAAAATTGCAGTGGCCCCTAATTTGGATATCTATTATCAAAACGCCCGGGGTCTTCGGACTAAGGGATCAGAATTTTTTTCTAGCGTCTTGTCCTCTTGTTATACCGCTGTTGTGGTTACCGAAACCTGGCTGTCAAGTGAAATTCCTTCCAATGATTTCTTTCCAAATAATTACTCTGTTTTTCGTAGCGACCGCCCTGAAACAGGTCCCAAATCAAGAGGAGGTGGAGTGCTCATTGCTATTGACAGTTTTGTGAAGTGTGTTCGACGTTCCGATCTGGAAACTGTTGAAGAATGTGTGTGGCTCGAGCTCACTTTAAATCGACATGAAAAACTTTTACTTGCAGCTTTCTACATTCCTCCGAATCTACCTCCTTCAGCCTATGATGATGTTCTGCTCTCTATCGAACATGTTATAACCTGTCATAGCAAACACAAACTTCTTATTTTAGGTGATTTTAATACTCCTGGTATCAACTGGAACTCACTTATTTCTTCTCACAACAATCATTACATATTAAGTAAGTGTAACGCTCTACTTGATTTCATAGCCTTTAACTCTTTGCAGCAACACAATTTCATTGAAAACTGTTGCGGTAATATTCTTGACATCTGTCTATCGAATTTTGAA